>NC_051064.1:27270253-27870253 GCF_004664715.2 Peromyscus leucopus | reverse complement strand
ATCCTGGAAAACACAGAATAGCAACTGGTAGTTGAAGTGAGATGTTTTGTTTCTCATTGTTTTTCTCATTGTTTCAAAGTTAGTTGGATGGACTTACCAAGCAAATATTCTGATACTATGGGAAGCAAGTTTTTTACATAATAGCCTGCATATACATTACAAAACTAAAGAAACAATTTTTGAAAAGAAAAAATTCATGTAGAATTTTATGTAAAATATAGGAAAGGGCAAAAAAAGGAAGAATAAAACCAAAACAGTACATCTGTATTTGTCTATTCAGCTGTCCATTCATTCAGCTACTTCCCTGACCCTCACAGGGTTGTGTGCTTCATTTCCATTGGCATCTGTTACAGCTGGAGACTCTGGAGCTGTAATGGCACATCAGAGCAGGTTTCTGGGTCCCTCCTTCAGACAGAACAAGCTAAAATTTCCAAACACTTTGGATATAGATTGGAGATAAAGAATCCATCCTTTCCCTAGTTGGACTACTTCATAACTCTCTGTAAATATGTGCGTTTTCACAACAACCACATCCTTCAATCTGATTTCTCATACCAGAAAAGTGTGATACACATGTGTTTGGAGGTACCAGAATATAGATAATAATAATAATAATAATAATAATAATAATAATAATAATAATTATTATTATTATTATATTTTGCTACTCCGTGTTTTTTTTGTGCATGTGTATATAAGTGTGTATGATATGTGGGTGCTACACACATACCTCATGTGTATGTAAAGGTAAGAAGACAACTCTTTGGAGTTGCTTTCTTTCTTCCACATTTATGTGAGTTTTGAAGATTGAACTCAGTTTGTTATCTTGTGTTGTGAAGACTTTTTTCCTGCTAAGCCCATTTGCTGGTATGGTAGTAGTATATCTGAGGTAGAGATCCTATAGGACACTTTCAAAGCTTTGATGAGTGTGTTATCCTAAAGCTTGGCCAACAGTCAATCAATAGTAATTGGAATAGTTTAGATCATAGGTCCTTATGACAAATGGATTCAACCTTCTTCCCTTACTGTGGGAAAATATGATATATCCCAACACATTACTTTCATTTGCTTAATTAACAAAGCATTTTAAAATGGTGTTTATAAGAAGGAAAGAAACACTGCTCAATCATTTTAACTTAAATTAAAGAACTTCAGTTCTAAAAATAATTCTCCCTAAATACTCTGGAACTTGCCATGTGCATTATGACTTCAAATGCACAACTGGCTCATTCAAGGAAGGAAAGAAAGGAAGCACTGTTAAGTACTAGCATTGAGAAACAGAAAGCTACTTACAGTTTAGTATGCATAAGTGTCTGGTACCCCTGCTAAAGACACAGCTAGAATCCATGGCCTTAACCATAGATAATATATTCAAGCATCTCTAAAAAGAGCTGTTTTTATGTTTTGAACATCTATTGTGAACATGTTGTGTTTGATGATCTTTTAGTTTAGATGTCCATGTCAACTCTCAAAAGTTCTGCTAGAAGAAATCTCAGATACTTGAAAGACTGGAGGGATTGCTGAATGATTAGAGATAAAAAGTGTAATGTATCTGAAGTCAATAATATGGGTAACTAGCAATCTAGAACTGAAAATGATAAGAGGCTAGTGCATGTCACACTATTGTAGGAAAAGGCCTAGAATGAAAGAATAATTTGGTTAATAAAAATTTTATGATACACGGCAGAAGCACATGCTGTGGAGTTATTTGTATTAAGAAGGGTCTATAGCATCCTTCAAGGGTGTCTGTTTGCATGTCCAACTTAAAGGCTAACACAGGAAGAGCAGGCTCATTACCTCTCTAAAGCCCCAGTGTTACATGGATGCTTGCAGGGGACCCAAAGCAGAAAGGCAACTAGTTCTGAATCAAATGTCTTCTTATGGATGCTCAATAGAAAGGATGCTTTTTAATATATCTTTTCTGGGTTGCCCCATCCGTGCTGTTTCTCGCAGGCTCAGGGAGGAAGGAGATGAGAAGAATCTCTGAAAGTCAACTCAGGAAAATGCCCAGAGCTTTGTGCCCTTCCAGCATGAGGGTACCGTAACTAAATGAGGTGTTTCTTAGGTGGTCTAGAAATACATTAAATCTGATATCTAAAAATTAATGCTGAGTTCCACCAAAGCAATGCACATATTTCTCACCAAAAGTCACCTTCAATCCCTATTTTGTCTTATGAAACAAGACTTAAATTCAGCTTCCTCCTTGTTCAGCAAACATTCTTGAGAGCCCCTAGTGCAGTCACTGTTCAAGGAGAGGCGACAGGAAACTTTCTAGTTGGGATGCAGGGTTAAGAGAAATGGTTCTTTAGTTTTTGCTTCTTTTTTTTATTTTTCTGTAAATAGAGAAAATTTGACATTAGTTGTGAACAAGCTAAGCAAGCAGATAAGGTGAATCGGTAAGAAAGAGGAACTCACTGGAGAAACCAGTACCTGCGGACTGGAGACAAGAAAACTAACGGCTCATCCCCCATGATGCCATTGGATAAGAAACAAGAAGGCTCTCTGTCCGGAACCTTTAAATGTGCACAAGGATGGGGCCAGGAGTTTGGGGAGCAGGGTAGGAATGCAACTCACTAGCAGTAGGAGCCTAGATTGCACAAGGCTTGTCTCTATCTCTATCTCTAGCCCCACTAAATACACAATAAAGAAAGAATGTGCATGTTGTAGAGAGTGGAAGTGTAAATGGGGAAAGAAGGTCAGTTTTTGTTTGTTTGCTTGCTTGTTTGTTTTGACTTTTGAGCACTGGGGAGTGAAGCCAGGGCCTGGTGTTTTTCAGGTAAGTGTACTCTCTGTTACTGAGCTATGTTCTGAAAATGTAACCAGAAACTGTGCAAATGTTTTGTGTTTGGGAGCAGAATTCTGGAACCTAAAATCCAACCCACACCTTTAATCCCAGCACTCGGGAGGCAGAGGCAGGTGGATCTCTGAGAGTTTGAGGCCAACCTGGGCTACACAGTGAGTTCCAGGAAAGGTACAAAGCTACACAGAGAACCCTGTCTCAAAAAAAAAAAAAAAAAAAAGAAAGAAAAGGGAGATATAAGAAATATACATCAAATACTTTTCATCTTAACTTTAATTTTTTAGATTTATTTATTTTATTATTGATTATTGTATGTGGATGAGTGTTTTGCCTGCATATATGCATGTATACCATGTGCATACCTGATGCCCTAGAATGTCAGAAGAGGATTTGGATCCCCTAGGACTGGAGTTTCTGACAGTTTTGAGGTTCCATGTGTGTGCTGGGAATTGAACCTGGGTCTTCTGCAAGAGCAGCAAATGCTCTTAACCACCAATCCAACCCTCCAACCCAACTTTTAAAGTTTTAACTGATATGTTAAAGAGTTAATGTAATTTTAGACACATGTATTATGTATTTAAGTCAAGTCAAATATATGTTTCCTCAACCATTCATCCTTTCTATATACGGACAATTTCCAGCATCTCCTAACCTTTTGATATGTCTAGTTCATTACTGTCACCCTTCTGGGTGACAGGAGTGAGAAGGAAGGAAGGTCTCACAGTAACTTAGTAGCCCTTTGTTAAATTCCTCACCTCTCCCTGCTTCCCCACCCCCAGCCTCTCTTTCAAGTCTTCTGAGATAACTCTTTCAGATGATACCTATGAGTGGAATTCTGTAGTATCAGTCTTGTCATGCCTGGTTCATTTCATGTAATGTTTCATGTCTGCTGTGATGGAAGGACTCCATTCTTTTTGTGACCGAACTGCATTCACCTGTCACAGAATAGATTGTTTACGTTTCTTGACTACTGTGAAGAGTGCTGCCATGAGCACAGTGTGTTCATGGCACACTGACTTAATTACCTCTGGATATACAACTAGCAGAGCTTTGCTAGATTATAAGGCACCTTTACCTGCTGACTTGCCAGCCCCTGATTTTAGTTTCTGAGGAACCCCATATTGTTTAACATGTAGGGGGCCTTGAGTTTGATTCCTAAAACTGCTAATATCTACTATCTAAGTGTTTTTGAGCCCTAACTGAAACAAGTTCAACTTAAATTATTTGGAGACTATGCTTGACACTACTGCTGTACTTTAAAGATCTTTTAAAAGTTCTAATGCTAAAAGAGAATTGTCTTTTCATATGATGATCTTTCACAGTATTCTGATCACTAAAACATCCAGTCACTTACTTGCAAGATAGGAACAATTGTAGTTGCTGCCTGAAGAGGTTTTCTGGGTATTTCAGTGTGTCTGATATACAGAACTCAGCAATAGTAAGTTCTTATTGTTGTCTTTTGCATCACTATAAAGATAAAATCTGAGCCGGGCAGTGGTGGCGCACGCCTTTAATCCCAGCACTCAGGAGGCAGAGGCAGGCGGATCTCTGTAAGTTCGAGGCCAGCCTGGTCTACCAAGTGAGTTCCAGGAAAGGCGCAAAGATACACAAAGAAACCCTGTCTCGAAAAACCAAAAAAAAAAAAAAAAAAAAAAGATAAAATCTGCTCATTTAATTAAATATGTACACCCTTAACCACATGCCCTTCATTTACTAAATCATGTCTTATTGAAGTTAATGTATTTACAAATCATTGATTTTTTTTCACTTTAATTAGCTAACAATTGATTTTAAGATAACAAAGTTGAAGTTTTATTTATTTATGTATTTATGAATCCATTAATTAATTAATTAATTTATTTATTTATTTATTAAGTTAGAAAACAATGTACTAAGACCTTCAGGACTGTACCCTATGCTAGCATCCTGTGGGTGGGTCAGGAATTCCAGGGGTTTTTCAGGTTGTTTTTGTTGTGTGTATTAAACACATGCATTTGGCACAAATGGCATGAATCAGTGAGCCTTACCACAAGGATCCAGAGGTGATTGGTCAGTTGATACCTTCAGCTCTGTGAACCACTCCTCCACTATGATCCAGGTGGGCTCAACTGTCATAGCCAAGGATGCTTCCCCCTGGGATATGGCCTGTTTTTACAAGACTGTTCTCCATCAACTAGAATGGCATGCGATCACAAGGCCCCCAGATCAGGCCTTTCAGGTGACCTACAGCTGTTCATTTGTCTATTTTCATTGTGTACTGTGGAAATGTTTTTAATACAGCTTATTGAAATATAATCTCTTGCTACCTGGGGGCCTGTCCCCAGCAGTGCAGGGCTCAAAGGAAATCCACGGAGTTGGTGTGTACCAGACTTTTCTATCTGAGGGGGTTAGGGGAAAGACACTCACATTCCCTCTAGATGGTTTCCTTCTTTATTCTGCTGTGTTCTTCTATGGTCTTTCTGCTGTATACTTTTTTCCTACTGCTTATCTACCACAACAAAGCTTTTCAGGCAATATAAGAATTATAATGTGTGCCTTGCCTTCTTGTAGGGGTAAGTGGAGGGTGGGTTGGGAGGGGGAGGCTGGGGAGGGAGGGGAAGGGGAGAGGCGGATCTCTGATTGGTGTGTAAAATGAATGAAAAAATTTTCTTAATTAAAAAAACTATTAAAAAAAGAATTACAATGTGATTACATTCTGTTTTTCAAGTGAATGATTACAATAAATACAAAACAGTAAAAAAAAAAGCATGCTTTCCATATCCCTTACATGATTAAACATTTTATGTATTACAGGTGAAAAACAAACTATCCCAAGAACCCACATACATTCATACCTAAACATCTTGTTATAGATTAACTGTGTGGGCAAGAAAAATATTCTCAGTCAGGTCTTTTTTTTTTTTTTCCTTTTAAAATACATTTGATTTTTATTCTTAAAATCTTATCAAATACTATTTTTTTAATTTTATAATTTAATTTAATTTTACATATCAGTCACAGATTCCCTTGTTCTCCCCCCTCTCCCCTCTTCTTCCCAGCCCACCCCCCATTCCCATCTCCTCCAGGGCAAGGACTCCCCTGGGGATTCAGCTCAACCTGGTAGATTCAGTCCAGGCAGGTCCAGTCCCCTCCTCCCAGGCTGAGCAAAGTGTCCCTGCATAAGCCCCAGGTTCCAAACGGCCAGCTCATGCACTGAGGACAGGTCCCGGTCCCAGTGCCTGTATGCCTCCCAAACAGATCAAGCTAATCAACTGTCTCACTTATCCAGAGGGCCTGATCCATTTGGGGGCTCCTCAGCTATTGGTTCATAGTTCATGTGTTTCCATTTGGCTATTTGTCCCTGTGCTTTTTCCAATCTTGGTCTCAACAATTCTCGTTCATACAAATCCTCCTCTTTCTCGCCAGTTAGACTCCTGGAGCTCCACCTGGGACCTGGCCACGGATCTCTGCATCTGGTTCCCTCAGTCATTGGATGAGGTTTCTAGCACGACAATTAGGGTGTTTGGCCATCCTATCACCAGAGTAGGTCAGTTCGGGCTTTCTCTCAACCATTGCCAGTAGTCTATTGTGGAGGTATCTTTGTGGATTTCTGTGGACCTCTCTAGCACTTTGCTTCTTCCTATTCTCATGTGGTCTTCATTTATCGTGGTCTCTTATTCCTTGTTCTCCCTCTCTGTTCTTGATCCAGCTGGATCAGTCAGGTCTTTTGCTGGCAGGCTGCATTTTGCAGCTACAAAGAAAGAACCAATTACTTTATTACTTATCATGAAATGTAATCTTATAATGAATCTAAAAGGAGTCACAAACCTAAGCTTTTATATGAAAAGGAACCAGTCAGCTCTACTTTAAAACTTTAGAATATGTACCCATTCATCAATAGATTTTATATCAGGAGATTGAAGGCAAAAATGGGAACAAGGAATTAATCAGCACCTTTGGTCATCAACCAACCCTAGCAAGAAAGGTGTGTCAGCTAATGATAATTGGGCTGCTTTGTTCTTGTTCCCTGACCTTAAGAATTTCCTCATTCAACTATGTGCCTTTCTGAAACTTTAGTCTTCTTGGGTTTTTCACCTCAAAGGTATTTAACAAAAACATCTTAGTCTAACTTTAAGTAATTGTCAAAGCTTTATTTCAGCTCTGATGCACTCCAAAACCTGTGAACACATCTCCCAAAATTAAGATTAAAAGAATTAAGATATCTGGGCTACTGGAACTCACTTGTTTTTCTTAATCATTAACCTAAGCCACAGTCTATATGGCTCTTCAATTGAAACTCATGTGTTCTAGCTGTGTGACTTTTCCTCCTCGTATATATTTTTATTCATTAAAACTTTGTATAAACTGATATTATTATTATCAATCAGACAGTACAGCTTAGGAAGGAACCATCTTCCTAATAATCCACAGGTAAAAAATGCCTAGTAGAACACTCCATTACAGGCCGTGGGAATCTCACCATTCACACCATGCCAGACACCAGAGAAAGATAGCAGCAGCAAACATGTACAGGCACAGCAGAAGCAAAAGACATTCTGGGAACTGTTGGTTTCAGCGCCATCCCTATCTGAGATTCACCCATCAGGGAGTTTCCTCCTGTGCACTGACACCTTGAACTTCAAGCTCCTCTGACAAGGCCACCAGCAATAATTTATATACTTTACAGTTCGCCCACTTTTAATGTATAATTTTTGTTTTTCAGTAAATTTGTAGATTGTAAAGTATGACCACTTGTGTTTGTACCCTCAGTTAAAAAAAATCATGTGCAATCAGTCTCGATTCCTTTCCTGTCCCCACCCTTCTGGCACAAAGCAACCACTAGTGCACTATCTTCCAAGTTTTGTGTCAAATGTGTTATTTTTAACTTATGGTAGGACACCCCTGGCCAACAGCAGCCTAGCTGTTGGATATGCTCACCTCTGCGAACCCTAACTCTTTCCATCTCCCATGCACATTCTTCACCTTTCACTCTGTTCTCTCCTCCTCTCCACCAGCCCTGCCATGGCTTTGTTCTTGGTGTTCCTGCCACACTGGGGATGCCATTTTCTCTTCTGCACTCTGGTCCATATTCTCCACATCCACTGGAACTTCAAGTCATCTCCACTTTAACAGCTGTTGGGTCGCACAAGTCAAGAACCCCAAAACCTATGTAGTTCAAGGAGGAGGAGTGTGGGGAGGGAACCTAACTATGAGCACCAAGCCAACTGTCACCTGCTGAGCCTGCTGAACCTGCTGGGCCTATCTCTTCTGCTTTTCGTGGTCTTTCTTATCCCTCACTCTCTCTTTCATTTCTACCCCCATCCATAGCACACCTCTTTTTGGGTTTCCTTCTCCTAGTCTATCAGCAGTGATTCCCAGTACAGCCTGTGAGACATTCAAATCTCAGAATCTCAAGGACAGGCTCAGAATAAAGAAAACTGATTGGACCAAATTTGGCTCTGGATCTGTGAATTCTAATAGACAGAGCTGGAGTGGTCTGGGTCCTCCCACACTTGCAGAAGCTGCCTCTCCCACTGGTGATTTCCGGGGTGGAGCAGCCTTAAGCTTCCATCCCAAAGGGTGACAAGATCACCCTAGGTTGTCCTGAGGTGAGGGCTTGACTCACATTCCCTTGCTGTCTTTTTGGCCTTACAGAGTTACAGGACTTTTCAAGCTACTGAGAAGTAAAGTTTTTCTCCTCTTCACCCTCCTGCCTCGGGAGCCTCAGAGCACTGAACCCCAGAATTCTTAGCACTGCATCTTTTATGTTGCTCCACTATTGGGCAGTGGGGTTCTTAGACTCTTCTTTCTCTCCCTCCTTTTCTCACAGGTACAGAAAGTCTCCATTCTCCTGTGAACTGCAGAGAGAAGAGCATAGTGCTCTCTCTCCTTAGGCATCCCGCTGACCACGTTTCTTCTTCCTTCCTTGCCCTTGTTAACGGCCATCTCCCTTCCCTGAACCCTCTCCTGGGTTCCATATGGCATCCTAGAGGTTTTCGGTGGCCTAGTTTCTCCCTCCTGGGCTCTCCCTAAGGGAAAGCTTCAGGTCTGTTGTGCAACATAAAAGCCAAAAATTGCCTCAAAGTGTCCTCACTTTCTTTTGATTTCTGTATTTTGAAATTTTGATGTTTTAATGTTCATTTCTAAGACACATCCTTCTCACTCCAGGACTGAATTATTGCAGTAACCTGATGGTATTTTCCTAAACTCTATATTCTGTCATCACTGATGTATCTCAGTGGTTTATTACTCATTATGCATCTCTTCTGCTCAATTTTCTTCAATAGGGGTTGTACAACAAATACCGAGGGGCAGGTAATAAAAATAAAATGGCTTTTGCATGTTCATAAATTAGCAAAATTCTTTAAGTCTATAAATAATGTTTTCTACTTCCCCAGAAAGCTAGGGACTTCTTGGTCTACAATTCATCTTTCTAATTTTATAGTGTTCACAAGAAAATTTCACTTCCCTTTTAACATTACTGACAATGAGAAAAGCAACCATATGTGTTTTCCTAGAGATAATAGCAACCAAGGAGAGCACAATGAAGGAGAGCTTACTGAGCCCCTTTAGCCCCCTTCCCTGTTAAGATCTCCTCCCATTCTTCCAACACTTACTCCATTTAGGCACACTGCCGTCTCTCTTGATTCCTTCATGGAACAAGTCCTCCCATGCCTGTGTCCATCCTTGCTCATTTTAGAGGCTAACTCCCTCGTGTTTTGTGCCACCATTCATTCCTTTCCCTTCTCTCCTGCATGCTGAGGCAACATTATGTTTTACCCATGCAGCCAAGCATACTGTTGAGTGTTGAGCTTGAACACTCTTTGTCTGAACAAACTATACTTAACATAGGTATATTTAATATCACAGATAAATACACCTAACAGTCAAATTAAAGATGAAGGAATTTAATTGCCTGAACATAACTGTTTGCTTTTGTGCTTTAGGTTCATTTAGTAGCACTCTTCCTCCATGCAATATTTGTTGCCATTTGGGGCATTGTAGAGAGGGTTAGTTTGCCTAAATGATTTAAATGAGCCAAACAATAGTGTCTACAGTACATCAAAACAACTGAAATATTTTAGCAGGTATTTGGTTAGTTATGGTACATATATAATTTAACTCAAGATGTTTTGTTTGCTACTTGAAAAGCCAAAAGAGATTTAAATAGTATGGATTTTAAAAAAAATTAACTTCCTTTTTTATATGTATGATCATAAAAGTACCTTTTTCATATGAAGTCCTCATAGCTGCCTCTTTCTCTAGTATGATTATTGTGTGCAGGAAATGCAGAAAGAATGCATATTGTTAGCCAGTTCACTACAGAGTCTCATGAAGAAGTTTGAATAATTTCATTATTGGAAACAGATGAATCTGTGGAGCCAAGACTTTTTGGAAAGAATGCTTTTGACTCATGTCAACATTATCTTTCATGATTTAACTCATTACCTGACATGCCAAGCACAGTTGCTGCTTTGGAAATGTGAACTATGAAATGACATTAACTTGAGCTGCCAGTGTACATGAATGTGGTGTAAAATCACAGCGCTTCTATGAGACTTTTATGCTTTGTTGGTGACTTCACTAGGGGTATTCAAAGAGGTCCTGGTGCAGCATTCCTTACCCACTCTAGAGAAAGGCAAGAGTTTACAGGACCCCTGCTAACCAGCAGCCATTAACTTAAGCAGAGAATACCAGAAAAGCCAATTCAAATGAAAGAGACTGTGTGGTAATAGTATGTAATAACTGCAACAACGCTCAAACAAACTTCCAGTTTGACAGTCTCATTCAACTGTGAAATTCCTCATTTGCAAGAATTGAACTTTCTATTGTAAAAGTTTGTGATGATGGATCTGTGCTGTTCGACCTATTTATTTGCACCATTGACATATGGCAAATGCAGCAGCTGTGCAAAACTTTTTAAAAAATTAACTTTAATGTGAAAAGCCACATGCTGTGGCCACTGTACTGAATAACACAGTGCTGGAAAGGAGACTTCGTCTGTGTCTTTAGAGGGGACTCAGAATACCTTTTGCTCTTCTGTTTGAATCAAAGACCAACAGTCTTCAAAGTCTCTATTTACTTCTCCATTTCAAGATGAAGAGTCCCTAGGAAGAAATAGGGCATCGGAGCTCTGAATATGAGGCAGAGCTACTGTGAAGCAAGGGAGAGGGCAGGCAGTATGTCCTCTGTCCACTGTCACTGCCCACTCATGGCTTCTGCTCTGCCAGAGCTTGTATTCGGGGCAGATGTGATTTAGAGAGAATGCACATAATATCCAACTTGAGGAAATGCTGTTTTTAAAAATAACTTAGGCATTTTATTAAGTCACAGCAACACATTTCATAGATCACAACATTAAACAGTCATGCTCATCATTACAGAGATACTGAGTTTCTAAATCCATGTGTGTTTGCATCTCTGTAGTGGTAAGATTCAGGCATACAAGAAAACCAAGGTTCATTAAGCTCTCCTCTAATTCTAAACAAAACTGGTTGAAGGATCGTTTCGGGGGAAATTGCTATTCATGAAATAACCAAATAAAGTAAACAATCAAATAATATAATAAATAAGCTTCAGTAAGGTTTGGAGAAAGACCTGGAGTCAGTAACTAGTTACTTCACCTCAAGAATGAGTTAGAGGGTGCAGGAGCCACTGAAGCAAGGGCAGTTTCTCCTATGCTAATGACCCGTAGCTAATAACCTCTTCCAATAATCACCATCTTCTGATGAGGAGCATCCTATCCTATTCTGTGCTGAATACCGTGATTCAGATTTTAATTTACACGATCTTCAGATTCTCCAAACTCTTCAACAAACCAAGTAACTCTTCATGGACTGGGGAGAATCTGTGGCTCTCTATGCTTCACAGAGTGAGTGCCCTGTCATTCGGGAGGGGGGAGGGGCTCTCAGCAACTTCCCAGTTCCCCTTGGTTAGAATGTGGGTTCTAATAGGACACACTGAGGTCTATAGGAGATAGCAAGCAGATAAGTTATCACAAAATAAGTAAAAAGCAAAATACTAACACTATGGCCCAGAAAAAATGTGTCCATAAAGAAAAACACAACCTCAACAATGACATAAACCAATATAATCAAGGCCGCTACAAGTGTGAGACGAGATAGTTACACTGTGAGAAGTTGTTGGGTTCCCAATTCAGGAGGACAGTGCTCAGTATTTGAGTAGAAACGGACAAGAGCTCAGCCTTCTCTCCATTTCTCATTTCCTCACCTGTCACAGAGGGCTAGGTTTCATTGGCAGCTCATGGCCTTATGCTACATGCTAACGTATGATAGCAAATGCTCAGATAGTTCCATAAATCCTACATCTCTCGTACTTACTTAGTTTTATTCATTCATTCATTCATTTACTCATTCATTCATTTTTGAGACAAGATTTCACTTTGTAGTACAGAATGGATTTGAAACAGTGATGGACATAGACAGGTTGGCTATGAACTCTGTCTTACAGGTGTTAGGATTACACATTGTGCTACTGTGCCTAGTTTTGATATGTAAATTGTCAGGGAAACACTGCCACATAGGCGGATAGTGTCTATCTTAATAATTAACTCAGGTTAGGTTGACTAGAAGTTGATGAGTCTCTGTCCTCTATGGAGAAGGTGTCATGCCCACAAGTGTGCCTTTCTCTTGCAAATCATCAGGTCAAATCTAGACACAAAACATAAACTATTTTAAAATTCCAGCCTCTTGTGTATTCTCTATCAAAAACCATTAAATTCTATTCAATTAAATTATCTGAAAGATTATAATTTATCATTTATCTCTGAAATTAAGTTCACTTTCTCTTATTTCCCTTCACAATTATTGTTCACACCCAAACTCATGAAGTAGTCTTTGATCTTCAGTAGGGGCTAAAGCTGTGTATCCACATCTCAAAGTTTATGTTAGTTTTATTTTCCAGAGCTTGACTGTCCACTTTCTTGGCTCTTCCATGTAAAAATCATCTAACATGGAATGGGTTTCCCATTAATATTTTGCCTTTTGACTCTTAACCCATATGTACTTGAGAAGGTAGTAAGCTCACAGACCTCTTCGTGAGCTTGGGTGTGGCCATTAATTATGAAGGAAAATAAGAGAAAATAAATTTATTTCAGATATAAATTACAAATTATAATTATGCAGATAAATTAATTGAATAGAATTTAATGCTTTTTGTTAGACAGTATATGAGAGGCCTGAATTTAAAATTTGAAACATCTTAACAGGGTATGGATACAAATTAGCCAAATTCACATGACTCAATTAGGTGACACTCAAGAATTACTCCTCTGGAAAGACACTATCCTTTTTTGTTTTCATTCCTCATTTATTAACCTCTAAAGTCAATCCTATTTAATTTTTTCTGAGAAATAGGTTCATAATGATTGTATTTTGGTAACATGCAGGACAGCTTTGGGGAAGAGTCTAGACCATTCAATGTCTATAATGAGTTTGTACTGTACTTGACTTGCCCAGGTATCTGATTGCCCACTGAATTTCCTTAGTACCTCTGTCACTTCCCTCTGCCAATTGATCCTTTTTTGCCCTATGAACTTCTTTTTTTTTTTCAGCTGCTAGTGGGAGACAAAAATATGGTATTGTCAGGAAGAGCTGCCAGGAAGAGCTGCCTCAGGTAAAGAAAGAAACTTCTGAGAGCCAAAGGTGGATGTAGGAGCAGAGAGGTAGTCTGTGTGAAAGGCTTAGCACACAAATGAGAGAGAAAAAGAAATGGAAGAAAAGGAATAGGTACATGGGGAGTGACTTGAGAAGAGGTTTAAATTTATATATTACACAATGCTCATCAGGGTAGCACAGCAATGCAAGTCTTGTTTTTGATAGATGATAGACTGGTGGATTTTAGAATGGTCTCCAATTTGGAAGAGCATTTCAGATGGTGCCACAAGCTCTGCTCTTTAGAGTATTTATAGCTAGGCTGAATGCACAGACACGGGCTGTAAGACCTTAGCTCCTGTGTTGGAGTCAGTTCTTTGTTGCCTAATGCAGCAGAAAAGAGCACACTTCTTTTTTTCATTGGTTGGTCTTTGTTAATTTGCAATAATATTTATTAAGAATAATCTATATACAATAAGTGTGCAAATAAGTAGAACATATTCATAACCCCATTTTCCTCCTTCTGTTTTCTGGTTCATTCTCCTCCCGCTGGTACCACCAGTCTGTGCCTATACACAATCATTTGCCTTTTCAAGTACTTATTGGAAACAGCGCTATTTGGCATATATTACTTTCGTTTATCTTTGTTTTTTCCAAATGTGGTGCTGGTGGTTGAAACCCAGGGCCTCACCTATGCTAGGCTAGATGTCTCGCACTGTGTTAGTTATACCGCAGTCCTGACATGTGTTCCTAAGTGTCAGACCTCTTTGACTCACATTGTTAGATTCCTGCCTGGTATAATCTGTAGTGGTGGTTGTCTTACTTTTTGTTTTTGTTTTGTTTTTTGAGACAGGGTTTCTCTGTGTGGTTTTGCACCTTTCCTAAAACTTACTCTGTAGCCCAGGCTGGCCTCAAACTCACAGAGATCCGCCTAGCTATGCCTCCTGAGTGGTGGGATTAAAGGCATGTGCCACCACCGCCCAGCCAGTTGGTTTACTTTTAATAACCCATTCAGTTCATTTGGAATAATTTTACCATTTTTCTTGGTTCAGCATTTTTAATTTTGCTCCAGTTCAAGTTATTGAGGAACCTTAATTGAGAAAATGCTTCCATCAGGCTACCTGTGAGCAAGTCTGTGAGGCATTTTCTTGATTGATGATAGATGTGGTAGGGCCAAACCCACTGTGAGTGGAACAACCCCTAGTCAGGAGGTCCTAAGTTGTATAAGAAGGCAGAGTGATCAAGCCAAGAATGGCATGCCATTGAGCAGCATTACTCCATGGCATCTGCTTTTCAGTTCTTGCCTTTAGATTCGTGCCTTAAGTTCCTGTCCTGAGGTATAAGAAAGATAAATCATTTTCTTCCAAAGTTGATTTTAATGATGGTGTTTTATCATAGAAATAAAACCCAAATTATTTTATGCTTTCATTCTACATAATGCTATAATGCAGTGCTTTTTAATTGCTGTATCTAATGCTACATTTTGGGATATGCCACAGCTTTTTAACCTAATTCCCTATCAAAAGCAACTAGTTTAGTTTTCAAATTTTTCCTCATTTTAAACAAGTCTACAACAGTAATCTTTGGACATCTGAGTTACTCTAGTGCATATCTACAGTAAAGGCCAATTTTTAGACTGTTAGTGTCTTGTCCTCTCCAAGGCTGTGGTTACAGTTTCCTTCATGGCCGACAGGGCTGAGAGGGCTCTGTAGCTCAGCATCCTCACCAGTGTGCAGTGTGGCCTGGCTTTCAATGTCATGCTTGTCTGTGAGCTGCAATCTAGTCTCTCATCGCCATTTTGTTTCTCTGTGTGTGTTTCTTTGACTGTTCTTTTGCCATAGTCATATACATTTAAATTTCATTTTAGTGAACGGGTTAACTTTTGTCCACTTTTTCATAGGATGATATGTCTTTTACTGATGTGTGGGAGTCTTTATATAATCTGTATATTAATTCATTAGTGGTTAGCTTTCTTAGTAACTTCTGTTAACTCTGGCATCTTTTTATGCAATAATTATTTCTTTCCAGGCACGGTTGTGCATGCCTGTGATCACAGTACTTGTGAGGTTGTGGCAAGAAAATTGTTGCAAGTTCATGTCCAGCCTGAGCTACAGAGTGGGACTCTATGTAAAAAAAAAAAAAACAAACCAAGCCAAACAGTGAAACAAAACCAATACACCCAATAAATCAATAAATAAACACAAAGATAATTATCATGTGACAACATTTAACAACTTTTCCTCTATATCTTCTAAATGAGCAAATTCCTTAGCATCCTGGGTGCTGGATCTGAGGAAAGGCCCACACAAACTCACAATGGCTCCACTAATTCTTGGTTTAAAAAATCACACAAAACAAAGACATTTGACTTACTGTTTATTTTGGAAATGTCCTCCAAAGGTGCACCATGGGATATTAGAAAACAAAAACAAAAACAAAAACAACAACCAAAAAAAAATGTTTTCAGGCTGAAAGGCACACACACACAAACACTATTGTCTACCTCTGTCCACAGTCCTGCACAATTCAGAGGAAAGGCTCAGCTTTTCATTGTAAAATGGGGATCGATATCATCTTAATTATGTATTGTGTAAAATTCTGTAAACACTGTTTCATGTGTTACTTACTACAGCTGTCATTGGGCTTGATAACTGAGTTTTGAAACTAAGCTGAGAGCTACTTTAAGCATCCAACTTGCTGAGTAATTATTACTGTGTCTCTTTGTCATTTCTTTTTCTTGTTGGGGTTCAGTTTGTTTTCAAATCTTTGCTTGTGAGGAAAGCGATGAATTTTTTTGTAGGCTGATGCTAGTATGCTTTAGTAGATTATTGAGCCTACTGAGGAAGGAAGTAGGAAGAGAAAGTTGTTAATTGAGGGTTAGATTTAGCTATTCTTGACTACATAGATAAATATACTTTGAGCATCCAGTGCTGGCAGAATGATCTTGGTGAAGCTAAACTTAGCAAGTCACTCATGATCCTTCTTCATTATTTCATTTTCATCCAAGCTGAACTGCCCCAACAGCATCATGTGTGTCCTGACCATGCCACAGCGTTTGTGCTCTACCAGCGTGTCATATGTCTTCCTGCCTCTGAGACCCATGCGTAGCATGCTCTCTGTCTACAATATTTTATATTTTATGGATCTTTTCCCCTTTTTATGTTCCACACACTCCTTACCCCAGGGAAACTCATTTCAGGTTTCACCAGGCAATTAAATGTTTGTTTTTTTCTTCTGGGGTTGTAGCTCCTATATAACAAAATTTCATATATAACATAGGCTCAAAAATAGTGATAATGAATAAAGTGGTTTAAATTTTCATAAATTTAAATTTTTATAGGAAATATATTTTATACTTAAGAAATTAAATATTCTTCTTAAGCACCCTCCAAGTTATCATGGTCATTGTCATAGTATCATAGTATTATAATGATCACAGTATCATCACCAAATTATTGTGGTATACAATATTATTTGTATTCCTTCCCTTCTCATCCCACCTCAGATCTCTCAGGAACAGATATTCCAGATAAGGTGTGGTTGGTTGGAAATAAATCTCAGTATAGAAATTACTAAACTTGTATTCAATATTTAAAGGAAGTTTAAGAATATATATCAATTAATACTTTTTCTCAATGTAGCAACCATCTGTCAAAACACAGGTCATATACACCACTACCAGCTACAGATGGACAAAGCAATATGAACAACATATTAATATTTAGAGTTCAAGATAGTGGTGCTGTCTTACATGGAGAATTCTGGCCTCCATTTCTGTCCTCCTGGGTAAATTTCACAAGCCACCGCCTGGCTTAATAATCATATGATTTTAACACCAGACTGGAAAAAGAAAGAAATAAGAGAAACTGTGGCTGGAGGAAGAGAACTGGGGATATGAGGTGAATTTCTACTCTCGGTTCCATCAGAAGCAAGAGGTGTGATGTCAGTCACACTTCAAGCTGTCTCCTCATTGTCTCAACCATGACTGGACTATACGGTGATCAGTGAATATGACAATTCAGGCACCATGCCGAATGGACTTCTAACACAAGAGTTTTGCTACATGACAAAAATAAGACCATAGATATTTGGAGGGTATGTAAAACATTTAAATATATTTTTTCATAAGCATAAACATATTATAAAATTAAGAAGTTTAGGAAAATTTAATCAATTCTACTCATTAACACTCTTTTGTATCTTTTAAAAATTGAAATATAAAGATGGAGATTGAGAGTTATAGAAAGAATTAGAATCAGACCTTGAAATGGTTCTGAGCTCCACTGTTCCCACCTAAAGGTTCATTGTGAGCTTCGGTTCATATCATCAAACATTTCTCTGGAACATGATTTAATCCCATTTAATGCTTCAGTGAGCAAATTTGCCACGATTTATTTAACCATGCACCAAACGACTCCACTATTTTTTTACTGTCAAAATACAATGAAGCATTTTGTGAATAATTCTTTATAGATACCTTCATTTTTTTAAAACTAAATTCCCAGAAGTATAATTACTGGGTCAGAATATGAAGATTGCCAAGGCCTCATGAGAGAGGGACCAAATTGCCCATCTTATTTCACATGTATTCTAACAGCAGCCATGTCTACTTAAACAAAAACAATTTCTGTTCTTATGACAAAAAGGGAGTTTTGAAATTCACCTTAGCTGGAAAGTCTTTGTGAACAGGGAATTAGGACAACAGTGCTTTTGCAGAACTGTTAGGCAAGAACACAGCCTGAGCCCAGGTTACTGGGCTTGGAGTTTCCTGGTAATATTATCTCTCCACAGAGCTTTAAGGTCTGAAATCTGGTAAGATGTTCACTCAATACCACTTCTATTCCCTTTGAAGGAACAAAGTAGTAGATTTTAAATGAAATATTCTAGTGAAGTAAAAACTAAAAAATACACCAGCTGTGAAAATTCTGTATTGTTTTTAAGGAATGACTATTGAATGCTCAGTTATCTTTTAGACTCTTAATTCTTTTGTGTTTTGGGTTTTTTGTTTATTTGTTTGGTTGGTTGGTTTGGTTTTTCAAGATGAGGTTTCTCTGTAACAGCCTTGGCTGTCCTGGAACTCATTCTGTAGACCATGCTGGCCTCGAACTCACATAAATCCACCTACATCTGCCTCCCAAGTGCCAGGATTAAAAGCATGTGCCACTGCACCCAGTTCAAAATTCTTATGAAAAATAAAGACTTGTTAATTGATTCTGTCCAACTTTCATATTAAATCTAAAAATGGTATTTAACCAAACAAAATAATAAAAATGATTACAAATGCTGTGTGAACCAGAACCATCAAGATCATTTACTAAGAAGTGGAGAGGAGGCTGGAGGTAAAGCTCAGTAGCAGAGCTCTTTCCCAGAATGCATGAGGGCTTAGGTTCAGACCCGCATTAGAGAGAGGATTTTCTATAAGCCCATTCATCACCTAAGAAGAGACTATGTGACTGACACTGAGATCCAATTCCTGCTCGTCCTTTACTAGATTTGATCCTGGGCCTGTTACGTTAGTGTCACAAGCCTCAGTTGCTCTCATGTGAAATCAGATGTCTGTTATTTAGAATGTGAACTCAGAGCCTTGGGATCGAAGTGGAAAAAGGAGAATAGAGGCTCCTGTTTAGGGCCGTGTCTCTCAACCACTCATTTTCTGTCCCTTCTCCCCTGGGAGAGTCCAAGCTTCTGCTGAGTTGATCACATGATTGCTCACATGATTGGGAATGACAAAAACTCAAGGTACACATGAGGAGGAACCATGGCTGTCTTAACTGAAATTATAGTATCAAAGTAGTGGCCTTTCCAGTATCCACTTCCCATGATCCACCCCACACCCCAAAGTTCATCCAGGGTGGTTTCTTTGTATTTTGCTAGCTTACAAGCAATTCTTAGTCCAAGTGTGTTATAGGAAATCTTTTGCTAGGGAAACCATCAAAGAACTGACACTTTCAGTGTTCTCACCATATAGCATTTCTCCCAAGGGAAAAGGTAATGGCAAATGAGCTCCTTATTCCTCAAAACACTGGAACCTTAATGGGAAAAAATATCCAAAGACCATTCAATAACCTGAGTATTTTCAAAGAGCATACACATCAGTACTTTGGTCTCCTAGGGAGAGAAGAGGAAAATTAACATTTGTTCCTAAGAGGACTATCTTATGCCGATATGTGTGTGTATATTGTGGTAAAGATGAAAACCATGTGAATTTACTGAAATCTCTTCTTTGTTTAGACTTTACTGTACATGACACATCCTGAATACATTCCACAAGTTTCAGTACAAAAGCAACACACCTGGACTAGTAGCACCTTCTCTTTTCCTAAAGATTTATTTTGATGCCAAATTTTAAATACCCATTAACTGCCCAGATCTGATACCCTTCTTAACATGGAGCCAAAGATCAAGTCCTTGGTGTAGATGGATCAAATATTTGCTTTGCTACTACTCGGCAGGTTCAGTGTTTTCTACTGAACAAATCTACTCAGAAAAAGGAAAGCCATGATTTTAATGCATGGAGATATTAAAATTATAGGCAAATCAAAGATACTGTGGGAACTGAGAGGTCATATTGGCTTAGTGTATACTTTTCATGAGAGTGTATTCCCAGGGAAGGTAAACACATTGATAAACTCATTGTCCTTGATCTGCCAACACAGTTTCTATTGAATTTCTTTCAGCTTCAGGCACAGATTAAAGAATATATGGCCATTGATTGTGTTGAGGGCTCTCGATGGCAAGGGGATTGAATTTCTTTCTACATGGACATAGGGCAAGTTAGTAGCATTTTTGCCCTAGCCTTAACATATACTTGGATTTGTAACTCAATTTTTTAGATTCTGTTTCCAGTTCAGTAATTACTTCAAGAGATTTGTTCATCATTATCCTTAAACATTTAATATTGTTGTTTTCAACATAACAATGCAAGTCATCATTTTGAAATGTGTACATTTCAAGAATGTTGTTTGAAGAAACCTTATATCATTTTTACGTTGTAATGTTTTCTGTGTATATCCATCATGTGTGTTACACAACTCCCAGCCAAATGCAATGTTTCCAAATACTGGTGAAAATTTTCTATTTATATTTTCTATTATTTAAGGTTTTAGAAATCAAAGACTCATGGAAAAAAATTTAATGTAATATTAGATAGCAAGTTTCCTCCAAGTGAATAAACCATTCGGTAGGAAATTCATAACACTCCCTAGTTCTCATGTCTTGGATTACAGGTTTCATATATTTATGGTGCTAGGCCAAGTCTCCCCTGGAGATGCTTTCAGGAAAAATATACTGGAGCCAAAGTCCTACTCATCAAGACACTGTTTTTTATAGAGATAAGAAACCCATTCCCACCTTTAGGTTATTAGCAGCAGCAAATAATCTAAACTCACTTAAAACACTTTAATCAGATGCAGTAATAATTAATTAAAATGCAGCTGCACACTGGTCTGCAGGACTTCCATGCTTCCCACTCTCATGTTGCCAGAGAGTTTGAAGATAGCTGTGGACTCCACAGTCATTCCTTGGAAAGGGAACAGCCCCAGAGAAATGATATAACAGGTGCTTGAAATGAACAGACAGGTAAGGCTCGATAGAACTAGAATACCCTCACTGTGAGAAATAGACACAAGCTATTTAAATATGAGAGATTTCTTAGAGGAAACATAATAGCGGGTTATATAAGAAAAAATTAAATAAAATATATATCTTCAGTGGTGATATAGCTTACAATATAAATGCTAGATTCTATTGTAACAGCAGTATCAGTTAATGATGAAAATACACAAAGATAAGATGTTAATGGAACAAAGTACATGCGTCTCCTATATAGTGGAATAAAAAAATTACTTAGCTAAGTTAAATTAAAGCTTTAAGAGAAAGGAGGCATTTTTGATGATCATCTCAAAAAGTTTAGCATGAGTAACTGAACTCCCCAGGAAGAAACAGATAAAACCACAAGATAGTCAAGAAATACCACATGAAATTGTGAAGGATGTAGAATTCTAAATTTTTTTAACAGACCACCAAATATTTAGTTCAACCAACAATAAAAACCCACAACCTAATCACTGTTAAATATGAGAATAACAAGAATAATAATAAATCTCAATTGTCAAAATGAAAGATGGAGCATCTAAAAGGAGGAGCAGTCAATGTTTGTATCAGCATTAAGTCTATTAATTAATAATTAATTAAGTAATAGAAACATTACAGTGCAGACCCTGAAATTCTGAGAGTTATATGATTTTTGATAAATTCTTTGCTTAACCAAAAATATATCCTTCCAGCAAAAAAAAAAAAAAAAAAAAAAAAAAAGCAGACTAGAAACTTTCATGTACTCAAAATCTTAACCTGTATGCAAGCTACCTCTCACCCTATCTGAGAAACTTTAGGCAAATAAGGAACTTACCTAAGAATGAACAAGATCAGGAGACAGTTCTGAGCACAGGAGGGTGGCCTTTGGAAGTGAACTGTTTATTATCAGTTCTAAGAAGCATAAGTGTGGGAAAGCAGCATCCATAGGAAAATATGGGATACAGTATTATTGTTTAGTGGTTTTTGGAAAACATCTTGGAAGGTATTTGTTTCCATAGATTAAAAAACACACATGAGTGACATTAACAATAGCTATGTAAGGAAACAACCCAATTTTAAAATGAGAAAATTTTGAGTTAAAATGAATCCACAATGACTCACTAGTGAGGGCAGGCAACCATAGCACACCGAATCATAGATGTATATGCTACTTATGGAGTACATAAGACATAATACACATGCAGAGGTCAGGGGAGGGCTAGGGTCAAATCTTTATCTTCTGTAGTAGATAATCAATAGAAGGGTTGTTTTCTATTCATCTATAAAATTCATAAGGCAACAAATAACAACATAAAGAGTATGGAGAAAGTGCTTTAAGAAATAACTAAAAGGAGGTGAAAGTGAGATTGGCCATTCAAGCTAGAAAGTAATGCAACATGAGCTTGCTTTTGTCCCCATTATGTTTTCTGATACTATTTAATTTTTTAAAACTAAGCTTTAAAAGTCCTCAAAGAAATGTAGAGAAAGAAAAATGATGCTTACCCAGAGTGTTCATAAAGCCAAAATCTTGTTATACCTCCCTAGGCCAGGGTGTGGATTTCAACCTTACAAAGGTCTATACCAACATAGTAAGTAAGTGTGCTGTGCAAGGCAGTCCCCAAGAAGGTTGTTCACAATGGAGACTACTCAAGCCTAGAATTCCAAATGTAGTTGCAGATTGTAAAACATACAGCAGATCTTCACAGACAAGCATCACATATTCTTCTAAGCAAGCACTCAGTAAATATGTATAATCTTTTTACTGTGCTTTAAGGTTTATGCTGTTCTGGTGGGTAATTCACTGTTCTGTCATCTTAACTAAAATGCTAACTATCTGGAGAGCTAACAGATGGAATTATCCCTTGGACATCTAGACAAGCAACCCATTGGCTAATGGACTGCCCTTGGAATGGAGGTTTTAGGGTTTCTGCTCACTTCATGGGAATTTTTAAATATCAGAATATGTGTAAGGTGTATGTTTAAGGTTTCTTTTGTCTTTTCTTCAGTGAATGATTCTTATCAGCATTCACTTGCACAGTTATTCAAGGTGTCTATACTGCCAATTTAACAGTGGAAAAACAAGTAGAATAAAGTAGTTTCTACTTCACCCACCAGGATGAGCTGACTTTCACTTTCTTGCAGTCTGTATGATGCTCTTCTTACTCCTCTTGTGGATAATGGGCAGGTGAATGCTGACTTCCCAGCATTCTAAATCACCTTGCCTACCTTGCTGGCCATCCATTCTGCAGGAACATTTTTATCTCTTGGTTCTGGCACTCATATAATGAGACGTGATGCTTATTCCCACTGTATTCATGGTCACCATTCCATCACTGACCTATCATGGACGTTAATGTCACTGCACAGCAACTTGGCTTGGCATATTCATTTACAGAATTCAAGAACAAACCACCACCTACTACCATGTGTGACTTTGAACAAGTTATGAACTTAGCAATACTTCTTTCTCTGTTGAGCAAAAATTGATCCGTCTCCTAATTATTTATAGAGATATTTCTGAATAAGTTTAAAAATAGAAGTTGTTGGAGCTGTGAGGAAAAATTCATACAGTCATTGAAGCATGTGATTGATATCAAAAAAGAGTTATGAGCCAGCTAAAAGAAAGATAATCCAGAAAGTGTTAAGATGTGCACAAGCATGCTTGTGTTCACCAACATACCTGATGTTGCAGACAGTCTGTGTGAAATGCAGATCCACTAACTCATAGGAAGTATTCATATCTCCTTCTATAGCTACCAAGGTATCTACAGCTGTTGCACTGATGCTTTGACCAATGCAGTACCATGGAAGGCCAGCATCCACCTCTGAAATACCTGCTGCTACCACTAGACTAGAAGTCATCACTAAAATGACCACCACCTTCCTCAGGTGTTGAAGGAAGTAAAATTCTGTTATAGACAGAGAGAGGCAGTGCTCACTTGAAAAAGGATAATGCCTTGTAGGCATTCCTATCCTAATAGGACACATTGGGTAATAATAAATTAAAACCAGCACATTAGCCGGACTTTCATCATTCTGATCAAATAATTGAGAGACACAGATGAGAAGAGGAGCTATTTCTTTGGATGACAGTTTCAGAGAATTCAGTCTAGAGTTTCTCAGCTGCATGTTCTTTGACAGAATATCATGGCAATGGGACTATGTGTGAAAAGGTTGTCTTCACTTAATGACCATCTGGAAGCAGAGGAGGGAAAGGTACCCGAATCAGGTGTAGTCTTCAAAGACATGGCCCAGTGATTTATTTTCTTCAGATAGGCTCTACTTCTAACACTTCCCAAAAGAGTGCTATAAACCAGGGACCAAATATTGAGCACATGGACTTTTGAGGACAATTTCTATTCAAGCCATAACACTTGGGATATGATTGTAGGCCATGGGGACCACTGGGCTATAAGTATTAGTGAGAACGCAGCATGTATGCTGAGCAAAGTTGCTCTATGTCTTCATTCCTATCCTTTTCTGTTTCTCTGATCAGTACAGAGTCAACACTGCAAGGGTTCAGCGGAGAGTAGATAAGAGGAGGAGGCCTTTAAGTATCACAGGGAG
This sequence comes from Peromyscus leucopus, assembly GCF_004664715.2. Classification (NCBI taxonomy): domain Eukaryota; kingdom Metazoa; phylum Chordata; class Mammalia; order Rodentia; family Cricetidae; genus Peromyscus; species Peromyscus leucopus. Next base: position 27,845,722 of record NC_051064.1, on the reverse strand, counting down.
GAGATAAACCTGTCTGTACATATTCCTTAGTTGATAGCACCTGTACCCCAAAGATGGAATTTGGGATTGCTGTTTTGATAAATGATTTTACAAGATGCTCTTCAAATGCTTTGCACTTGGAAATATGAACACAGAAGTTGCTAAATCACTTAAAATGTTAATTTAGACTGGATATAGGGAAATATATTTTAAAATACTAAAATGTATCTCTTTTCCATGGTAAATTTAATGTATACTAAAAGCAAATTTTAAAATAAAGCAAAGTAACAATAACATTATTTGATCATCACCCCACTGTTTAAAGAGCTGTGGGTGTGACATTTATCCATGGTCTCTTATATCATTGGGATTCATTAAATATTTGCTGAGTAAATTAATGACAATCCACCAATAAAACCCATCTGAAATTTGAAAGAATACCTGTCACATTCCAGTGGGTCAGGAGAAGCAGACAGGAGATGTCACAGAAAGACAAGGACATGGTGATTAGCAAGGAGGTGCAGTGACTTTCTTAATCCAAGCAAGATCTGTTAGCTGAGCATCCACGAGCATGGATGCTTGATGATTCTTTACCTGCCCTGTCATAGGGCCCTGTTGTGACCAACCTAATATGGCCAATGCTTCTGAGGGTGGCTAACCTCATGACTGTGTGGTCCTGTAGTCACATGGCAAAGTACAGAAGCAACAACATTTTACACAGCCTGAGAAACAAGACAGAGCCCAGCTGGATTATCCCATTTCTACTTTTACAGATACATTCATTTCATTTGCTGACATGTTTTCACAATAAGATATAGCTTTTATCTTATTTAGATATGACTGTGACTCTTTGTGCATGTGATGACATGGTGGGCTTCCCTAATATCATGTGCAGATATCATGACTTACATACAATGTCTCCCCAAAGTCCCAGGGGCATAGTGAGCTGCCAAGGGTAGGACAGTGATGGATCTTTACAGCCACAATCTGGAAGGAGGCAGAGGCACATCTCTCTCCATCTCTGCTTGCTGTCCAGCACAGAGGAACTGTTTCCTTTTGTTAGATATGGCTTCAGAGTTTCCAGGCTGCAGTATGGGTTGCAGGTATAACTGGACAGTGTTTGGAAGCACCTGGTACCACCAATCAATTGCTCTAGTTAGCTAGTGATATACACACTCATCTTATCATCACCAAGTCTTTTCTTCGTTAAACACTGACACACTGCAAAATTAATATTCAACGTCTAAACAGCATTTTTGTCCATTCTTCCCTTAAATTATGCAGTATTTAGCAGTTTCAATAAACTTTTTTATCATGTGGTTTCTGTGCTTCTTCACTCCTTCCTTCTCTTCGACCTACCACAGGCCTTGGGTCTACAGAAGAGCTGATTTGCATATGGGAAGATCATATGTATTTACTTTATATATTTTTGCCAGTCATTTATGCATTACTTTCAGAGAACCTTGTTTGTTGTCTTCTCCTGGCACTTGGCACATTCTACTCTGTTTCTGGGAAGCAGACACAGGGACTGGAAGTTTAAGGACATGAACCACTATGTTTCATTATTTGTATCCTAACACTAGAATTTCCCATCATGTTACAGATGAGCATCAATCAGAGCCTATTAAAGTAAGTGAGTTAGAACCAGTTACATAGCTCGTCTGTTAAGGACTCTTGCCTGTTACCAAGCCAGATGACCAAATAGGGGAAGGAGAGCATCAACTCTCGAACTTTGTCTTCAGACCTCAACATCCTCTTCATTACACTAAATAAATAAATGAATGTGAAAAAAATTAAAGCAAGTGAGCTAATGAGTCTTTCCAGGGAGTGTGAATCTAGCATTCACATCACTTCTGAGGCTTTGTAGATAAATGAACTATGTTTCTCAAATTCTTAAAACATCATCTTTTTCATCCTCAAACTCAAGACAGTGATGTCGTCATTATAAAAGCTTTGTGAAGATTTAACAAGACAGACTATCTAAGCTCACTCATACTAAGCACTACATATGGCATTATCATGATCACATTTTTTGAAAGCTGGCATTCAAACCTAGGATTGTTCTTTTTGCTACTGCTGAAATCCTCTGCTAGAAACAAGGTAGGACCTTTCCATGTAGTTGGTCATGGAACTGTAGTCCTCATAGTTTTGAGAAATGCCTGTCCAGATTGTTTGCCAATTTCTTAATTGTTACTTGTTTTCTTTCTGCAGAGCTGCTTATGATCCTTATGTGTTTTGAGGTTAATCCCTTTTCAGATGTATACTTTGAAAAGATTTTCTCCATGTTGGTAAATCAGCCCTTCACTTTGTTAAGTACTATTTTTTTTTGTACAGAAGTTTATAGTTTGATTTTATACTGTTTAATTTTGCTTTATTTGCCTATACTTTTGGGGGGGGTCAAATCTATGAAACCTTTTTTCCAGGACAGGTCATGCGGGTTTTTTTCCTTTCTCTGTATCTTCTAGAAGTTTTATACTTTCAGAGTTTCTGTTTAAGTGATTAGCTCATTTGGGGTTTATTTTCTTTTGCTGAAAATAGATTTTTTTCTATTTAAGTTTTTGCTTAGTTATGTACTGAGGCAGAAATACTTTAGATTCATTTCAATTTAGAGTAGCTTACATGGTAATTTAAGACTCAGATAACACAAGAGAGTCATGGTAAAATTTGCCAACCTCAAATGATTGATTGTATTCTTTCAGAAATGGAAAGTTTTATGGTCAAGTTAAAAGTGCTTGTTTAGTGATACAGTTTAGTCAAATATACACCCAAAGGAGAGACTGGGCATCAGTATGCTTCAGTTTTACATTTTATGCAATATTACAGCCTATGACACCATATTTAGTAGTAATTTTCATTTACATATAATCTTAAATAAGGTAAGAATGAAAATTAATATGTACCTCCTTTGTATAATGGTATTTTTTTTTCTTTTTGTTAAGTAATATGGCGAGGATGAGGTGTTTTCAAAAAAAAACAGCGCTTATTTTCATGGAAATAACTTGTGTTTACAGACATAAAAATGACAGCAAATATATTTTTATATACATATCTTAGAAGAATAAAAAATTTAAATAGAAAAAAATAGAAAACTCAAGTCTCCAATTTCTACTAACAGGAGAGAGCTCTGGGAGGAGAAGACTTTTATTATTTTGTAGGACTGGCTTTTAGGTGTGGCAGCTTTCAGATCTGGCCACTACTATAAATCCATTTACTTAGAGTTTTAGGAAAAGAAGATTAAAGCTCCCATCCTTATGAGCCCAGGAAGAGACATGGAAACAAGTAATGATGCAAAGATCAGCTCCAGTTTTGTAAATGACCTATAGGGTCCCAGATCCACTCTCACTCACTTTAGGTTGTTCTTAATTTGTCCTACACTATATAACTTACATTTTAATAAGTGATTAGAAATATTAAGAATTTTAATTACCTAAAATTGATATGTATGCTCACAAAAGTAGAATGAGAAAGCCAAAGTATACTAGTGCCTACATGTACTTACATGTGGATAGAGGCATGTATGTACACAGTGGCCACCTTCATCCCATACTCCACTTTCCACTTTCAAGCTGATTGCAGTCTGGAAACATTACATAGAAAAATTTAATTTCAGAATTTAATAATTCATAAATTTAAAATTTCACGGTGTTCTCACTTTGTCCTGATCATGGCATGAATTATCCATTTGTCCAGGTACAGAGTATGCACACTATATACAGCGCCCATCAGTGAGCCCCTTAGGAGACCCTTGTTGTCAGATTGACTGTAATGGTATGTAACTGTGTTCAAGATATCTCATTATAATTAATCATGACCCAGAAGCATATAAATAATGATGCAGGGAATTCTAAGCTAAATAGGAGCTATCAGGTGTTACCTTTAAGCCAAGAAATAGAAGTTAGGTACTTAATGAGTAAAGAAAAAAGTCACATGCTGAGGTTGTTGGGATCACCATAAAAATAAAAACTTAGAGTGTGGGAGATAGCACAATCAGAAAGTGCCTTTTACAGAAGTATGGTGACCAGAATTTAATCTGTATAACACATAGGAAAAGCCCAAATCCAGGTATGGTAGTGTATACTTGCAACCCCAGAGCTGTGGAGTCAGAGACAGGGTAATTTCAGGGACTCACTAGCCAGCCAGATTAGGCTAAAAGGTGAGTTACAGATCAATGAAAGACCTTGTCTAAAAATAAATTACACTGTGTTCCAGGGATACAACCCATGGTACTGACCTCTGATCTTCAGGTAAGCATATATACTTGCACTCCTCCACACTCCTGCACACACATGCATATGTACAAAGAATAAGTCTACCCATGGTATTTTGAAAGAGTAAAAGAATCTCATGGTAATTTTGTTGTCTTATCTCAACTGCCAGAATTTATAATCATAGTGTGTAGCAAGTGCTTGGTGATGCTAGAAGACTTTAACTATGTGGTTTAAAAGAGTAGATAGGTTTGGGACTAGTCATTACTTCAGGCATCAACTGAGAATCCTCAGATGTATCACACACACACACACACACACACACACACACACACACACACATACACACATTCCTAAAAGGACCTTACTTGTAACCCACACTGAAATTCAAACCTCTCTTTATTTAGGCCACCACTTCAGGGCAGCTTCACTGAGAGGTTTGCCCTAACCTCTTGTCTGCTGGTGGTCACCGGTACCTGCTTCCTTTTATTGCTGTTGTTCTCTTCCATAGACTTAAGGAACCACCTTCTTCTGTGTCTCCCTTCTGACGACACTTATTCAATACTCTGTTCTGCAGCCTGGTAGGTGACCACTGAGTCGAAGCAATTCTACTTTTGTGCATGTGGGTATCTAGCCTCTAACGAGCTGATGCCCCGGTTCACTGGTTCACTCAAAAGCAGAATGGGAACATCTTGAAGGCAGAGGTGGATAAACGTACTGGGTGTTCTCCACAGCTGTGAGGACATTGTCTTGACAAGATCTTAAGGAACCATTAGGAGCCCTACTTTGCCTTAGAAATGTACATACAGGCAAAATGAATGGCCACTGGGCCGTCCCCAGAGAGACAGACCATGAGGCATGGGAAAGGAGGGTGCAGGGAATTTTCTTTTCTTGTTTACATTCACAATTTACAGAGGGAGGGGACTAAGAATAGAAAAATGAGGGCTAGAGAGATGGTACTGTGGGTAAGAGCACATAGCTTCTTTCCCAGAGGATCTGGGTTTGACCACCAGTACCCACATGGCATCTCACAACCACATGTAATTCTAGCCTGAGGGGATTCTGACACCATTTCCTGATTTCTGTGGCCACCAGTCATGTACATAGCACAGAGACATACATACAGGCCAAACACTCATATGCATGAAATAGAATTTTTTTTAAAGGAATGATGAGCTGAATTGACATTTTCTTACTTTATGTTTTATTGCATTTCAGCAAAAGTTAGCAGATGGTCCTCTGTGTCCCATGGAAGATGGATGATATTTTTCAGAACTAAATTAATGGATTCTTTACAATTTTCATAGAGCATTTGCTGATTACCCACTTCTCCTATATCCTTCAGGCCTGGGATTCAGGGGCAATGTCTGAACTCACATGGAAGTAAAGTGGTCATTTATTGTCAGAAGGCAAAAATCTGAGAAATAAAGCCCCATGGCAGGAAGGAAGCAGGAGGGCCATGGCAGGCAGAACAGACAGGTTCTATAGAGGAGAAGACAATGGAAATTCAGTGTGCTTGTTCTTCTCAAGAGCCTTCTGGGATGAAGAGACGGAACTGCTAACTAGTGTTTATTTGAAATTAGAGTGATCATTTGTGACAGTGTCTCAATGTGGGGCTAATAACATATTAGAGGTATATTAATGAACCCATGTAAAGGGAGATAAAGGAGGAATCAAGGCTAATCAAAATGCCAGCTATTTTAAGACATTCCTTGACCAAGTTATGACCTTCAGATGTTGGCAACACTAAACTTGAAAACATAATGAAACATGTTTAAATAAGGACCCAAATTAAAAATAATGTACAGAATATTCACTATATATGAATACTTAGACAATAAACTTTTATATCATAGTTGGTGCCAACAAAAAAATATTTCAAAAATATAAGTGCCATGAATGTTTACCGGATACATGGTAATTGACAATCAACAAGATTTGTAGAAAAAATATGATGCCAATGATTCTATCACTTTCTGCCATCCAATCCAATTTAGTCAACAATGGATCAACTGTTAGATATTTAGAAATGACTTGAGATTACACTGAAAAAAATTAATGAGAATAGATAAGAAAGGTAACTGAGCAAACTGGGAAGCAATCCAATAAGCAGTGTTCCTCCACATCCTCTACATCAGCTCCTGCTTCCAGCTTCCTGTTTGAATTCTTGGCTTGACTTCCCTCCGTGATGGACTGTGCCATGGAAATGTAATCCAAACAAACCCTATCCTACCCTGAGCTGTTTTTGGTCATGGTTTTATGAAAGCAAAATATAAGCCAACTATGACAGAAATATATAGGAACAAATGTTAATAGCCAAATAACGCAGAAATCTCCAGATTTAACTTATATTATGACTAAACTAAACATCCTACCAAAGACTGTAACATATATAATGATGGATGCTGTAAAGAAAACTTAAAGCAAATGCTGGCACAAGGTTTCTGAGTGTTATGAGGAATGATTTGTCTCTTCGGAGAATTACATTGAAGAACTTCAAGTAGGTAGGCTATATATGTAGATCTTTGAAGGCATGTGTAAAGGCAGCAAGAAGCCCTAAGCTGTTTTAAATAGTCATCAGACATGGCCACTGAAGTAGGACAACCCAGTTGTTGATACCCAGCATCACTCGCAGCAGAATTAAAAAAGAATGGAGCTGATTGTTTAAAAAAGCTAATACTGGCCATTTCAGATACTGTGTGTAAAGATAAGTTACAAGAGAATACACTACATTCCTAGAAGCTGTAAACTCTAGAATTTTAAAAATAATATTCAAATTTTATTGAACATCTATACTTGAGAAGATTTGCTCTGAATAATAATTCAGTGAGATATTAATTTCTCATTTGCTACCCTAGTCTGAGTCTCCTCAGTTGGACACACACTCCCTTGTTCACTAATGACCAGGTGAGACTTCCTGGGGTTTGTTTTGTTGGTTTATTTATTTTTGTTTGTTTGTTTGGGGGATTATAATATAATCATATCCTTTCCCCCTACTCTTTCCTCCCCTCAACCTCTCCCTTGTCCCCTTTCAAGTTCATGACCTTTTTTTCATTAATAGTTATTATGTGCATGCATGTATATTTCTATACTATACATGTATATTCCTAATTATAACCTGCTCAGTCTGTATACTGTTACTTTTACATATGTTTTCGGGGAGGAACATTTGCTATTGGAAAACCATTTGTTGTGCTCTCCCCTGAAGAAGACTGTTTCTTCCACTCTCAGCATTTCCTATTTGCCTGTAGTTCTTTCTGTATGTTAGAGGCTCTTTGGACCTTACCCTTCCATGTTAACATGTCTATTATTGTTGTCCTTGTTCAGCTCATGTTTAGGCAGCCATGCTGGTGAGACTTTATTGCTGGAGCTTCTAACATTCCTTGGAGACCCAATCTCACAGAAAACTTCATGATTCTCTGCTGTGGATATTGATCGCTCTGCATGCTGTGAATGTGTTGCTCTGATTGATTGATAAATAAAATGCTGATTGGCCGGTAGCCAGGCAGGAAGTATAGTATAGGTGGGATAAGTGGACAGGAGAATTCTGGGAAGTGGAAGGCTGAGTCAGGAGATGCTGACAGCTGCCGCTGCAATGAGAAGTAAGATGTAAAGTACTGGTAAGCCACAAGCCATGTGGCAACTTATAGATTAATAGATATGGGTTAATTTAAGATATAAGAACAGTTAGCAAGAAGCCTGCCACAGTCATACAGTTTATAAATAATACAAGTGTCTGAGTGATTATTTTGTAAGCAACTGTGGGTTCCTTGGTACCAGGTGAGCACAGGAAAAACTTCAGCTATGATCCTCTGGCTCATAGTTTTTTTATACTTTCTTCCATAATGCTACCTGAGTCTTAGGTGTGTGAATTATTTTGTCAATGTATCCATTGGATTGGGCTCCACAACTCTGCATTTTGATTTGTTGTGGTTTTCTGTAATTATCTCTTTAAATAATGAACAACTATCCTTGATGAGGAGTAAGGACTATACTTATCTGTGGTTATAAGGACAAATATTTAGTATGTTATTAGTGATTATGCTTGTTTAGTATAGTAGTGGTTTTATGATCTTCTCTAAGCCCCATGACTTTACTAGCCCTAGGTAGTTCATTATATTTCCAGTACCCCACACAGTTTCCTTCTTGTTGAATGAGTCTTAAGTCCAATTAGAGAACCACTGGTCACTATCAAGGTCTGAGTGTCACTACTGCACCCTTAGAGTTATTGTTACCATGCTGGTCGTTATTGTGGTCATAGCTAGCCTGGATTGTTGGTTCCCTCCTTTGGAAGCTTGAATGGTACCTTCTGATACCATGAAAATGAGTCCTCCGGGAGGAGACATTAATGTCAGTGCCAGCTTGGAGGTCCCTGGGACCCAAGCCTGAAGTTTATAGTGTCTTTAGCAATAGAAACTTATCTTCTACCTCTGGATCAATAGATGCAGCAAAAGCCTTTGACAAAATCCAACATGGCTTCATGAAATGTCATAGAGAATGTAGGATAAGAGGGAAAATACCTCAATTTAATACAAGTTATATATGACAAACTCACAGCTAACATCATCCTAAAGGGAGAAAAGCTTGATGCAACCACACTGAAGTCGGGAGAAAGACATGGATGTGTACGATCCCCACTCCATTTCAATATTGTGCTAGGAATAATAAGACAAGGGGAGGAAATGAGAGGAATACAAACAGGAAAAGAAGTCAAACTATCCCTCTAAATGACATGATATGATACATTAGAGATCTCCCAAACTTTACCAGAAAACTTCCAGAAATGATAAGGAAATTCAGCAGTATGGCAGGATACACAATCAACTTGCACAAATCAATAGCTTTTCTATACATCAACAACAAGCACACAGAGAAGATCATGGACACAGTCTCAATCACAATAACCCCAAAGAAAAATATCTAGGAATAAACCTAACCAAGGAAGTGAAGGACATCTACAATGAAAATTTTAAACCTCTAAAGGACAGTGAAAGATACCAGAAAATGGAAAGACATCCCATGCTCATGGGTTGTTAGAATTAATATTGAGAAAATGAAAATTTTATAAAAAGTTCTTTACAGACTCAATACAATCCCAATCAAAATCCCTGTCTTATTCTTCACAGAACTAATAGCTGCCCTAAAATTCATAAGGAACCACAAAATACTCAAAACAGCCTAATCAATCTTGTTTCTTAATTTAGTTTATTTATTTGCTCTCTCCCGTCCCTGGTGTGTGTGTGTGTGTGTGTGTGTGTGTGTGTGTGTGTGTGTGTGTGTGTGTGTGTTTGTGTGTGTGTGTGTGTGTGTGTGTGTGTGTGTGTGTGTGTGTGTGTGTGTGTGTGTGCACGCACACATGTGCATGTGTACCTGACACCATGGCATGTATGTGGAGGTCAGAGGATGACTTGTAATAGTTGTTCTTCTCTGGCACGTGTTGTCAGGCTTGGTGGCCAGCATGCTTTTCCACAGAAATACCTTGCCAGCTTAGAGCTTTCAGAAAAGGGGTGCTGTCATTTCCTTTGCTCTTTGTGTCATCAACACCATAGAGAACAGAATGGGTATTTCAAGTTGGGGAGCAGGGCAAACGGCTCCACACACACACATTGAGTTTATCATGCTGTCTGGTTTCACTTTAAGTAATATGAGATGTGGTAGATCATTACCACAAAATGATTTTTAACACTTTGCAAAATGTACCTGTTTTTCCACTTCTGTGCCCTTTCTTGCGTGGCTGCTCTTTATTTCATAGTCCAGATACTCAGTCTAGAACTGTTGTTCTGAGAGTAATAATGAATTTACTAAGAGATCTTTCCAATATAATTTTCAATATTTATTTAATTAGGGGTGTGTGTGTGTATATATGTTCACATGTATGCATGCAGGTACATGTATGTGTATGTGGAGGCCAGAGGCCAACCTCTGGTGTCATTTTTTAGGCTCTGACCACATTATTATTATTATTATTATTATTATTATTATTATTATTATTATTTAGTTTTTATTTTTTGACAAAGATCTCTCATTGGCTTGGAACTCACTAGACTAGGCTCCAGGGACCTGCCTGTCACTTCTCTAGTGCTGAAATCACAAGTGTACACTAACACATTTGGCTGCTTTTGGGGGGGGGTATTTTTGTGACAGGGTTTCTCTGTGTACTTTTGGTGCCTCTCCTGGATCCTGCTCTGTAGAACAGTCTGGCCTTGAACTCACAGAGATCTGCCTGGCTCTGCCTCCCAAGTGCTGGGATTAAAGGTGTGTGCCACTACCGCCTGGCCCACATTTGGCTTTTTAATCATCTCTTTTGTTTGCATGGGTATAAGGAATCAAATTCTTGTCTGTTTGCTTGTGCAGTAAGTGTATATTGACTAAGCTGTCTCCTCTGCATCTAATGGGTGATCTTGCCCTTCATCCAGGAAGACAGGTTACCCTGGGGTTCACTTATCTGGTCTCATCTTATCTGTTTGCTTTGGTTTTGTCTGCTCTACTGTTGTCAAGTGCTAAGTATCATATAGCAAAATCAAGACTGTGAGAGTTGGAGAAATGACTCAGAAGTTAAGAGCACACACTGTTATTTTGAAGGACTGGAGTTTGGTTCAAGCATTCAGTCTCCTGTAATTTCAGCTCTAGGGGATTCAGTGCCCTCTTCTGGCCTTGGCAGGGACACATGCATATGCACAGAGACATATACACATACACATAAATAAAAATTAAATAAAAACTTTTTTTAAAAGTCAAGATTATTACAGATTATACTGGAGGGACATTTTTTGAGACATTTCTCATTTTTTCTCAGCTTTCTGTGATAATCATCATCTTCTTTCTGATAAATAAGACATTACAGGGATTTTCACACATATTTTACAAATAAAGGCATGAGAGTATGGCCCACAGGGCCTGTACTGAGAATGCTGGATCTGACCTTTTCTGAATCCAACTTACTGTGGTACAATAGACAAGTTGAGTGAGCTCAGACTTGTGGACATGCACTTTACCTTTTATAGACCATTTGTCAATGAGCATTTCAGAAATGAGTAATTCTTATAAAAATGTTTTTGGTGCATTATTTATTAGTTCCAGATATACATTATAGTAAAATTTAAAAAGCAACTGGAATTTTAGCATCTGCACTGACACATTGACAATATCAAAGCTCTAGTATCAGCAGCCACTTGTTAATGTCTTTATATGTAAGATGAGGCATAAAGCACATCCATTGGGTTGATATAATAGTGGATAGTGGCACAGGCCTTTAATCTCAGCAATCAGGAAGTAGAGGCAGGAAGATCACTGAAAATTCAAAGCTGGCTTGATTTACATAATGACTCCCAGGTCAGCCAGGGTTGCATAATGAGACCATGTCTTACCTTCCCCACCCCCCAAAAAATCTAAAATAAAAGCAAAAATAGCTCATCTTTATTATTTCCCATTACCTCTGTTCTGGGAATGGCTTAGTAGCTTTCTGAGCCTCATTGCTAATATTGGATTCTAGCAAGTCTATTCCACAGAATGCTGGGGAAAGGAAGAAGGGAAATGGCAAAAGTGCCCATCAGTGGTTCCATCCCTTTACAAAGATCAAATCTGAGCAGTAAGTGCCAAAGCCAGTATGGAGGCCAGCAATTCAGTGTCACAGAAAGCCACCAACTTGTTACTTTCACAAGACCCTCTGTATTTTATGCCCCATTTCCAACATAACACCAGGTAGAAGAGGTTCCACTCTCAGCTTGCCAATTCCACAAAATCTTCAGAATCTAACGGACATTCAGGCCAGGAAATCTCTCTTTTCTGTGACCATGGACACAGGTGTACAAAAATCATTCATATGTCCTTGTGTTCTGTCTCACTACTCTGTTGATTTCAGAGTTAGTGGTAATGAACTCTTATCAGCTAGATAAGGATTGGACGCCAAAGCAAATAGTGAGCTCATCTCATTTGGCCTGTTTGCATGCTACATTGCATGAGAATGTTTAGGTAGCCAAAATGGTAGATGAAAGGGAGCCATTTTGTACAAGGAGTTCCTGCTGTACCAATACGGCTTCTTATAGGAGTAATCACCTTTCTATAACTTATCTTAACCCCAGTTTAACTTTTATTAATCTGTTATTTTACAATGTCATGTAAATCTTGACTTATTGCAGTAGCCAATTCTCTTACATCCCAATAGAGTGAATGTTCCTCTCCTTTGAATTTGTCCATATTCTTTATTATACAAATATAAGTTTGCAGAGTGTTCCAGCATAACCTCTTGGGTTATGAACAGTTAAACAGTTGATATGCAAAACACTATACTGGGCAGAATAATGAGTAAGTTCTCTCCCCAGAAAGATGTCCACATAGTAACCCCTGAAACTTGTGACTATATTTGCTTTCAAAGCAAATGTACCTTAATTACAGAGATGAAATTAAGGTTTCCAATCAGCTGATTCCACTGCAGGGAAATTATTCTGAGCTAACCAATATAGACTCATTTTAAGAGTGATAGAACAGTTGGGTATGGAGCACATGTTTTTAATCCCAGAACATGAAAGACTGAGACAGGAGTATTACTATGAGTTCAAGACTAGCCTGAAAAACATAGCAAGGCCCTATCTCAAATAAAAATAAAAATAAAAATGTGGGGTTTTTGTATCTTTCCTTTTTAAAGTAGAAGCATAAAGCAGAAATGGGAGCCAGAGAGATGCTGTGCCACAGGCTTTGGGGATGGAGGATCAGGACCTCTAGTCAGAAAATATGGGTGGATAGAATGGAATCAGATTCCTTTCCTGAGTACACAGAGGAGCATGACAATGCTGACATGTTGATTTAAATCAAGTTATTATACCAGATTACTGACCAAGAAAAGTATAAGAAAATAATGATGGTTGCTTAAGCCCCTGTTGGTGATAACATTTGACAGCAATGATAAAAAACTTAAGAAGACACCCCTGTGGCATGTGTGCCCATTTCTAATATGAATTGCTTGCACCCTCAATGGAAAGCATTTCGGTCACTTAGCAGAAAACAGCATTTGATGTAGCTGTGCTCCCCCATATGCTGGTGTATTAGTCAGGATTTCCATTGCTATGATACACACCATGACCAAAAGCAGCTTGGGGACAAAGGGTTTATTTCATCTTGTACTTCTAGGTAACATCTAACTCTGAGGGAAGTCAGGTCAGGAACTCAAGCAGTTCAGAAACCTGGAAGCAGGAACTGAAGCATCAGCCATGGAGGGACACTGCTCACTGGCTTTTCCCTCATGGCTTGCTTAGCCTGCTTTGTTATACTATCTAGGACCACGTGCCTCAAGAGTGGTACCATTGCCCCATGGGCTAAGCCTTCCTACTTCAACAATCCATCAAAAAATGTCCTAAGCCTTGCCTGCAGGCAATCTGATGATTGCATTTTTTCAATTTACATTACTTTTCCTAGACATTAGCCAGAACACGTGGGTTTCTTGGCTTTCCAATGTGTTTATTGCCAACAGCCATGTGCCAGAAAAAGTTAAATGAACAGCTTGCTATTTGCCTCTCAGATTGCAGAAGGTCAGAGACTCTCAACCTTCCTAACAATGAACTTCCTACTTCCTGTTAGCATTAGAATAGCCTGCCAATTCTTCTGTAGAGGATTTGGTATCAGATCATTATATACTTGCTGGAAATTAATATGTTTACTTAATAAATTGTGTATTTCCTCTAGATAAGGGCAGAAAATATGTCAAGGTTCATATATTAAACAGACCATGAAAAACTTGTTTTATAACAGCAAAGGTGATTTTTGAAGTTATAATTAAGAAAATAAAAATGCATTTCTGAATGAGTAAAATTACTTGACAGGTGATTACACAGGCATTTTATTTAATAACGAGGTTTTCAATAGCAAATGTATCTTTACCATCATCTATTAAAGCATGTATTGAAAGAATGGGATAAAGAATGAAGGGAATTGAGACAGATGACCAGCTCCCAATACTTAGCAATGGACCCTCATAAAAGTTTGTCAGCAGCTCAAGGGTCTGCTGGTCACCCTGAAGATATGACACGGGTCTTACCACACAGGACCCCACGCTTTTCATCTCCTCACCTTCTTGTGTCTTTCCATTTGAAGCTCTGATGTGACTCAACTCTTTATCTAGATGCTCCCCAGGCACCCAGTCACATTTCCAAGACGAAACTCTTCTCTCTTCCCTCTTTCTTTGCTTTTCCTGCCTTTGTTTGGACCTGACAGTCCTTACATGCAGTCACCCACATACTCTGAGATAGCCCTTCTGCTCTCTTCCCCCTTCACATGCTAGTGCGGTAACAGGTAATGTTGATGTTCAGTATTGCTGAATGACATGTTCTGTTATATGCCATCTTTCTTAAGTTGAAGTCTTCTGTTCATCACCCAGACTGGGGCTGTCACTGGCCTCCTTGTCTCCACATCTAACTCTTTCTAGTCCATTCTCTCTGTTGGAAGCTTTATAGTATCACACATCTTTTCATCAGAATTCCTCAGCAGCACTTTCCACATGCAGAATGCAAACCTCAGGAGTTACTGCCATTTCTCCCCTCAATTTCTTCTCTAATATAGAGATAACAGTAGTTTATTTTTAAGTATATAAATTATTTCGCACATGTATAGTCTTGTTCCCACATAGAACTACCCATCCAGTTATTTCCAGACTCCCAATTTATATAATTTTTAAGTATTTCCTTCTGCATCCTTTTTGAGTTTCTTCATGCAAATAAATTGTACATACACAAATACCGTTATAAAGCCGGGCGGTGGTGGCGCACGCCTTTAATCCCAGCACTCGGGAGGCAGAGCCAGGCAGATCTCTGTGAGTTCGAGGCCAGCCTGGGCTACCAAGTGAGTTCCAGGAAAGGCGCAAAGCTACACAGAGAAACCCTGTCTCGAAAAACCAAAAAAAAAAACAAAAACAAAAAACAAAAACAAATACCGTTATAGTTACCTAAGGAAATAATTTCATATTTCTTTTGGTAGAATCAAAGCATTTAGAAATGAAAAACAAAAACACAAATATCCATTTGCATAAAAATACAAAGAATATATCCAAATTTAAAATAGCATAAGTATTAGAAAATTATATTAGTACATTTTAATTTTCAAAAAATAAAAAATTTACACAGGGTCTTAGCAAATTCATCATGTAGCCCATATAGAAAAACTGGCCAATTTTTACATGATTATCCTATCCACAAAGTCTATGATATGTTTTTAGGCATCAGCAATGGAAAAGCCAAAGATAAATGAGTTTTTCATAGTTTCAGCACTTTGGGGAATTATCTCATATTTCATTCTTTTGAGAGCCAGAGTTAGATGGTTGGCGCTTTGGGTTTCTGTTTGTTAGTTCATTTAATTTGGATTCAGCATTCAATGCAATTATTGTCTTTCTTTCTGAATGTGAAGCATGTTTATTTATCATGACATAAAGAAAATATGGAAGTGTTGCTCCTCACACATTTTGCTTCTGAAGCAAAGACTTTCTTGCTTGCATTACTGTGAATGAGCATTTCATACCACCCCCTACTCATGAAGAACTGGATTGCTACTGTAGACATCAACTTCAACAGTTATTCTGTACAGATTACCCCCTCCAATGCATACAGATACTCAGCTAATAAATACACGTGTGCGTAGTGCTCCCATTGGTAAATCAGCACACTCTCAGCACCGTGGTGAGAACGACACAGGTAAGGTGTACACATACACACTAACATCTAATTCTGGCCTGTCACATGGGCTTAATGAATATTTGTTGTTACTGCTTAGAATGTGGGTGACTTACCAACATAAAAGCTGTGTGTGACACACCACAACCTACAATGCCACTCTTACAAATTACAAATGAAGATGTGGGAAAGATGGAGTGGAATGGTACATGTACTGAATGTTGTGGTTGACGGAGAAGCAGGTTGTTGCCTAGAGGGGTCGACAAGACATTTTTGTTTTGTTTTTGTTTTTACTAACTTTTGGAGAAAATGGTACAAGGGTGGAGGGCAGATATAGAAGAACTGGAAAATGATGAGATTGGGGTACATAATATGAAATACTCAAAGATCCAATAAAAATCGTGTTAAAAATATAGATGAATGTACCTCCTCAGAGTCATGGCCCCTTAGTGTAATCTTGCTTGATAATGTGATGCTCTGAATATATTAAATACATACCACCACTTTTCTTATGGGCTATCACTTCATATAAGACTGAATATTTGGTATAATACTGAATATTTGAGTATAATACTCAAGGCAAAAAGGAAAAAAAGGAAATGACAGGGAAACTACACACATGATACCATAAAAATGTGGCTAAATAAGATCTGAAAAATGCCAGCACCAATAGACATGATAATGTGGAGGGGAAATATAACAGGGTCCCACTCCTAGACACAGAACTATAGGCAGCTAATGACGACTAAAACAGAGAGACTTAATCTTCCTTAGGGAGAGTCTCTACTTGGTTACCCAATACAAAGTGGTCAGTTATGAAATCTTGTACATACAAGCAACACTAAATAGATTGTATTTATTGCTGTATTTATATATTTGTACACACACACATATGTATATATGACAACAATAAGTATAGAAAAAGAAGCCATTAATTTGAAAGGGAGTAAGGGGGTTGGAAGGAGGGAAGGGAAGAGTGAAGTGATGTAATTGTATTTTAATTAAAAACAAATAAATAAAAGTGTCAAAAATGAAAATAAAAAAGAATCAGAGATGTATGCATTTGTACACTCAGGAATCCCATAAAAACACTAAACTAGATACCATAATATATATACAGAGGATCTGGTGCAGATCTGTGCAGACCCTGTGCATGCTGCTTCAGTTTCTGTGTGTTCATATGAGCTTTGATCATGTTTATTGGAGGGCTTTATTTTCTTGGTGTTCTCCATCCCCTGTGACTCTTGCAATCTTTATCCCTCTTCTTCCCTGAACCCTGAGGACAGGGATTTGATAGACATCCCATTTAGGGCTGAGTGTTCCCAGCTCTCTCTCTCTCTCTCTCTCTCTCTCTCTCTCTCTCTCTCTCTCTCTCTCTCTCTCTCTCTCTCTCTCTCTGTGTGTGAGTGTGTGTGTGTGTGTTCTTTCTCTCTGAATAATGTCTGGCTTGAGGTTTCTGTATTTTTTTCCCATCTGATGCAGGAGGAAGCGTCTCTGATGATGGCTGAGCAAGACATTGATCTGTGAGTATAGCAGAATGTCACTAGGGGTCATTTTATCACTACATATTTTTAAGCCAGTATTATTTGGTTTTATCCTAGATCCCTAGGCTATCTAGAGACTTAGTAATTTATACAAAACAAGTAGGAAAGTACAAAGTTAAAGAGACTACCATTGGCCAAGGAAATTTTACTTTTTCATCGATGTTGGAAGGTAGAATGACATGTGTAGCAGGTAGAAAGAGAAGTGATACCAAACTCATCTATGTTAGAAACTACTCAAAATCATTAAAGCACTCCAGTTAAAAAAACACTAATCCATTTGGATCCCTGCTGACCTCAGTACTTTATACAAGTTTCACTTTCCAACACTGTCTCACTGAGTACTGTCTCCTACATGTGAACTCTAGGGGACAAACTTAAATCATAGCAAACCTTCTTTCTATTCTGGTGTGGCTTCCAGTCCTGCCCAGCCCTGCAGTCCAGACAAATCTCTCCCACCCACAGTCCCACAGCCCTTAGAAAATAATCACTCAGAGGCTAAATGTTAATTACAAACTGTATGGCCTATAGTTCAAGTTTCTTGCTAGTTAGCTCTTATAACTTAACTCAACCCATTTCTGATAACCTATATATCGCCACGTGTTCTGTGGCTTTACCTGCATCTCATTAAATGTTGCTTCTTGGATGGTCAGGCTGGCGTCTCCCCCGACTCTGCCCTTCTTCTCTCTGTATCTGTGCTTGGATTTCCTGCCTGCTTCTAAGCTGCCTTGATATAGGCCAAAGCTACTTTATTTATTAGCCAATGAGAGCAACATATATTCACAGCATATAGAAAGGCATCCCACAGCACTTCCCTTTTTCTGTCTAATCAAAAAATTATATATAACAAAACAAATATAGTAAAATTATATGTAACAAAATAGTTATCAAACAAGAATTCCAGTTACAATAGCTAGTCTATTTGTATTTGGTAAAATTAAAGAAAATATTCTTTTATCCATCCTATTTTTGTGAGTTTAAAGTTTCATATCTAATTTACCCTTAATCATGATTGAGGAAAACAATAATTATAACTATCCAGTCTTCAATTCCATCAAAGATCCCAGAAGGATATAATATTGCCTAAGTAAACAGGAAGTGCATTGTAAGCAACTTCCAGAATTCTAGAAATGACAGAGACATCCGGCTGCCTGAACAGTCACCCAAAGTTCGTCTGCAACATTGGGGCATCCATCTTCAGCCTGCAGGCCTAGAGTCTCTGGCAGACTATTTTGTGATGCAGGAAATTTGAAGGATTGTCTCTCCTATTGGCAGTGTTAATTAGTCGCTTTCCTCTGTGTCCTACAGAATGTAGGGCAGTCTCCTCTACAAAGCAGGAACCTAAAGGACCAACCTGCCTGGCAAGTTCAGTGGTTACCTTCCTATGGGTTCTGAATGTCCAGTTTATATAACATCCAGTCAAGCAGTCCAGGCAAGTGTAATTTTTTTGCCCAGTGGCTAACTTTTGCCACAAAGAAAGCAAACTCCATAATTAATCTCTTCAATGCCCATCCTCCTCTTTGAAGTACTTGGTGCTGCCAGGAGCAGTCATGTCTTACTGTCCAAAAAAATCTAAGTTTTTGAACACTTTAAATGCCATATTCTGTAGATCTTTGAAGTATTTTAAGATTACCTACTTAATTGAAATATGTCTATGTATAACTAGAAAACTTAGTTAACATGATTAGAAGTTTGATTATCATAGATAACTAATTATTCTGTATTTTAATTATATATTACAATTTTAAATGAGTTGCATAAACATACGTTAAACAAGAGTAGAAGTATATATACACAAAATTAACTTTAAATTTGTATCATACATTTCTAAATCATATCTCCCTTTCTTCTTCTAGAAAGAGATTGACTGTGACCAATAACAATTTATTACCAAACCCCTAAACAAAGACAAACATCTGTTATTCATTTTTGGGAATGTGAGCATAGTATTCTATGCTACTTCCTGCTGATTGGAGGTGCTATTAATCTTATAAGGACACTGAGAAAATTTAGGATTATGGTGAAGTTCTGACTGGAGTAGTCTGTGAGGCTGGACCACACTGCCAGTTGCCTTGAAGTTGTTCTGGATATTAATCATCTGGAGACCTCTCAGGGGGGTCTTCATTGATGGAACCATATTAACCTGGAAGGAATCCATAGCTTCTCATCTTCTGTGGCAAGAAAAGCAGAACTTCTTTTCCAAAGCAACATATCCTTAGACATAAATGTTGAAGTCAAGATACCTTTAATACACATATTGGTTTAACTTAGTAACCCCTATAATCAAATGTCTCTCTGCAGTTAAAAATCCAAAAGACAATACAAAAATGCAGTATCTAGACACTTTATGTAATTTCCATCTTTATGTGGCTTATTGTATTTTTATATTACTTTTACTCTCTCTTTAAAGACTTTATTTTTTAAACT
The DNA here is from genome assembly GCF_004664715.2 of Peromyscus leucopus. Taxonomy (NCBI): domain Eukaryota; kingdom Metazoa; phylum Chordata; class Mammalia; order Rodentia; family Cricetidae; genus Peromyscus; species Peromyscus leucopus. Next base: position 27,825,916 of record NC_051064.1, on the reverse strand, counting down.
ATTTGTTTCTTTATATAACTGTCTATATTTCTTTTCTCTCTCTTCCAATCCTATGTACATTTTTACACACACTCTAAACCATTTAGAGTTTTATTCTGAATCTGTCTTATTGTGAACATGTAATCCTTTTCTGGCCAGGAGAGATTTTTAAACTGCTAAGCTGTGTGGCTAGGATGAAAGCATCAGCTTTGACTGCTGACTCCTCCCCTCTCAGGTTTTTAACATGGTGAAGGTATGTTTACTGGCAGCTCTGAGAGCCGTACTCACTGCCAACTCTGGGAAGCAGAGGGTCTATGTTTTCATCAAGCAGCATGTAGCCCAGAAACCCTTTTTCCCCCTGCATTGTCAAAAGCTAAATCCACCACATAGTGCACTGCATGGCTTGGAGACTCTTCTGAGTATCACAGCGGGAATCCACCATGCTGTGCTCAAGCTTGAATGCTGAAGCATCTCTGTCCCATGGCCTGACCCACATGAGAGACACGAACTAGGAAGCTCCTCTTGGCTCTATTTCTGTGTATACAGAATCTTTTTTGAGGTTTTTCAGGTCTATGTGGATCAATGCCCCATACTGGGTGCCAAAATGTAGAGGGAAGTTTCTCCCACAGCTTTCTCTTTCCTCCATTATTTTATGCTTCATGTACCATCAACAGTTAAATGTATTCATCTTTATAATGTATGGCATGGCTTCATGTTTTATGCCTTGATTGTTCTGTCTTCTCTTCTGGGGCCATATTTCTCTACTCTTTATCCAATATTTTTCTGTTTACTCATGAAGAAATTGACTTCCCTTCTTATAGGGCTTCCTTCTATAACTCAATTGTCTAGCACACACACACACACACACACACACACACACACACATACACACACACACAAATTAATATAATCAGGTTACTATAGAGATAGTGCATTCACAATAGCAAATTATGGAATAAACCTAGGAGCTCACTGACAAATGAATGGATATAGAAAGTGTAAAATACCAGGAGTTTTTGCTATAAAGAATTGGATTATGCCATTTCAAGGAAGATGCATATTGCTAAAGATCATCATGGTGAGTGCAATAAACATGATGCAGAGAGAAGCATCACGTTTTCTTTTGTTGTAGACTCCAGTTAGGGCAAAGAAAATAAACAGAAAACTACTCTGGATGTGGGAAGGGTATACAGCAGAATGATAGAGTGGATACATTAAGTAGATCAAGTATGTTAAGTTATATTCTTGTATGGAAATATTGCAAGGAAGTGCTGACTCTGTGCAACTTACACGTCATCATGAAAAGGCATAATAATAATTCCCCCAGAATGTCTGGCTTAGAGGGCAACACCACCAACAGACATGCAGACAATGTTTGATCCCATGACAGGTTTCATATTTCATGGTTGATATGTTTTTATTAGCAATGAGATATTTTTAGGGGGTTGTACATTTTCTGCGTTATCTCATTATGCTGAGATGTTATCCACCCAGCTTTTATGGGACAGCTTCCATTTATGATGCTAGCAATGGGGCAAATGATGCATTCTTTCACCTCGGAGAAGAACAAAACTAACTTCATTCCATCCTGTGTTGTTCTCATTCCATAGAAAGTAAGGAAGATGCTTGCCTTAAAGATGTTGGGGATGCATTTCTTACATGTGTCTACAACTTTGTTCAGTGCTGGGCACATGGCATTTAGAAATTTTTATTTGTTTCCTTCTGAAACAATACATCAGTCCCTACCACCTTCCTTCTGTGGCCAAATGGGTTCTTATTATAAAGTGTTGGTCAGTACATATTTAAAGATGGAAAGGCCTGGGGCTTTGACCTCATTCAATCCTATTTTATCAGGTAATTAAAGTAGTAAGTGTGCATCCCCAGGCCATCTCAGTTGACAGGGAATTCTTAGAAGAGTTGAAGGTAACTCAGGGATGCTTTGTCATTAAGGAGACTTAAGATAGGATGGAAGAGGCATAGCCAAAAATGTTTCACAGAGAAGCATGTGACACAGACTTCTTGATACCATGTCATGGCCTGTTTATCTCAGTTTCCTTCCCTGGATATCAGGAGTCCTGGTTTTCACTTCTGAAAAGAAGATAATTAAAGACCAAGGTGACTAAGACAATATGATTTGTTTGTTTGTTTGTTTTTTGAGACAGGGTTTCTCTGTGTAGCTTTGCTCCTGTCCTGGATATCTCTCTGTAGACCATGTTGGCCTCTAACTCACAGAGATCCACCTGGCTCTGCCTCCTGAGTGTTGGTATTAAAGGCATGCACCACCACCGCCCAGCAATATGGGGTTTTTTTAGTGATAATATGGGAGAAAAGTAAATTTATTACTAGATTTAAGATTTTCACATGTATACTCATTAATAAACAATGGTTATACTCAAAATAGCAGATGATGAAATGCCATTGCATTCTGCTAAGAATGTGCTGAAAAATGGAATTTTAACCACTACCATCATCTGAATGCAATTTGGCAGGGTTCCTGGGAGATGGTGGTCTACCAAGAATAATGAGAGACCTAGAAGCAAATATTCTGACTGTTAAAGACCTACCTAAGTTATTTTTATGAGCGGTTTGGAGTTTGCAACTCAAAACTTTCATAGAAATTGCCTTTGTCAAGAGGTAGATTTAGGTTGACTTTTATTTTTTGGAATCTTTTTTAAGCATATTATGTATAATACAAGAATAACACAAGGTCTGCCTTCCAATGACTTGGTGCCAGATTTGAGAGGTGCAGCTATTTGACACATGATTGTTGATTCCCTTTTTAAATGTCCAGTATTGCAATTGAAAATACTTGCTGACACTATCAAGATTTATGTTTGCTCATTCAATGACTCAAGAAGCCTTTCTTGGTACTTAACAATACACCCAGAGTTATATCATGATGCTGATTCCACAAAGACATCACATCATAACCAGAGTTTCAGCTTCCCTGATGGCTATATCAATGCTGAGCAAATTGGCACACCAAAGACTATCAGTTTGGTCAAAACAGGGACAAAGCATTATGTTTGCTTTAGGTCTACTACGTAAGGTTCTATTTATAAAGAAGTGGTCTGTCTTTGAGTCACTGGTAGATAAGAAAGACTATACTAATATGTAAAAATATTTAACTGCACTTGAAATTAGCATATATTCATTATGCAAATGAGACATGAATTTCTAGGAAAGTGAATATTTAGATATTTGTGAGTGTGTGTGTTCCCTTCTTGCTAGTTACTATAGCTAGGAGAAATGGATTGTCACATTATTACTTCATACTCCGTAGAAAGAAATTCTCTGTAGCCACAAAGATGTGAGGGTTTGTTTTTTTCTCTTTTTTTACTCAGCAAATGAGAAATTGATTTCTCTTGTAAGTTCAAAGATGAGAACACATCTTCCTCCTGAGCTACCTAATGAAGTAAATAATCATTATATGTGCAGCCTGTGGCACAATGCAGATCTGTATTTTCAGAACCAATGAACAAATTGTGCATAGCCACTAGTATCTATCTGTGACATGTGGAATTTATACTATATCATATTTCAGGGAACTCAGAAGTCCCTGTTCCAGAGTCACAGCATTTCAGGATGGGGTGTGGCTGCTGCTGCAAAGGAATATTGTTTCTTTTGATAGTTCATGATGTTGAGTTATGGCATCTTTTGTGTCCTCAGCAGCCCCCAGCATCTGCTTTAGGAAATTGCATGTTTTAAAGGCAAAGCCCTATTCACAAAGCTTGGAACTGGCACGTGTGCCTCGTGTGTGTGTGTGTGTGTGTGTGTGTGTGTGTGTGTGTGTGTGTGTGTGTGTGTATGTGTGTGTGTGTGTGAGTGAGTGTGGGTGTGTTTCTGGTTGTCAGGACTGGATATGCGGCATGAAGCCATTCTTGCTAAAGCATGTCCATTTTATTTATGATAGGCACAAGATATGCACAGTCGTTATTCCTCTAGACCATTTACATGCTCAAATACTCACCAATGGACAGGCTCTGAATTTGATCTCATTTTTTGTTCTGTTGAGAATCATGTGTTTCTTGTTTACAAGCATTTTTGTGTAATTTAATATAATTTTCACATCCACTGAAATTTCCTCCCAAAACATGGCTGTATTCATATGCATATGTGTTTGCCTCTCTCTCTCTCTCTCTCTCTCTCTCTCTCTCTCTCTCTCTCTCTCTCTCTCTCTCTCTCTCTCCCTCTCCCTCTCCCTCTCCCTCTCCCTCTCCCTCTCTCTCTCTCTCTCTCTCTCTCTCTGTATATTTATGCTCAGCAAAATAAAAAAATTATCTAGATACTTAAAATAACTACAGTTAGACATATTAAATACATAAAGGTCAATAGTCTATCCCAGTTTTACTAATTTAGAAAAATTTAAGAGAATTTCATCCACGGGTACCGTCTTTATATAATTTTCATCTTTCCTTCTCACCTCTCTGACTTCTTCTATGTTCCTTAGTACTCCCTCTCAAATGAATGACTTCTTTTTAAATTATTATTGTTACATTGATCTATCAATCATCTGTATCTATCAACCATCTGTCTGTCTGTCTGTCAAACATAATGAGTCCATTTAATGTTGCTCATATGTAGATATATTTATGGCTGATCATTTAGGACTAGATAATCTATCATGGAGTTCATCTCTGAATAAAACTGAGTTTCCCTCTCTTGGCACCCATTGACTCCCTGTAGCTTTTCACTTAGGGGTGAAAACTTGTGATATGTTCCCCATCCACACTGGTAATTCAGCTGATATAGTCGTTATGCACGTCTTATTTGGAGAACTATATTGTTGAGATTTCATGGATGTAGCTTTCCTGTTAAGGACTATAAGATGCTATCTAGTAGATGGTGTCCTGGTCCTCTCTTACAATCTTTCCAACCCCACATAACACCTTGAAACATATTCATACTGATGCTCCTAACACAAATGTAGAGCTGAACCTGGGTTCCTTCTCTCGCAAAAACTGAGTGAAATAGCCCAGGAGAATGTTAGCCAGTTACAGGGTCCTAGATTCACCTTTAAATTTTGTCTTTTATATAACCCATGCAGAGATCCCAACTCATGTTAGAACCATAGGTCACAAAGTATGCAGCCCTGTAATCATGGAAGTTACAGGCCTGCTGTAGAGACATATATTCGCTTTTTATCCTTAATAGTTAGCATCATCCACTGGCACCAACTGTAGGGTATCATGCTTTTGAAGTTTAAATGTCATATTACTTATCTTTCTGAGGATTGAGTTTTAAAGCATAGCTACTGTGGACATTAAAATGATTGTTTTTACATTGTTTATTTATTTATTTGTTTAGCTTTCTTTCTTGAGACAGTGTCTCATACAGACCAGGCTTATCTTGAACTTGTTTTGCAGTAGACTGGCCTGGCATTCTCTTCTTTTTTTCTTACAATATCCTCTCTCTCTCTCTCTCTCTCTCTCTCTCTCTCTCTCTCTCTCTCTCTCTCTCTCTCTCTTTCTCTCCCCCTCTGTCTTTCTGTCTCTCTGTCTCTCTCTCTGTCTCTCTCTGTCTCTCTCTCTCTCTCTCTCTCTCTCTCTCTCTCTCTGTGTGTGTGTGATGTGTCTGTTTGTGTCTGTGCTTCTGTATGCCATGTATTTGTGGTTCCTTACAGAGGTCAGAAGAGGGCATCAGATTTCCTGGAAATGGAGTTGCAGGCAGTTGTAAGCTGCCCAATGTGGGTTCTTGGAACCAAACTCATGTCCTTTGGAAGAGCAACAAGTGCTCTTAACTGCTGAACCACCTCTCCATCCTCATGCCTTGAACTCCTTGTCCTTTCTGTCCTGACTTCTCAAGCCCTATGTATATGCATGTACCACCACTTGAAAGCTAGCTTATAGAAAATGTACTGTCTAATTTTTTTATACTCAATTTTAGTTCTTTTTATCTCAATGCCCTATCCAGAATTATGCAGATCTCAAGGGATTAATGTCTTCTCAGGTCCAGCATTAGCTTATTTGGTGACATTCACTACATGGTAGAGGCACTGTGGGACAAACCTCTTTGAAGACTTAGCCCTTTAAGAACAGCAATTTCTAGGGAAAAGTAATCACTATCAGCAATTTTTGCAACACTATCTGATTTTTAATCAAGGTTGTACAGATTCTTGTGCTGTGTTTATACAGATGGACTCAATGAAAAAGCAAAATGGCTATGAAGCACTTAGCATTGTTCTTCCATTCAATGACCTCATGTATGGGTTCTTAGAGGTAACAGAGCTCAATCTTGATGTTGTTGTGGCTGTCATAGCTTTGAGAATTAAACAATCTAGTTGTTCAGATTTAAAGACAAACTAAACTTAATTATTGTATATTGTTCTGGTCTCCAAACTCTATGCCTTGATTTCTGATCCCCTCAGCAGTAAGACAGAAATGGTGATAGTTGTTATGGAGATTGAAAGGATATTGATATTGAACATCAAGTATTTGATATAGTGTCCATTATCTTTTAAACAGTGTTCTCCATACAACTGTTAAAATTGCTACTAAAATGGGTCTTCCACTGGAAGGCTTCTTCTGTCTTTCTGTCATGTGTTGTCTTCTCACAATATCCTACCCAGGTTATGCTCTGTGGCAAAGAAAGAGCCCTGAGCTGTCCATGAGTGCTAGAACCCTGAATTCTATGCCTGTGGTGATACAATGAGTCATGTGACCCCAGAAAAATTTGCCAAGCTCCTTTGATCTCCATTTTCTCATATACAATGTCACAATCAGGAGACAGAAAATCCTTTGGACCTCTCCCAGCCCTTGTTTTACAGATATGAAGGGATTCATTCCTAAATGCCCTGTCTTGCTTCTGGGTATTGGTTTTTACTGTAGCTCAACTGTTTCAGCATTTCCCAGAGAGAATCCAGTGTCATCCTTCCTCATAGTGCATAATTCCTTATGTTAACATTTTGCACTATGTTGGTGAATTATAATAAAGGAGCACAGATTTGCCTGAGTGCTAGGTAGACATGAGCAATAGTGAGAGCCTGTTTATTTTCCTGAGAATTAGACAAGAGGATAGTTTGGATATGGCAGAGCAAGCTCAAGCTGAAAGTTGTGAAATTGAACACTGAGCTTGAAAAATAGAATATGAGCTTGTTATAGAAGAGAAAATGAGACAGGCTAATTTCCCTGAGTTCACTGAAAGACACATCTGATAATGTCCTGTCAATCTGTTTATTCACTTAGCCTGCACAGCATGAGTGCCTCTTGTATGCCAGTGCTGACTTATAAGACTTCTCAAAATCCCATCATTCCTAGTCTTCTAGCTTATCATGAGGGATATTATTTTTCCCAAATGACAAATGATATTTCCCACTTGTGGATTTCTACCAGTTAATGACTTTGGCTGTGCTCTTGGTCATTAGAGAGTGGTATGTGGGTTTAAATATGATTGACTATAGAATCCAGTTCCTTAACTCTTTGTGAAGATTAAAGAAGTGTGCTTTAATTGTTCATGTAGCTCTGTTAATATCAAAGACATGGAAGCTTGAGGCATGGCATCTATTTTCATATTTCTAGTTGGAAGGTATAGTGGTCCATTTTTTGTTGCTAGCTTAGCTTTGTTCTTGGATGGGTAGTCACCATACAGAACAGATGTAATGAACAGTGGAGAGTTACTGAAGTCATGGAATATTGTACTAAGTCTCTCATGTTTGTTTTTTTTTTTAATTATCATTTGTCCTATTCCCATTGATATTATAATAAAATTGTATAAATGTAATTCTTCTCAATGAACACTACAAAATTTGAGAAGTGTTTCAAGGAGAGTTCCATCATGTCTTATCTGATGCTAGGGTAACCAGTGATATAGGATGAATTACTAAGTGATCTTACTAATAAAAAAAACTCGGAGCCAGATATTAGGGTAAAAACTGAGAGTTCAGGGGAGCACAAAGAATCCAGTCACACTCTTACCATTAGAAATCCTCAGCTAAAAGGAGAGCTACTTCCTGAATACTCACGCCTATATCCTTTCTGTCCCTGCAATCCCACTTCTTCTCTCCACCCAGCTACATCACTTCCTCTTCTGCCCAGCTCTGTCACTTCCTGTCTGTCTGTATAGACCTCTAGACCTTTATGGTTAACTAGTGTTGGAATTTAAAGGCATGTTGCCATCATGCCTGGCTTTGTTCTGGCCTTGAACTCACAGACATCTGGATGAATGTCTGCCTCCCAAATGCTAGGATTAAAGGTGTGTGCTACCATTGCTTGACTTCTATGTTTAATAGAGTGGCTGGCTTTTTCAAAACTCTGATCTCCAAGTAAGCTTTATTTATTAGAGCACAAATAAAATATCACCACACTTTTCTCCTGAAAGACCTTTTGTATAATCATTCTTAGGGGAGGTGATTTTTGAATATAACATTATTATGGCTATGTGCACAGTAGGCTATAGCTTAATGTCAATACATGGATTATAAACATTTATAATTGAATTAAATACTGGCTCAGATGAACTGAATCATCTTAGGATATTAGGAAAAAGTGCTCTACAAAGACCATTAATTGCATAACGTACTTCAGTATTTGTTGCCTCTTTGTCTTGATATTGCTTATATGGATGTGGCTCTATAGAGTGTATATGAATATACTTGACTTGGAAACAATGCTGTTAGAAAGGATATACAAATCTTTGCTAAGGAAAATGAATATTAAATTTGACAATGCCAATGATGGATACCTCCTTGGGAGTTTTTTCCTACTGTATATTTTTGCAAAATACGGTGTATTTTTATGTAATTATTTCTATCTCCCAAGCACCTCTTATATGCAAAAAAAGAGAATTAATTTTGCCCTCAGATATTGAGCAGGTAACTGACATCAGACCACAAGCTTGAAAAATGAGTAATAAGTGGCACAGTTTCTAAAGTGTTAGGAGTGCAAGTTGGTTGAGTATACTGACTAAAAATCTTTAAATACATATGGACATATTATCCTATTGGCAAGTCTTCTGTAAAAACATCTGAGTTCTTACTGTCTCAAGGGGAAAATTTGTAACTTCATGGTCATAAACTAAGTGTAAGACATCTTCCCTGCTCTAGATTCTGAGGCTGCACTAGAAGACAGTCTTCATTGTCAAGTAATCATTTTTATTTTCCAGAACATCCTTGGACAAATTGTTATATTTACCATTGTTTTCTCTTCTCCCTTCTCCTTCATTTCTCCTTTTCTTCCTCCTTCCCTCCCTTTCTACATCTGTTTTTCTCTTTCTCTATATGTCTCACCATGGCCTAAATACTCCAGCATCAGCATCTCTGTGCATGCCTTATGAGTCCCATCTGTGGTTTCCTCTGATGACCATCCCAAAAAACCATAAAGCCCTTTCATCTGTGAACCTTCCTTTAGGGCCTATATCTCCTCCTCTGTTCCTTTCCTGCTTTCTGCTCTTTTTATTTTCACTCTCTCAGAAAACACTGGGAAACCTGTATTCATAGGTGGTGGATATAAATGTAGGGGACAAATTTTTGAATTCCTGGGTCACTTAAAATATTCACCTGGGCATTAGCATACGGTTACAAGGACTCCAGAAATGTACTTCATCTCTACAGGCAGAAGGTAATGGCATAGACTTTGGGGATAGAGAGGCTGAAAAAATTGAACAGAAAAGTTGAATGTGAAGTTGAGTTGGACTTGAGTTTTGTGTAAGAGCTCATGTATATAAAAACAGTGGGCATCACAAGGATGAGAACTTAATGTTTTGGATGGTTTAAGACCCAACAAGCTTTGACATCTTCTTCCTGGGAATCTTTCCAGTCCACACACAGTGCTCTCCTCTCTTGACTGCACCTTAAATTGGAATTATTGTTTTCTGTAGGTTTTTAGCATGTTAAGGTTATGACCAAGGCTGGAGTTGAATTTGATGCAAAGCTGCATGCTCTGATGGCTTCAGGTAATGAGTCACATGCAAACACCCATGCAATGGGATTCCTGCACTAGGCTGTGTGCACCAGTTACACTTTTCTGTGAGAGTGTGAAATGCATTGCACTTCTGTGAATGTTTCAGGATGCCATGCAGAGTGCATCAGAATTTCTCTAGTAATTTATATTTTTAATAGAAAAGTTATTACAAACATCCAGCAGAGTTGAAAAGAAGGTACAGAGGTTCCTATATAGTACATATATTAGAGAGCATCCCTCTGTTGACATGATGCCTGGCCATGGCATAGTCATAAAAATTTAAAAACAAATAATAAAAATTAGTATAATATGTATAACTAGTTAATATAATTAATCAGTCATTCACATAAAGGCCATTCAATAAAATACAGATTTTATTAATTTTTTCCCAGATTTTCTCACCAATATCCTTTTTGTTTTAGGGTCCAAGAAAAGATTGCAAATTATTTTTAAATTTATGTTGGTTCCCTCCAGTCTCTCCAAGCCCCTCAATCTTCACTTTTGAACTGGTGCTGACCATGTACCTCAGCTTGACTTTACCTGACATTTTCTATGATTAGGCTGAGATCCTACATTCGAGGGAAGAATAGCACAGGGGTGCATCATACAATGCCAGGGGTGTGTGCTGTTACCTTCTTACCAAGACATTAACCTGATCATTTGACCTAGACGATATGGACCAGATGTCTTGTGTCCTTGCAAAAGCTCCTTTTCTCCCCTTTTCAATCTGTGTCCTTTGTGAAAGAAATCACTAAGTAAAGCTCATACTTAGGGCAAGAGGATTTAAATCCCAAGGATTTATGGATATATATTAAAACTGTTATAGAAATGAGTCCCATTTTGAAGGTGATACCATGAGACTCTATAAGTGTCTTAGGTTAACTCAAAAGTTTCACTACTAATTTTAATTTACCAATACATTTTTGTTTACAGTAACGGTTGTCATATCTATTTAAAGCATATTTCATCTTTTACTCATTTTCCACTTATTGATTAGGATAGAAATCTAATGTAAAGAACATACAGCCTTTCTCTTTCATTTATTTATTTACTCATTTACTTCTATTTGCATAGCTAAAATCTACTTTACTGAGTTTTTTAAAATTCACCAATATCATGGATCAGTTTATGATAGCCTGTATATACAATGAAGTTCTATAAGATTACAACAGAGATAGAATTTCATATCACAGTATTTTATTGTACTCTTCTGTGTTTAGATGTATTTATAGATACAAATATCACTGTATTGCAGTTGTCTACAGAATTCAACACAGTAACATGCTGTGCAGGTTTACAGGTTAGAAGCAACAAACTACACCACATAGCCTACCTGTGAGGTAGAACAGACCATGAAGGTTTGTGGACTTACAATCTATATCAGTGCAAGAATAAAAAGGCCTATGGATACATCTATTGAGATGTATCCCATTGATAAAGTAATGTATGGCTATGACCTTGTTATTTATTTTATTGCTAAAATTGTTCTATCTTTAGCCATAGGTGTATTTTTGCAAGTAGTAGCCTTTTCACTCTTGGCTTCTCGCAACAATTAGAAAATATATGTATACTTAGCTATGTAATTTGAGTGCTTCATCTTTTCTTTTCTTTTAAAATAATTAGTTTAGCTATTCTTTATCTTCCACATAAATTTAAAATAAACTTGTAAATATCCTCCAAGGAAATTTGCTGGGTTTCTGTCTTTTGATCAATTGGAAAACAATTAGATTTCATCAATAACCTCTCTATCCAAGACTGTGGCCCCCAGCTCCATTTGTTTGTCTTGAATGATTTTCATTAGTAATGTGTGTGTAGCTTGAATGGACATTCTTTCATGTTTACTTCTTGTGCCTGCAGGCTTTTGTGCTTGCCCTTAGCTTTTTAGAAGGGGGCCCTGTTCCTTATCCATTCCATTTCCTTATTTCTGGCATTTAGAAATAAAGTTCATGTTAAAACATTAACCTTATACTCTGTGACTTTGATAAACCAGCTCATTGGGCACCTGTAGACCAGTATAGCCACCTTACAAGAAATTTCTTTTTTAAAAGATGTTTGTCAAGAATTCAGTCTTAATACATCAAGGGTATTCAAAATATCTTTTCTTTTTCAATGACATTTGTTACTTTGTGTCTTTCAAGAATTAATTGATTCCACCCAGGTTATCCAGTTTCTGAAGATGGAGTTGCTCAGATTATCCCATTCTATTCTTATCCTTTTAATGTCTGTAAAATCAATACGTATTTCCTTTTTTATTTCCAGTATTAGCTATTGTGTTTTCTTATTTTCCTTGTTCAATCTTTCTTTAGTTTTATGAATTGTTGTGGTATCATGGATTTCCAAAATTACCTATTTTTAATTTCATTGATTTCTTCTCTAATATTTATTTTTATATTTCTTCTGCATACTTTGCACTTAAATTGATGTTTTTGCCTGCTTTCTTAGATGAAAATGCAGGTTGAAAACTTGAGACTTCTCTTCTATTTGAAAGTCACCTTCCATCTTCAGACCCATCTGTACTTTCTACTTTCACTCAACCCCACAAATTTTAGGTTAGATTTGCATTTTCCTTCAGTTCAAAGCACATTTAAATTTATCTTGAAATGTTCTTTTTAGTTCTCTGGTTATTTATGAGAATAGTTGGGAATTTTCTGTATTTTCATTTTAGATTGATTTAGAGTTTATTTCATTATGATCTGAGAGCACACATTGTATTATTCTTGTACTTCTAATTTGTCAAGTTTTTCTGTGTTTCACACCCTATTTTGTTGTGGTACTGCTCTGAGTGCACTTGAGAGGAATGTTTATTCTGCTGCTGTTTGGTGGAATGTTCTATAAATGTTGACTTGGTTCAGTTGTAGAGACGAGTTCATGTCAACCCTTAGCTCCCTCTTTACTGTCTACCCACTTGTTCTATCAAGCAAGAGTAGAGTGCTGATGCCTCCAAACAGAGAGCATAATTGTCTATCTCTCTTTCCCATTTTGTATAATGTGAATCTCTGTGCAGAGTTACACATGTAAGATAGCATTTCTGATTCAGTCCCCAAGACAGCTCCACTGAGGATTCACAGGACTCTTACTAAATTTCAGAGTGCCTGTGGAGTACCTGGAGTGAGGTCCTAGGGAAGAGTGTGGATATTCCTGTTCTGCCTCCCCATCACTTCACTTTCCATCCTAGCCCATATTTAATATGGACAAATTTGATACTAAAAGAATTTAGCTAAATCTCACCAGATTCCAAAGGTAATCAGCTGCTACTCCCTGTACACACCTGCACTTTTCTATCCCCAGTGTTCCTTTATTGGATGCTTCTAACTCCTGTCTTCCCACTATTTAAAAGCAGGACCTAGTTACTTTCTGTAGTCTTTTCCAGTTGTGAGAACATGCTTTATCTATCTTTAAGCTCAAACCAGTCCTCAGAAATGTTTACAGATTTATTTTCTTTTTGGGGAATTTTAGAGAATCAAAACTTCTGTAATTTTGTTTGTTTGTTCTTTGCCTTTCATGTGAGAGAGAGAGAGAGAGAGAGAGAGAGAGAGAGAGAGAGAGAGAGAGAGAGAGAGAGAGAGTGTGTGTGTGTGTGTGTGTGTGTGTGTGTGTGTGTGTATGTTTCTTGTGCTGCATTATAGCTTGGCTTTCCCTGTTGGAAGAATAACAATTAGAGAATGGTCACCTCTGTCTGAATTTTATTTAAAGCTTTCTGTTCATTTTTAATCACGGATTTTTTTCACAGTGGAAATGCATATTTTTCTGCTCCTTTCTTCCATGTTAATGTGTATATCTCTATGCTCTGTGCCCTACGTGTGTGCAGTTGCCTTGTAGAGGTGATTCTCCAGGCCATGCTGCTACACTCTGAGTACAGGTTGAAGAAAGGGAGACACTATGATTAGTGTTTGGGAACATAGTCTCCAAAGAACTATTTCTCCAGGATTAACTTCAGCTTGAGTGGCTTAAAGTCCCAGGCATGTGTTGTGCTTAGGTTGTAGAAACCTTGTTTATTTGTTTGTTTGTTTGTTTGTTTGTTTGTTTTTTCTAAGAACTATACCTGCTTTTTTTTAAAATCACAAATAACTATTCTCCAGGTCATTTTAGATGGCTACTGAATGATTGCTGAACTCCAAAAAGTGGAGATACCCAGTAACAAGTACCACTGGTACTTATGTTTAATTAAATTTTTATGACTTAGAGTTCAGTACAATTATGAAATAAAACATGAGGACAGTCAAAACACAACATTGAACTCTTAACTGACATGAGATATTGTAACATTAAGCAACAAAGTAGAACAAATTTATTTTCAATAGCTTTGCCTAATGGAAATGGATGAGCAATATATATGGACCCTACTTTATTGCTGAAGGCAATCTGATTTGCAAAATCATTCAAACCAGAGTTCATCTATCACACTGGAAGTAAAGCAGAGTAAATTTCTTTCAGTATTGATATGTTTAAATTAGAAATGTCATTTCTGCCTGGTGGCAACAGGAAACAATTCCCATTGGTAGGTCACATTCCACTATTATATATATATATATATATATATTAGAAATAACTCGTTTACACATGCAGTGTGCCCACACTTCTTCTCAAGAAACTTCTCTTCATATCCACTGGGATTTCTAATGGATGAAGAAAGAAAACCACAAGTTGAATGACCTTTTAATATTTGTAAGATTACTCAGAAGCTAATGAAAGGTCTTTTAAGCTAGTATCTCCATTAGTGCAATATTTAAAATAATAAGAATGAAACACCATCAATTTTGTATGAGAAGATGTTGTAAATAGTATTATTTGAGATTTGGGAGCATCTGAGCTCCTAAGTGTTTACTGGCACTTTCTGTGGTTAGGAAAAAGGCACTCAGCTAAATATGTAATCCTGAGACAGTTTCAGTGGCACACACCTTTAATCCCAGCACACTGGAGGCAGAGGCAGGTGGATCTCTGTGAGTTGGAGGCCAAATGGGTCTACAGAGTGAGTTCCAGGACAGCTAGGGCTACTTAGAGAGACTCTGTTTCAGAAAACAGTCACAAAATAATGATAATAATAAAATATGTGTTTCTGGGGGAAAGTTATGTGGTTTATGGCCACAGCTCAACTGACATTACTCTTCACTTATCAATGGATAAGGGATGATGGAAATCTCAGAGGAACATACCCACTCACACTGGACATCGAAGTCTTAACCATCTTTATCAATTCTGTGGCCTTGATGCAGCCAAGTCACTGTTGTGTACCTGTGAACTTCCTAGGATTAGAAAATCAAATGGTTGAAACCCAAGCAGAAAAAAAATTATCAAAAATTGGTGTGCTTTATTATGGATATTAAGTGTTCCCCATATATTGAAGCATTGGTAATAATCCTAACAATCTGTAGTGTAAGCTGGAGGTGGTAAAGTTTGAGACCCGAGGCCTGATGAGAGTTCAGTCTGTAGTGGTGCATCCTCAAGAGGGGTATTAGGACCCCAGCCCCTTCTCTTTCCTGTCCTAGCTGCCATGGGGTAAACACATTTGTTTGCCCATGGATTCCCTGACACGGTGTGCCCAACAAAACAAAACATAAAACACTGAGCTGAACTATGCCTTTTTCTCATTTTTGAGTTGATTATTTCAGAAATTTTGTCTCAGTGACAAAAAGCTAACTAACATATATTGTAGCTGAAAGTTTTCCTGTGTCCCACCTGGCCTGCAGTCAAGACAAATCTCTTTCACCCACTGGTCCTACAGCCACTCAGCCCCAAATAAACACACACAGGCTAATATTATTTTAAACTATGGCCATGGCAGGCTTCATGTTATCTAGTTTTTATATTTTAAATTAACCCATTTCTATAAATCTATACTTGGCCACATGGCTCATGGTACCTTTACATCTTGCTTCTTCTTGCAGCAGCTGGCAGCATCTCCCCTGCTCTGTCTTCTTCCTTCCACTCTCTCTCTTTAGAATGTCCTGCCTAACCTTATTCTGTCTCACCATTGACCAAACAGCTTTATTTATCAACCAATCAGAGCAACACATCTTCACAGCATACAAAATGACATCACCCATCATTTCCCCCTTTCTCTCTATTCAAAAGGAAGGTTTTAACTTCAACACAGCAAAATTACATATAACAAAACAGTTATCAAGCAAGAATTATAGTTATAATATATAGTCTATTTGTATTTGACAAAATCAAAGAAGATATCCTATCGATTCTATATTTGTGAGTCTAAAGTTTCATATCTAATTTATCTTTTATCATAACCAAGGAAAATTATACCTATAACTAACATGACTATGAGTTTGACTATCATAGAAGTCTAATTATTAATCTGTACTTCTTAATTGTCCTTTACAATTTAAGTGAGTTACATAAACATAATACCTTAAACAAGAGTAAAAGTATACATACAGTATAACAAATTAAATTTGTAATAAACTAAAATCTATGGCAATGTAAAACATTTTACACAAGTTGTTGCTCTTTAAAAGTAGGTTCAATAATCTACCCTTTCATCCTATCATATCTATATCCTATCCCCCTTTTTTCTTTAGTAAGATATTGACTGTAACCAATAACAATTTGTAACCAATCTCTAAACAAAGACAAATATCCATAATCCATTTTTTGGGAATGTGGGTGTAGTTTTTTTGGGCTACTTCCTGCTGATAGAGGGTGCTGTATTCTTATGGGGACACAAAGAAAATTTTAGGATTATGGTCAAGTCCTGACTGGAGTAGTCTGTGAGGCTCTATTCTCTGAGCAAGTTGCCTTGAAGTTGATTTTTGAATGTTGGATGATCTAGGCCATGGTTTCACTGGCGACCTTTCAGGGGGTCTTGGCTGGTCAAATCATATTAGCTTGGGAGCAGTCCATGGGTTCTCATCTTCTGTGGAAACAAATGCAGAACCTCTTGATTCATTTTACAATATATGGCAGTCATAAAACTCATAATTATATTTACATTGAGATTAAGTTCCAGACATTCAGAGTACCCCAAAGAGTGTGAAGAGGGAAGAGTTGGAAGTCTAATAATCTAACTGCCCAACCTGGTGATAGAGTAGATTCACTTCTAAGAATAATGCAAAAGATCAGTGTAAGGACAGAGTTAACCTTAATAATAAAATTGTTAATTACATGTTTTTCCTACAGGACAGGGCAATGGTAGTTTAGAATTCTCCTCTGATTGCTTGCAGACCCACCCACTCAGTTATGTTATCGAAGTGCTAATTAATCCAAATAAATAGTAAAAATCAGTTAGAATTTAAAATACAATTTGGTTTTAAAAATCAATATAGGGCTGATCCATGTGACAGGGAAGAGACACTATGAGGTCTTTTGCATTGAATATATGTTTATACATTTCACCCTCTGATGTGCTTTACAATATAGCTTGCTTTTACTGAAGAAAACTATGCCTCCCACATTAAGATAATAATAGTAATGAAATAATGGATTGTATTTGTAATCAATAATTAGGTATTCACTGACTATGTGGCCAGTATCTAGGGAATAAATGATTATATGAGCTATAATTACTAAAGAAATAACAATGAAAGATAAACCTCTCTTAGCTGTGCTTTTTCCTTTTATTAAAAATAACTATTTTCTTACATAATATATCCTGATTACAATCTGCCCTCCCTCTAATCATCTAGTTCTTCCCTATCTCCCCTCCCATCTGGAGCCACACCCTTTCTATCTCTCATTAGAAAACAAACAGGCTTCTAAGGGGGTGTAATATAATATAATAAAAATAAAATAAAAACTAATACATTAGAATAGGAGAAAAACAAAATGAAAAGATCCCAAGAAAAGGTACATTAAACAAATATAAATGCAGAGACCCACTTGTTGGCACACTGAGGAATCCCATAAAAACACTAAACTGGAAGCCATAATACATAATGCAAAAGTCTGAACGGTAAGATGAGAGAGAGAGAGAGAGAGAGAGAGAGAGAGAGAGAGAGAGAGAGAGAGAGAGAGAGAGAATGTGTGTGGCAATTTTTTTTTTTTTAAAAAATCACTGACACTACATTATGAGACAAGGAATCTCCAAAAATGCCATTAAGTTTGTTTTCTGTTGGCCATCTCATATTGGGCATGGAATCCACCCTAAAGAGTAGTTTGTTTCCCCAATGAGACTCCTATAGAAAAAATTAATTTTCATTTGCAAGCAGTTATCAATTGGAGATAGCTTCCAGATTAGGGATGAAGCATGTGTCCATTTCTTTTTTCAGCTTTAGGACCCCTTCTAGCTCAGATCTGTGCTGGCTCTGCGCATGCTCCTTCAGTCTTTGAGTTCATATGAGCTTTGATCATATTGACTTAGAGGGCCTTGTTTTCTTGGTGTCTCCATCTCTTCTGACTCTTGCAGTCTTCCTACCTCCTCTTCTAAAGGTTTCCTGAGTCCTGTGGTGGAAGGGTTTAACAGAGATGTCCATTTAGGGCTGAGTGTTCCAAGGTGTTTCACTCTCTGCATAATGTCTGGCTGTGAGTATCTGTGTTTGTTTCCATCTGCTGCAGGAAGAAGTTTCTCTGGTGATGGCTAAGCAAGGCACTGATCTATGAGTATGGCAGAATGCCATTAGGAGTCATTTTATTGCTGTTTTCTTCTTATGTCAATAGTACTTGTTTTTCCCCTAGGTCTCTGGCTTATATAGTCTCAGGTTCTTGGTCACCAAGTGTTGGACATGGGTTCCATCTTGTGGAGTGAGCCTTAAGTCAAATCAGATATTGGTTGGTTACTACCACAAGGTTTGTGCCACCATTGCCCTAGCATTGTAGGCAGCACATAACTATTGATCCAAGGGTTTTTGCCTGGGTTGGTGTTCACATTTCTATTTTCATAGCATGCAGAGTACCTTTCTGTACCAAAATGCTGGAATGTAGTGGTTAATGCTCTGTGTAGGCATGAGCTTGACTTTTCCATGTTCAATGAGTTGTGTAGATGTTGTGTTCAGCAATGAGACCTTAACATCAGTTTGTGGAGAATGACCTATAGTCTTGGCAAGTGTCTGGGTGTTTGGAGGTTCTATTAGAACCCCTTTGGTCAGCAGCTCAGTTAGATGCAACCCATTCTGGGTACTGGAAAAATCATTCGGTACCAAGAGTTTTCCAGTTGGGAATTTGTCTCCTCCATCATTTGGCAATTCCATTTAAAACCCCTCCATATATGTATATATTTTATGAAGCTTCTGTTATATTAGGTTTTCATACTACTTCTCAAAAGGTTCTTAGTTTTAGGGATCAATCCATATATTCTCTCCCTCTTCCCTCTCTGCTTTCCCCATCCTCACTGATCCTCCTATTCCAGTTCCCCTTCAATCCACCTATAAATGTTTATTCTATTTCCTTTTCCTAAGGAGATCTGTCACCCCTCCCCCAGCCCCTTACTCTATACTTAACCTATGTAGTTATATGGATTGTAGCTTGTTTATCATTGACTTAATATATAATAACCATATATAGGCAAGTACATACTATATTGGGCATTCTGGGCCTAAATTTACCTCACTCAAGATAATTTTTTTCTAGCTCCATCTATCTACCTGTGAATTTCATTTATTTTGTGACAGTTGAGTAATACTCCATTGTATAAATGTACCACATTTTTCTTATCCATCTGTTGAGGGGCATCTAAGTTGATTAGTTTCTCGATACTAGAAATAGAGCAGCAATGAACATGGCTGAGCAAATATCTCTGTGGTCAGAGGAGGCATCCTTCCGGTGTATGCCTGAGTGCTATAGATGGATCTTGAGGTAGATCGATTCCTGCCTTCTTAAGGAACTTCCATACTGTTTTCCATAATAGCTGTACAAATTTGCATTACCATCAGCTATAATAAGTGTTCTACTTATTCCCCATTCCAACCAGCATGAGCTATCATTTGTGTTACTGATTTAAGCCAATCTGACAGGTATAAGATAGAATCTCAAAATGGTTTTGATTTGCATTTCCATGGTGACTAAGGATATTGAACATTTCTTTAGGTGTGTCTCTGCCATTTGAGTTTCCTCTTTGGAGAATTCTATTATTACATCAGTACACCATTTTTAATTGTGTTATTGAGTTTCTTGATATCTTATTTTTAAGTTCTTTATGTATTTTGGATATTATCATTGTAGCAGGAATCTTAAAAGTTCTTATTAATAAAATCAAATCCGAGCCGAGTTATTGGGGTCCACGCTGGTTGATCAGAGAGACAGAACAAGCCACAGCTATCTCACCTCGCCAGATCCTCAGCTGGTCTTGTCTCCTCGGACTGGAAGCCTCTGAGTCCTCATCCGGAATGGGTCTCAGCTGAATAACTGCTCAAAAGCCTGAAGCTTAACCAGGCCAAATGCTTAACCAGCCAAAATCTTCTAGTTTCTGATCCTCACACCTTATATACCTTTCTGCTTTCTACCACCACTCCCTGGGATTAAAGGCTGGCTTTCTGGGATTAAAGGCGTGAGTCACCATGCTTGGCTATTTACAATGTGGCCTTGAACTCATAGAGATCCAGAGGGATTTCTATCTCTGGAATGCTAGGATTAAAGGTGTGAGTGCCACCATTTTCTAGACTTTGTATATAGTGGCTGTCTGTTCTCTGACCCCAGATAAATTTATTAGAGTACACAATATTTTGGGGAACACAATACCACCACATATCATTCTATCAGATGTGTAATTGGTAAAAATCTTTCCCTATTGTAGGTTGTTGCCTTGTCCAAATGACAATGTCCTCTGCCTTACAGAAGCTTTTCAGTTTCATGAGGTCCTATTTATTAATTGCTGATTTAAATGCCTATGCTCATGAGATTCTATTCAGAAAGTCTTTTCCAATACCAATGAGTTCAAGGCTATTCCCCACTTTCTTTTCTATCATGTTCAACATATCTGGTTTAATGTTGAGGTCTTTAATACATTTGGAGTTGAGTTTTGTTCAGTATGATGAGTATGGATCTATTTGAAATCTTATATGTACAGCAACTCAGTTTGACCAACACCATTTGTTGAAGATGCTATCTCTTTTTCAGTGTGCATTTCTGGCTTCTTAATTAAAATCAGGTACCCATAGGTGTATGGACTTTTGTCTGGGTATTCAATTTAAATCCACTGATCAAAATGGGTTTTTTTGTGTCAATACCATGATGTTTTTATAACCATAACTCTATAGCACAACATGAAATCAATCAGAGATTGTAATATCTCCATCAGTTTTTTTATTATTCAGAATTGTTTTCATTATCCTGATGCTTTTCTGTTTGTTTCTTTGTTTTTTATATGTGTGTGTGTGTTTCTATATGAAGCTAAAAATTGTCCTTTCATGACCTGTGAAGATTTGTTAGAATTTTGATGAGGATTGCCTTAAATCTGTAGTTTGTTTTTGGTAGGATGGCCCTTTTTACTATACTAATCCTGCCAATCCATGAACATAGGGGAGCTTTCCATCTTTCATATCTTCTTCAATTTCTTTCATCAATGTCTTAAAGTTTTTAATCATACAAGTCTTTCACTTGCTTAGTTATATTTACCATGAGATATTTTATTATTTGAGACTATTGTAAAATATATTATTTATCTGATTACTTTCTCAGTATAATTGTTATTTGTATGTAGAAAGGCTACTCTTTGTGTATTAGTTAATTTCATATCTAGCTACTTTGCTGAAAGTGTTTACTAGCTGTAGGATTTCCCAATGGAATTTTTAGGGTCACTTTTATATACTATCATATCATCTGCAAATAAAGATACTTTGACTTCTTCCTTTTCAATTTGTATTCCCTTCATCTCCTTCAGTTGTCTTACTGCTCTACCTAAGACTTCAAGTACCATATTGAATAGATGTGGAGAGAGTGGACAACCTTGTCTTGTTCCTTATTTTAGTGGAATTTCTTTGAGGTTTTTCTCCATTCAAGTGGATTTTGGCTATGGGCTTACTATAAATGGCCTTTATTATGTTCATGTATGTCCCTTGTATCCCTAATATCTCCAGCGCTTTTATCATGAAAAGGTGTTAAGTTTTGTCAAAGGCCTTTTATGATCATGTGTTGTCTTTTAGTCTGATTATATAGTGAATTATATTTATCAATTTACATATGTTGAACCATCTCTGCATCTCTTGGATTAAGCCTACTTGATCATGGTGGATAATCTTTTTGATATGTTCTTGGATTTGGTTTGCAAGTATTTTATGGAGAATTGTTGCATCTATGCTCATAAGGGAAATTGTTCTGTAATTCTCTTTCTTTGGTTGTAATTCTCTTACATGGTTTAGTTATTGAGATAATAATTGGACATAAAATGAATTGGACAAAGTCCCTCCTGCTTCTATTTTGTGGAATAATTTGAACAGTATTGGCATTAACTCTTTTTAAAAATCTGGTAGATTTTGGCACTGAATCATGTGACCCTGCACTTTTTCTTGTTAGGAGACTTTTAATGACTGCTTCTATGTCACTAGGGATAGTGGTTATGAATAAACTGTTTATCTGGTGCTGATTTAACTTTGGTAGGTGGTATGTATCGAGGAAATTACCCATTTTGTTCAGATTTTTCCAATTTGGTAGGCTACAGGTTTTTTAATGTCCATATGATTTTTTTATGTCCATATGATTCTCTGCATTTCTTCAATGTCTGTTATACCTCTCATTTCAACTTTAATTTTGGTTATTTGCATAGGCTCTCTCTCCTTTTATTTAATTTAGCTAATGGTTTGTCAATTATATTGGTTTTGTCAAAGAATCAATTCCTTATTTCATTTATACTTTGTATTTTTTGTTCTTTTCTATTTTATTGATTCCAGGCCCAAGTTTGATTATTTCTTGCCATCTCCTCCTTTTGGATATGATTATTTCTTTTTGTTCTAGAGCTTTCAGGTGTGATGTTAAGTTGCTATTATGAGATATCACCAGTTTGTTGTTGTTGTTGATGTTTGTTGGTTTGTTTGTTTTGTGTAGGCACTTAATGCTATGATCTTGCCTCTTAGAACCATTTTTATTGTGTCCCTTAAGACTGAGTATGGTTGTATTTTAATTTTTATTCAATTCTAAAAAGTCTTTTCTTTCTTTCCTAATTTCTGTCTTGACCCATTTTTCATTCACTTTCAGTAGTGAGATGTTCAGTTTCCAGGAGTTTGTAAGCTTTCTGTTGGTTGGGTTGTTGATATTCAGCTTAATCTGTGGTTGTCAGCTAGAATGGAGAGTTTATTTACACTTTCTTGTATCTGTTGAGACTTGCTTTGAGGTCAGTTTTGGAGAAAGTTACATGAGGTACTGAGAAGAAGGTATATTCTTTTGTGTTTGAGTGAAATGTTCTGTAAATATCTGTTAGGTCCATTTGGTTTATAATAACAGTTAACTCCACCATTTCTCTGTTTAGTTTCCTCTGGATGATCTATGTATTGGTTAGAATTGTGCATTGAAGTCTCCCACTATCCGTGTGTGAGAATCAACATGTGATTTAAGCTGTAGTAGTATTTCTTTTATGAACTTGAATGACCCTGTGTTTGGTGCATAGATGATAAGAATTGCAATGTCATCTCAGTGGATTTTTTTTTTTTTGATGAGTATATAATGACTTTGGTAGGTGGGCTTGCTGTAAATGGTTTGAAGTCTATTTTGGCAGATATTAAAATGACTACATAAGCTTGCTTCTTAGGTCCATTTGCTTGGAATTTCTTTTTCCACCCCTTTACTCTGAGGTTATGTCTATGCTTGATGTGAAGGTGTGTTACTTGGGTGCAGCAAAAGAATGGATGCTATTTTCATGTCCATTTTGTTAGTCTGTGTCTTTTTACTGGTGAACTGAAACCATTGATGCTAAGAGATAGCAAAGAGCAGTTTTGGTTGGTTTGTTGATTCTTTTTTTGTGGTGTGTGTGTGTGTGTGTGTGTGTGTGTGTGTGTGTGTGTGTGTGTTTTGATTTGCTCATTTGATTTATTTATTCCTTGTGTTTATTTGGGTGTAGTTAATCTCTTTAGGTTGGAGTTTTCCTTCTGCATGTAGATAGATTTGTAGGTAGATCTTGTTATCTATAGATTTGTAGATAGATATTGCTTAAATTTGGTTTTATCATGAAGTATTCTATTTTCTCCATCTATGGTAATTGAAAGTTTTTCTGGATATAGTAGTCTGTGCTGACATATGTGGTTTCTTGGAATCTGTAGCACATCTCTCCAGGCCCTACCGGCTTTTAAAGCCTCCATTAAGAAATCCGATATTATTCTAATATGCTTGTCTTTATATGTTTCTTGATCTTTTTCCCTTTCTAATTTTAATATTCTTTTATTTGTGTTCTATGTATTTTGTGATTTGATTATTCTGGGCCAAAAGGAAGTTCTTTTCTGGTCCAGTTTATTTGGTAGTCTGTATGCTTCCAAACCTTGCTAAGCATCTCTTTCTTTTGTTAGGGAATTTTCTCTTATGATTTTGTTAAAAATACTTTTTGTGCCTTTGACCTGGGTTTCTTCCCCCTCCTTTATTCCTATTATTCTCAGATTTTGTCTTTTCATAGTGTCCCATATTTCCTGTGCCAGGATTTTTTTTTAGATTTAACATATATTATGACCAAAGTTTCTATTTCTTCTTTCATGTCTTCAGTGACTGATAGTCTCTCTTCCTTCTTTTGTATTCTGTTGGTGAAACTTGCCTCTGTTGTTCTTGTTTGGGTTCCTAAATTTTTCATTTCCAGAATTCCCTCAGTTTGGGTTTTCATTATTGATTCTATTTTCACTTTCAGGTCTTGAACTATTTTATTCATTCCTTTATACTGCTTGTTTTTTGTATGTGTTTTCATAGATTTCTTCAAGGGATTTATTTACATCCTCTTTAAGGACCTCTATTGTATCCATAAATGCTATTTTAAGGTCTTTGTATCATGCTTCAGCTATGTTGCAGTTCTCAAGACATACTGTGGTGGGGCTGCTGGGCTCTACTGGAGATATATCTGCCTGGCTATTGCTGTGATTTTTATGCTGACATCTAGGCATCTGGATTTAGGATGATTGCAGTTCTAGGTGCTGATATCTGGCTTTGTCTGTTGGGTTGGTGTTTTGTTCCTTAATTTCTCTCTCTGGTTCGTAGGAGGATGTGTTGGCTGTGTGTTTCCTGATAGAGACTTCTTCTGGGATCCTACTAGCTGAGACCAATAGTGGTTCCTGGTAAAATGTGTTTCTAGGTATTAGGAGCTGGAACTTAAGAATGGAGATGTACAAGGAGGGCCCTGTGTGTGTCCATGGGTAGGAGAAAAGCTATACTCTTCCAGGATCTGCTTAGTCCACTTGGAATGCAGTCAGGGAAGCCATAACAGGTAGTCTACTACAGAGCTGGGGATGAAGCTGGGAGTTGGATATAGAGGAGAGGAGAGAAAGTGAAGATCTGGAGCTGCCTGGTTTGCTGGCCTGCTTGCTGCTCCACCAGGCTTGGCTGGGGGTTCTCAGGGAATGCCTGTTGTATTTGGGGGCTGAGATAACAGGATAAATAGTAAGGAAGTTTGAAGGAGAGTTGTGTAACCCAATATAGATGGGGGTCAGAGATGGGGAAGATCGTAACAGGTGTTCTGATACAAAGATGGGCGTGTTACTGGGGAATTGGACTTGCAGAAACAGAGGGAAAGGTGAAAATCTGCATTTAGGCTACCTACTTCTCTAGCCAGTGTGGCCAGGGACTTCCAGGGAATGCCTGCTGAATTTGAGGACTGAGATAAAGCAATGAGTGGGCAGAAGTGAGTCTGGGCACTCAGGCTATCTCAGGTTTTCTGCTATAGAGATAGGGATGAGACAGGGGAATTGATTTAAAGAAGATGAGGAAGGGGTGAAGATCTGAAGTTAGCCTACCTGGTTACTTGGCTTTAGTGTTGTGTGTCTTTTTTAATATTACCACTTTTATGACTCATTTTCTAATCCATAGAGAACGTTTGTATTTGAGAGAATGTATATCTGCCATGCACAACTTTGAATAGGAACTTGTGACATGCATAATATGTGATGATAGAGCATCCACAAGAGTGAAGGATGCTGGTCCTCATATGGATGTTCCTTCTTATCCAGTCCAGTTACCAGCCCAAGTTATTTTGTCACCCTATTCAGTGTAGGTATTCTCACCTCTTTTAACGCAATTTAGAAACTCACAGACATGTTCAGATATTTGTTTTCATGGTGATTATATATCTCGTGGGTTGACAAATAATATTAACTATCACAAATCTACATTTGACACCCAAACATACCACTTTTAAGCCATGCCCTTCTGCTAGCGGCCCCAGATGTCTCAATTTCATCTCATTGTGCACAGTGCATTTAGTACATCTCTAAACACACTCATGGTGATTTTGACAGTCCTCACAATGCCTGAAAGCCTAAAGTCTCCTCTGACACTGTACATGATTTGAAAATCTGGGCCCTCTGTACAATTGTGGCAGGGTCCTGTGCTGTTGTTCCCTTGGGGGGGGGGCAAGTAGGCGCAGAGTCAATGACACAGACTCTGGGAGAATGTCAAAACAACAAGCTCAGTTTATTCAGGAAGAGGCAAGCATATATAACCTCCACTCCACCCTGGGGACGCCACTGCGTCCTCCTCTCCCGCCGCCTCCTCCTCCTCCACCACCACTATGAGTCGGTCTGCCCATGTAAATGCCTGGTGTAGGCGTGTGTGCTCTCTTGGTGATAGAATAATCTGCACGAACTCTTCTACCATCCATCTCCATCCCATTTGCCCTTTCTATAGCCTCCTTAGAGTCATCTATCCTCTCAAAATACACAAAAGCAAATCCACGGGACCTTCCAGTTCGATGATCATAAACTGCATTGACACCACTCAATGGTCCATATCGAGAGATACTTCATGAAGATCTCTCTCTGTTGTGTACAAACTGAGGCCAAAGACACCCAGGCAAGTGTTGGGATCTGGATTTGCCCTGCTGCCTGTATGTCTTCTGCGATTAGACATTGGAGAGTGACTTCGCCTTCTTGGTCGACGATACTCGGGCATATAGGATCTACTTTGAGAGTGTCTTCTATGAGAGTGGGACCGGGACCAAGTGTAGCGTCTAGGAGAATGCCTTCTTGACCTTGACCTGGATTTTGATCTTGATCGAGAATGGGATTCAGAATGTTTGGAAACTTGATGGACTACGAGATCCTGACCTGCTCTCTGATTTTACGTGAGCAGGAGTTCCCATTGGAGATTGTGACTGAGAGCGAGACTCTCTGCCCTCGAAGTTGTTCTCCTCTACACCACTCATATTGGCCAGGAGTTCCCAAGAACTAAATAAGAGACAAGTCTCGGCTCGAGGGCCGAGGGCCTAGTCACCCCATTGTCTGGAGTGTGGGGAGGAGGAAGGCGACGGCGACAATGGCCAGTGCACTCCACCGTATTTTCTTATTCTAAGAGAGAAAAATCAGGACACAGTCACAATCAGACCAAAGCAAAACCCAAGTCCAACTGTGTAAAAGTCAGTGCCAGACTGCTGGGACTCAGTGATCTAAGCTCCAAAGGGACGGCAGTGGTACAGCTCTGCTCTCTGCAGCAAATGCAGCTTGTTTTCATCTCAGTGGCTCAGGCCAGCTCCACTTCACAGCTGCTTCTGCCATCTGTGATCATCTCATGTGACTGACATCTCAAAACTGAGGAGTCTCAGCTGCTATTGGGTTGCACCTTCAACAGTAGCCTCTTCTAGGAACTGTTCAGGGCCTCTAAGCCTACCACCTGGAAGCAAGCCACAGCCTCTCTCCATGAACTCTTCAATCCCAAGGCTATTAATGCAACCGAGGTTGTACTTTCACCAATGGCCTCTCCTGGTCTCTGACAGTGCCAAGCCTCAGCTGCTCCCCATGACCCCTTCATGCCTTCAAAACCAGTACCACCAAAGGGATGTTTACACATTACCAAGTTCTGCTGTCAATACAAAGTACAGCCTTGCCTGACTCTGAACCACATGCTTTGTGTGTTGAGCCTGAAGAAATACTTCCCAGAAATTTTTAATTTTCTCAGAAAAGCAAAGATTCCATTTTAGTGGTTCTGGTCTCTTATACTTATTTATCACCAGCTGACCAGAACCACTGATTCTTAATTCAATATATTACGTAACGAGCCATGAAAGAGTCTGTGCTCTCCTCTGAAGCTTCAGAAACACCATTGTCTGTACTGCTCTCAACATTCTTACCTGCCAAGCTCCCACAGAACAGCCCTCTGAGCTCTGAGCACTCAGTAGTTTTTCCAGCCCAAAATTCAAATGCTACCGTAGTCCTCTTATAAAACACTTGGCCAGGTCTGTCACAAAAATACCCCATGACTTTGTGCCAATTTCTGGGGGTTTTTTTGTTTTTGTTTTTGTTTGGTTTTTGGTTTTTCAAGACAGGGTTTCTCTGTGTAGCTTTGTGCCTTTCCTGGAATTCACTCTGTAGACCAGGCTATCCTCAAACTCACAGAGATCATCTGCCTGGCTCTGCCTCCCGAGTGCTGGGATTAAAGGTGTGCGCCACCACTGCCCAGCGCCAATTTCTGTTTTAATTAGGGTTTCTACTACTGTGTTAAAACATCATGACCAAAAACACTGTGAGGAGGAAAGGGTTTATTTCATTTTACAGCTTATAGCTCATCATCCAAGTCAGGGTAGAAACTGGAGGCAGGAGCTAAAGCAGAAGCATGGAGGAGTGCTGCTTACTTGCTTGCTCCCCATGGCTTGTTCAGCCAGCTTTCTTATCTATCTCATGACTACCTCCCTAAGTGTGATACCACCCACAATGGGCTGGGCACTCCCACATCAATCACTAATAAAATTCTCCACAGGCTTTTCCACAGACCAGTCTGGTGAGGACATTTACTCAAATGAGAATTTCTCTTCCAATATGACTCCAACTTGTGACAAGTTGACAAGAAATTGGCCATCACACTTCCTCCATTGCTACCTAGAGTTATACTTCTATTTTGCCAGTAATAAAGCTTAGGTAACACCCCCAAACCTGCTGAATCAGAGCCTTTTCCTGTGTAGCTTAGAATCTGTGGCTTGCAAGACCATTCTAGGTAAGTCAGCAAGGGGATGTAGAGGCAACTGGCTCCTACTTCTTTGCAGAGAATACAGTAACTCCCACATGCACACACACTTGTGTTCTCACTATAGTGTATGAATCTGCTTTTAAAGTTCATAACTGAATACACTTTAAACACTGAATAATTTCCCTGGAACATTAAAAACTTCAACCAGATTATAAGCAAATGTCATAGGTGAAATCACATATGATTTACCTATATAATTGAAGTATTGGAAAAAATAGGAAAACAAATGAACTTAAATAATCAGAAGAACCCATGTATGGTGGTACACACCTGTAATCCCAACACTTAGAAGGTTGAAACAGGAAGATTATTGTGTGTTCAATACAAAATTGAGCTGCATAGTAAGTTCTAGGGATGCAGCACAAGACCCTCTGTCAAAGAATCAAACAAAAAGAATCAGAAGAAAAATATTATCTATATCTATATCTTTCTTTTGTATCAAATGGACATTAAGAGCCTGGAGAGAGGGCTCTATAGTTATGAGGGTGCATGTATACACACACACACACACACACACACACACACACACACACACACGAGTTAGAGAGAGACAGAGATGAAAGAGAGAACATGAATGAACCAGAGACTGGGGAAATGATGTTGAATATTGCTTATGGCAATATATTTGGTCCTTTACAGTTTGCTGAAACTGGGTGCTTTATGTTAAAAAGATGCTGATTTATCATTGTTTTTGAGCTAGAAGTCTAAGATCAGATGCCCATCTATTTAGTCTCTCATAAACTCCTTCTCAGCTATTTCCTATCATGGTGGTGGCATCGTGTGATGCACACAGAGAGGAAGGGACCATTTGCTGACAACGGAAGACTGAGGCTAGAAGAGGGACAGTCCTGCTCTCTTATAATCATATGCCCTGGAGACAACTAATGAAATGAGACTAGCATTAATGCCTCCAGGCGATGCTTCTAATGACCTAACTGACCTTGCAATAAACTCTACCTCCTAAAGACTCACCCCTCCGCTCCACACACTGGAGACCAAGCTTCCAACACATGACTCTGGGAGATACCCATACCATAGAAGACTGCAGAGAGTGTGAGGAAGACAGGGTGGCCCTGGCTTTCCCCGCTACCATCTCTCCTTACACAAAGCAGGTGATATGGTTACCTAGAAGTAAGAATGTCCAGCTGCTGCCTCTTCACTCATCACTGGATGCAAGACAAGTGTCATCACTCATGATAAAGGTGTGAGTGCATGGCACATGTGTGTGTATGTACATGATGAGGATGAGCACCTCTGATGACTGGCTTGGGTTTTCCCTGCTGTGATGATGCCACTTAGACTTGAAAGTGACAAAGTTACAGACATTGTGGTGCTAATTCAGTTCAGTCATTGTCTCAGTCACTTAGATGTTTTAAATCTGATTCTCTTGGGCTCTGTGAGACGTTGACAGACTCCTCTCTGCGTAAGACTTTGTTGGCATATCAATACCATTTGATAAGAAGTATCCTCAACCATAGGAACTGTTAAAGAGCTAGGACAAAAAGTGGAGTTTGGGGCTTTACTCTTTTATAGATACAAGGTATTATCTTTGGAGTATCTTTGATGTGATTAAACAAATGTATAAAATAAGCTACTTATGAGAATTACAATTTAAATTTTAAAATGTGATCTGCCAAGGCACTAGCCTTAGCTAAATTTTAACAATCTCTGATTTAAATTGCAGGAAATTTTCACCAAAGCTCTAATGTGAAAGTGGCCTACAAGTCCTGCCACTCAGAAAAAGTAAATTCCCAACCTAAATGCGTTGAAATGTGTCCTAAATGTGGCTTCAGTGAGACAAAGCTGCTGCTGTGCACCAGTGTCAGAACCACTCCTCTGGACGTCTGTCTTCCACGTAGTGTCAGGGTATCTCTGTGCTGATTGCGGTAGATTCCAATGTAGCAGCCAAAAGTAATGCAGAATCTGCCATCCATAGCAGTTAGATTAGGTCTCTGTGACCTGAGAGCCACCAGCCTTCTGCTGCTGTGAACAGGATGAACCCTCTTCCCTGGTGGTGGGAAGTAAAGCAACCAGACAGCATTATATCCTGTGGTCACACATTAGCCAAGCACCACTCCCTACTCAAACAGTGACCACTGTCATGTAGCATTGGTCATGGTTAACTAGGCCTGCTTCCTTACTATGCAAGAGCTTCCTCTCTCAGAAACCATTAAGAATAGACACCTTGCTTTTCTGCTGGTAGTAAAGGTTCTTATATTTAAAACCCTGTGTTCTGTGTGATCTTATAAGTTAACGAAGCTCTCACCTAAAGGACACTGGCCTCAGAACTTTTCTTTCCAACCCAGGCCCCCGCCTCTGTCTACTCAAAATGTTACACTTTGTTGTCCTGATGATTTATAGAAGTAATGACTATTCAGTGAAATTAAGCTCCATCTGATTTCCTCGCCTGGGTAGCTTATAGCTTGATGTCAAATCTAAAACACAACTTCTTGGATGTCAATGTATTCTTTAGGAAACATCACATAGATGGTGAAATCAGTTAAAAATAAGCAAAGTATCATGGCTTATGATTGTGAACCAATCCTTGGGAAGCTGAGACAGGAGGATAGCTATGAGGCCAATGCCAGTCTGAGCTATAGGAGTTCCAGACCTTCTCTCAAAAAAAATCAATAAAAGCATAAAACAATTTAAAACTAATAATGAGATTTGAATTATGTAGGGTTTATGTTGAGAAATATGTTTATGTTATAAGTAAAATTTTATAGATAATTTTTACATTTATAGGTAAAAATATTCATGCATATTTATGTATGTAAATATAACACATAATCACCTTTGTATAAATTAAGAAATGCTTCTAACTTTTGAATATATATTATTTGTCATCAGTTAAGAAATTACAGAAAAATAATGATTTTGTTAGAAAAACCAGACTCCTTTTTATAAAATATTAAAAAATATGTTCCTATCAATTCCAAATTTGTGATAATAACTATTATAAAATGAACCATAACCTGTAGTTGCACAATATACAACCTCAGAATATAAGTGGGGGCTATGATATTTCTGGAAAACTAGTATATAAACAGCAAATGCCCTAACCCTCTGTGAATGTGTTATGGTGGGGGATATTATGGGAACACAAAATATCCTTGGATGTTAAGATTAACAAATTAGCAGTCTAACTGTTCAACAAGACACAAAAGCCTCAGCTTCTGCAGTTGAAGATGGAAAATAAAGTAAAGCTGTCATTCAGCCCACATGTGAGAATGTAAAAAGTTTTGGAGACAACAAGATGTAGCAGTGTGTGCAGTCATAGACTGCTTCTTACACATTTGCAAAGAATGGTCTTTATATTGCTAGAGGTAAGCACACAAGGCCCAAGGCTCCTCTCTAAACTGCTTTAGACTAGTTAACACTGTTAAAAAGTAAATGAAGAAAGTTTCAAATCAACAATCAGCGATTCAAATTGCAAAACTGGGTAATTTCTTTTCTCAGTTACACTTATCAGTAGGTTATACACCTAAAGTACTTAATACTGTGTCTGGCTGACAGAAAATAGTAAGTTGTTATTGGTCATTTTTGCTCTTTGGCTCTTTTGGGGGGCCTGCCACCCAGCTCCCAAATAAATAACAAGGAGGTTTCTTCTTAATTATAAATGCACAGCCTTAGCTTGGCTTGTTTCTTGCCAGTTTTTCTTAAATTATCCTGTCTATCTTTGGCCTCTGGGCTTTTACCTTTCTCTTATCTCTGTGTATCTTACTTTCACTCTGACTCTGTGACTGGTTGTGTAGCAGGGTGGCTGGCCCCTGGCATCCTCCTCTCCTTGTTCTCCTGCTTTTTACTCTTCCCCCAAATTTCTCCTTCTATATATTCTATCTTCCTACCAGCCTCACCTATCCTTTCTCCTGCCTTGCTACTTGGCTGTTCAGTTCTTTATTAGACCATCAGGTATTTTAAACAGGCAAGTAATGCAGCTTCACAGAGTTAAACAAATGCAACATAAACAAAAGTAACACAACTTAAAATAATATACTACAACAGTAAGTAATTTATTCACTATCAACATCAACTTCATCATATCCATTTATTTTAAATGTTCATTAGTAACAATTTCCACCTCTCAGGTGCTGTGCAATTTTGTGAAAGACTTTTGTGCATGTTGTTTTACTTCATCGCTACACTGGGCCTGTTTGCAGGTCTTATTTCCATTGTGCTGAGAAGGAAACTGGCTCAGAGACACTGATGAGCTGCAGTCAGAAAGTAATGGATCACAACTGTTGTTAAACTCTGAGTTTATAGTCTGTTTTGCATCCTGGTCTCCTGATCATAGCAGTGGACCAGTAATACTGGAACAACAAACAAAATTTCCTCTCTCCAAATCAATGGGGAATTTGGTGGGGACAAAGAGAGCCCCTGGAAAACAACATCCAACATTTCTCTAGAACTTAGCACGCAGTGTATATTATACCAAACATTTCAAACACTGGTCCTTAACTTTTGTGATGTGGGTTTGAGGCAGGTGGTAGTGCCTGCACTTTTCACATGGAAAAACTGAGGCTTTAGGAAGTTACATTACTTCCTGAAGTCCCATGGCAGACAGGCCATGGAAGCTTGTATCAAACACGGTGCCTCATTCCAGAGCGCTCAGTTCTTACTTCTTCTCTGTGTTGCTTACAATAGACAGTTCTGAGAGGATAAAGCATATCTCATTTCTAGCTGAGGAAGAGATGGTCAGGAGAAAGGCAGTCAGGAAATCAAGAACAAATATGTTAATGCTCCAAACCCTTGGTATGGAATTTAGGTAACCCAACAGTTTATACTTGATCAAATTAGGAAGAAAGTTATATATGAAAATATCAGTAAAAGTGTGTCTGGAAATAGGAGCAACTGTGCTTTTCCAAGCACTACAGGCTTGCAGTTTTAAATTATTTTACCTATCCAGTGAATCCATTTCTTTTTCTAATTCAGTTTGCAATATGTTGTTACAGTGACATGGCTCAGCA
This sequence comes from Peromyscus leucopus, assembly GCF_004664715.2. Lineage (NCBI taxonomy): Eukaryota > Metazoa > Chordata > Mammalia > Rodentia > Cricetidae > Peromyscus > Peromyscus leucopus. Next base: position 27,792,054 of record NC_051064.1, on the reverse strand, counting down.
TTGTATTTTACTATTAAATGGAAACAGTGTTGTGTGTGACAGGTGTATGTGGCATGGTTACCTCTGTACCTGAGTGTTACCTGCTTGTTTCCATGGTACATATCAACAGAAACAATAATGTTTTTATGTTTTAAGAATGGATAAAACAATTAACTATGAGGTGGAAAATTCAGACATAACTTTATATTCTGAACTTCCTCTAAGCTATGCCAATATTGAATTCTAGTCGACAACACAGAGCAGACTTAACTAAAACGTTTTATTAGCATGTATTAATTAACGTTACTACTTGGATACCATTTCTTATGGAAAGCAGCATGGCACGGCTCTCTTTAGAGGTTCTATTGTTGCTGCTTTAGTGATTTGCATTGAATCCAACTAAGGCAATGAAACAAATATGAATTTTCACATAAATCAAATTAATGAAGCTTACTTTAGATCTCTTGGGCAAAAGCCTTGAAGAGACTAGGATTTTTACTCTCAGTATTTTCAACATATATCTACAGACAGTACAGACAAAAAGGAATCAAAAGCAGTCCTGGCTGCAGTCAAATTGAAAAGACAATGCTGCTGGATGATTGTCACATCACTGGGATGATTCTATGTCAACAATTGCTATGTTGGTAGAGTCCTGCTGTGATAATGAAGCTTGGTTTAACCTGAGCACTGAGAAGAATGCTATGTTATGTTTAAGTACCGCTGTCCTCTCTGGATTCCAGAGAAATAGAAACTGTCACTTATCTCATAGCATTTCTAGGAATTTTTGTAACTTGGCACCAAGCACACCACTGCTGGACAGCCTGCAGCCTGCCTTCTAGTCTGTGTGTAACCCCTCTCATGCTTCTTGTTTCCATGATGTCAACCTGTGACATTCTCAGGAGACTTCATAACTGTGAGCAACAGTCAAGCCTTAGACTTTTTCTAGAGATGCCCAGTGTTTCATGTGAAAGGAAGGACAATTGTAAGGCCATATTGAAAGCCAGCATTTGGGGGGTTCAGGAGAGGCTCTGCAATAGCCATGTGTGGTGGTAATCTAATTGTACTGAAATATTATTTTGATTGTATGTTAATAAATAAAGTTGTCCGGGGGTCAGAGCTATTAGAGCCATAGCAAGAGTATGGCGGTGGTGGCACACGCCTTTAATCCCATAGATATCTGTGTGTTCAGGGTCAGAGCTATTAGAGCCATAGCAAGAGTGTGGCGGTGGTGGCACACGCCTTTAATCCCATAAGATCTCTGTGTGTTTAGGGATACAGTCAGCATTGGAGACATATGCCTTTAAGACCTAGGGGGCTGTACATTCAGACAGTGACGAGGCAGTCATGTGTTTGGGTTTACAACCAATGAGAAGGCAGAACGACATACTATAAAAAAAACGAACCGACAGGAAGTAGGTCTCTTTTCGCGAAGCTGGGACAGCAGGAGGAAGGGTGAGTTGTTTTATATTGTATACAAATTTGAAATTGATATTGTTAGAAAATGCTATAGCCATGTATGACTAGTCAATGCATCTAGGCTCTCATTGCCTGCAGTAAAGACATTTGTAGGGAGAGGGATTCCAATCATTACCTTAAGGTCTTATTCATGTTGCTTGATTTATTAATAAAAAGTCATGTAGTCAATAAGGCATTATTGGTCTTTGTCTGCTAAAACTGAGCCATGATTTCTTTATTTATAGGATTTGATGGTTTTGTTTTGCTCAATATTGCCTCATTAGACAGTAATGGCTCAAGAAATTTCCCCACTTAGACAAATAGTGTGATGAAGAAAGATCTGGTGCCCAGAACTATTCAGATTCTAATAAACATGAAATCCTCACAAAAGAATTGATTCTGAATGTGCAGGACTTTGAAAACCAGAACTTAACCTTTCTCATGTTCTTAAATACATGGGGCTGAAGAGACAGCTTGCAGTTAAGAGCACTTGCTGCTCTAGCAGAGGACCCAGGTTTCGTTCCCAGCATATACATAGACTCACAAATTTAGTAGCTTTAGTTCCAAGGATTCCAGCACCCTCTTCTGGCTTCTGTAGGCACTGCATGTACATACAGACAACACTAATACACAGAAAATAATAACTTTTGTAAAAATCTACGGTATATATAGTTTGTCATGGACAAAAGAATTTAAAGATTTAATATTCATTTCAACCAATTGGCTTACAGTCTTCCTGGATGTGATGACTATAGGACCTGAGCAAAGTGGCTGCTAAGGAAAACTCAGAGTTGCCTCAAAAAAAACTGGAAGCAAAGGCTCAACAATGTAGATTTTAGGCTGGACCAATGCCCTGAAAGGCTTCTTCATAGAATTAATTCACTTCCAATGCTGCTCCAGTGACTCTGGATGAACATCGAACATTCTGAGTGTTACTAGTCATGGAACTTTTATGCTTCTCTGGATGATTGATTTGCTGCTCAGGACTTTCTTCTTTTTTTTGTCAGTGGGGAACTGGCCTTTGCTCAGCTTTTAGCTTACTAGTGACCTCCTTTAGCGTACTTTCCAGCTCACCTGGAAATGTTCTGTCTTTCTATCTGAGAATTTCTTTTGCTGTGCAGATACTTTTTAATTGCATGTAATCCCATTTGTCAATTCTGCTTATAAAATCCAGTAGAGCAAGCATAGGAAATAGAGATTTCCAAATTTTTGAAAGGTCTTCAGAATGGTGCTGCTTGCTCTCTGACCTTCAGAAGATAACCTTAGCAGCCAACCTGAAGTGAAGTAGTTATCCTGAAGGCTTGAGCATTTGAAATGACTGGGGAAACCACTCTGTAGGTGGAAGTTTCTGTCCCACCAGCAGCTCCTAAATAAACACACTGAGGCTTATATTAATTAAAAATACTTGGCCAAAAGCTCAGGCTTATTACTAACTAGTTCTTACATTTTAAGTTAACCCATATTCCTTATTTATACTTTGCCTGGTGGTAGCACCTTTATTAGAATGGCATGTTCATCTCCTGCTCCCTCTGCATCTGGCTGGTGACCCCAGGGACTCTGCCCTTCTTTCTCCCAGCATTTTCAATTTGGCTTTCCCACCTAACCTTATTCTGATCAGCTATTGGTCAGTCAACATGTTTATTAAACCAATCACAGCAACAAATCTTCCCAGTGTACAAAGGGATTATTCCACAGCACCACTCTATTGAGTTCTTATTGGGTATAGAAAATTCAAATAGTTTCAGGCTAAATAATGTGAGGAGTAGAGCTTGGCATAGAGAGTAAGCTACCAGAGTGTTGAATAAAGTGACAAGCAAGTGGAATGCATGTCACAATTGGTCTCAGCTAGATTCATTGTAAAAATGAGCAGAGTTGATTGCCTGCTAGCCTTTGCCCTGTATCCAATAGCTGTCACTTGTGTATTATACCCTATGTTATCCTGTGTGTCATGCTCCCCCAGTCCCTGTCTCAGTCAGGGTTTCTATTGCTGTGACAAAACACTATGACCAAAAGCAACTGGGATGGAGTGTTTTGTTCACACTTCCACATCACAGTCCATCATTAAAAGGAGGTCAGGGCAAGAATTCAAGAGAAGAAACTGGAAACAGGAACTGAAGAGAGACCATGGAGTAATGCCGCTTACTTGCTTGTTCCTCATGTCTTGCTGGTTTCTTATACCTTCTAGGCACCACCAGTATCAATCATCAATAAATCATTAATCTGGTAAATACTCCCACAGACTTACCTATAGGTCAATCTTTTTTGTTTGTTTGTTTTGTTTTGTTTTTTCGAGATAGATTTTCTCTGTGTAGCTTTGTGCCTTTCCTGGAACTCGCTTTGTAGACCAGGCTGGCCTCGAACTCACAGAGATCTGCCTGCCTCTGCCTCCCGAGTGCTGGGATTAAAGGCATGCGCCATCACCGCTCAGCGTACCTATAGGTCAATCTTATGGAGCTATGTTTTCAATTAAGATTCTCCCTTCCCAGATATGTCTAGTTTTGTGTTGACAAAGTCCAACCAGAACAATTGACCCTTTGTCAACTTGACACAGAACACACCACTTATTAATCTATAAACTTTCCTTTCTTGTTCATCCACAAGAATTTTAAGGAGACTTTGAATTGAAGAGATTGAACTTTTGCGCAGTGGTGGCACATGCCTTTAATCCCAGAACTTGGGAGGCAGAGGCAGGCAGATCTCTGTGAGTTTGAGTCCAGCCTGGTATATAGAGTGAGATCCAGGACAGGCACCAAAACCACACAGAGAAACCCTTTCTTGAAAACAAAACAAGAAACAAAGAGAGAGAGAGATTAAACTTTTAAAAGTGTTAGAATATTTTTAAACTGAGATTTTTAAAAGTTGGAATGTTTTGTACTATGATGTTGATATTAATATGCACTGCCTGCAGCTTACAAGTACTATAGTCATACATTGGCACTGGGACCAAGAACAGGGTGGTGTTCAGCAGCCTGAAGCTCCTGCAGAAACATGTCCTTACTGAATAGAGCCTATTCTAGGCCCACTAGCTCACACCCAACATAGAGCCACTGTGGCTGCAGCCCATGCTGGTTTCCCTGCTGGGAGGGGCACTGACCTTGGGCTATAAGCATTAAGGTCTAGTATGGTGATCCTCCAGGTGGCAGACATTGAAGGCAGGGAGATGCGCAGCAGCCAGGAGCTCTCACTGAACCTGCCACTAGATGTCCTGAGTAGCCTCAGCATCACCCTGACTCTGGACAACAGCAGGATATCCTAGACAAGTCTCTGCAATGGTTCAGTATTTATGGTGCTTCAGAAACCAGAAACCTTGAACCAGATCAAAGATCCATTGCAATGAATATCTGCATGTAAAGCTATTTGGGCAAAAATATATACTATATGACACACTGAAGTTTGTAATGCCACTATAACACATGAATATTGGATGGAGAGTTGGGTAAGAGAGAGGAACAGAGCAGTGAGTGCTTGGTGGAGAGAGGTGGAACTAGAGACAGGGAATGACAGGTTGAGTGAAGACTGTGGTGGACAGGGAAAATGTTGCTGCTAAGTAGGGCCAAAAGGATGGTATGCCGCAGCCTGGAGCTTGGGCAGAGCAGACTCAGCCCCTGGACATGCTACCAAGCTACATGATTGCTCTGTTTCTGAGCAACGACAGGGTGTTTGAGATGAATAACAGTTCATTTTCTGGATTGGACCTCCTTGAAAGAACTCTATGGCCCTGTCTCAGTGGAAATGACTTGTGTTTCTCTGTAATCTCCTTGTTTACTTGTTATAATTTGACATATAGAGAACATGAGTCTTTGGAACAGGTCAGACTACTGACTGGATAGATGACCTGCTCAGTAACCCTGTTAAAGTCTCCATCTTCAGAAGGCAGATTTAATCTGAGAGAGGTGATTGAACTATGTGGACTCTGACTTCATCAATGGGTTACCCATTGAAAAATTCACAATTTGATGACATTATTGTGAGTTTGTAGGAGCTGGGACTGTTGGAGGGAGGAGGTCACTGAGAGTGTGCATTCAAAGAACACCTTGTTTCTGCCTCCTTTTTTCTCCCTGCTACCCAGCTACTGTGAGATAATCCATTCTGTTCTACTCTGTCTTCTTTACCATGACACTGTCCCTCATCCCATCCCCATAATGATAGAACAAGTGACCATGGACCAGAACCTCTGAAATTGTGGAAGTAAATCTTTCTTCTTTTAAATTGACTTTTCACACATTTTATTACAGCAATAGAAACTGACTAACATTAAATCCATTTGGGGTTCCCAAGTTCTGCAAGAGGCTTGTGCTGGTAATCAGGCCACAAAGCCAGGTATGGGTTGCTATATGTAGCTACATGTATGCTTCACTGGCCACAAATCCTTTTACTCCTTTTAGTCACATGACATATACCCCTTAGGACAGTACTCATATCCTAGAGCAGTCCATTTCCCAAAGAGAGGTAAGGAGGGCCTTAGATTCTTGCTATACCCTTATAAATGACTTAAATGGAAGGTCTATTTTGAGACTTTTTAGCCTATGTAAATCTAAGTAGTTTTGAGTCAAGAGTAGAGAATTGTTGGAAGGATGTGTGTTTCTGCAGATGTCATTATGGAAAGAGTTCCAGTGTTTCTTCATAGGTTGGACAACAAACCCACTCAGAAGCCTGGACCAAGAATCACAGACTTCATTTGTTGTAGAATTTTTGTCTCCTACATTTGTGCTGGGCTTGTCATTTGTATTTCTCTTTCTGACAAGACATGTACTCATGAGCAAGGTTTCCTAATGTGTTATCTAAAGCATCCCTATAATAATCATTACAGCTTTGTATATTTTCATTTCTAATCAGTAAATAAAAGGGCGAGTTAATAAGCAATGATTAAAATAATAAAAAACCTGAGGAAATTCTGGTTTGATATTTAAAGTATTAGTTGGTTAGACAACTTAGCTTTGAGGTATAGAGGAGTCTTAATGGAACTAAGCTCAAAGTGTGTCCACATTTATTCTTTGAACTATTGTAATTTTGCCTTTTATGTCTTTCATAGAAGATGAAAATTTGATTGAATCCTCTAAATTAGATATAGGCTTGTAAGCTAATTAACTACATTAGACCAAATAATTTTTTCAAAATGACCGTTTTACAGATGAAGGGTCCAGGTACAGCCTGCCTCTTCAGCAGGTGCTTGTCAGGATGTCTGCAGATAGGAAGTCAATAATGCTTCTTTCACAACACACTGCCCCCTCACTGGTTCAGTTTCAGTTTTCCAGTTTTGATAATTAGTAAGATTTTCCTTTGATAATTTGGTTAATTTGATAATGTGAAAGAATTGGGAAAGTAGTTCTCTGTAGTTAAAAGTTTTGTTTCCCTTTTTGCAGTAAGTGTGATAGAGCTGTGTAGAGCTGAGTTTGAAGTATGCCCCACTCAGTCAAATATCAGTATACTAGTTTCAGGTGCAGAAACCAAAAGGGATATTCCCATAAGCATTCCTCATTGCCTTGTTACATCAGCTTTATACATCCAGATGCCAATATAAGCACTATTCATGACATCCATATAAAAGTAAGTCTCATCAAAGCAACATTGTGCTTGTTCCATGTTAGCCCCAACCTTTGGATAAAATTGCTACCTGCTCCTCACCCAGTATTTATATCAGATTTTAACAATAGCTAAACTATTAAAAAGCATCATAATTACTGAGGAATGCTGAATTTTTAAAGATATGAGAACAATTTTTTTAAAGAATGTTGGAATACTAAAGTATAATTTTCTGAAAACAATTGCATATTATAAGATACAAATTATTTATTTTATATCTTGCAAACAATAAAGAATATCCAATAAAACTGGGATAGAAAATATGTATTTCAGTCTCAGAAGAAACAGATACATATTGGCATTCCAGTTTTGCAATTCTTTTCTTATTTCCAGAGCCTGATGTGGGATTTACCATTTTCTTACAGTCTTTGCCAGTACAAGAATATCATGCATTCTTTTGCTGTTATGTTAATTGCCATTGTGTAGCCATTTCCTATGGAGATTTGATCCTTTCAAGTTATTATGCAATGCTGGCTGCTCACCCTTCCCATCACCTCTAAAATATGCTATCTGCTTACTTAACCCTAACATCCTCACTAACCCAAGTGTGCTTCCTGTGTCTCTTGGTCTTATGTATCATTTGATCTATTCTATGTCTCAGGACTTTTTGTTTTCTACATAGTGAGCCAACTTGAAAAATACTGACCATTACACATATATAAAGGCAAGACTGTTTCTAAACTAATCAATCAAGAAAAACAGCAATACTGGCATATTCAACTTCTTAATTTGCCTGTACTTTAATATGATTAAATTCTCACAATAGAATATTTTATTTATGCTTTATATTAAGACCTGGTGGGTTTTCATTTTAAAGCCCTAAAATTAGGTAAGCAAGCCATGTAATCACATTGATCATGAGGTTTTTATAGTGTAATGTCCCTGGTACCTAAGCTGGAGGGTGAAGTGGTGAACGCCGTTTGTCTGCAGCTCACTGGGCAGTAGTGTAGGAAAGGGGGGGGGGGGCGTTCATGCTCTTCACTGGGAAAAATATCAAAATAGAACAAAACATCATTTATTGACAAGTTATTTTTCTTGATGTCCAAGAGAACTGAATTCCTGAAGTGCCCATATTTAGAACAAAACATGAGAGAATGCCAGACATGTTTTCTCCGGGCTGTTCTTTAGTAGTATAAGATAGTCAATTGCAATCCACTGCCAGTTTATAATTCCTATATTGTGAATTCTAACATTTTTTTGTTGTGACTGTTAAAATAACTGAGGGTTAAAGTATGATGTTATAATAAAATTCCTAATTCCCAGGCCAACTTTCTTGGTTCACTTATTCCTTATTCAAGTGGTGAGAGTGTCTCATGGGATAGATCAGAACTCCATCATCCTTTAGAAATTAAAATTGATTCTAAATGTTCAAAACATATAAAGGACAAATAATTTATTCTGGTTCAGTGAAGTTTTCTGAGGAATGTGTCAAATGACAATGCTTTCCTCTAGAATTAACAGCAAAGAAATATGTCAGCCAGCCTTACATTTTTCCATTGAAGGGTAACAAGTGATCACACTCCTAATTCAATGTATGATACTGAAACTGTACAAGATCAAAATGTTACAGGCAAATTATACTCACATATATATGTAAAATTACTTTACCAAATATTTGCAAATCATATCTAACAAAAATTGGATTCATTTTAGAACATAAGAAAATTTTAATATTAGGAAATGTACAAATATAACTTCTGTAATAATAGACAATGGAGTTTTAAAACCTCTGATTCTTGGAATTATCACTTTAAAACCTTTATTTAATAATCCTCTTGTAGGGTATAAAAATGTATTAAGTTCAACAACTAATCATAATTGAAAAGTTCTCAGAGTTAAGCACAAAAACATTCTACCTTATCTTGCTAAGGGCATTTACTAGAAACGTACAGCATGCTTTTAATAGTGAAATATTAGAAATATTTCCTTTAAAACCAAAACAAAATATCCAAATATCCAATACTATTGAGTTTGCTTAAGAATGCTTTTGAGGTGTTGATTAATCCAAAACATCACTCAAAACTAATTAATAGGCTCAAAGTCAGTGGAGTGGTTCATGCCTGGAATCCCAGCAATCAGGATGCTAAGGTAAAACGACTGCCATGAATTTTAGGGTTACCCTAGGCTACACAATGAGTTTCAGTATGGTCTGGACTCCAAAATGAGGCCCCACCTCCAAAAGCAAATGCAGAATCACAAAACTAAGACTCGATCATCTATAGCATTTTTGCCTAAAAGCTAAAATTTTGTCTAAAATTAAAAGAAATCGTGTCAATTTCTGTAACTGGCTTGTAGCTGTGATTCATTCGCTTATAATTACTAGTGATTCATTTTTTTTATCAATAATCTATTGCTTGGATTATACCACAAAATTCCATGATATCTCTGCATTATACATCCACTCAGGAATAGACAAATTCAGACAGCACTCACAGGCTCAGTTTTAAGAGATATTACTATATCAGTTTATAACAACACTAGAGCTAACTTACATACCACTGGTGGTATATATGATCCCCTATATACCATTTAATATCCTCTGGTTAAAACTGAAGAATTCAATCCAAGTGATACTGAGCTCTGGGAAAGATTATGTAATGTAATGGAGCAAATATAAACATAAAAGAGGATTTTCTAGAGGGTGTTTGAGCAACAAAAACAAACAACAGACCACCATTCTAACTCTCCCTGCTTCTTTCCTTTTCTTTTGCATCAAAACCTTTTCTCTCAAAAGGTAACAAGAAGTGCAGGAAGGGAACTGTAGGTCTGTGCTCAACAGTGAAACTGCATTTACTTCTCAGAAGGTCCAGTAAACTGTGTGTTACTTTACTGTCTCTAAAGATAGAAAAATCAGAGCTAAGAAAGTGTAATTATCTGCACAGTGTCTCACAGCTTTGAAAGAGTGGAATTAAGGCTTGGGTTCACATGGTTATGAAAGCCCATTTTTGTAACAAGTGATACAATTATGCCACAAGATGTGCTTTAAGATCAAAGAGCATCTTCTATGAAGAAGAATTCTGTTTAGTTTTTATACAGAAACTAAACAGTAGAAGATGACCTAAAATTTAAGGAGATATCAAAATCATCACCTTTCCAATGTAAAAGACAGGAAAATTCCACATCTGTTTTGAAACAAGCTTTCAATAATTCCCACAGCCCTGGTCACAGATGCTGCATTTCTTCACTAGGTGAACCTTCATTCAGAACATTTCCATTTTCAGCTGCAATACATTTTTATGTAAACCATCATATAATTTTGACGCAGTTGAGAATTTGAACAAACAATAGGCAATAATTCCATAATTTTAAGATATTACATTCTTGTAAAAAGAAGTATCCTTCTTTCATGCCCTGAGTCCTGGTTTGGCTTATTGAGGAGCTCTTGGTGCTGTGGAGAAATGAGTTTCACTTCTAAGGCACAAAGGGCAGGCTTCCAAGCACCCCACATTCAAAGACACACTAGTCTTAAAGATGGTGAGATTCACCAAGCAAAATTTCAAAGAACATACCAAACTCTAGGAGTAATCATCCTCTTTCTTTGCAGACAGACAGGGTTTATTCTGACATGAGCTTTGCAAAGCAGGAGAGCTGTGAACTCCTTGTTAGAATCTGGCATTTCTTCAAGCTGCTTCTCAAGCACTCAAGACTTACCATCTTCTCAAGTAATCACAGGAGGCAGTATCTAAGGTGCCTCTTGACAGCTCTGTGGTTTTGCTGGTTCTCACACAGTAAATGCTAGCTCATTTACCCATCCATGGTCCTGCCATGCATAGGTCTTTGTCCCTTTCCCATTCAGAATCTGTCCTTCTCATTTCACTCAGGATGTTTGTAATTCAAGCCAAGCAGCAAGTTGTTGTTGGCAGCGGACCCTGAGACTTGCATTGCACAGGTCCCCTGCAGCGGAGATGAGCAGAAGTGTAGTCAGTGGAAGTGGAGTGGAGCAAGTGGGCCTCACTGGCTTTAATTTTCCAAGCTTTCTCAAAATTGATCTGTCTAGCAAAGAGCTCAGGAAAATCAAAATATCTCAGTTTTGGCTGGACTCGGAAAAGAATATCTCTGTCTGCATAATTAGTGATGGCCCGTGTCCAGTCACTTTCAGGGAAATCAGAAAACATCAGAACCCTAAGCTTGCAAACCCGTAAGCTCTCAGAGCCCATCAAGTGTTGAATCCCTCTCAAGTACATATCCTTTTAAAAAGCCAAATCAGAGGCACAGAGGAGTGTAAACTAGTCAATGACTGCACTTTTCTGAGAAATAGCTTCCACTGTATCTTTCTGTGAATGACAAGTGCATGAAACTAAAATTAACTTCTTCTCCTGTCTCTGGGCACCTCAAGGATAAAGGAAAGTTACAGTTTTCCTTTTTTGTTGTTTATCTATATATTTTTAACATGTCTATGCTCCATAAAATACATAGGATTTAATTTTTTAATTAACATTTTTTACAAAATATTTTTCCATTTTAAAATCTGTGTACATGTAGGTGCATGTGTGTGTGTACATGTGGTTTCATGTGTGAGGGTGTTCACATGTATGTGCATGTGTTTATAGGCATACACATGTGTGCATGCATGCAGAGGCCAGAAGAGGGTGGTGTGTATCCTTCTCTGTCACTCTTTGCCACCTATTCCTTTGAAGCAAGCTTTCTTCCTGAAATGTGGACTTGCTCTCAGTCAACAATCCTCCCGTCTCTGCCCCCACCCCAGAGCTGGAGTTATAGGTGTTTGGGGGGATACCCAGAGTCTCTGAGCATGTTGATATCTATCTGAACATTCTCCTCATGACTGAGAAATGCCTGCTCTTAACTACAGAGCCATCTCTCTGGCCCTATTAATTAACATTTTATGGGCATGTACTCAGTGTGTGTAGTACTGATTTCCATAAAGATAGTCTTTCTCAAGTGTGTTGCATACTAGGACCTTATTTATGCCTCATGCTCTTCCCTCTCTCACCCCACCCTGTTTTCCCAGTTTTTGTTTTTTTGTTTTTGTTTTTGTTTTTTGTTTTTTTGTTTTTGTTTTTGTTTTTGTTTTTTTGCTTCCTCCAGCTCCTTTCTGCTTCCCTGCATGTGTATACATACATAGTATGTGAAGTTGCATGTCTCTATACAGTCTAGGATCAACAAATGAGATCGTTTTTTCAGAATGTGGATTCATTTGCCTAATACAATGATTTCTAGTTGCATCTATTTTCCAGTAAAGACAATTTCACTATTTTTCATGGTAGATGATATATACATGCCCATGTTTTAACAATGTGCAGATATACCACACTTTCTTATCTATTCCTGTTGGTGGCACCTAGGTTGAATGTCAGTCTCTAGGCTCAGGACACCAGGCTTGATGTCTAGCAGTACTGGAAAAGCACTAACTGCAGAAGCAACCACTGCTGACTGATGGACACAGGATGGAAATGCAGTGACATCAGTTTACAATAGATGCCTCTTCAAATCCTGTAATGGGTATTGGAGTACAGAAATGGGAAAAAGACAGTGCTTATGAGCCATTAGATACCAAGGGTAGAAATGTAAAGAAAAGAGGCACAGTAAGACTGTTGATTAGCTCTGAGCAACAGACCAAAATAGAAGTGCAAATAAACAGAAGGTGAGACACCGAAGATGAAGGGAAGAGATGAGTCAACTTTAGCCAAATCAGAGTGAAAAGAGAAAGAAATGCAATTGAAAACAAAAAACTCAGCACTTAGGAGCCTCAGGCAGGACGACGACCTCTAATTCCAAGTCCTTTGGAAGAGGCAAAATAATAATAATAATGACAATGATAATAATAATAATACACAAAAGGAAAAGGAGAATAGGGAAGCGAAAGTTGTTTTACTAAATTGAAAGTAGGTCTTCAATGTGTTAGGTACAAAACTGCAGAATGAAGAACTGGGCAGAGGTGGAGAGAGTCTGTCTGTGGTCACTTACTAGGAAGTTGAGGGCTATCTTTAAGTCATCAGTTACTTGGGCAGAGGCACAGTGGCTGCCAGCATGTGATCCCTCACATATGCAGGAGTGGGTCCCTATGTGTTTCCTTGCTTAGACACGTGGGAATCTTCTTGCTGTGTATATGTATAAATGATAAACAGTACATTTTACTATATAAATATATACCCAACAACTTAATTTGCCAATTAAAAATAAAAAGAATGTATGCCTTGACAACTATAAATTTCAGATCTTGGTTGATATAATCAAACAAATAAAATAAACAAGTGATTTGGTGTAACAAGTATAAATACTCTGAATATTGTTCTCAAGGGAAAGGAAACATATAAGTTTTCTTGAACATTAAATATGATAAACAAACGTTGCAATACCAAGGAAAATGAAAATAAATATTTAACTTCCATGGCATAGAAGAAAAGTTTTAAAAATGCTTGAAAGGAGCCAAGTATTGTATCCTATAGCAACAGTACTTGGTAAGCTGAGGCAGGAGGATAGGGAGTGAGTCCCAAGCTACTAGCCTGAACAAAACAAACAACATGTTTAATAGGACAAGAATCTCTGTCTGATTTAGTACCACCTGGTTCCATGGAACAGACCTACAATCCTTGACCGAGTACCATGTGAAGTTCAGCTCTGGGGAAGCGGGGAAGTGCTTAGTTTGGACTGGCTCTGTGGTCCCCACAGCCCTATAGAAGGGCTCTCCTGTGGAACTCCACGTATTCTACAGCTGACCCAGACTACCTGAGTTCTAGCCAGCTTCTAGATCTTGGCACATCCTTTCTCCTCTGGGGACTGTAAGCCACATAGTCTACTTCCATACCTGGTTTTAGCTTCTCCAATTACAATCATAAGCAAATAATTTAACCTCAATTTTTAATTTTTTAAAATAAAAATACTTAATGATAGAATTGTGCTAAGAATTAAATGTGAAGTTTCCGTCTAATGCTACATGCAATGTATTCATGCCTAAGTGCAGGTCACCCTATCTTTGCCTGTAGCACATGTTTATTCTGTTATCATATTATCACCTCTGCCCAAGGATACATGTTGTCCTCTCCTGTAGTGGGTAGCTGTTCTAGCTATGACTTTAACAGCCACTAGTGAAGTAGCAGGTAACTGTTACACCTGCCTGTGACTCTGAAGTACATGTCCCTGGGGCATGGCTTCTGGGGACCCTTAAGACCTGGGATGCACTTATGCGGCCCTTGCTTCACTCCCTCCTGGTTTTGGATGCTGGAGACAGACCAGGTGAAAGAACAGGATGGTACTGTGCAGCATCTTTCCAGTACCCTGCAATAATTCCTCTGTTCTATATCATGAGTCTCCCTTCTCTAAAAAATTACTTTGCCCATTAAGCAGACTTTGTGGATTGCTAGCAATATCTTTACCCAATATTCTCCTGCCTTCATTGGCTCCAACATATTTTATGTCATTGTCAGTTCTCATTTAAAGCTTTTGTCCTAGCTGGGTTCATGGTTGTGGGCATAGTCATTGTGGAAAGAACTTTCTTATGGGATCATGTTTTCAAACTCCTTTAGCTATGGCCCATAGATGCAAAAGCTTTGCCATGCATGATACCCTCTTAATATTTTCTATTCTAGTAGGGTCATTTGCACCTTTAAAAGACTGGCCTCAGCATACTAAATTGATTTTTTTTAACTTATAAAGAAGTCACAGCCCATAGTTTGAAAAGAATACTCTGTAATGAGGGTATTTACGTAAAATTCTTGGCTAATTGTCATAATTTACTACAGCAATCTGGAATCAAAAATAAATTCATATTCATTTTTATCATAAAACTTTACTAATTATCTTTATAATTTTTACAGACACTAATTGCTTTATGTTCAGTTAGCTATCCCTTATTTCTGTGTCTCCAAAACAAGAGACACAGCACAAGTCTCTGGAGATTTTGGTTGAATTGTTGAACAAGTGAATGAAACCCTCTATACTTATGTATGTAGTAGGAAGTTTGGCTCACCGAGATCATTTTGATCATGTTAATTATACTTAGCTGGTTCCAGATATTTTAAAGGAAGATGATGTTGTAGGGGACACAGTAATGACATTTATGGCACAGAAAAGACAGGAACAAAGACATCTTCAGGGATCAGGGCAGTGGGTACAGGGGTAGACAAATCTTTAAGCAATACCATAAGCTTGAACTTGTGTCTCATGTCCCTCTCTAGCCCAAGCAAGGCTTGTGATGTGACCACAGCTATAAATGAACAGGCAGAACTAGCAGGTGCCCGTTATGTGCAGGCTTTTCATCCCTGCTGTTGTAGTAAAGAGTTAACAGCACGTTTTACTAGTAGTTAACAGAGGATTAGGTTGTTGGGCAAGTAACACAATTTTTACCGAATAGGCTTCAAAGCTCTTTGAACCTCCAAATCACAGGCACCAAAGAGGTTTCCACAGAGCTCTTATGTTCTCTGGTTTTGCATTATTGTTATTAATGGTGTTGATCCACATATCCTAAAATCATTTTAAACTGAACCATTTTGCATTCAGTAACGTGTGGGGCACTGTGGAAACTTAATAATAAAAATGAGATCTTGGACTTCCTCTCCTTTCACGTCTCACTGACAGTAGGACAATGACATTGAAAGGGAGCGATGGAGCATTCTATTAAACTTTGTTAAAGCTTATGATTACATTTTTATTCTGCATTTCCAGAAACACACTATGGCTTCCCGATAGACTTCTAGAAAATAGATAAAATTCATTTAAATTCCTTCTTTGCATTAGTTACAGTAAAACAGTTGACCTTTACTGCAAACATCCCTAAACCATTGCTTGAGCTATTAAGTGAGCTAACTCCTGGGTACAGAGGAGGGGGTGGTCAGGCAAGGCCAGGCCTCCATCAGATGCTTGTGGACAGACATTAGCTTTACTTGGAGGACTCGGATTTCTGGCTCCCAGGGTTGATGGCTGAATTGTGAAGCCAGTATAGCTAGGCTACTTGGTCTTCCTCCACACTGCACTTTTGATGCCGAATATATATATTTCGCAGCAAATAAGTAAAGGAATCAGAGGAAGAGAGGCAGAGCACTAAAAGATAAAACTCAGAAAAAATAATTATTTAAATCCACTTCTATCATATTTAGTCAACACATTACATTCGTGAGCTTTGATAAATTTGCTCATTTCTTCTAATTTTCTTCTCCACTCCTCTCTCTCTCCCTTTTCATCTTTATTTCTTCCCTGGAAGCTTCTCTTCTGTGCTGTACTGAACACCTCTCTCTTCATCTCATAATAGTCTTCATTTGTTCAGATATGGTGGCTTTCTACCACATGAAATTAACTTCAATTTAGCAAATAATAGATTTTAGATATAGACATTTTCCAAATAAAGACCATCAAAATTATGGTTGTATTGTGTTAAAAGGTTTACTTTTCTTATTATCAGTTTGAAAATATGTAAGTTGAAATACTGAAGCAGAAATTTAAGTGAGATTTGTTCCCGAGAAGTGTACAAGATCTTCAGTGGTTTTGTTGTAGGTTTTTGTAGACTCTCAACTTTTGCTTTTACTATTAACTCTCCACAGCTGACCTGAATTAAAAAATATCTTAGAAATACACTTCTCAAGGTACACTATGTTCAGCTACATCTTCGTGTGAATTTAATTTTGCATTACAAGAGGACATAAAATACGGGGGAAATACCAGGTTGCACAGATTTAACAAATGGCATTTCTCAAATGCATGGTATTCATGAAAATAATATGTAGTATATAAAACCTTTTAAACTTACTTAACTACACATTCTTTCTGTTTTTTTACAAAGAATATTTGGAAAATATTTTGTTGAATGCTACTTTATCCACTTCTTCAAAAACAATTATTTCTAGTGTGACATTTGCATAATGTTTCCAAAAGTATCAAACAACTATAAATTTATTTGGGGGAAAATAAAAGGACTTTTTTGATGCTGATTTACTACCAAGTATAGTATTAGGACTGATGCCTATCTTGGTTTTGGTGTAAAGCTCGTACACTAGTGAGTTAAAATAATTCTAATGTTCATTCCTAGGTCATATTATAGAAGAATGTAGAATAAAGCTTGCTTTATATTTTTCCTCCATCTTTAGTGCTATGCATTGCTGAGCCTCCCTTGAGCTGTTCCTGTGATGATATGTTTCTTTTGGTAGTTGCACAGAATGAGGTTCTGCTATGTGACTTGAATTCTAGAGCCTGCAGCTGGCATGGCTCTTTTATTTCTTCATTTGGTTATTTTAATTTTGGTAAGGTGATGTTTCACTCACAGTGTACAGTTGACAAAGATAATGTCTAACTCTCCATGCCAGCATATGTGGAGTAGCATATTTGTCATATTAGAAACTGCACCTTAGGAGGTCTAGAGTGTATAAGGAGCCATGTGATATCCTGCCTCTCAGTCATTTGTACTTCCTAGAGTCTCATGAGGGGACCATTGCCATCACTGACCCCAGCATGATGTTCTGCAGCAAACAGGCACACTGATGATATTTACTCACAAAAAGGTCTATGGAGCCATTCTCTTTCTGTGGAGACAGATGGTGAGTTTAGCAATGACCTACCTTGCTCCTGTTTCTCTTTACATTTAGTTGTAATTCTTCAGCAGAAAAAGGTGAACTGTGTGGGAAACTACAACACCATAGCAAATGCCCACACTTACATGTGCAAGTGAAGCTTGTCACACAGTTGCTGTGATTACGTGGCCACACGTGTGGGGCTGACAAATGTTTTCTATAGGCCTCACCCAATAAGGGAAACTAGACAATCCACATCAGATGTATTGTACATACATCTCAAGTGTTCTAGTTTCTTTACTATTTAAGAGGTGAAAGTCTGTTTTACAGGAGACATTTGTGTGACTAGAATAGGTAAGAAGAAAGAAACCAAAGTTCTAGTACCCATTCCTCCTCACAAACAGACGCCTCTGTCATCTACTGCAACTACCCACCCTGCATCTGGAAGTAACTGGTTTACTCAATAACTCAGATGCCAAAGACAAAGCAATAAATGGGCCAGCACCCTTGAAAACATCTCCATGCAGCCAAAAGCCTGATAGATTACCTCTGTCAGTAATATCTTTATATATAAACATTAATAAGTTGAATTTTTCTGAGATTCTTGAAAGCACAAAGGAGACTCAAAAAATGTGGTTTAATGGCCTTTAAGGAAAGAGCATAAAGTATAGCTTCTGATTTGATCCATAGAAGAGAGAATGTGAGTGCATAATGAACATACAAATTAGACTGAAGTAGAAATTTTGCTAGGTGTAAAAGTAAAAGAATAATAAAGTAGGATATTCCTGCAGCCTGTGACAAGGGGGGATGATTACCTCCTCACAAAATAAAGCTCTTCTATTCCTGATAAGGAGATCAGCAGTGACATTGGAAGTAGGGGTATGAAGGTTGCATCCTTTTGAATGAAAAATATCTCTGTCTCTCTCCCTCTCCCTCTCCCTCTCCCTCCCTCCCTCCCTCCCTCCCTCCCTCCCTCCCTCCCTCCCTCCCTCCCTCTCTCTCTCTCTCTCTCTCTCTCTCTCTCTCTCTCTCTCATTTTAAAGCTTTATTCTAGATTCCTTCCTCTTCCTGATGTCTAATAAATCATCCAGTAACCTGTCCTACTTTCTAACTATCTCACAGTTCTGATTTTCCTCCATCTCCACTAGGTCCAGCCCGCATCATTCTTGCCCAGATGACTGACATCACCTTCTAACATATCTTGTCCTCCCACTTCATTTCAACATCTCTTGTTTGTAGGCATAGTGATATTTCTAAAACATGAATCTGATCCCTTCATTTTGATGCTCAGGACCTGGCTATCGATCACACTAAAGGTGTGAGTCATGAACCAGAACAAGGCATGTGAGGACATATATTTCCTTGTTCCTCCTTTCTGGCCACTTCATAAACTGTGCCTTACATACATTTTCACTTATCTTTGGGAAGTCTCAAATATCATTGTCTGGCATGAAAAAGCCCTTAGGAAACAGCCAACACTATGTGCCCTCCAGTGCGTAATAGGAGCCCCGTACTACTTCTAGGGCACCCTATGTAATGTTTTCATGACATCAGTTGCATGCAACCACAACTGTCTCTGTTCTTATTTGTGTCCATCCTCAGCCCATGAGTAGTTCTGCCATTTCAACAGCTACTGATATTGTTATTACACATGAATGATTCAGCAGTCACACTTGAAATACTCCACTGACGAATTTCACAAGTATGATCCCCAGGACATGGTTTTATTCAATCAATAACCCATGAAGATCTAACATGAGCACAGGACTAAAGGTAGCATATACATTTGGCCTTCCCCCTACCAAAGGGATTGCATGATTAAAATGCTCATTCCTTCATTAGGTGAAAAGTGGAGGCCTCACCCAATCTGAGAAGAGAATCAGTGAACCCACCATGTGTGCTGGAGTTTAAACCTACACTCAGCTTACCTCTAATTGAGGCTGATCAATGTCACCTCTGTAAATCGTGGGAGCAAAGTTAGTACTGAGCTCAGAAGCTACAAAAGGGTCCTAGCTGAGTTGTCTAACTCATACACGGAACAGTTTGGTGGCACTTCTGCAGCAACAGCCTGAGACGCTGCAGACACCGATGGAGGAAGAGAGGACATTTGCCACTGCACCTCCAGTGGACTTTACCTCAGGCAGCAGCTCCTCCTAACTTGCACAGGCACAGCTTGGGATGAAGCCTCGGAGCCTTCTGTAGGGCTTCCTTTCATTGGCTCTGCATTTACCACATAACGCTAGCTCTACTAAAAGCAGCTCCACCCTGTGAAAATGGAGGGAGTCAGAGGCAGATACAAGAAGCACGTGGCTCACAATATGGCAGCTCTTACAACACAGTAATTGTGTGGAATTTGTCATAGCTATTAAATATCAAAATTACCTTTTGAAAAATAAATGTTTGTCATAAAAAAGGATAACTCTATATGATGGGGTAACTGTTAAAAGAAGACCAAATTTAGACCTAATAAATTTGTTTAATATGCATTGTTTACATATTAGAAGTTCTCATTTCTCAAAAGCCAAAGCACACGTGTGAAATGGAAATGAAATAATTAGTTTTTGAAGTCTGATTAAATAATTACTTAATAGATGGAAAAGCCACAGAATTTAGTGAAGCTTCTCTCATGGTCTGTGGAATGAAGAGACTGGCCTGGTCCCCCTAGTTGGTCTTTATAAAGGAACACCAAAGAGATGTTCTTTATAGCTCACTGCAGCTGCACTTACACTAAATGTTTTCTTTATATGTACTTCTTTAAATGTTTTTTAATGCTTGTACATGTGTGTATGTGTATGCATGGCACACAGCATTGCATGAGCACACATGCATATCAAACCCAAGTATATATACATCAACCATACAAAATGCATATTGTTATTTCTAGTTCTGGATTTAGACTGTGAGTCTAGAACCTGTCTTGGTTGCTTTTTCTATTGCTGTGATAAAATATCTTCTGAGCTGCTCACAGGGAGTTCATTTTATTTCACACTGAAAGAGTACAGTCCATGATGGCAGCAAACCCTGGGAGGAACTTGAGGAAGCACCTGGTCATATGAATCTACACCACAAAGTAAGCTTTGCCCATCCCTATGTAACTCACAATCCCTTTGGGCAGCTGGACTTAGGACCACTGAGCCACTCACCTTCTGTCCTTGGCACCCTGCTCATGTTTTAGCAGGTATCGTGAATGTTTGCTTTCACCTCACTCTCCTTTTAGTAAAATCCAGGACCCCATGCCAGGGAATGGTGCTGCCCAGAGTGGACCAGTCTTCCCATCTAATCAAGACCGTCTCCTACAGGAATCCCAGAGGCCTGCTGCCCAGGTGATTTTCAGATCTCACATCTTGACAATTGATATGAACCACCACAGTCACCAAAAAGCACAAATAACTGGTCTTTTTCACATCCAAGTGATATTGAGTTACAGAAAAATCATTTTGGTTGTCAGAATTTCTGTTTCTCACTATTCAGTTTATTCTGAAGAACTTACAACAGTCCTGTCTTTGTGGAGGAGTAAGGTAGTGCTCCTGTCCTGGACTGCACACCACTCTCCTCTTTCCACTGTGTCTCTTTTATTTTGTCGTGGGGGAAGTGAGTTTGAGACAGAGTTTCTCTGTGTATCCCTGGCTGTCCTGGAACTCACTATGTATACTACCTGGCCTCGATCTCACAGAGATCTGCCAGCCTCTGCCTCCCGAGGCAGGTATTAAAGGCGTGTACCACCATTGTCTGGCTCACTGTCTTCTTTGGGTCCTTAACATCTGCTCTCACCTGGGAACATTGATCAGAGTTGAGCCAACAAAGTCAACAAGATATAGAAAGTGAGTGCCAATAGTCAACTGTCCCTTTTATCATATAAGACAGCCTTCTATCAGAGATGTATCACAGACAGAATGGATTTAAGCAACGGCCACTGGGATCCTCACAGATCATGTAAGCTCAGGTTGGGAACCTGGCCATGCACATCAGACAGAAAACACCCTTTGTATGTGTTGCCCATCTTGAGCTTCTCTTGAGGATCACTTTGACAACCTGTGGAAATGTAGTCTTGCATTGCCAACTCCAGTTGGGTTTTTTCACTAATGTTGCTACCATTCTCAAACCAAAGACAGCGACACTCAAATGAAGCTATTCTCAATCCAAAGATAGCCACACCCAAATGAATCTGATTTTTAATTTTGCCAGGCTTTGCCCGTCCCAGTGTAAATCCCAGTCTCTTTGTGCAGCTGGACACAGGACCACCAAGCCACTTGCCTGCTGTCCTCAGCACCCTGCTCTTGTTTTAGGCTGCACTGTCTTCCTGCTGGTTCATCTCTCCCATTCCAAATAGCTCATGTTGCTCTGGTTTTCTAAGCAGGCTTCACGTCTCCATCTTCTTCCCCCCAAAGTTGATACTGTCCACCAAAGCACAATTAATTTTACTAAATTACTTCTCTGCTCATGTTAATCCCTGGTTTAAAAATCTCCAGTGCCTTGTTATGGCTTAAGGCAGTGGCCTCCCAAAATGTTAGATGTGACAGAGCAGTAAATAAAGAAATTCTTAAAAAAATCAAAACTGGAAAGGTAAATCACCTTTTAAGAAGAAGGTAAATCATTTATTATGAATAATACAGTTTTTTTCCAAATTGACACCTAAAATAGCAATATTTGCCCATAGGAAAAGGCAGCTTAAACCTATGATGTATGAGCGATAACATCTGAATAGAACACAATCTGGAAAAATGAAACAATAGCAATCCGTGTAAACTACCTTTTCGGGAAAGCTTAAACAGAGGCCACAATCATATCCATGCTCTTCAAACTAAGAAGGCACAAGATTTCCTGCTGAGCCTCTGGCTTGGGGGAGAAGGGAGCTGCAGTGAGCTTCCACAGAGCTGTGTCTCCCCAGACTTTCAGCTTCTCATTCCACCCATGTCTGAGCTCTGGGGAATCTTGCTTCAGAAGCAAATTGTGTGTTGCCTAACTCCTTTAGGACTCAGATTCCTCCGCTCTGACTAGGTGGAAACTGATAAGGAGGTTCTTTCCAGTACTATCAGTTGATTGACTTGCTCAGTGGTGGTAGCTATTATTAATTTAAATCTGGCTTTCTGTTTCATAAACTCAATTTAAAATGCTGAGGATTAGAGGCAGGCTTTTTGTCATTGGAGCATGAAGGATAACTCAAAGGATGCAGCCCAAAACCTTTTATTCACCCCTGGTTAGCTTGACACTGCAGGGAACAGAGTGAGTAACAAAAACTCCTGTTCCACACTCAACAATTTGATGTGTGCTTGGAGCACAGGAGAGTATCTGCCCTTCATTCTAGATAGCTATAAAAAAGCTGCTGGCTTAGATTCTATTGGTCTTGGATTTATACATCACAAACTATACCTATCCTTCTCATCCAAAAGTAGAGTTCAAATAGACATAGACAAGACAGAAGAGTACACGGATAATCACTTGATCATATCAGTTTATTTTATTTGTTGGTTTGTTTTGGCAATGGAATTTATCAAGCTTGGGATTTTGCATCTTGGAGGATGGACAAAATCTGGTGAGTGTGAGTTGGAGACTTAGAATGCCATCCAAGAAAAGTCAAATGAAAACAATAGTAGAGAAACACAAATACAGGGATGAGCATGGAAAATGTTACCTTCAGAGCATTACTTACAAGCCTGCCCTAACTGCTCATTTTCAAAGACTCCACTGTGTATATGTGATAAGTAGAGGTGGGAGAGCTTCATACACTAGACTGCAATGTATCCACATCCATTTCCCTTACCTGACAGCCAATCACCATCTCAGATACATCTCATCATAACTGAGAATTTCCCAAATACTTCTTTGATATTGACATCACTATTAAACTGACAGATGGGCTCATGAAAGGAAGCCTTTGTCCTTTCCCATTTTGCATCTCTCTGACAAGTCATTTCTAGTTCAAAATAGAATTCCCTCCCAGTGTTTCCATTCTGACCACAAATCACATCTGGCCTTGACAATGTCATTTTCTAGTGCACTGCATATCCAAGTCCCTTGGCTTTTGTGGCCAAGTGGAGGGTCTTCTCGGTGGCTCTCTGCAAATATGAAAGTGTCATTCTCACTTTAGGAGTGGGTAGGCAACTTGCTAGCCATTAGTGATGCTTGACTGAGTGCCAGAAAGAAGCCATTAGCTGGCACATTGCTGGGAAGAACCCATTAGCACCCAGCTGCCCGGCATGGTTTAGAATGTGGAGCATCCCATATATTCACAGCCTAGAAATGGCACTTCTCTCGCTATGCTGCAGATGGCTTGGGAAGCAGGAAAGAAGAATTTCTTCTATGCACACTGTGATACTTTAGTTCCTAAGACATGGAAAAGGTAGAAGAAAAAAAGGAAATGTGGTTATTTTCCCAGACAATTTATTTATATGAGGTTGCATGGGAATCAAATAGTTTTTTGTCTTAATCTTTGTGAACATACAGAAAGAATCAATTTGGAAGTTGCTTGCATACCCATAATATGTTTTGCCCATAATAAAGTTTTTGTTTAATACAAACCCACACTCTAAAAAATTACTGTGAGCAAATAAAAATGATAGTAACAATATTTTGAAATCTTAGAATGGTGACCCCTCCCCATATTCAGGAGATGGCAAGTTTTGCCCTTCAGGTCTGTGGTCTCATTTACTCAGGCATTTCTAATGAGATGAGGAATGCTTCCACTTGTGTGCATTCTCTTGGCTACTGAATCCTCCTTCTAGGCTCTGATTCACTGTGTTCCAAAAAGCTTGGTCTCTTTTGCTCTTTGTTCTGGGTCTGTGTAATCTCTTGTCCTTCACTGCCTTCACTGTGCCCACATCCTTTTTCAAGCTGTATCTATCTGCCTTTGCTGCCCATTGGATAGGCAATAGGAACAATGCGTGAGTAAAAAAGAAAGAGAGTGTATGGAGGTATGTACTGGTTATTTGAAGGGCACTTTACAGTCTGTGTTCCCATGCAGGCAATTGACTACATATTCAATGTACTCAATTGAAAATGGTGGTTCACCAAAAGGATACAGAGTGCTTTGCAGAAATCCAGAAGGTAAAACACCTGGCACCAGAAAAGGCAGGAAGCAGAGCATGTTTGCTGATCTCGGCAGCCGTGGTTTACAATTTCACACTAGTTTTCCACCATGAATGGAATTTGTTTGTATTCCTCATGTTTTCTGTTTTCCTGACTGCTACCAATTTACTTTTTTATCCTCTGCCAGGAGGAAAGCATGGCCCATTCCACCTTCTTGTCACCAGACTAGAGTTATAGCCAGTCTGTCAGTAGTTTACTCAGCTCAGGAGAATCGTATTTGATCTAATCAACCATGCGTGAGTAGCAAGGGGCTTCATGTGTATAAGCATTCCACAGGCTTGAGAAGAAATAGGGGTCTTGAACGTGTCTAGGCATGCTAGGCATGCTACACAAGCAGAACATATATAATTATGTCCACGAGCCATGATCTTGTTATACTGCTGTGTACTGGTTTATCCAGACATAGAGTGCACTTCGAGATATGAAAGAATGCCCCATGTATGCAGATGCCTGAACTATGACTTTAAGAGAAACATACAAAAATATGAAATCAGGCATTTGTTTTATCTCTTTTATCCAAAACAAACACCCTACTTTAATATTGCACCAAAAAATATGAAAGAAAATGCAACATGCATATACTTGTTTTAAGCATACACCGTACAATGGGCTTAGGAAAAATGCTGCAGTAAAACATGGCATTTTGCAGACTGTAAGTATTGCATTTGTGGGCTTACAGATGAAATACAAACATCAAATAAGAAAACTTGTCCCAAGTAAGAAACTGTGGGTCAGAGCCAGAAGGAGCATAGGGGTGAATATCTGAGTCAATTTCATTATCAGTCCCCAGAAGTCCAAATTAATGGCACACTGGATTTAGGAACTTGTGGTCAAGATTGATAATAGGAAAATGTAATTCCTGTAGACTGGAGAGAGGTCTTCATTCCCACACAGGCAGCTTTCAGTTCCACACTGGTATAACTTTTAACAGCCAAGGGCTGCACAGACCCACAAGTGCTGCCTGCCTTATACACAGGCCAGTCTTCTACTTCCTCCACCCCTAGCCTTCTACTGGACCCACGGGTTTGAATCTTCTTTGAAACTATGTTGCCGCTAATATATCCAAAGCGATGCAAAGTCAATTTTTTAAATAAAAAAACTTGTTTTCCATTCCTGTCAGCTCCCAGCAACCTTGAAAATATTTCTCATTAAAGATAATTGATGAAAGCAGATGCAGAGATAAACAGTCAAGTACTGGGCAGAGCTCCGGGAGTCCTGCTGAAGGAAGGGAGGAGGGATTGTAGGAGCCCCAGGGGTCAAGGTCATGACAGGGAAACCCACAGAGACAGCTAACCTGAGCTCCTGGGAGCTCATGGACTCTGAAATAGCAGTTAGGGAGCCTGCATGGGACCGACCCAGGCCTTTTACATGTGTGTGACAGTTGGGCAGCTTGGTCTGTTTGTAAGGCTCCTAGCAATGAGATCAGGACCTGTCCCGCATGCTTAGCTGGCTTTTAGGAGCCTGTTCCCCAAGCTGGATTACCTAGCTCAGCCTTGATGCAGAATGGGGAGCTTGTCTCAACTTGATGTTCCATGCTTTGTTCAAGCCCTGGGGAGGCCTGCCCCTTTCTGAATGGAGATGGAGGAGGAGTGGATGGGGTGGAGGGTAGATGGGAGAGGAGGAAGGGTAAACTGTGGTGAGGTTGTGAATAAATGAAAAAATGTTTATTCAATAAAATAAAATGAATAAAAAAAAGAAAAAGCCACTATTACTACTATTCAGCATTTAAACCCTGACTTCTAAACCATCATCAGTGATTTTTAAAAGAAAAGAATATGAATGGTGACTTAAAATGGTTAATAAAACAGAAGTTGCAGAGTTTTCCAGGTCACCACATATTGAGTATACATTTACAGGCCGAATCTGAGGACTACTTTTGAACTGGGATTTTTTTCAGGCTCAGTCAGACAGGAGTAACTGTCTTAAACTGAAATGATTGGACATTACACCTTGCACAAAGCCTTACTACCTCCAAATCCAAAGTTCTGTTAAAATTGGTAGCGTATCAGTAGTTTTACACAGCAGGAAACCTGACAATGTTGAGTAACTTTAATGTAACTGAAATATATTTATTTTATTAAGTGTTGTAGCCTGGCAGCCAGGGAAGCAAATATAAGACTATTTCAGCAGATCATGTTATAGATTAACATTTTATCATTAAGCATACAACAAGCAAATGCTTAAATGACACGTGAAATCCAGGCATACAGGCTCCAGGGAGCCTCTGATGACATAGCTGTCCTTCCAAAGCAAAGGAGATGAAGCAGAGAGCCCAGGAATGTGGAGTTAGGATTCAGAGAACTTGTTTTGTATTAACAGCCTCATGTCTTTGGGCAAGAGACTCAGTTGTTTGTGTTAATTTCTATGACTATCATACAAGTTATATAAAGTGGGTGAGTTAGAAAAAATTTTTAAATGTATTCTTTAACAGTGCAGGGCCAGATAACCTTTGTTTTTTCTCTTCTTTCTGGCGGTTGCTGCATCTATTGATGTTTCTTGGCTTATAAATGCATCTGCCTTCATCCACATAACCTTCATTGGAGCCCTGTCTTCCTCCTCCTCTTTATATATGGAATGGATGTAGAGTATACCCAAATCCGTAATGCTTTCACCATCATCCTTGCTTTTACTATGTCTGCAAAACTTCTTTCTAAATGACTTTATGTTCTGAGATTTCTGGTAGACATGAATTTGGAATGGTCATCATTCAACTCTGTAAAGTTGCCTTAGCTATACATTATGTGCACTAATAACCTCTGTCTTCCAAATTATTGTAATATGTCAGTTGATGAAGCAAAATGCTTAGAACAGGATTTGGTTTGTGCTACTCTCTCTCTCTCTCTCTCTCTCTCTCTCTCTCTCTCTCTCTCCCTTTCCCTCTCTCTCTCTATGATTAAAAAAAATAATAATAGTAAGTTGAAAGATCAGCTTTCCAGAATCCATGTAGGTTTGTTTTGATTGTGGAATCATTGCCAGTACATTTCTAGGTGCATCACCTGTCACTCAAATACCAAACATTTCCCTCTCCCCTCCCCTTTACCTACAAACCCTCTATGTTTGTTTATTTGTTTGTTTGTTTATTCTTTGTGTCTTTCACATTATGCATCTTGATCCCATTCTTCTCCCATTCATCTTTACTTGCAAGTGTTCATTGCAAAGAGTCATTGATCTTGTTCAAGGCCTCTGGTTACATTTATAGATGCTGGGCCATCACTGGGGCTCCTCTTGGATATCTTGTTGTTCTCCTGTGTTGTGCAGATCCTGCAGCTTTGGAGTTGCAGGACCAGCCCCTTCATTTGTTCCAGCAGGCCGTAGATGAGGTGGATTGTAGCTAGAGTTTTCCTGCCTTGCCCACAGTCAGGACAAATCTCTCTCACCTGCCAGTCCCACAGTCGCTCAAACCCAACCAAGTAAACACAGAGACTTATATTGCTTACAAACTGTATGGCCGTGGCAGGCTTCTTGCTAACTGTTCTTATAGCTTAAATTAATTAATTTCCACAAATCTATACCCTGCCACACAGCTCGTGGCTTACCGGCATCCTTTTATGCTGCTCGTCGGGGTGGTGGCTGGCAGTGACTCCTTCTGTCTTCCTGTTCTTTTTTTTTCTCTTAGTCCCGCCTATACTTCCTGCCTAGCCACGGGCCAATCAGTATTTTATTTATTGACCAATCAGAGCAACTTGACAAATAGACCATTCCACGGCACAGCCAAGTGCAGACCATTTCAGACACCTGCACTCAGGCTGTGGTCCTAATCATCCTCTATGCGGACCTGCTGGGTAAAGCCACGAGGAACCCAAGAATGGGCTCCCACAGGACATACAGAACATCCCACAGCAGCGGATGTTGGGGTGGGCCAACTTATAACCCTGGTTCTGGGCCTGGGTAGTTGCAGGGTTGATCAGCCCACCAGATGTCCCCCATCCTCACCACCAGGATGAGCTCTCCAGTGTGGCCCTGGCTAGGTCACCCCTTGCAGTAATGAGCAATATGCAGGACAAGTTCCTTTGCTTTTATTCCCTCAGGGTCAGCTCTCCCACACCTACACCACCAGGGCCAGCTCTACTGTGTTGCCCAGGTGAGGTTCAGGGGCCACTCTCCTGAATGCTACAGCAGATGAGGAGCAAGGACCGCTCTCCAACTCTTATAACCTCAAGGCCAGCTCTCTCAACAGCCACAAGCAGAGAGAGGGGAGGGCATCTCCCCCTCACCCATACCACCATATGGCAAATGAGGGGTGTAGGACCTGCTTTCCCATTCTCATGCCTTCAGGGCCAGCTCACCCACACCCCTGTGAACAGGGTCAGCTCTATTGCACTGCCCAGGTGAGGTGCAGGACTCACTCTCCAGAGTGCTACAGACAGTGAGGGGCAGGACCAGTTTTCCTCAGTGTTTCAGCCAGTGAGGCACAGGGCCAACTCTGGGCAGCCCTATCCTCTTGGCCTTCAGAAATATCAGGAGTCACAGACATCAACACAGGTTGCAGCTGCAGCAGGGCCATGGGCCTAGACATGGGCCCCAGCAGCAGCCTAGGCCCAGACATCACCATGGCCCTGGGTGGCAAGGAAGCCACCCACCTCAGTCACCTCCATGCACTTTCATGTCTTCAGATCTCCCTCTCCATAGGACATAAGCCATTCCACCTCTCTCTCTTCTCTCTCTCTCTCTCTCTCTCTCTCTCTCTCTCTCTCTCTCTCTCCACACCATACATTTGCTCACCATAATAGTTGCCCATGTTTTCTCCTCTTCCTCTGAGGCAGATTACCCCCAGGTAAGCATAAGTGTGGGTCTCCTTGTCCCTCCCAGTCCAGTCATAATCCCCTCCATATTTTCTGTTTGTCTATTTGGTTTTAAATTAGAAGCTGAAGGAAAATCTTGGCACAAAATGATGTCACAACAGTAGCAAGGAGAAAGTGAGCCAAACCAATGTACAGCCTTGTCCTGGGCAACAGGGAACCCAGAATTCATAAAAAAAAAAAAAACTCTCATGGCTGAAGGTTGCCAAGTAACAAATTGGCAAGCCTTGTTGGGTCTAGATCACCAACTCATTTTAATTAAATTGTCTCTGATTGAGCTTTGGGCTATGTCTTTTCATATTGAATTTGGCTCTGTGGTAAGCCAGCTTGGGCCTCTTTGTGTTAAAATGTTCAAAGCTGCGTTCATTGAACCATATTTTCAGCCCCCCTCAACTTGACTCACTCCAGGCTCACATCCCTGGTGTCACCAGCAGACATGTAGTAATGATCAAGCAGTGTGGTGTGTTTCCAGGAGGACACCATCCATCAGGGGACATAGAGAGGCCTAAGCATCTACTGAAACAACTGGCTAGCCATGGGGGCTTCTCTCCCTTCTCACTGCTGTGAGATAGGTGCTATGAAGGTAAGGTGTAAGGCGTGACGCTGCAGATGCTTTGTTGCCGGCCTGGCTTCCTGTGCACTCAGCCTTCTCTCTTTCAGTCTGCATGACTGAGCACTTTGCTCTGTAGAGATAATCCATCTGATTTTACTCCAGTGCAGTCCAGATGGGGCTGGAGATCTTTCCAAATGCAGATGTAAGGGAGCCACCTGCTCCTACTGTCCGCAGGAAAACAATCAAGTGGGAGATGCATAGAGCAGGCCTTGGATATACTGCATGGTAATAAGCCTTGTCCCCAAACTGTGAGTGACCATCACTGACTAGTGAAAATCAATACAGTACTTTGATGCACCAAGGCTCCTGTCCATACTTCTGCCCCACCTCCTCTCAGTGCACCCTTCCTCTGACTGTCCACTAGACAGCCTTTTCTCATTGTTGTTTTGTTAATGTTCCTGCTACTTTTCACCTGGAAAATTGCTATTTCTTTTTAAAGCAGAAGCTTGGAGGGCAAGTTTCATATCTCAGAGAATGAGCCAGAGGAAGGGTTGGCTGAAAGCAAGACATTCCTTATCTGACCTGCCTACACTCTGTCTCTTTCTAGTCACACTGTCAATTGCTGTCCCTGCTGCTGCTCTTAATGACCCTGCTCCTGAAAGACTCATGTCAAACTGTTAGCCATCCACTGTTGAGAAGTGCACACTCGGACACAGGAAGGAACTCACCCTTGATGTCCTCTGTAATTATTCTTTGTCTCAAGATCAAGTTCAAGATTTGAACTGTTTTTCAAAGGAATCCTTCTTCTTCTTCTTCTTCTTCTTCTCCTCCTCCTCCTTCTCCTCCTCCTCTTCTTTCTTCTCCTCCTTCTTCTCTTTCTCCTCCTTCTCTTTCTCCTCCTTCTCCTCCTTTTCCTTCTCCTCTTCTTCCTCCTTCTCCTGCTCCTCCTCCTCTTCTTTTGTTCTTCATTTTCTTCTTTTTCTTTTTCTTCCTCCTCCACCCCGGGGTCCACAGGACTAAGACCGCCATACTCTCTTCATAAACTTTGACCTGTGGATGAGTGCCCACCCTCTGGACACTGGTACCGTTTCAGTAGTGGAGGTGAGTGTCTACCCTCTGGACACTGGTACCGTTTCAGTAGTGGAGGTTCTTTCTGCCTCTTGCCCTTAGGAGCCATGCTCCTCCCACAGGATTCCGAGGGACCCAGCCTAGTGTTGTGGTCTGGGCTGCCAGGCTCCTTTGTCCCCTTCTCCATGCCCAAGAGAAATGTTTTTCTTAATTTTGGCTGAGCTAGGGAAAAGACTTTAAGAGCTTCTTCCCATGCTAGGTTTTCTTTTCTTTTTTAAAAATTTACAATAGATTCTTCTCTCATACAATACATCTAGACCACAGGACCACAGTTTCCCTTCCCTTCACTCCTCTCAATTCCTCTCACCTCCCCAGATCCACTCTCCCTCAGTTTCCCTTCCATGTCCTGCAGAAGAGGGGGTTTTTAGGAGCCAGAGGGGATGAAGTACACTGAATCAATTTAGTAGGGCTCATGTGGGTCTGCATGGGTCTGTGCTACATTTTCAAAACACACCTTTTTTTCTATTACAGGATCCTTTTCTGTACCTGAAGTTTTCTCTGGTCCTGCTCAGCCCCACTACCCTGCAGCTGCTTATAAAATAATCACTCAGAAGCATATATTAATTAAAACGGCTCAGCCATTAGCTCAGGCCTACCACCAACTAGCTCTTACATTTAAACTAACCTATAATTCTTATCTATGTTTAGCCATGTGGCTTGGTACCTTTTCTCAGTTCTGCCTTTTTATCTTGCTTCCTCTGTGTCTGGCTGACAACTCCTGACTCAGCCTTCCTTTTTCTGTCTAATTCAATTATATCTATATGCTATCCCCCTTTTTACCTTGAGAGATTCTTCTGTCCTATATCAGACTTTTCTGGTTTTTGTTTCCTTCAAAAATCTTCCAAGAGCTAAGAAATTAATCTTTTGGCCAACAAGAAAAAGAAAACTAAAAGATAAGACATATAACAATTAAAGAAAAGGAAGCTGTGAGTTTGAAAGATAGCAAGGGAGATCACACAGGAGCATTTGAAGGACAGAAAGAGAAGGAGGAGTGAAATATTATATTGTGATATTGAAATAAATAAAAATATTACAAAAACAAAAGTGAAGAAAAGGGGAAAAAAGATCATGTGAACTCCCTGTAGCAGTAATATATAGAACTGATTTGATTTTGGGAAGCCAGTGGACAAAGGACAGTTAGCCAGTAAGCAAAGCAACTTCCAGCACATTAGCTTGACTCAAAACCCTTTTTTCATTAAAATAAAAAAAAAGTCAGGAACTAGGTGGTATAGCAGGAATTATTAGAATGTCTTATTAATAAAATCAAACCTGAGGCCAGTTATTGGGGTGAATGCTGGAAGATCAGAGAAGCAGAACAAGCCACAGCTACCTCACCTTGCTAGTTTTTCAGCTGATCCTGTTTCCTCAGACTGGAAGCTTCTGAGTCCTCATCCAAATCGGTCTCAGCTGAACTGTGCTGCTCCAAAGCCTGAAAGCTTAACCAGCCAAATGCTTCTAGTTTCTGGTCTTCACACTTTATATATCTTTCTGTTTTTGCCATCGCTCCCCAGGATTAAAGGCTCACTTCTTGGGATTAAAGGTGTGTGTCACCATGCCTGGCTGTTTCCAATGTGGCCTTGAACTCACAGAGATCCAGAGGGATTTCTGCCTCTGGAATGCTAGGATTAAAGATGTACATGCCACCATTTTCTAGCCTTTATATCTAGTGTCTGTTCTATCTCTGACCCCAGATAAGTTTATTAGGGTGCACAATATTTTGGGGAACACAATACCACCACAAGGTGGGCCACCTGCTGCATAAACACCAGCTGCACACAGAGCTGTGAATCACAAGGTCAATGGCATCATCCTCTGCAGCCTCCATTTCTGCATCCAAGGCTACTGTTTCAACGGCCACCTTATACTCCAAACAGCAAGGAAAAAACAGCCGGATTCAGGCCAAGCATAGCCAGGGCAAGGTGATAACCAAGAGCTACACACATTTATACTCCCTTCCATGAGCCAAGACTTCAGTTTGAGTACTCAGCTGCAAGATTGGGATAGAGGGAAAGTAGCTGATAGCCCTGAGCTCAGCCTAGGCCCACATGACAAAACAATTCTCTCAGTAAAAGGAGGAGAGAAGTAATATAACAATCCATAGTTAACACAGAGAGATCAAGATTGCACACATTATATATCACGTCACCCTGCTATGCTGGCAGCAAGGCTGCCTGGTTTATTTTGGAGATGATAAATGGAGATTAGAAACAAACAACTCATTTTTGTGTATTCAGGCAACTTGGTGATAGAGTCAAGACTTGGTGCTAACCCTGGCTTTGATGCCGCTGTTTCCTTATACTTCAGTGGTCATTGTGCTTCAGGGAGTCAATTCTAAGGTTATCTTAGTTCCTGTGGATAGCGAACAGACTTCTTCATATCAAGATACAGAAAGTGGTAATAATTGGAGCTGTGTTTTTATATTCTCTTTCAGAATGATATACTTTATTAGTACAGAGGTATTTGATGTATCAATAAATTTTCAGGGTATTAGGCCTTGGAAGACAATTAACTTTAGTGTTCCATATTGGGTAGAGAGGTCATGAATCTATGTCACTTTTTACATGAAATATGACGTTTGGTCATGAGTGAGAGCATGAATTGAGTTCAGATAGAACAGAAACTCAAAAGATCAATATTAATAAACTGCATGATCTTATATACAAAAGGCACAGTGCCGCAGCCCAGAGCCATTTAGACATGCCGCTTGTTCAGTAAGACCTGGCAGCACAACGTGCTGACCGTTGGACTGCAGCACAATGTGCTGACCGTTGGACTGCAGCACAAGGATGCATCTTGCTGCTTACCCTGTGCTGGCTCCTGTGTGTCTTCTTGCCTGGCATCTGCTGAGTCCATCTCACTCCCTTTCTTCTCCATTCCTTCCTTGTGGCCCTTATTGTAACAACCTCACCTAGGACAAATGCTTTATTCTTATTCAGTAGTTTGGAAATTTTTCCAAATTCATTTATCTAGCCATCCCTCCTCCTGACAAAATTATCTTTTGATTACCTTCCTTGAGCTTTTGTGTCCAAACTCCCCCTCCATCCTTCAGCATTGGGAAATGGAACCCTGCACCCTAGATCCATGGAAACTGGCACTTAAACACAACTGTCCAGAAGAGCAGTTCTCTAATGTGCTTCTGATTCACCCCAGGATAAATATCCTGTTTTTACAGATGCACAGATGTATCAGTACTTGAACATGAATAGTGTATATATGTATACATTGTAAATGGAGGCAGGTCCTTTGGTTTTGATACCCAAGCCCATATACCTGGCAGATACTTCCCAAATTACCACACAGAGGCTTATATTGATTATAAGTGCTTGGCTGATGGCTCAGGCTTATTATTAACTAGCTCTCATATTTAAATTAACCATTCCAGAAATATACATGCAGCAAAACAAAATTAACTTTAAATTTATATTAATAAACTAAAATCCATACCAATGTAAAATATTTATGATTAACAGTTGCTTCTTGGATTAGATTCAATAGCTACTTTTTTTCTCCATCATAATAATCTACCCTTTTCCTATCATTTTTATATCATAGCCTCCTTTCCTTTTTTAGAAAGAGATTAAAATTGTTATGACTAATAACAATTTATAAGCAACCCCCTGAAGTGAAAACAAACATTTATAACTAATATTTTGGGAATATGGGTGTAGTGTTCTAGAGTACTTCCTGATGATTGGAGGGCACTGGTAATCGTTGAGGGATGCTGAGAAAATCAGGATAATTGTTAAGTCTGGCTAGAGTATTCTGTGAGGCTGGATCATCTCAGTCAGCAGCTTTAAAGCTAGCTTGGATGTTGGATCATCTGGGCCATTTTTATTGGTATCTCGTCCCCTTGTTCTGAAAATACATAAGCTTCCATAAGCTTTAGGGTAACATACAGAACTGTACTAATAGAAATACAAATTGTGTATTGTAAATAAGCCAGCCAAAGGTAATTTTTTGTTTTATGTTTGAGCTGGTAAAATATATGTTACTTGTCTTGTAGTTACTTTAGGTTTATTTTTCCATGTCTGTAGTGAGGATTTTCAGGATGTCCTCCTCAATCAAACCTGATTTTCCTTAATTAGAATGGATTAGAATGAATCCATAGCCTCCCATTTCCTGCAGAAACAAAAACACAACTTCTTCCCCAAAGTGGCATACCTTTTGACTTAAATTTTGGAGTCAAGATACTTTTAAAATATAGAGGTTGGTTTAATTTAGCAGCCTCCATAATCAAACATCTCATAGCAATCAAAAATTTTAAAGACAACACAATAATATACATAATCCAGAGTCTCTGTGCATTTTTCATCCCTGTGTGGCTCATTTCCTTTATATTACTTTATTCCCCTTTCCAAGGATTTTATTTTATTATTTTAAATCTATATTTTAATCTAAAGCTGTATATAGTTTTTCTCTTTTCCCTATTAAGCCCAAGCACAGCCTTCAAACATACCATGACCTGCCTAGAGGCCTCCTTGTCTGTATCTCTCCACATTGTGTATCCATAACCCTTTCTGTCTGCATGAATTAAAATCCTAATCCCACTGAACTCTGTACTGTGGCTTGTGTGAGACTGTGAGAATCTGCCATGTTGTAGCTCAAGTTACACGCCTTGGCCAGGGAACGCAACACAGCCACATGAGAGACACAAACTAGGAAGTTGCTCTAGGCTCAGTTTTAGAACCATTTTTTAAGCTCTATCAGGTTTTATGTGGATGGAGTTGCTGAATGCTGGGTGTCATATGTAAACAAAGGTGGAGAATCCAAGTGATTCTCAAAGGCTAGGAGTGAACAACTAAGTCTCATCTCTTGGTGGTCAGGTGCACTAACAGACATGTCAAATGACCAGATAAGCTTGGTGACATAGCACTTGTAGAACAAAAAGTACCCTCATCCAAACCCTGGAAAAGGTTTTTCCTTGTGAAGCATATAATTGTTAGTAAGTCTGTAAATTCCCCTTTGTTCTTCAAGCTGGAATGAATTCTATAGGGTTTCTGCACATCAAAAAGAAGGATCTCATTAAAGCACACTTGAGTCCAAAGCAAAAAGACATGGCTTCCATTTCAGATTCATCAATGACTCTGGGTGGTTCTTGAAATTTGATAGTCAGCTCTTTAGCTGCTCCTTCCTCATCTGCAGCATGAGAATGGTAGGAGCTGTTACAGATTCCTCTGTGTTTACTGTGCTCTGGACATCTTGGAGGATCATCTCTGGGATGGTCTGAGTAGAGGCTAAAGAAGGAGAGAGACATGGCTTAGCACCTAGAGGCTGTGGAGATAATTGTGTCTTGAGAACTTGAATCCCATCCCCAACAGCAGTATAAAAGGCCAGGTGAGGTTGTGTGAATGCCTATGATACCAGTGCCAGGGAGATCCTGAGGAGATCTAACTGAGATCCTGAGACGCAGGGAGATCTAACTGAACCGGTGAGTTCTTGGTTCCTTAAGAGACCTTCTCAAAAATAAGGTGGAGAGTAATTAAGAGATCAGATGTCAACCTATGGCATCCACAAGCACACACACACACACACACACACACACACACACACAGAGAGAGAGAGAGAGAGAGAGAGAGAGAGAGAGAGAGAGAGAGAGAGAGAGAGAGAGAGAGAACTTATCATTTAGAGGGAGGTTGTAGACAATGTGGCCATGAGGATGAGGGAACAGCAGTTCTCAGGAGAGCATTCTGATACTGAATTATTTGCTTCTTCTTCCCCTCACTGTGATATTTGAAATCAAAAGAAGAGAAACGGTACTAATATTCTAAAATCAAAAATGTGCCTTCAGTTGGCAGATGAAGCCTTGGCTTCCAGGGTTAAGTATATGTAAAGATGGAGGGACTCTGATGTAGCAGCTTTCCTAGAACTATGTGGGAAAATTAACCCTTTGTTTTCTGCTACTTAAACTACTTCCCAAGCTTTCTGATTCAAACTTTGCTCAAGAATTTCTAAATGGATTTTTTTTCATTTTTTATAATTGTGTTACTATTTCATTTATTTTAAGATTATAATACAATCACATCATTTCCCCCTTTCCTTTCCTCCACCCAAGCCCTCCCATATACCATTGTTTGCTCTCTTTCAAATTCATAGCCTCTTTTTTCATTAATTGCTGTTGCATGCATATGTGTATATACATATATATTACTAAATGCATAACTACAACTTGCTTAGTCTGTGTAATGTTACTTGTGTATATGTTTCAGGGTTGACCATTTGGTACTGGATGACCGACCGATGTGCTCTCCCCTGGGGAAGACCATTTCTCACACTCTCAGCATTCCTCAGTTGCCTGTGGTTCTTTGTGTACGGTTGAGGTCTCTTGGGTTTTCCTGTCCACTTTGGCATGTCTTGAATGGAATTTTTTAGGTGATGGGTTTAATATGACACCAACTTTGAAAACACTTTCATGAGCATTAATACAAGTCCTTACTTGGAGCAAAAGCCATTATTATCATTTTAATGAGGAACAACTAAAGTTTGGAGTGATCAAACACCATGCTGGGCTTCAGATGACCATGTGACAGGGCCAACAGACTTCCAGTAGTCTTCCAACTCTGAATCCAATGTTCTCTTGAAACAAAGTAAATGCTCACAGAGTTGGAGATGGACTTCCAGCCACCTTCTTGTCTCTGTTCACTTTCTTTTCTGTCTGTCTGCAGAGACGGTCTCTCCCGCATTTCATGATGAAAAAAGCAGTCCTCTTTCCTTCCTCTTGTGGGTCACTGAGCTCAACAGTTAACTGAGGACTATTTACATTATTTCTTCTATTGTTTACCTCTAGCAAGGATCCAGTGGGTAGACCTGGAAACACAAAACTTTTATTATCCATCAGTGGAGCCCAGCTTCCAATAAGATTCTCTTCTCTCCTTTCCATAAACATGCAATAACATGCATGCTTTCTAAATAGCTGTTTGATCTGCCCCAAAGAAACTATCTTATGTTACATAATTGTCTGCTCTTTAACATCAGTGTATCTTTGTGGTTGACTCTACTAACACCATAACTCAGTTAGTGACATTCCAACCAAGTCAGATTGTCATGCACATGGCTACTCCCTTCATGGCCAACATTTAGTGGTGAATATTTCAGTGTATATAAAAGAATATATGACAGTAACAGCACCTTGTTTATACAGGGTCTCTGTTACTCAAAATGTTCATATATTTGCCCTGTCTCATTTATCTTCCAGGGTTTTCGATTTTTGTTGTTGTTTTGCATATTTCACAGAGCTGCCAGGCTATATATACTTTAAGTGTTCTGTATAGGCAGATATACATAACAGCATATTTTCAAATATAATATTATTTTATGTAAGGCAAACCTTTTTGTATTTTAGAAATTTTTGAGATTATAATATAATTACCTTGTCTCCCCCTTTCCCTTTCCTCCATATATACTTCCTGTCATATATACCGTCCCCCAATTCTCTTTCAAATTCATGGCTTCTTTTTCTTTTATTTTATCACACACTACTAACACATACACACACACACACACACACACACACACACACACACACACACTCTACTCAGTCTGCATAATGTTAATTGTATGTAGGATAAAATTTTCTTTTCTTCTAGAAGCTGGACTCTATCCTGTCTTCTTCCCATGTTAATTGAAAAGATCCTGCTTGGTTTGTGTGTGATTTGTCTCCAAGAGTTTCCTCTGCTGGAAGGCTGGGCCCTGTCCAGCAGTGTTAAGGGTTAAGATACTGGAACATGTAAGGGGTAGAGCCTAGTGGGAGATTGGTCATGATCATTCCTCCTCAAGAGTGATTTCAAGCTAGTCTGCAGGAGGGGGTTAAGTGTCTTAGGAGCAAACTATTTCTCAGGAGAATATGCTAAAATGTGAAGCCTTCCTGCAGGTTGAATTTCTCTATGTGCCTGTTTCTCTTCCACTTCTCTGCCTTGCTGTCATGTCAAGAAAGTCTTCCTCAGAGCACCAGACATGCTGTTTGGATGCATTGATTACTTTGCGGCTTTTCTCTTTCCTGTGACTAAATAACTAACAAAAATCAAAAAGGAAAATGATATATACTGGTTGGTGGCTGAAGAAGGTCCAGTCAATCATTACAGTGAGGGCATAGCAGAGTTAC
Source organism: Peromyscus leucopus (assembly GCF_004664715.2). Lineage (NCBI taxonomy): Eukaryota > Metazoa > Chordata > Mammalia > Rodentia > Cricetidae > Peromyscus > Peromyscus leucopus. The sequence continues at coordinate 27,752,916 of NC_051064.1, read as the reverse complement.
AGTAGCAGGATCATGTGACCAGGACTATGCACATCTGAGCAGACCAGGAATCACACGCCATGCTTTTTTTTTTTTCTTTTATGCAGTCCTGGCCTCGGACAATGGATAATGCTGCCTACATCTGTGATGAGTCTTCTCAGTTAAATCTCTTTGGAAATATCTGTATAGAAATATCAACGGGTGTGTCTTCCTGGTGACTCTAATAGTCAAGTTGACAATTAATATTAAGCATCACACTGGCCTTCTAGTCAACAGAATTATTAACTACTTTTCTTATAATGTAACTGACCTTGGGTATAATGTAATTGACCTCAGATATTTTGCTATAAGACACAAAATGAACAAAGACATATAAAAAATGCTGCCATGACAGAGATAGGCAGGCCCAGGGCTCAGAACAGTCTAGTATAGTGTGATCTCACATGGACTTCTTAGATGTCCTTTCCTTACACTGCTTCATTATCAAATCTCAATAGAGACATAAAGATATCCTAGAACCTAGAGTTAACAGAGGAGGATGACAGTGCTGTGGGATGCCATTCTGTATGCTGTGAATATGTGTTGCCCTGATTGATAAATAAAATGCTGATTGGCCAGTAGCCAGGCAGGAATTATAGGCAGGCAAACAGATGAAGAGAATTCTGGGAAGAAGAAGGACTGAGTCAAGAGTCACCAGCCAGACACAGAAGAAGCAAGATGTTAAGGCAGAACTGAGTAAAGATACCAAGCCACGTGGCTAAACATAGATAAGAATTACTGGTTAATTTAAGTATAAGAGCCAGTCAGTAATAAGCATGAGCTAATGGCCAAGCAGTTATAAATAATATTAAGCCTCTATGTGATTATTTTATAAAGGCTGCGGGACTGTGGGTGAGAGATTTGTCTGACTGTGGGCCAGGCAGGACACTGGAAAACTTCCAGCTACATGACAGCCTCACTGTCTAGTCCTCTTAGATTTTTTTTGGCAGAATATTTCTTTTTGTGTGTCTCTTTGTCTCTCTCTCATCAGTTTCAGTTTATTCAGCAATCCTTTCTGACTACTAATATGGTTCTTTAACTGTATTAAAAAGAGAGAATCTCTGGTTATAAGGCTCATACTTTGTCCAGAAATTGTTGTGGTATAAAAAATATAACCCACTCCAGGTTATTTGGGCCAAACTAAAACAAAGAAAAATTATACAAAAAGATTCTTGAACGGCATGTCTTACATAATTCAGGAGTGTAAATATAACCAATATTTATAAAAAGCTAGAATCTGAAGTCAAAGGTCTGGCATGATGACTAGATTTTATAACCTTAGCACTCAGAAGGATGAAGCAGGAGGGCTGTGATGAGTCTGAGTCCAAACTGGGTTACAGAATAAAGTCTATGCCAGCTTAATCTACAAAGTGAGGCTCTGTCTCAAAAACACACAAGCATAGAACAACCCAAACCCCAAAGACCAATCATCACTGGAGCCAGAGCAAAAACTGACTTTCCCACCTGTTGCTGTAGCCTCGTGGGCGTTTGTGCCTTCATTTCCAGGCAGTGTCGTTCTCTGCCCTGTTCAGTGACTTCCTGGACTTGAGGTATCAAGTGACTCCTTGTAGTCTCTCTGGAGGCCCAGTTTAACTCATGAATCAAGCAGAAGTGAGCCAATGCTTCTTTAATCATCACTCTGTTCCTGACCCACGTGCATGCTCCTGTTCGTGTGGTCCTTGTAGCAACATGTCAAATTGCCATCAGATCTCAAGCTTGTGGACTGCTGCAACAGTAGACTACACTTGTTCCAAGCATTTGACAACTTATTCTGCTACGTGTCAGTTGAAAATGAATCATAAATATGTAGAAAAATCTATATAAATATCAAATGGAAAGACTTATTTATGATCAACCTATGATGTATAGCCACAAGCCAATGCAGAGTTATCTACAGAATTAATGTGTAGCTCTTATAATTTCCATATCTATATTGACTATTTTCTTTTGTGTATATAATTACATGTTGTTAAATAGCATTAATGAATTAAAGGAATTCTTACATATAGATAAGTGTGGACAGGAAACTACAAACTTCAATAGCTTCACTGTACTTTTTTTTTTTTTTTTTTTTTTTTTTGGTTTTTCGAGACAGGGTTTCTCTGTGTAGCTTTGCGCCTTTCCTGGAACTCACTTGGTAGTCCAGGCTGGCCTCGAACTCACAGAGATCCGCCTGCCTCTGCCTCCCGAGTGCTGGGATTAAAAGCGTGCGCCACCACCGCCCGGCTCACTGTACTTTTTAAATGTCCTTTGAAGCAAGGAACTTACATGAAAAATTATATATAAGCCATTTCTCTTAGTACTGGCCGACGGTATAAACATTTTCATACACATTAAAATCTTAATGATCGTGTGTGTGTGTGTGTGTGTGTGTGTGTGTGTGAAATCATTTAGTTTATTACAATTTTACAAACAGTATCTTAGGTAACTATACTAGAAAGTCTTACATAATAAATATGAACTTCAAAGGCATCTGAAGGATGCTATGCACACAATCACAAGAGCTATATCAGGTTAGATTCTACATATAATGTTAAAACATCAAATTATTTCTTTGCCAGCAACAACAGGGGGAAATGACATGCTTATTTTAAACACATCCAGATACCACACAATTTTCCTTTATTTGTTTACTTATTTCTCACATTCCATTTCTGGGTGCCCCAATACTGTCCTTGGTCTAATGTAAAGTTTTAGCAGAGACTCTTCTTTCTCTGTTCAGGACATCTCAAATGCCCTTGCCTAGGCCCTATTGACACCTTATTTTCAGTTTGTTCCACATATTATACTTGGCCCCAACTGTGAACTCTGCTCAATTGAAAATATTCTTAAATAAACATAATCTTGCATCTGTACTTTCTGCTATCTCTGGTGTTATTTGGCTGATTATCATCTAATTTGACATTGAAAAATGTGACATCAATATCAATAACAGTTTTAAGATGCCCAATTGAAATCAGAGTTGAAATGGTACTTAGTATGTACTAAGTGTTCCTTCATTTTTTGAATAATTCAAACGCTAAGTGAATCTCTACCTTAACACCATGCAAACACTTGTATTTGACTTATTGAAAGAAGGGGAAATGTCACTTTCTACGGCCATCACAGACATTCCATATATTCACAGACTCTACAAAATTTCTCTGCAGTACATTCTGCAGTGCTGGAGACCCACTGGGACAGGGACAAGTATAGGAATCGATGTAGGTATGGATGTAGGTAATGAGATTATTATTTTCTCTTGCCTGTAACACCACTGTTATTACTTTTGAGTTATAGTCTAGACCTTTGTGCATTAAGATTAGGAATGCTGGAGTCAGGGATAACTTTTCAGCCACTGAGTCAAACGGAATGAATTTCAAATGTAAGCGGCAGCAGCTCCTCTTCAGGTTTATGAAGGAATTTGTCACTGCCACACTCTGTCTATTAACTGTCTGTAAACATAGATAGTACCAAGTGAGATAATTAGGTGTGGGCCTGCATGAGAATACATTCTACAGACCCATCTAGCTTTGAGAGGCAAGAAGTAGCTTTTTCTTATGATCTGGAAGCATGGTGAATAAAAACTCAGATTTTGTTGTGTTTTGTTTTGCTTTGTTTTTCGAGATAGAGTTTCTCTGTGTAGCTTTGCACCTTTCCTGGAACTCACTCTGTAGCCCAGACTGGCCTTGAACTCACAGATATTTGCCTGCCTCTGCCTCCCGAGTGCTGGAATTAAAGGCGTGCACCACCACTGCCTGGCTCAGATTTTTTTTTTATCTAGAAACTGTTAGGACTAAAACTATAAAGTGTGCATCAAGCCCATTATCCCTTATTTGATTTTAACACTATGGGATTGGAGGATGAGAATGAGTGGAGTCCCTGTGTTCTCACTCTCTTGTTTCCGTGCTGCTTCAACTGCAGCAGTGATAGTGAACATTCACGGGACTGTAGGGACTTCACAGATCTCAGGCAGCACAGTGTGTCGTCTCTAGAAGAAGCACCTTGCCCTTCTCGTCCTCAAGGACACCTCCCTCCAAAATCTGGTGATTTTTCATATTACAGGCTCATGCTATTTGTCATTATTGATGAAGCCAATCATTTTTCAAAACATTCTACTAACTGTCAACCTCTTGAATACCAGAATTCTTGGATTTCTATACAAGTGGCACCTTCCTCCAAAATTTGTCCTATGTTGGGCTAGACTGGATAAACCTTTGTAAAAATGTCATACCTTGGCCAACAGATTGAAATCATGTGCATTTGTGGAACACTTCGTTCAGGTCATGTCCCAGTTGTTATGACAGAGGACCCTTCAGTGGCAGCAACTGCACACGGAGCATGTGAAAAGCAATTTGCTGATGGCAGTGACGGCTTGGTTTTGGTTACGTTCTTGATAACATAGTGGCAATATCTGCTTGAACCTCTTACTCAAAACTTTAAGTGCAGATGTGAAACTGTATAAACCATTCGCTATCAAATATGCACCCTAAAAGGCAAGGACTATTCTTAGTTCCCACTGAGTTTTGCCTGCCTGTGTTTGAAAACAAGCAGATATTGGCATACTGCTGAAGGCAGGAATAGCTGGCTGGGAAGAGGGGTGTAAATGGGATGGATGCTCTGAATAATTTCCATAGGCAGATCATCAGCATGCTCTTCAAATTCTGAAGATTCACCTGGACACATTCTTAGGCATAAATAGACAAGGGTGAGCTGCCTTAGGGGCATCTAAAAGTAAAAATATTCTTGTGTTGGTTATGTCACAAAGTTTGTTGGCTATTGCTTGCTAATGGGCCCTTGTGTAGGATATCCTTCCCAGAAGGATTTCCAGGGTCACAGAAACAGTGAGGAACTGGAGTTCAGCTTATTCAAGGTTCTGGGAGTCTTGCAGTAGATAACACGGTGAAGGGAGTGGGGTCAAAATCAGAAAGAGCCAAGAGCACAGGAGAGTGTAGCTATTTCTGGAGTTCCCTGCCTCTGGCTTGGCCTGTCTCATACTAAATTTAGGTGAAGGATAGAAGAGGGTGAAGTCATCCTGACTCCAGGTTTCCTAAAATCAGAGCAACTAGAATATGATACAAAGAAGCAAATGGGGGTAGGAAAAGTCAAGAACAGAGAACAGGAATCAAGTGTGTGTGATTTTAAGTGTTCGGGAGTTCTGCAAGCTGAAACAGAATCTATTTGCAGAAAATGGAATCTTTCTGTTAACTTATTTTAGCTTCTATACTATACTGTTCCTTCCTGTATAATGATTCACTTCCTTCCTTGGCTCCATGGAAGCTGAAAACCATCTCTAAAACTTCTCTCCCTGGTGAGTACCAAATGAAAGTCAGTGGTGGTGTTCTACCATACCGTAAGCCTGAGTTGATGTATTGGATTCTTTTTATCAGAGGGATTCTACACTTGTTGATAATTTTCATTTACAGTTTTTAGCAGGCTTACTAATATAGTTAGAATTTACATCACAGTAGACTGGTTTCTGGATTTTTTTTTCAGACACTAGGCTCTATGAAAATCCAAAGGCCAGCACAGGTGTTTGTTTTCCAAGACAGCCTAACTATTACAAGATCTTAACAGCTAGGTTTCAGATGATCCTTAATGCAAACCCAAAGTCATTTCTTATTCTAAAAAGATCAAAGCCCAGGACAGTAGGGATTTTATTATATTTTTGAAATGATATTGGTTTGGCCAAGCTCTCTCAAAGCTTATTTTATGTTTACTGATCAATACACACACACACACACACACACACACACACACACACACACACACACTCCTTCTGCTTGGTCTTACCATTCATTCCCTTCACAAATGTGTGACACTACCTGGGATGAATTTGCTAAGCTGATAAAATTTTTCAATCAAGCCTTTCTTTCTTACTGTGTGATTCCAAGAAGACAAGGTTAGGCGTAAGGGGTGAGTTATGTTTTCTGCTATCAGAGTCATTATTTTCCTCACCAAATAGGAAAAGTTATTACTCACCCATACAGTGCCTACCAGAATAAACCTGAACAAATTTTAAATACACAGTAACAGCTTGTCTCAATCAAATCATCAGTGCATTGCTCTTGTCTACAGTTGTCAGAGTGTGTCACAGCTCAAAGGGTATAAAAGGAAGCAAAACGTCACGGGGCTTCTCTTCCTTCAGGCAATGCCCATGGATCTGTCAATTCCCCATTTAATGCCTTGCCACAGAACTTCAGAAGAACAATATTCTTTGCTAGAATGCAAAACAATGTTTATGATTTGCTAAAGAAATTACCAACACTATAGTTGTCTATAGACTATGTTACAGCACAGACCCATTAGGCATTTGTTAGGGGCTCAGGTTTTACCTGCAGACTGGAAAGAGTATGCCAAACTGAACTCATGAGCCCTGAGAGCCAAGTGCTCTCTGGAGTCCATCGGTCATTCTACCACTGTGCCCTGAACCAAGGATTGGATCTCCTAGACATCTTAGTAGCCTTATTTACTGGCTGAAAATTTCCTGACTAAGACTCCTCCTCCTGTTTCTCCATGACATAGTCAATCCTCATATGGAAGTATTTGTTGTAACAGCAAATTGTGTTTCTGAAGTCATAGCCTACCATGTACTAGTGAATGTCATACATGACAGCCAACACAAGCTTCCGGGAGCCAAGAGAGACTCTTTGCAAAGCAAAGTGTAGATTTTTAATTATTCTTCAAAACTTCCACAGTGGACACCTGTACCTCAGGCATTGCTGAACTTTGTTGAGAAACTGACCTATGTAGTTTTGCCTTCCTCTGGATAGTGAAGGTCTTGCTCTTTAGATTTAACAGACTTTGTTTGATATTTTTCTAGCTGTGTGACCTTTAATGAATGATTTTACTTCTCAGTGCCTGTAGGAAGAACTGAAGACATGATATATTAAGTGCTTATAACTCTACTTGGTACATTATGAACACTCAAGGCATGTAGCAATTGAAAAAAAATAGCTACGGATTATTTATTAACTACCACTACCATACAATTCCTCGCACATAGTGCTGTATCTTTATTATCATGAAGTCAGAAAAATTGACATAGTAAACTTCCTAGGGAATGATTCCTCTGTGGTAGGTGGATCTTTACTACTAAGCAGGACAATCTTCTACAAACATGTTAGCTGGCTAAGCTAATCTAGACAGTGACTCGCTGAGACTCTTTTCTTAGGGGATTCTAGATTTTGTCAGGTAGACCACTAACACTAACCACCACAACTTTTACTATAACATTCCTGAGGACAGACACTGATTGTTTAATCTTTAGAGTTGCATCACTTACAGTGGTGTATACAATGAAAAGCAGAAATCAGTGTATGTTTGTTGAATGAATGAATGACCAACTGTAAAGAATAATGTTACATAATAATTACAGTTATATACTTTATATGTGCAGGGTTTATAATAAGACATAAGAATGAACCACTTAATGAGAGCTATAAGAACAGGAGGTATTTAATCTTCATTTGTTATGAAAAGACTCTGTTTAAGTTTGTGGAGGTCATAAATTAGCTGCCATCGAGAAATTAATAAATGAGGTTACATTATATATTGGCTTGCTTCTTAGCTTGCAGGTTTGACCCTCATTCTCCTTGGTGTTACAGGCTTGGGGTTTTCCCCAGGATAGGCTGTCACTCATTGTGCTTTCCGAATCCTACCTGGCTGTACTTGGAGAAGGGATTGATATTCATTCCCCTGGTATGAGTCCTGGGGCAATACAATCTGTTCATTATAATTTCAATGACAAATTTTTCTCATGAAAAGATCTGCTTTTGGCTTTTCAGGGCTTTATTTGGGACATAGAGAAGTAAGTTTCTCCCAGACCGCTTAGGGAGACATGAATAACCTTTCTAAAAAGGAGCTTTAGCAGGGGAGGTTTTACATGTCTGGCATTGTACTCCATATGGCAGGACCCACATTTTATAGAAATAGATTCATAGCTGGAGTCAGACATAATCTAAAAGCACAGCTAACTTTTGTGTGGATTCTAGGAAACAATAAATGATTTATCTGAAGAATTCTGAGGTTCTGAGCTTCATCTGAAGAATTTACTAAGTTCTTCTGTGTGCAGAGATATGGGCACCGGGGGACAGGGGCCTGTCCTGTCTTATTGACATCTCCATCAACCTCTCTAAACATTTTCTTCCTCCCTCGGTCTTTGCTGACCTCTTCCCCATTTTGATGCACAGAAAGACCTGACATTCACATTTAAAATTATGTTTGGTTTCAACTTAATTCTAGTAGGATTACAGGAAAACCAACAGCTCCTTTGATCCTTTGAACTCCGATTACACAAGAGGTTTGGAGTCACTACAAGCCTTTCTTGTGTCCATATATCTTCATCGTTTTTCTAGATCAGAGTCCAGACCCTTTGACTGATCTCACATGTTCTTTTATTGATATCAACAATACTTACATGAACACAAGAATCTCCCTGCAGGTTGATGGCCACATTACTTGAGCTTTTCACTATAAGGATCCACGGGCTTCTGGGAGGGGCTAAGTTTAGTAAGTTTCTGGGACTCTGCTCACCTAAGCACTCACATTTGGGAAACTTCTGATAGTCTTTAAGCAATTTACCCACTGCTGCAGTGAACAGGGAGGGAAAAGATGGAGGTAAAGTTGACCAAGTACCCTTGCAGCTGCACATCCTTTGATGCTACTGCATCCATAGAAAGAATGTCTGACCGCAGTGTGGCTGAGAACAAACCCCAGGGCTTCAGATGCCTGACTCAGGATTCAGGTCCTTTTAGACCTGAATATTAATTTAATTTTAATTAATATTGAATATTAGTATTAATTTAAATTAATAAAAAATATTAATTTTTCTAACTTTTGGCTTTAATACATGAAGTGGTGATGAGACTGCTGAGTTCCAATTGAGAAGATTAAATAACATGCTGTGTGTTAGGCGCTTAGTACTGTGTAGTTTTTAGACATGATACACAAGTTGGTGTACTCTTTCTTAAATGTAGTGTTTGAATGAATACTGCCACAGTAACAGATCTGTTATGAAATAAATGAGACCAGGGTTTGTTTTCAAGTATCTGTAACCTCAGAGCTCACTCTCCAAAGCCATGGAAGCAGGATTTTAAATGTGTGAGGAGTCCCACTTGGTGGGTGAGAATGAAGTGTCCAGGAAGTTGAGAAAGTGGCTTTTCTCCTGCAAGGCTTCTGCACAGCAAGGCTGTAAATCATTAGCCCTATTGATCTTCCCATTTAATCGTTTTTATAGCACATTTCAATGCAGAACATGAATACAAATACTAATTAATAAATCTGGATTCTAACAGGCTGTCTGACACTTAGAAATAGGAATCTACTATTAAACATAATTGAACCTAATTCCCTTCTGCCCTATATTCAAATAGTGCTTCTGTGATTCCCCATTCTAGCCATTCCATCTAAAATTTCAGAAAACACGTGGGCATGCATACATATATACCTTCAGTGCAGGAAAAATCCAAAGCCCTGCCCTTCCTCATGTGTCCCTTTAGTCCCTTCAGTGTCTAGGATTCTCTGCTTTACCTAGTTCTTTGCTTGCATTTCTCCTCTCCTAGAATGTAAATCCTGCAGGGGTGTGCATGTATTTACACCTTTCACATCAACACCTACAACAGATCCAGAATGATTGTATAAAAGATACCCTGAATCTGTTTATTCTTCCTTCCAACTTCATGATAGAAACCAAACTTTCCAGCTGATTAAGCACCCCACCATTTTTACAATTTGCTCCTGGTCTTCCTGGAGTTCCAACTCCACTCTGTTAATCATTGTGACATCAGCTGAACCAGTAAATAAATATCACAGATATGGGTTTCTTTAGTGATGCTTAAATTATTTGGTGGAATGAGATTACTTAATATTTCTATTATCCTACCTGCAAGATGAGATGTTAGAGAAATCATGTAACAGTGAAAGAAAAAGGAGAGGAGGAAAAGATACAGGGGTAAGAATAGTAGAAATAGAGGTAGAAAAACTGTTCTTGTCTAGACTGCCTAGTCCCAAATAACCACTCAGAGGCTGAATATTACTTATAATTCTTGGTTGATAGCTCAGGCTTGTTACTAGCTAACTCTTACATTTAAATTAACACATATTCCTATTTATGCTTTGCCACATGGTGGTACCTTTGTTGGCATAGCATATTCATCTCCTGCTCCCTCTTCATCTGGCTGGAGACTCCAGACTCTGCCCTTCTCCTTCCCAGCATTCTCAGTTTGGCTTTCCCACCTAACTTCATCCTGTTTATCTATTGGCCAGTCAGCTCCTTTATTAAACCAGTCAAAGTGACAAATCTTCACAGTGAACAAAAGGATTATTCCACAGCATTTTCCCCTTTTTGTTTAATAAAAAGGTTTTAATTTTAACATAGTAAATTATATACAATAAAAACAGTTATAATATCAGTCTATTGGTATTTGGCAAATTTAGAGAAAATACTTAATTACCTATCTTATCATGATGAGTCTAAAGTTTTATATCTAATTTCTCTTTTATCATAACTAAGAAAATTATAACTATGACTATCTAGTCTTCAACTCCATCAAAGACTTCAGAAGGACGAAATATTACCTAATGACAGGGACATCAGGCAGCCTGGACAGTCACCCAAAGTTTCTCTGCAACATTGGAGAATCCAACTCTGGCCTACAGGCCTAGCATATCTGACAGACTTCTCTGTGAAGTACAGAATTTTGAAGGACTGTCCTGCCTTGTCTTGGCAAAGTTCAACAGTCACCTTCCTTGCTGGTCCAGTTTAGGCAGTAACTGTCAGCAATTGAGGTAAAGGCAGTTTCTATGCCCACATGGCTAGCTTTTGACATAAAGAAAACAAACTCCATATGGAGTTTCTTCAATGCCCATCATCCTTGTTGAAATAATTGGTGCTGCCAAGAGCAGACTTATCTCACTGTCAAGAAAAATCTAAGTTCTTAAAACATTTTAAATGCCATATTCTGTAAGTTCTTAAAGTATTTGAAGATTGCCTATCTATCTGAAATATATCTCTGTATGACTTTGAAAACCTAACTAATGTGACTATAAGTAGTGTCTCCAATCCTCACAGAGCACTGCATGGCAGATTTAACATTTTCTAGTTTTAAATAAAGGTTTCTGGGATACACAATGATGGATGGAGCATGGACCCATCACCTCCCAGAGTCAGCAGAGAGCATGGCTCCCTGAGCTGGAGGTAAATTACCTCTACCATATTGGGAAGCTGAAATTGGCAGAGTCAGCAGCCAAGGCTTCTGATTCAGTACTAGCCACTGCAGTTTAAAGCAATAGTTACACAAGAAGACAGATTCAGATGGAATAAGACTTTAAATGGTTTACAATGTGTATAAAAATGTATGTAGGCTTGGAAGAGAAAAGAAAGTAAATATAGACAGTTATATAAAAAATAGTTTTAAAAACAGTCTTTAAAGAGACAGTAAAGGTAATATAAAAAATAAGCCACATAAAGATGAATATTACACAGAGAATCTGGATTGTGTTGTCTTTGAGATTTTCAACTGCAGAAAGACATTTGATTGCAAAGGCTGCTCAATTAAACCCAAGATGTTTATTTTAAAGGTACCTTGACTTCAAAATTTGGATCTAAGGATATGTTGCTTTGGAAAGGAGGCTCTGCTTTTGTTTCCACAGGAAACAAGAGACTATGGATTTGTTCCAGATTAAGATACATAAGGTTTGACCAGCCAAGACCCACTGAAAGGTCTCTGATGACACTATGGCCCAGATCATCCAACATCCAAAATCAACTTCAAGGCAACTGGCTCAGACAATGCAGCCTCACAGACTACTCCAGTCAGGACTTGACCATAATTCTTAATTTTTCTCAGGATCCACATAAGATTACCAGTGCCCTCTATCAGAGGGAAGTAGCCTAGAAAACTCTGCCCACATTCCCAAAAAAAATGGATTATGGATGTTTGTCTTTGTTTAGATTGTTGTTTACAAATTGTTATTTGTCATAGTCAATTTATTTCTAAAAAAGAAAGGAGGATATGTATAGAAATATAGAATATAGATAGGATGAAAGAGTAGATTATTGAACCTACTTTTAAAGAGCAACAATTTGTTTAAAAATGTTTTACATTGCTATAGATTTTAGTTTATTTATATAAATTAAAAGTTAATTTTGTTAAATTGTATGTATATTTTTACTCTTGGATAAGCTATTATAAGGTATTATATATATATATATGCAACTCATTTAAAATTATAATGTATCATTAAGAAATACAGATTAATAGTTAATCATCTATGATAATCAAACTTATAGTCATATTAGTTTAATTTTCTAGGTATACATAGATATACTTCAGATCAATAGATAATCTTCAAACACTTCAAAGACCTACAGAATATAACATTTAAAATATTTTAAAAACTTAAGACTTTCTAGACAGTGAGACATATCTCCTCCTGGCAGGACCGAATTACTTCAAAGAGGAGGATGGGCGTCAAAGACACTCCATACGGAGTTTATCTTCTTCTTGGCAAAAATAGCCATTTGAGCAAGAAACTGTTCTTGCCTGGACTGCTTGACAAAATGTATTGACTGGACATGCAGGACTCACAGGAAGGTGACCACTGAATTTTGCAAGGCAAAATGGTCCTTCAGGTTCCTACTTTGCAGAAGAAACTGCCAGATACTCTACAGTACACAGAGAGAGGCATCTGAGAGACTCTAGGCCTGTTGGCTAAGGAATGGATGCCCTAATGTTACAGAAGAACTTTGGGTAACTGTCCAGGTAGCCAGCTATCTCTGTCATTCTGGATTTTTGGAAGTTGCTTACAATGATCTTCCTGCTTACTTAGGTAATATTATATCCTTCTGGGGTCTTTGATGTGGTTGAAGACTAGATAGTTATAATTTTCCTTGGTTATGATAAAATATAAATTGGATATGAGACTTTAGACTCACAAATATAGAATAAATAGAATATTTTCTTTGAATTTGCCAAATATAAATAGACTAGATATTGTAACTGTAATTCTTGCTAGATAATTGTTTTGTTATATGTAATTTTACTATGTTGAAGTTAAAACCATCCTTTTAAATAGAAAGAAAAGGTTATACTGGAGGTTAATATTGCTCTGTATGCTGTGAATGTGTTGCTCATATTGGTTGATAAATAAACCACTGATTGGCCAGTAGGTAGACAGGAAGTATAGGTGGGATAAACAGACAAGAATTTTGGGAAATGGAAGGCTGAGTCAGTAGATGCCAGCCCACTGTCCAGGGACCAGCATTTAATGGCACACAGGTAAAGCCACGGAACACATGGCAACATATAGATTAACAAAAATGGGCTAAGTTTAAGTGTAAGAATTAGTCAGTGGTAGGCCTGAGCAAATGGCTGAGCAGTTTTAATTAACATAAGCTTCTGAGTAGCTGTGGGGTCTATGGGGTTGGGCAGGGCCAGAGAAAACTTCAGCTACATTTGCTGTTATAGATGACTATTAATCTATATTTCTTAATTATATATTACATTTTTAAATGAGCTGCATAAACATAATACCCTAAACAAGACTAGAAATATATATACAGGTTCACAAAGTTAACTTTAAATTTGTGTCAATAAACCAAAATCCATACTAATGTAAAATATATAAAATTGATATGTGTTTTTTGGATTAAAGTAGATTCAATAATCTACCCTTTTATCCTATCATTTCTTTTTTTAAGTAAATACTTTTATTTTATAATTAATTTAATTTTACATATCAGCCACAGATTCCCCTGTCCTTCCTCCTCCCACCCCCAGCCTTCCCTCCCAATCTACCCCCCATTCCCACCTCCTCCAAGGCAAGGTCTCCCCTGAGGATTCCTTAGCCTAGCCTGGTAGATTCAGTTGAGGCAGGTCCAGTCCCCTCCTCCCTGCACCAAGGCTGAGAAAAGTGTCTCATCATAGGCCCTAGGTTCCAAAAAGCCAGCTCATGAACCAAAGACAGGTCCTGGTCCCACTGCCTGGGGGCCTCCTAAAAGTTCAAGCTAATCAGCTGTCTCACTTAACCACAGGGCCTGGTCCAGTTCCATGGGGGCTCCTCAGTTATTGGTTCACAGTTCATATGTTTCTGCTAGTTTGGTTATTTGTCCCTGTGCTTTTTCCATCATGGTCTCGATATCTCTTGTTCATATTGGACTCCTGGAGCTCCACCTGGAGTTTGGCCGTGGATCTTTGCATCTGCTTCCATCAGTCATTGGATGAGAGTTCTATTATGACAGTTAGGGTGTTCGGCCATCTGATCACTAGAGTAGGTCAGTTCAGGCACTCTCTCGACCATTGCCAGTAGTCTATAGTGGAGGTATCTTTGTGGATTTCTGGGGACCTCTCTATTGCCCTGTGTCTTCCTATTCCCATGAGATCTTAATTTATCATGGTGTCTCTTTCCTTGTTCTCTCACTCTGTTCCTGATCCAACTAGGATCTCCTGCTCCCCTAAGCTCGCTTTCCCCTGACCCTTGCCCTTCATTACCCCCCTCACGTCCAATTTGCTCATGTAGATCTCATCCATTTCTCTGTCGCTGGGCGATCCCTGTGTCTTTCTTAGGGTCCTCTTTACTAGGTAGCCTCCCTGGGGTTGTGAGTTGCAGTCTGGTTATCCTTTGCTTTACATCTAGTATCCACTTATGAGTGAGTACATACCATGTTTGTCTTTCTGAGTCTGGGTTACCTCACTCAGGATGATTTTTTTTTTCTCGTTCATCCATTTGCCTGCAAAGCTCATGAAGTCATTGTTTTTTCTCTGCTGAGTAGTAATCCATTGTGTATATGTACCACATTTTTAAAAAAAAATATTTGTTTACTTATTATGTATACAGTGTTCTGTCTGCATGTATCCCTGCAGGCCAGAGGAGGGAGGCAGATATCATTACAGATGGTTGTGAGTCGCCATGTGGGTGCTGGGAATTGAACTCAGGACCTCTGGAAGAACAGCCATTGTTCTTAACCTCTGAGCCATCTCTCCAGCCACATTTTATTTATCCATTCTTCAGTTAAAGGGCATCTAGGTTATTTTCAGGTTCTGGCTATTACAAATAATGCTGCTATGAACATAGCTGAGCATGTGTCCTTGTGGTATGATTGAGCATTCCTTGGGTATATGCCCAAGAGTGGTATAGCTGGATCTTGAGGGAGTTGATTCCCAATTTTCTTAGAAAGCACCACGTTGATTTCCAAAGTGGCTGTACAAGTTTGCATTCCCAGCAACACTGTAGGAGTGTTACCATTTTTCTTTTCAGAACAAGACTCCTGAATCTTATCTCCATTGTTTAGCTCTTTTTCTACTATTACCAATAACAACTTGTAACTAAACTCCCATAAACAATGACAAACATTCATTATTTATTTTGGGGATTGTGGGCATAGTTCTCTAGACTATTTCCTGCACTGGTAATCTTTGGGGGAACCCTGAGAAAATTTAAGATTATGGTCAAGTCCTGATTGCAATAGTTTGTGAGGCTGGATCATCTCAGGCAGCAACCTTGAAGCTGTTCTAAATGCAAAACTCAGAGGAAACTGTAACAGAGGCACTCTGAAACATTGGATCATTTGGGTTATCCATTAGCATTAGAGATTTTTTTCAGAGGGTCTTCCTTGATCAAATCTAATTTTTCTTAACCCAGTGTAAATCCACAGCCTCTTGTTTCATGTAGAAATAGAAGCAGAATCTCTGTCAAAGTAACATATCTTATGATTTAAATTTTGAAGTCAAGATATTTTTAAAATATATAGGTAGGTTTAATATAGCAATTTTATAATCAAATGTCTCTCAGCAGTTATCATTTGTTCAGTAGCAGCCAAAAAATTTAAAGACAATGCAATAACATATAGTATCCAGACTCTTTGTGGCTTATTATTATTTTTTTATCACTCTAGTTCTCTTTTAAGGACTTTTTCTACCCTTTTTTTTCTCTCCCAAGCCTGCATATATTTTTAAACACACTTGTACTTGAAGTTTTTCTGTGTCCCACCTGACCTGTGGTCAGGACAAATCTCTCTCACCCGCCAGTCTTGCAGCCGCTTAGACCCAAGTAAACACACAGAGGCTTATATTAATTAAAACTTCTTGGTCTAATGGCTCAGGCTTCTTGCTAGCTAGATCTTAGATCTTAAATTAACCCATTTTGATAAATCTACACCTTGCCATGTGACTCGTGGCTTACCAGTATTTTTACATCTTGCTTTCTCTGTGTCTGGCTGGCGACTCCTGACCCAGCCTTTCTGTTCCCAGCATTCTACTCTCTTTTTGTCCCACCTATACTTCCTGCCTGGCTACTGACCAATCAGCACTTTATTAGCCAATCAGAGCAACACATTCATAGCATACAGAGCAATATCCACAGAATACACTGTGACCTATTTAGAGACTCTTTAGTCTGAATCTGTCCTTATTGTGCATCTGTAAACTTTTCTGTCTGCATGAGCAAAGAAAAAAAAACAAAAAACAAAAAAAACCCTGCTGTGTAACTTAGATCATGGTTTGCTGGTGCTAGTTCCTCCCCCTCAACTCCCTAAGAGGCTAGTCTCTTGGTGGAGGTACATTTACTGACAGCTCTGGGAGACATGTTTACTGCCCCAGTTCTGGGAAGTTTTTAGGTACATGCCACCACCCAATAGTATGTCACCAGATTCTCATAAACACCATATAGGTGTTTGGTAGTAAGACTTCTGAAAAGAATGGTGTGGCTTTTGCCACTAACACTGAATCAGGAAGCCATCTCTTAAAGGGACCTCACCTCTGCTTGCTGCTAGCAAACAGAGTATACACAAGAAAAATAAGTTACTAAAAAGCCAAGTTTGACTCCATATTTTTTTGTGTGTTTATGATCCCTTTTTTAAGCTTTGTCAGGTTTTATGTGGAAATTTCAGACCTACATTGGGTGTCATATGTAGTTGACATTTGTCTCCTGTCTGCCTATTCCCAAATACCCAGCAGCCACTTCCCAAATAATTGACTCGGAGGCTTAATATAAATTATACATACTTTGTCAATAGCTCAGGCTTGTTACTAGCACACTCATCCATTTAAATTAACCCATATTTCCATTTATGCTCTGTCACATGGTGGCATGTCACATTCATCTATTGCTCCCTCTGTGTCTGGCTGGTGACTCCTGACTCCTCCCGTCCCTTTCCCTGTATTCTTAGTTTGGCTCTCCTGCTTAACCTTATTCAGATATTGGCCAGTCAGCTTGTTTATTGAACCAATCACAATGACAAATCTTCACAGTGTACAAAAGGATTATTCCACGGCAGACAGAGAATGTGGAGAATCACTAACTGGTGACTACTAATCATGTGATCTTGGAAAAGCAATGAACCAAGTTTCCTTCTTGGAAAAGCCCTCTCCAAAGTACTTCCATTTTAGGTTAGCCCATTAGTAGATCTGATCAGCTCTAATGTACTAATTCAGGGGGCTGGTGAGAAAGCCTAACAACTAAGAGTACTAGTTACTCTTCCAGGAGACCAGGTTTGATTTGCAGTAACCGTATGGGGAGCCCATAACCACCTGTAACTCCAGTCACAGAGTTTTCACTTGACATCTGCTTCTGGCCTCCGAGGGCACCAGGCATGCAAGTGATGCATAGATATACATACAAGCAAAACACCTATATTCATATAATAATAAAAATAAACATGTGAATTTAACATTTTGTTAAATTAAAATTTAACATTTTGTAATATCAAAATGCTGTTCAGGTTTTCTCTCTCCCCTGCCTTTGTGTGTGTGTGTGTGTGTGTGTGTGTGTGTGAAACACTAAGGGAATTATTGTCCTTGTGCAGGTATTAGACTTGATCCCACAAGGTTTAAAAAGATATTTTTATTTTGTACCTAACCCTTTATTTTCTAAAGACTAATAAAAGTAAACTGTCAGGATTCTCAAAATTGATGGAAGGTGGCCTTTGGCAATCTTTTAAATTTGTTCTCTAGGCTCATGCCAAATAAGCTTCAAGCTGGCTTTAGAATTAAAATTGGCTTTCAACTAATAGGAATCTGGAAATGGGCAGCTGAGGAGACTCTTCATGGGGCAATGGAAATGCAAAGGATTTTAAAAATAGGTTCTGGTTAGTAGTAAGCCAAAGAGTCACTAACATTGCTGGTGATATCAAGTTCTTTCCATAGAAGAAAAGAAACCATGAGGCTTTTTGTTTGTTTTGTCTTTTCTTCTTAAACTATATCCAGACTAATTGTCACTTTTATACTATAATCAGCATCCAGGACCTGTTTAAAAAATAAACAAACAAAAACAAAAAAATAGGATTTTTAGTTTTAATAAGATGAGAAGTCATAAAGCACTGAGTTTGGAAACTTTGTTGAACAATGCACTTCCCAGGCATTCATCAGATAAACTTGAAAATGGCTTTGACTTTGGGTAAGATTGAAGAGAAAGTTTATACAAATATTTTGTGAGCCTTAACAAATAGGCAGGATACTGATAAATTAATTCGTTATTGAAAAAAGTTAAGCAGAATGACATTGACATGATTGAGACTAGTTCTTCACAGAAATTGCCAAAAGTAACCCATGCAATAGATATATGAGGGAGATTTTGTTTGCCCATCAAAGTCTTGAAAAAAAAAAAATCTTCTGGGAGCTCAGCAATTTGCCTAAATTAACATAATAGCAGTGCCTGCAAGAATTCATATGTTGAGGAATCTCCCCCAAATGTGATGAGCTTATAAGGTGGAGCTTTGGTGGACTAAGTAGGTTCCAAGAAATGAGCCCTTATGATGAAGAAGGAAGAAGGACAAGGGCCACCTCTCTCACACAGAGACACAGAAAACACGCCATCTAAAATGTATCAAGTGTGATTTTATACAAGCCAGCAGCAGTTGCCAGAAATACAGTCTTTAGCATCTTTATCTTGGATTTTCTAGCCTTCAGACTGTGAAACATCAATGTCTATGGATTATTCCATAAGGTCTGTGGTACTTCATTATAGAAGCCCAAGTTAAGGGGCAGAGCTGACAGTGGAACTCTGCCCTGTCCATGCTGATAAGGTCCATGCTGTATGATGCAGAGAATGATCTATAATAGTCATGCTTTTGGGTTTTAGTGAATGAGTTTATCAAGTATATGGATTCCCTTTGCTTTTATAACAGTTAACACAGAGAGGCCAGGTTTCTATAATGACATCCTCACTCCCTTCATCATTAGCCTCATAATCATTCCGTATGTTCCCCTTTAGTTTGTATAATAGTCACTCCTTCAAAATAGAAATAGCATCTCATAGATCCTGCTGACTGTGCAATTATGTTAGGGACATAGAATGATTCACAATAACCATGCATTAATTTTGGATGAGTGAGTTTATTAAGTACACAGTAAGCAGGAATGAAATAATAAAACTGTATGCAGCATACAGATAGTAGAGCATCAGATCAGATGTGTACATTACCCAACAGACACTAACTGGAGAAAAACCCCTAAACAGAGATTCTCAACATGTGGGCTGTGAACCTTTGGAGGTTGAATGACCTTTGCACAAGGGTAGACTAAGACCATCATAAAACACAGATATTTACATTATGGTTCATAACAGTAGCTAAATTACAGTCATGAAGTAGCAATAAAAATAATTTTATGGTTGGAAATCCACGACATGCAGAACTATATTAAAGAGTCGCAGCATTAGGAAGGTTGGGAGGCACTGCCCTAAAAATAATAGTCAACTAGAGTCCTAAAGATCCTGATTGACAAAGAGGGTCATACTCAGAATGTATTACCCCTGGGAAGGACTTCCAATTAGCTATTTCTACTGCAGGCTTTTATTTTTTTTTAATATCATGAAACACATAGTAGTTGATCCTTTTGCTCTGGGGATGTACTTGGAATTAATTTGCCCTCCAGCTGTATTCAGGGACACAATGTTTTTACAGTTTGGCTGTTCTCTTTCCCCTGTCATAGAGTTGGCACCAACCTGGCATAAGACTTGGGTTTGGGGAGGACACTTGACATAAAAAATACTTGGCTCTAATGTGGAAGAGTCAGCCCCACTTCCAGAGCCAGATTCTCAGTGAGTTCAAACAGCACATGATAATCTACCAATAAACTATACTTTGTGTAAGTTTTTGCATAAAAGAGGGTAGAACAGGTGTGGGTGGATGAATTGTAAATGGACCAAAGGACCAAAGGACTCCTTTACAGAGATAAACTTCCAGAAGGGGGACTGTAGTGGGTAGCTGTCACAGATTTGACCTTGAAGCACAACTTCCATGCCTACCTAAGACCTGCCCCTGGGGTGTGGCCAGGACAGAAGCCCGTAAGACCTGAGATCTGGACATGCTGTCCCTCTTGGTTCCTCATGATCCTGGCTGCTGGATGGCAGACCAAGTTAGAGTTCTCCAGAGAACTCTGCTGGACTGCACCTCACCTCTCCTGGACCCTATAACCAACCATTTTACTGGCTGTAAGTTACCCCAAAATAAACCTCCTTTGAACTACGTGGAGTTGCCTTGTTAAATCCCCACATTAGGGGATGATGCCTTCCTGTTTCTTGCTTTCCCAGGTTCCTGAGTCCTGCAGCATCTTCTTGCCTGTCTTCACACCTGTACGCAAGCATCCCTTGTCTTCATGTCTCAGGGCTAACACATGCTGCCTTCATTTACTCTTTAACCTTTGGCTGACACTTTAAGCCCATCTTAATTCAGGAATGATCATCTTAAAATTATTTATGCTGCTTCTGTGCTTCAAGTTCCTTGTATGTACAAGGAAAGAGGACATAGTAATAATGGGATATTAGCCAATATAGGAGTTACAGGGTTTCTACTCTAAAGAGAACATATCGATAGAAATACTGTTGTGCCATTGCTGGTGTCAAATGTAGTGCTGAGGGCTGAGTTCTGTATATTAACCCAAATACCATGAGATGAAGGACCAGGTATAGCCCATCATACCCCCTTCATATGACCTGATAGCACTCTTCTTAAACCTTCCTCTGCTTTTCTCCTCAAGGTCACTTAAGTTTAGTCAGAAAATATGCTAAGCACATAGGTTCTTCTAGAAATAAATGGAGAAATAAATACAAAACAGACCATCAAGATTTTGTAGCTGAAATTGTATGCAAATATAAACAGTGCATATTTAAATTAATCACTGTAATGCTATTTATATGACATCTTTTTTGAAGATTTATTTTTTATTTGTATTTTATGTACACAGGTATTTAGCCTCCATTTATGTCTGCACCATGTACATGCTTGTAGAGTCCAGAAGAGAATGTTAGATCTCCTGGAACTAGATTTATAGATGGTTGTGAGCTCTGTGGGTTCTACAAATCAAACGCAGGTCCTTTGGAAAAACAGCCAGTGTTCTTAATAGCTAAGAAATTTCTCCAGGCCTTTATAGAGCATTTTTTTCACCCAAAATTGCAAAGCAATTTACACATAGTCTCCATTCATCAATAGATTATTCGGTCCATATTTGTTTTGAACCATAAATCATTATATTACCTCCACCTATCTACCAAATGATTGTGTGGTAGTTTGTTGTGTTAACAAAGGGACCACATTCAGAGGTAATGCCTTTGTTGATGTATAATGAAGTACATCTGAGTGTCTAGAAGAATTGCCGTCATCAGTTTACACTTAGGTTTGCAGAAATTTATTGTATATCTATCAAAGCCAGTTCTAATTTTCTTGATTGAAACTAGATAAATGATTACTTTGAAGGTATTGAAGGCTGTGGAATCTCTGTGCATGTGCTGTTTTAAGGGCACAGTTCTCCATCTATCTATGGCAGTGTGTCACATGCCTTCACACACTGTCTTACCTTGTCCCCTGTGCCTATTTGACTCAATGCCAGATCCACTCTGCAGCCAGGACTGGTGTGAACTCATTGGCTCCAGGCTCTTCTCACATGCTGTCTCAACTCCCTCCCTCTGTTTGAGTTCAAAGCAACATCTCTAAACAACCTTAGCTTCCCCTAATCCTATATTGTATTTTGATTTCACCTTTTTCAACCCATGCAGACTTTTTATTGGCTTGCTATTATTTTTTTCTTTCTCATGTTACACTTTGAATCTGAACAGAGACTTTGAATCTTCTCTGTCTGCCACTACCAAAGACAATGCCTGAAACAGAAAAACCATCAAGAAATGTTTTATGAATGAGCAAACAAGTAGATGCGCAGCCACTTTGGCTAATATCGATGGGGCAGGAATAATCAGTGTAATTATTTACAGCTGTGGTTGCTACCCACACGAAAGTATTAAACTCACTGTTTCAGCTGCAGTGAGTACCTTAGTGTTTGAGGTTCCATATGTACGGATGTATTTGAGGTTCCATAAGGCTCATAATTTTAAATAAATAGTCCTATAAAGAGAAATAGTTTCATGGTCTGCAAGCTGTCATTAACTTCCATGCAGATAGAAAATAAACTTGAATGGAAAACTACTGGGCATCAATCATCATTCCTTTTCTGTCGATGATTGCCTCTGTCTGCATAGCATCTGAGACAGAAGATAACTGCATAGCACATATATCATATGCAGGCTTTTCAGCTGCTTCTGAAAACACAGCAGCAATATAGTTGTGATATATGTGGTATATGTATACAATTTTAAAGTCTTTCTAAACCAAACCAAATGGAAAGTCTCTTCCAACTGCTAGATGCCAGATGGTTCTGTCTGTTGCAGCTGTTTCCCAGAACTCCACAGGCTATCGGCATTGTCTTCAATTATGACTTTGATGCATTTCATTTGACCACTCTGCTCACAATCACCATAGAACATCTGCTTCTATATTCTATTGTCAGCTCCCATACAGCTAAGATCCAAACAAGCAGAGAATATTGTAGCAAATGGATAAGATTGCAAATCTCATTCCTGCTGGTTCATCCAATCCCATTGACCACAGAGGAAAAAACTAGCTTTCATATGAATTTTGGCCATCAGTAGGACCACTAGCCAATTACCTGTTCTGCTGAGTGTTTTCCAACTTATCAGGAGACACCTTATATAAAGAGGGAAAAAAATAGAGAGTGTAAATATTATATTCAAGCTACAAACAAGAAAAGAAAACTTCCAAGTCAGGTTCTGGACAGACAGGGCATCCATGAGTGCGTACATGAGGTATGGTGAGGAGTTGGGAGAAAGCAGTCAGAACAAGTCAGAGAAGAGGCACAAGACATTCTACTATTCTCAGAGGCCTGTGATCTGAGCTACATCCCTCCCTGTCTTAGTATATAATGTGGCCCTAGTCAGGTCTGATTAAACGTCTGGAGAAAGTTTGACCCAGACTTTATCCAAAAAGTAGCATAGTAGAGCAGAAAGAATGACCATCACATTGCACAAAAAAAGGATGAGTGTTTGGTCCTTTCAGACAGAAGGATAGAAATTCAATACACATTTGGAAAAGTTGAAGAGATGATTCAGTGTCAAATACAATAGGTACAGGAAGAGAGAGGGAAAAGCAATTTGCTCAAACACAAGATTAGAAATGAAGGGTTTTGTGACTTTCTAGATGGTATGACTGTATATTGTTATTAAAGCACCAGAAACCAGAGATCTATGATCAGCAGCTCTCTACTTCATATGTTTGAGCCAGGGGATGTGGTCCTGTTAAAAAGACATGGCCTCTTCCTCTTCTAATTACAAACAAGTAGAAATCACTGAGTGCAAAGGTACAAACCCTGAGTTACCATCTTTAGCATCACCATGCCTATGGGATAAACTAAGCATCACATGTGGTGCTAAGAAAGGAATTATGGAGCTCATGTGCATAGACAAGTGATTTCCAAGGTGAATTTCTTCTGTCTCTTCTACTGACATACAGGTAAAGTATCAGAACTTAAAGATATTTTAATAAGCGCTAGAAAAAAGAAAGATGGAAAACTCCAGTGGGATTGAGGTAAGAGCTCTTTGGAGGTTTTAGTGTACCCAGGACCTGAGAGGTTAGAATATGAGATGAGGGTGGGAAAGGCAATCATCTGGAGGTCAGCAGGGTTAACTTAGGGCTTAGACAAAAATAAGATAGCTGGGGTTATTCCAGATAGAAAATATCTGAGTTATCTCAGGTGATAATCTGTATCTTCTCTCTATTGGTTATGACAAAGAAAATAAAATTCCACCCTGCAAGGAGCCTGATGCTGATGAAACAAGGATACCCAAGCAAAGGGCTTGATAAGGCATAATCTTTGCTATAAATACATAAATGCAGCAGTAAGCTGTAAGTGTCATATTAGCAATAGTTGGGATGTCTTGGTGAACTTAGGGGTTTTATTCCTTTGCTTTTTTCTATTTTTATAATTCAGTTTCATTATTTTATAATGGCTATAATATTGTGAATGATGATGCATGACTAGCTCAGTGGAATATTTTACCACTCTGAATGGAAGGTTAGGCCAATCTGGAACTTCCCTCTCTTTTGGCATTATTCCACAGGTTTCTGGAAGAGGTCAGCTGGGAAATAATAAATTCCATAAAATGTTGTAGCCCTACTAGATAACTCATAGCTTTAAGTAACTGAGACAACCTTAATTTCCTTTTAGAATATATTGATTTAGAAGAAGAATCCTAACCAAGGAATGGAAGAAGAAGTAAGGAAATGAATGGAAATAAAAGATTGAAAGATTAATTAGAGGAAACACCCAGAACCATTTGCCTCTGCCTGGTTTGGGATGTTCATTACACCAACTAATGGACAATATATAATGATGAAAAGACATTGTGGAAACAGCACACAATTATATTGATTTGGCCATCACAAGTACATTGCACTCCTCTGTTCAAGAAACTGAAATGAATGGAGAGAATAACAAGATTCTCCATAAATTAAAGTCGTTCATTTTCATTTTAGGATTAAAAAAGAATACCATATTATTAGCATTTTAATTGAGATCTAGCAGATGAGAACTTTACAAGGTAATTATTCTAAAAGGAATTTATTTCCAGCTCAAAAAAAAAAAAAAAAAAAAAGTCTAGTGATAGCGATATTAGCCAGGAGGTACACTGTTGAGGAAATTGCACTGGCACCCATACTTTATACTTGTTAGGTACAACTGTATATTAGAAAATCACTTTTCAATGTTAGAGATAATACAAATAGTGTAGTACAAACATACCGAAGGCAAGTCTCACTTCTAATTAGTTTAAGAAGTAAAAAAAAGAATTATAGTGTGTGGTTCTTGCCACTGGATAGGTAACACTGGTAGAGCCTTGGGTTTGGTCCCAGTTCAACAACTTGCTCGGCATCGGCTGTACACATAAAGTGTGTCTGTTGCACTAGCCTTGCACTGGTTCCTTTTCTCAGTGTCATGCCTGCTGCCTGGGACTTGTCCTGCCCAGGTGGAGATAGTACTCTCATGTATAGTTGGCTCTGCCAACCCAAGAGAAAACAGTTTTAAGTGAAGTTCCAGAGAAGTGAGTGCCAAGGAATGCTGAAGAGATCACACAATGCAACAGACCTTACTCAAGAGATTTATTGGGGGAAGGAGGACCACTGAGCAGGAATAGGTGTTAGTTTTCTGTCTGCGTTGTGTTCTTACCCTGCAAGGAACGTCACGAAACATGACAGAATCCGCTTATAGAGTTTATTAGAAACAAAGGATAGAAAGTGCGCAGGCCTGTGGGAGAGACACGTGCGTGGAGAAGGGGGAGGGAAATATGGCGCCGGACTTTTAAAACCGGCTGGGGGCGTGGCCAGGTCACGTCACTACTCTACGTGTGTACGTAGGGCACATGGTGGTGCTGCGTGCTTACATCACCATGCAACGTCACGGGACTCTGATCACGCGAGACCCCTTGGCCCGGAACTTGATAGGTGGAGACATCCGGGCCCACCGGTATCCTAGCTACGGGACGCTCTTGATGCGGAAGTGGCTGGACGGAAGCGTCCGCCCAGTAAATGGAACCGTGTTGTGAACCCTTCAATAGGAGAGGGAGAAAGCGAGGGAGTTGGTGTCCATGATGGCATGGGCTTTATACAGGGTACACAACTCGAGGCTACCGTGGAAATGTGTTGGATTTGGCTGCTGGTGATGATGTGGCTGCTGGTGCTGAGGCGCTGAAGCTGTGCTGGGTAGCACCTTTTTCTGGAGTATGAGTGCTTCTTGGTTTTCCAACACATTTTGTACTCTGCCTGTTCTGAGTACTTCTACAAATTTTTAATCATTTTGACCAAACTTGGGTGCAAACAATAGAACTGTGGCAATCCTCACATTTCTGTTCATTTGAAATTCAGTGTTTGAGGGCTGCAACATCTGCCCTGATTAGTGACAACCTGACAAACAGAAGATAAGAGCATACAAAAAAGATGAAACCCCTGTGAACTGGCTCCAAATAGTGTGTGTGGGCAGGGGCAGAGGTCTTTTTCATTTCCCACCTTTTTTGAAAGTAATGAACCTGTAGTTCACAGGTTGGCCCCTAGATCCACCCATATCTGCCTCCTAGCACTGGGGTTACACATGCATGCCCCCAGTCTTTGTGTGGGTCATTGAGATCTGAACCTGCTGAACCACCTTCCCAGCCTTCAAGTAACATTTTTGAAACAAATTATTTAGGGTTGTTCTTGGGCTTTATTCTCTTGTTTGCTTGAGTTGATCTCTATTTTACATTCTGTTCTGAGGTATTAGGTCTGGAAAAAGAAGATGCTGTGGAATGTACTGCAAAGAGAAACTATGAGCAATGTTTGCTCCTAAATTCATTTAGGATGTCTAAATTTTGCATAGTTTGTAAAATGTTTAAACTGAGACCTCGCTGTCAATGAGGGGACCCCTGCACCTTGGAGTGCTCCCTTGTGGACTCAGACTAGACACAGACCACATCCAAACACCAATTTCCAGCACAAAGACATTCTTTATTATGCAAGATAGAGAGACAGGATAAGTGAATCTGAATCAGGAAGAAACAGCAGCAGCTGGCTCTGCAGGAGCGGTTTTTCAGGAGGAAAAGGGGGAGGTCCATGCTAGGGTGCATTGGTAAGTACTGGTTGGAAGTTGTTTAATGTAGCCAAATAAGGAAGGTTGATAGCTGGACCTTGGTAGTAAGCCTCAGGAATGAGGAAGTGGCCAAATGAGAGAGTCTGGTGGTTTAGCAAAAGAAAGAAAGAGGGAAGGCAGAACCCAGGTTGCTGTGTTTGGGCCTGTTAGAGCCCTCAGTCAATGTTAGCCTTCACAACAGAAATGCTGACTTTTATGTGCACAGTGTGACCAGAGTTGTAGAAGGTGGGTAAATACTCCTCTCCCAGAAGCCTGACAATGGAGATATGTTTAGAATTCACACTTAGGTGATTTTGTCATCATGTGAGCATCACAAATCAGCACACATACAGACCACAGCAGCTAGAGTCTCCAGATGATACCATGTGACAAGAGGTTACCATGGCTGCATCCTGTGCTGACTTGATCATTATACACACAGGTAACTCCATTTCAATGGGATGAGACGACTGAAACACAAACTGTACTGTCACCCACATCCACCTTCTATCCAGTTCCCCGCCTCTCTCACTAGCCCTGTCAGATACTTTTATTCTACTCTATCTAATCGACATTTTTAGCTTCCAAAAATGGGTAGGGCAGCTCTAGTGTCCTATAATTCTTTGGGGACTACTATAAACTACAGTTTAATTACACATTACAGAATAATTCAAGATGTCAGTTGTAAACACGTCTGTAGTTCCAGGTACTTAGGAGGCTGGAGTAGAAAGATTGTGAGTTTGAGAACATTCTGAGCAACTCAGTAAGGCCCTTTCTCAAAATAAAACAAAGAAAAAAGGTCATAGATGCCAATAATTCCAAAACAGCACTTCCCAAGCAACACCATTGTCACACCAAGCTGCCTCAGTGAGACTGTCCTGGCACTTCAATTCAGAACATTTTATTGACCTTTCTATAACGGGGTTCCAGATTTCCTTCCTTCCACGCTGACAACAGTGGACCAAGTGTGAATTCATCACTCTCACTTCGTTAGCCGCTTGTTTAATTCAGTATCCCTCACTCCCTACCTCTCCTTCCCTCCCTCCCTCCTTTCTTCCCTCCCTCCTTTCTTCCCTCCCTTCTTTCCACCATTCCTTTCAAAATGAGGCCATGCTGAACTTTTCAGACCAGTCTCAGTCTCCTGCATTTTACCCATCATTCTAGCCCAGTCCCTGCGTATGTGGGGCTACGGGTGTACACCCCTCCCTCAGCTCTTGGTTGCTCTCTCATCTCTGCTGAGGTCTTGGCTGCTTAGCAACTTTCTAATCACCCATTGAGTGACAGCTCAAGGTCTCAACACTCCCACCACCTGCTCTGGAAGAATTAGGCATTTCCTCATGACATGCCTCATTGTATTTGACCCAGTTTTACTGGGGCATTGGTCATGTCCTGTTGCTGCCATCTGGTGCTTACTACCATGAGCCTCCCACAAGGGGTGCCAGGTGTTAATGAGACCTATGTCCCTGCATTTTAACAGAGTGTCTGTGATGTTTCGGAACCCAAGTAATATTATTTGACCTTTGGTGTGTTCCTCCTCAAGAGCACAATGAGGCCTCTGAATCTCTAGAGTCCTCTTCCAGAGATTCAGCCAACTGTGAATGAAATATTCAGAACAACTTGGCACCTACACTGGTGTGTACATATTTCATTTTATAGTTATTTCTTAAATAATACACTATAATTATTTACATATCATTTGTATTGCAGTAGACATCATAAGAAATTCTAAAGAAAATCTGAAATCTCTAAGAGGACTGTGTAGGTTATATGTGGGACTTGATCATCCAAGGGGAGCTCATCCCAGAACTGACCTCCACATCCACTGAGGAACAACAAAATATTCACATGCATCCACATTAGATAATATGGAGACACTCCTGTAACAGGAAACCTTAAGTGATCTGGAGTTGAAGAGTATGGGGTTTTATTTTCCCAGTAACAAAGCATAACAAGCACTCCACCTGTGGATGGCTCCCTTCCAATACCTTGTCCATTTGAACACGTGACTTTCTGGCCATCGTGCATATGGCCATTTGGAGCAGAGGAAGAGGAGAGTAGGCAGACTTGGAGTGGGCAGAGCACTTGGCTCAATTCTGGTCCCCAGGGCATCATCATGAACCTCTACTAAGTGCTCAAGAGAATGAGGAGCACACATTTGGAGGGACAGCTGGCATTCTCAAATGTGAGGAATTTCTTTAGCCCTTGGTTCTTTACTTTTTGGGTGAACAATTAAATTTTTTATATACTATATTAAGATCATGGTTTCCCTCCCCAGTACCTCCTAGATCCTCTAAATATTCCTCATTCCACTCCTTCCTTCTCTCTTCAGAAAACAAAAAAAAAGGATTAAAAATGAAAAAGAAAAAACACAAGAAACACACACACATATACACACAAACCCATATAACTGTAAAATCAAAAACCATAATATACAAGCAAAAGGCCAGAAAGTCAAGACAATACCCAAACAAAGCCATATGAGACAAGAATACCACTGAGTTCCTTTTGTGTTGACCACCTCCTGCTGTGTGGGGGGCAAACCCTTAAATGTGATTAATACACCCAGTGAGACTCCATTGAAGAAAACTAAGTTTTCCCTTGTTGTCAATTGGAGATAGCTTCAAGATTAGGGGTGAGAGCTGGTATCTACTTCTATTCAATGCTGGGACCTCATCTGGCTTGAACCTGTTAAGGCCCTGTGCATGCTCTAAGTCTCTGTGATATTGGCTATAGGACTGTCATATATAACATTTATTATATTACATTATACTCCCTCCATCCCTAGCCTATCCATGACTCTTACCATTATGCAATGTTGCAATTTTCAAAAGCTTTCTCTGTGTCTATTGTAAACAGAGGTGGATTTTTTCTGTCCCAACTGCCTGGTCCCAAAGGAACACACAAGACTTATATTAATTATAAAATGATTGGACAATAGCTCAGGCTTATTAACTAACTCTTACATTAAATTAACCCATTTCTAGTCATCTGTGTATTGCCATGTGGCCCATGGCTTTACTGGTCCTCTGGCATCTTGCTTCTTGGGCGGCTTGCTTGAATCTCTTTTGACTCCACCATTCTTCATTCCAGTCCTCAGTTTGGTTGTCCTGCCTAACTTTATCCTGCTTTGCTATAGGCCAAACAGCTTTATTATCAACCAGTAAGAGTAATACATATTCACAGCATACAGAAGCATCCTCTCACACAAGTCTATTAAGATTTTTGTGTGATTTTTAGTTCATTTATGTAATGGACTGCATTTATTGATTCATATATGCTAAATAATTCCTGGTAACTACATTAAAATCAACCTGCTCATGATGAATGATCTTTTTAATCTGATCTAGAGTTTTATTTTCAAGTGTTTGTTGAGAATTTTTATATCATGGAGGTAAATCTGTAATTTTCATTTTTTAAAATCATGTCTTGGTCTGGTTTTAGTTTCAGGCCAATATTGGCTTCATAAAGGAGGTGTGGAAACTGTTCCTCTTTTTCTACTGAATGGACTAATTTGAGTACTTTTGATGTAAAATCTCTGAAGTTCTGGTAAAATTCTGCATCTGGTCCTGGGTTAGTAAGCAGACTTCTATTACTGCTTCAACTGCATTGCTCATATAGTTCTATGTAGATTGTTTATTTCAGCTTGCTTTAATTTTATATATTATATGCATCTAGAACTTCATCCATTTCTTTCAAGTTTTCCAGTTTAGTAAAGTATACATTTTAAAACATTCTCATGATTTTATGGATTTCATTGATATCTGTTGTAATACTATATCTCCCTTTTCACTGCAAATTTTATTAGGTTTTATTCTTATCTCTCCTTTGTTTGGTTGCTTTGACTAAGGATTTTTCAATTTTCCTTATCTTGTCAAGGAACCAACTCTTTGTCTCATTAATTTGTGATTTTTTTCCTTCCTCTTTCATTAATTTCTGCCCTGATTTTGATCATTTATTTCAATCTACTGTTTGGGGCTTTGATTTATTCTTATTTTTCAAAGACCTTAAAATCTTTTAGAATTTTTCATGTAGGTGCTTAAACTTTCCTTTTAGGACTGTCTCCATCGTGTTCAACAGATTTTGATTTGTTGAGTCTTCATCTTCATCTAATTCTAGTAATGTTTTCATTTCCTTCTTGATGTCTTAGTGACTTATAAATCATTCAGTAGTATGTTGTTTAGTCTTCATGAGTTCATATACTTTTGTACTTTCTGTTGCTGTTGACATCTAATTATTTCACATGGTGACCAGACAGAATATATGTTGTGATTTCAGTTTTCCTATATTTGTTGAGATTTGCTTTGTGTTCCTAATATGGGACCAGTTGTGGTAAATGTTCCTTAGACTGCCATACAATATGTATATTCTTCCTTTCTCAGGCAAAAACTTCTGTGGTGTCTGTTAGGTCCTTATGATTTAATGATCTTATTTAATACCAGCATTTCTCTGTTTTTATTTTTGTTGTTGTTGTTGTTGTTTGGATGAGCTGCCTATTGATAATAGTTGGGTACTGATGTCACCTACATCATTGTGCTGGGATTATTAATATGTGTCTTACATAGAGTAATGCTTATTTTACAAAATTGGCTTCTTGAGTTTTTCATTTCAATCATCATTTCAATTTGGTTTCTCTTCAGCAATTATATCTTATTTTAAAAAATTCTATTTTCATATCTTGGATTGACTTCTTTGTTTTGACTAACTGGACCCTACTAGGATAGACTGTACTGCACTGTGTCAGACCACAGAAGATTTCACAGGACTGTACCATACAGCACTGGCCTGGTCCAGACCAAACCAGACCATGCTAGACCCTTATAGCACTATCCCTGTATCCACTGATGGGCACCACTGTTGATTCTGCAAGTTAGCTTTTGTGTATAGTGCTGCATTAACTTTAGCCACAAAACTCTCCCTTTGGAATGCTGAGTTCATTTCCTTCAGATATGTACTCAGAAGTAAAATAGCTGAATCATATATGTTTATTTTCAGTTTTATCAGGAAACCCCATATTCTTCTCTACAACTGCTGCACTAGTTTACATTCCCATAAAATCTCCATTCTTCACATTTATGGTATTTATTTATATGTAATTATCTACTTATCTATAACATTCATTCTAATTGGGATGAGATGATAGTTCATCATAGTTTTGATATAGATTTATTGAGGACATTTTATACCGAGTTTTGATATACCCAGTTTTATACTGAGTTTTGATATAGATTTATATTGAGCATTTTATGTTTTCCATTTATTTCTTCTTTTGAGAACTTTGGTTTTGTTCTGGGGAGATGGTTCACTAGGTAAAAGGACTTTCTGAGGAAGCTTAATCACCTGTGTTTCACATGGGTAGAACTCAGCTGTTCTTGACACAGTAGTTCAAGAACCTGAAATTCTAATGTGCCCTTACAGGAAGATGGAAAGTGAAAACCTAAGAATCTTCAAAAGCTCATGGCCAGGTAACATGGCTGACACACTAGGGGAAAGACTGTCCTAAACAAGGTAGGAAGGCAAAGTTGACACCCAAAGGTTGTCCTCTGACCTCTATGTATACACTGTGGCATATGAGCAAGCTCACACATGAACAAGCACCAAGCACACAACACACACACACACACACACACACACACACACACACACACCTGTAAAAAAAAAATCCCAACTCAGTATAGTGTTAAATTATTTATCCTATATAAAACTAGAGTATTTGTTAGTTAAATATAAATAATCAGCAAACATTTTCGCCCATCCTGTAGACTACTTTAGATATTTTCTTAGATTTTCAGTTTTATATAATCCATTTTGTAGTGGGTAGCCATTCCAGCTTTGATCCATTTTGTCTATATTTCCTTTTGTTTTCTATGTGTTGGGGGTCATATTAAAAACTCATTGCCTATTCCATTATCTTAAAGTATACCACAATGCTTTCTCCTAGTGGTTTAGTAATTTCAGAACTTATATCTAGATACTTAATCCATTTTGAGTTGATGTTCATAAAGGTAGGGGGATTGGCTTAGCTAGGGTTTCTATTGCTGTGAAAAGACACCATGACCATGGCAACTCTTATAAAGGAAACTATTTAATTGGGGTGGTTTACAGTTTCAGAGGTTTAATCCATTATCTTCATGGTGGGACATGACAGCATGCAGGCAGACATGGTGCTGGAAAAGGAGCTAAGAGTTCTACATCTTGATCAGTTGGCAACAGGAAATGAACTGTCTACCTCACTGAACATAGCTCAAGCAAAGGAGACATCAAAACCCATCCCTATAGTGACACACTTCCTCCAACAAGTCCACACCTACTCCAACAAAGCCACACCTATTAATAGTTCCACTTCCTTTAGGGGCCATTTTCTTTTAAACCACCACCAGGAAAGACACCAAATTTCATCCTTCTGTGTGTGGATATCTCGTTTTCCCAGCACTATATGTTGAAGAGGATGTCCCTCCTCCAGCATGTGCTATGGAACCTTTGCAGAAAACCAGTTGGCTGTGGCTGCATGATCTGACTCTGCCTCAGCTCTCTGCTCTCCTCCAGTGGTCTCATTTCATGTTAGTGCCATGCTGTTTGATATACTATGATTCTGCACTAGGACTTAGACTCAGGCATGCAATGTCTCTAGCTCTGTTCTTTTATTTAAGATTACTTTGGTGTTGTGGGGTCAGTCATGCTTCCATATGACTTTTAGGATCTAATCTAGTTCTAGTTCTGTGAAAAATGTCTTGATTTGGTTTTGGTTTTGTCTTTTGTTTTCTGTTTACTTTAAAAGTGAATTCTTAACTTTTAATTTGTTTTTGTACAATTTTTTTTTTTTTTTTTTTGGTTTTTTCGAGACAGGGTTTCTCTGCGTAGCTTTGCGCCTTTCCTGGAGCTCACTTGGTAGCCCAGGCTGGCCTCAAACTCACAGAGATCTGCCTGGCTCTGCCTCCCGAGTGCTGGGATTAAAGGCGTGCGCCGCCACCACCGCCACCACACCTCCCATAAAAAATACCAAGACATGGGAAAAGTTAGATGTAGGAAAAAGATAGGAGAGAATGATGTAATTTCAATTTTAAAAAAGTGTTAAAAAAACTTTTTTAATTTAAATTGAAATTACATCATTAATTTAAATTGAAATTACATCATTCTCTCCTATCTTTTTCCTACATCTAACTTTTCCCATGTCTTGGTATTTTTTATGGGATTGCATTAAACCTGTACATCTTAAGGTAATGTTAACATATGATATCTCCTTTCCTTATCCACTGCTTCCTTCTTAGACTAAGAGAGAACATGATATCTTAAGGTTCATCATTAATTCACATAAAGGTAAGGTAATGAGAGAAGTAGAGTGCAGAGTGCAATAAAAACTACTGCTAAGTATATTTAGACCCTGTGGTGGTTTGAATAGGAATGGCCCCCATAGACTCATGTGTGTGAATGCTTGGCCCATAGGGAATGGCACTATTAGGAGGTGTGGCCTTGTTAGAAGAAGTGTGTCACTGTAGAGGTGGACTTTGAGGTCTCCTATACTGAAACTACACCCAGTGACACAGTTCACTTCCTGTTGCCTATGAATCAAGATGTTGAACTCTCCACTCCTTCTCCAGCACCATGTCTGCCTGCACACTGCCATGCTTGCAGACATGAAAATAATGGATTAAATCTCTGAAACTGTAAGCCACCCCAATTAAATGTTTTTCCTTTATTGGAGTTGTCGTGGTCATTGTGTCTCTTCACAGCAATAGAAACCTTAACTAAGGCAGACCTTAATTGGAAACAAGATTATGGAAAGCAAAGTTAAGTCAGCCTATCTTTCAATGATTTTATTGTTATTGTTTTTGTTGTTGTTGTAAGAACTCCTGCAAGAAACAACAAAGAGAGGAACTGTTGAAGGGAAAGCTTGGAACTAACAAAAACCAACCAAGTGTAAAAGGAAAGACTACTCATTCTAAGTGTGGCAGAGTACTTGATCAGCCAGGTCACTGCAATTGACAGACTCGCTGGCCAGCCAGCAGGAGTGGGAAGGTTTTGTGCTAGGGAAAGGACACTCTAGGTGAGCTCTGATTGGAAGTTACTAACATGTAGAAGGTGCAAGAAATTATCTGAATGAAGATAGCTGTGCAGTGATTAGAGTACATTTTGGCTTCAGCTAATTTATGTAAGTTGGAAACAGGAAAATAGATTGGGGAATTGTTAGTTGTAAATCAAGATCAGACCATATGGGGTTACTGAGGTCCTTGTATGGCTTCTCGGACTGTGACTCCAGATGGAGTCTGGCATCCTGAGAGTGGCTAAACACAGGCTGCCCTTTGGAGCTGTACACTGTATAGGAGGGAGTGTGGATTCATGGCCAAATTGCTGTGTTGGAAGCCAAAATCCTATTAGTAACATGGTCTGCTCATTGTCAGTTTGCATACCCACTCTCTCGAGATGAAATTTTGATCAAAGAGTTTGTAGGCCTGTATCAATCCTGAGATTTGCAAGAGAAAAACTGGTTTCACAATTCTGAGGCAAATTTGAAGCAAGCTTTAATTAAATATTAAAGACTGGCCAGATAGATGGACTTTGGCCAGGTCCACTCCCTGTAATCCCAGTAAGTAGTGGAGACACATGTTGTAGAGGGATTTTAAGGACAAAATCATATGGTCACATTATGTCTCATGTGGGTTTATTAATTTCCAAGGACTACAACTCCCAGCATTTCAGGAAATTACCTGGTCCTTGGGCAAGTGGAGCTTACAGGTTGACTTTGGCTCTTACATTTGTGCATGCGAGTGGTGGTCACACTGGATGGAAGAGAGTTGAATATATAGATGTTTAGGCAGAGCAAGACCCTAAGAGAAGCAAATGTTAAAAGAATGAAGACTAAAAGTTGATAGCCTGGGAGCTGGAGAGGTAGCTCAGTGGTCAACAGCACTTGATCCTCTTCCAGAGGACCTAGGTTTGATTCCCAGTGCCCACCTGGCAGCTCACAACTGTCTAACTTCTCTTTTAGGGAATACAATGACCTTTTACGGCCTTTTCAGGCACAAGGCACAAAAATGGTGTACAGACATATGTGCAGGAAGAAAACTCAAGCACATAAAACAAATTTTAAAAATCTTAACTAATTTGCTTCTGTCCATGACAAGCAGTTTCTACAGTGGCTGGGGGCATTTCATCCAAGAATAGATCAAGTGCTACCACTGTCAGAGGAAGCACACAGCTGAAGGCTTTTGATCTTAAAAAGAAAAGGAGAAGAAGGAAAGATAAGTTCAGGGTTCGCTGGGAACCTGAGGTGAAAAGGCAGCTGGGTAGTAAGTGAAGTATGGAACTGGGCAAACTCTATGTTAAAGATGTTTCCCAGTACAGTGACTGAATAATAGGAGAACCCTAAAATTAGTGACGGCAGAGTTGAGGCCTCTGCATTCCCTCTAAGATTCTTGCATTGTTTTTGTTTTTTGTTTGTTTGTTTGTTCGTTCGGTTGGTTGGTTGGTTGGTTGGTTGGTTAGCTGGTTGGTTTTTGCCAGTTTCCAGCTCTCCCTGGGCTGAACCAGCTCTCACTCAATCCATCTGTGGTGCTGCCTGATCCAACATTAACTTGAGTCAACCCTGGTTTCCATCTCTTCTAACCCCAAACAGGGCTCCACCAGCCCACCCAACCAGCACTAGTTTGTACATAGCAAACGTTCTCATGCCCTCAGATTTGCTCCAGATGGTGTGCCACTGTTCAGCTGCTATTATGGCATATAGTTAATTAATCTATTCTGTTCTTTAAAGAATTCCAAGAATTATGTTTCAGAGTAAATTTTAATTAGCTGTGGAATGACTTACTTTCCTCTATTAATTAATCATGTCTGGAGATATGTAAGCTATCGGGCATAAACTCTTCTGATAAACACCACTGCCCCCTTTGGCAGTTAGTTGAATTTTTGATTAAAATGTCTAGAATTCCTCTGCCTGTCTTGAATGGTGGGAAGTGGTGTTATAATTCCATTCCATGGAAGAAAACAGTACAGTAAACATTAGCTTCATTTTCCCAGGGTCACTGTGACTAGCACAGGATCAAAGTAACATTCTATTAGCAAAAGAAGGATGTATGTATAGGGTGGACACATCCGTGCATATGTGGTTGTGTATATCTATGTGTTGCCATGACTACAATAAAGAGTGCCATTGTTGGATTCTTTATGAGTCAGTAGCACCATGTTGTGAAGATCAGGGAGGGGGTATTTGAGAGCCATTGAATTCTGTATTGTTTCCTTACTCTGAAAAATTATAAAATGGCCATGTGGCATGTTTTTATCTCAGCACTGAGGAAGCTGAAGTGAGACGATTCGGAGTTTGAAATAGCCCACATAGCTGTTTCAAGCCTAGGTATATAGCAAGATCCTAGCTCAGAAAGGAAGAAAGAAGAGAGAGGGAGAAGGAGAGGGAGAGGGAGAGGGAGAGGGAGAGGGAGAGAGGAGAGAGGAGAGAGAGAGGAGAGAGGAGAGAGAGAGGAGAGGGAGAGAGGAGAGAGAGAGAGAGGAGAGAAAGAGAGAGAGACAGAGAGAGAGAGAGACAGAGAGAGAATATAGAAACGGCCTTGTTTTCTCAGAACCATTTACTTCTCTCTGCCCATGCATATTCCCAGGAACTGACATGAAGACCCTGGACAATCTCAGGACTTTAAGCCACTCACAAGTGATTAGGAGAGCCTTGACAGAGAAAAGAGGAAACAAAATGGATAGCAGTGTTTTCATTGGAAACACTTGTCACTAAGACTACCATGAGAAATGACCTAAGCTGGGTGACTTGAGCAAGGCAGTTAGTTCTCTTGCAGTGTTGGGATCTACGAGACTAACATCAAAATACTGACAGGCAAGGCTTCTCCTGGGGCCTTGCTGACGCCAGCCTGTGTGCTAAGAGGTCATTTTCCTGCACATGCACTTCTTTCTATGTCCAAAGGACATCAGCCGTATTAGATTGGAGACCACCTCACAGACTTCATTTTAATTTAGTGCCCTCATTGAAGATCCTATATCCATTTCAAGTTTTGTCTAAAGTGTTGGTGATATCCAATTTGGGGATTAATGATATGAAAATTTCAATCCATAGCAAATACAAATTCCAGTATAAGCACATTCCTTTCTGTGTGCCTGGGATGAAAAATAGTATTCCAATATGAAAACTAATCTTAAACTACATCTTCTTTCCTAGGGAAAGATTAGAAAATTGGAATTTTAAAATCTTACGTTAAATTCATCAAGACTTTTATGTACTTTGCATAAAATCATTGCTACTAAAACATCTGTATAAATATTTTGAAAATAATGTGATGTTTTCATTTTGAAGAAAATCATTTCAATTTAAAAACAAAATATTGATCACTCTAAGTCTCTATTTTTAAGATACTAAATGGAAATAAATTATCCAAGAACACTTTTAACGCGTGTGATTTTGGATGCGTTGGGAGATGGTTCACTCTGGAATCTGTTTGCTGCACAAGTGTGAGGACCTGAGCTCAGATCCCAAGTACCCATTTGAAAAACCAGTTGTGGCAGTGCATTCCGATAATCGCAGTGCTGTGGAGGCAGAGTAATGTGGGTCCCTGGATTTCTCTGTATAGTCAGCTTAGCCAAGTTGGTGAGCTCCAGATTTAGTGAGAGATTCTGTCTCAAAAATAAGATCTAGGGTAACCAGGGAAGACATCAAGGCCATCCTCTGACTTCTATCATTTGTGCACACACATGTGCATCTGCATGTACACAGCATGAGCTCCCTTACACACACAGAGGCACCCATATACCATATGCATACATACATATGCACACATACACCATACACAGACATGTGATCTCTAAAATCATGATATTGCCATAAGCTTTCCTCATCTATTGCTATAAAGAAAGTACAAACTGATTTTATAATAACATATAAAGGATAATTCAAATCAAACAATTGAAATGAAAGGTAATATAAAAATCAAACTTGATTTTCAATTACACAGGAGGAAGAAAATTGACATCATGTGAACATCTTTGGCTCTTTCAATGTATTATATAACAAACATATTCATTTAGAGATGAACAACATAAAAGCATTTTGGGTTAGATGTAACTAAGCTAGAGAATGTCAGAAAACAATCTTAGTTATGTTAGACTACATGACATTTCTTCATAACGGGATCATTTAAAGGACAAATATATTTACCAACTGAGGACTTAGATCCAGAGCACTCATATTTTTGTAATAAAATAAGTTTTGGCATTTCAACAGGATATTATGTCATCTTATGGATGTCTCATTGATAAATTTGCTCTTCCAAGCAAATTTCAAAAGAGTTTGTTGAGTTCATACTAAGTTTATAGCAACTAATTAAAATCACATGGTACAGCCAAAGTGAAATTGGGAAATGTGTTTCTTTCCCAAATTCCCCTTAGAATACAACATGCTCACTGGAGGAATATTGGCCAAGTCATCGAATTGAGCTAACCTTTTCTCTAGGTGGGACATCTACTTCCTTTATTTTGTCCATTAAAAAAAAAAACCTAAAAGATGCTCCATTAACATTTTCATGCTTCTTTTGAACATCAACTCTCCCATGCCTCTCTTCATAGTATTCCTCAAAGGGGGAAATTTTTAAGGCCTCTGGAAAACTAATAATTTTTTCTAAAAGGAAAACTAGTCCTTTTCTTAAAAGACCAAAATCATTCCACATGGTGCTTCCCTACTAACAGACTACACGCCCCACAATATTTAAGGTGCCATGATTCTCCTGGGCATCTGAGATTATATTAACATGACATCATCAGTGTACTCTTTGCTAGTGTTGCTACAGCAACAAATAATGTAATGTCAAAAGTACTTTTAGCAAGCTTCTCATCAATACATTATATATTCTACAACATAGAAGGTCCTGTGTGTTATTCCAATGGTCTGCAAAACATAAGATTATGTGCCATTTTAATCCCCTGTGTTCAAGTAGCTGCAGCATAGTACTAAACATCACAATATAAAGACTAGTGAAAAACTGAGAACTTAGCGTAGAAATCAATAACTACCCTCTCCATCATCCAACTTTTGCAGAAGACAGCTTGAACACTGGCAGACTGAAATTTAGTTCTTCATGTTAATTTTTAGAGATCTGATGATAAAATCTATATTTATTTCCATTTACTGTTCAATCCTTAGAACCCTACAGATTCTGAGTGT
The DNA here is from genome assembly GCF_004664715.2 of Peromyscus leucopus. Lineage (NCBI taxonomy): Eukaryota > Metazoa > Chordata > Mammalia > Rodentia > Cricetidae > Peromyscus > Peromyscus leucopus. The sequence goes on along the minus strand of NC_051064.1, from coordinate 27,712,818 downwards.
CCTATTATAGAAATGAACCATTTTTCTTAGTTTTTAAAGTAATAAGATAAGTTTGACTTAAACTATTTTGGTAACTATTGAAAACATTGATTGCTGCTTTTGAAATTTCAAGGCAGGAATAAATCATTATCTATAGTTCTGTTATGCAATCATTAGAAGAGGGTAATTTTATTTTAATTTTTTGCATATTCCTGAAAAGCATCAACATCCCATATCTGAACTGGAAAGGGAGCAATAAAATAAAGCCAATCAGACAACAGAAAAATAAAATGAAATAAACCATATTTAGGCAGATCCATGAAAACTACAGTATTGCCAGGAACATCCATTGTTTTGAAGCTATTTATGGAGGGTTTAACAGTAATCTACTATCTTTGTGCATAGCTGAGGCTGACAGTACTCAGAGGAAGCCCATGCAAAGGCAAGATGGCATATGGCACTAGCCTTGACAGAATGCTGTGACACATCCTGCTTGGAGACCTTGAAGACCTCACTGAAGTCAGCGCAAATGAACTACAGATATATGACCTTCAAAACAGTTATTGTGCAATTGCTACATCTCCTAGATGTTTTTATTCTTTATGGATCTGATATGCCAAGTTGCCACTAATAAATGTGGTAAATAAATATTTAACAGAACAGAGAAGCACACCACTAGTATACTGATAACAGACAACGTATGGTATAAGTACAAATATATGATTACACATATACATGGTTCTATGACATTCTAGGTGGTAGGACAATACAGAGGGAGGCCAATCTATCATATCTAACTAGGATTTAAAGATTCATTTTCTTTACGTGTGTGTTGGAGGGAGAATGGGGGAGGCTGCTCACAGAGGCCAGTATCAGACTTCAGATCCTTTTGAGCAGAAGTAGAACAATTTTGTGAGTCTCCTATTGTTGGTCCTGGGCTTCAGACTGGCCCTTTGACAGAAGAGCAAGCATTTGTTAACTGATGAGACACCTCACCTTCCACCTTGTCTACATATTTTTAAGTCATACATAAAGTTTACAAATTGTTAAGCAAAATATGTCCTACTTTATTTATCCTCTGACCTTGCTAAAAGTGCCTTCAAATCTTCAAAATAAAAAAGTATTACTTATATGGTGTATAAATGAGTGAAGGTCAGGGAACGATCAATCAATTCTGAGTATAATTAATAACATGAAAGATTAAACATTAGGCTTCGGATCATAAGCACTTGCTAAGTAATAAATCAGACATAATTCACAAATTATTTTGTTTTATTTGAAAATATTATCTTTCTTTGCTTTATTTCAACAAAATCAGTAAACACACTGCTGTAATTAACATCTTCACACTCTTATCCTAAAATAGTCTGTTTCCTTGGGTCACAGTAACTTTTAGAATTTGTTTTGCTAATTTCAATTTAAGAATCCTTACAAAGGTAGTACCACCTTAGATTGTTAATGAAAATTTATTCCAGTAGTTAAGTTCAGAAATTGTATTAAAATATCATGAGGAATCATAGATGACAAATTCCCATTAATTTACAAAATATGAGCTACTTAAAATGTTATATAACCTGCTATAACACAGCTCATTTTCTTTTTTTTCATAAGCAAAATTAATTCTTATTTATTGGTGATAAGACAAGAATCTGTTGTTGGCTTTCATAGGTCTGTTCTCCCATCTCTTCTTTTTCCCTTTTATTGAAAAGAGATCACTTTCTCATATAATATATCCTGGTTACAGTTTGCTCTCCCTCTTCTCCTCCCAGTTCCTTCCCCTCCCCATCAAGTTCCATTCCCTTTCTATCTCTCATTAGAAAAGAACAGGCTTCTAAGAGATAATAACAAACATAACAAAATAAAATATGCTAGGTAAGACAAAAAGTCATATCAAAGACAAGGAGAACCAATAGACGGAAAAGAGCCTAAGAGAAAGCACAAGAATCGGAGACCCACTCGTGCACACACTCAGGAGTGCCAGGAAAACACTAAACTGGAAGCCACAGTAAACATACAGAGGACCTGGTGCAGACTCGTGCAGGCCTTGTACTACTTCATCTCGGTGAGTTCATGTGAGCCTTGCTCAATTGAGTCAGAAGGCCTTGTTCTCTGGGTGTCCTCCATCCCCTCTGGATCTTATTCTTTTTCTGCCTCCTTTTCCATGGAGTTCTCTGAGTTCTGAGGGGAGTGATTTGATGGAGAAATCCCATTTAAAGCTGAGAGTCCCAAGCCCTGGCCCTCTCCCTCTTTCTCTCTCTAATGGCTGGCTGTGGGGCTCTGTATTTGTTACCATAGGCTGCAGGAGGAAGCTTCTTTGATGATGGCTGAATAAGGCACTGATCTAAGTGTAACAGAATATCATTAGGAGTTATTTTATCACTATTTTTTTAAGACCAGTCGCATTTGGTTTCACCATAGCTCTCTGAGATATCTTGTCTCTTGTCCTTGGTTACCCAAGCAGTGTTTGGTATGAGTTCCATCCCAAGAAGTAGGTCTTAAGTCTAAGCAGACACTACTTGGTTACTGTTGGGGTCCTGCCCTGCCCTGTCAAAGGGTCCTTGAAGGGAGGAGTGAGGAATTGAGAAATGCTAGCTAGATAGGAAAATATATAGATGTAGATGGAGGAAAAGATAGAGACACAGGATAGCTTTGGGGGGGCCCTGGGTCAATATTCTGTTACCTCAAGTTTTTTCCTAATGGGCTTTTTATACACCAGCAAAGGGAGAGTCAAAAGACCTCCCCTTTCAGAATTAGTACAAAATACAAACAAGTGTAGACCCGTTCTTAATTCTCTAAACACCTAGTAACCATGCTTTCTTGTAATTAGACCTTGAAGCATATGACACCTGGTAACCATACCTTTGGCCAAAACATCCTTTAATGCAGCCTTGGAGAGCAACATAAACTTTGACTCTCTGACCTTGAGTTAAAATGGAAACAAACCACAAGTTGGAATCTTTGTGGGTACCCACAGGTAACTCTTGCAATCTTTGTGCCACCATTATCCTCTCTTATTTTGCAGTCAGGACAGCATTATAAATGGAAGGCTTTGTGCCTGGGTTGCTGTATATGTTTCTCTTGGTAGCCTGCAGAGTAATTTCCCATACCGAAGACACAAGAACATAGGTGTGAAAGTTCTATGTAAGCACCAGCTCAAACTCTTTGTGTTCAATGAATTGTGTGAGTGCTCTCTTCAGCAATGGAGCCCTGCTTTCAGTTTCTGGAGAGCAACTGACATTTCTAGCAAATGGTTGGGTTGTTTTGGGATTTCCATGGGACCCCTTTGAACAATAACTCAATTGGATGTAACCCAGTGTGAGTACTGGAAGCTTCCTTTGGTGATAAGAGATGGCCAGTTGGAACTCTACCACCCATTATTTGGAGACTCCATTATGATCGCCTTCATATATTTTAGGAAGTTTCCACTACACTAAGTTTCCATAGAACCCTTCAATGGCTCCTCAACTCCAGTTGTCCTTCTCTACACTCCCTCTCCCTTCCCACCTGACCCACCAGTTCCAGCTCCCCCGGGCTTCATTCCATCTATAAAATCTATTCTACTTCCCCCTCCCAGGGAGATCTATGTGTCCTTCATAGTCCCTACCTCTATAATTAACCTCTTCATGGAGCACATTTCAATTACTGCCTCTGGAAAGGATTGCTGGATCCACTGCCTAATGCTTACAATGTCTGAGCTCCCTGGTAATTCTGGGAGAATTAGTCTCACTTGTGAGAGCATCAAAGAAGCACATATTAGAACATGAGAACTGGAACTTTGGTACCTGCTGGGAAATCGTGTTTACTTAAGAACCTGTTGTTCCCACTCCTCAGAGGAAGACTCCAAGATTATTGTTTTTCCTTTCTCTTGTTTAATCAGCTCCACTATTTAAATTCTTCTCACAAATCAAGGAACATCCAATTCCAAGGCTATCGTAGCACAAAACTTCAAGGTATATCCTTATGGTCTCCTACCTTGGGTAAAACACGGGCAACATAAGGAAGCTTGAAAAGTGCTGCCTGATCTACCTTCCATATCCAGGGCTCTGCAAGGCATTGACTGAACTTCTGACCTGCAGAGTGTCTGCAAATCACACAGGAGACTGAGGCAGGGACATTCAAGTGCTCTCCTCTTTCCTTGGCAGAGTGTAGTAGAATTGTCTTGACTGTGATGGACTCTGTTTGCTGTCTTGTGAAGTCTCTAGCTATTGTCAAAACAAGCCTGAGATCTGCTCTTCCATAGTGTGATATACCAGAGCTGTGAAGGGTAGTGTTGGGACCAAATATCTGTCTCTAAATTAGTGAAAATTGTGGAACTGAAATGAAAATGGGTGGAGATGAGAGTCGGGTAGTAAACTGGGGTAGTGGAGACTCCCTGTCTTTTATCTGTCCCAAGTCAGGAAGTTAATCCTCTTTCCTGCAGATGCCAGAGAAATCTGAAAGCAGGTTTACTTCATTAGTTTCTGTTTCCAATTTTGCCAACTCCAAAAGGCCCGAATTACTCTCTCCATCTTTTCAGTGTTCTTGGATTTGTTCCTGTTTGGCTGCTGTCTCAGTGAGGATCCTAGGCTACTGAGTTATCTGCCCATTCATGATGAGCACAACACAGGTTACTAAATCTGCCTAATTGTCTCTTCTAATGTGTGTTTCAGGAGAGAGTCTCTGCTACAAACTCACAGGAGTTCAGGGGACAGTGAGACACTTCTGTCACCTTCAGAAGCAAATTATATGGTTTTATTGTTAGAGGTGCTTGAAATGGGACTTGGGGCTTTGTGCATGCTGAACAGGTACTCTACCCTGAGCTGCACCCCCAACTCTAATCATATACTCTGGGGTAAGCTGTTATCTCTTATTGGAGAACCTTGGGATCAGGAGAGTTTTAGATTCCACTGATGGTATCATATTAATAGTCAGTTCCTGATTTTGGAGTATTTGGGATTTCAGATCTCTTGATTAAATTTATTTAACCTAAGTGTCATGGTTTGCCAGTTTGAGAGGTGTCCTTGTCTAAGAAGAGCCTTTGCTTTCTGGTTAAAGCACCTACCTATGCAAATGCCAGGAGAATGAGTCCTATGCAGGGGAGTCTGCCCCTCTCAGTTTAACACCCTGTGGGCAAGTCTATGGTGAAGACCTATTGGCTATCACCAGAGAAGTAATAGTTGCTTGGTGTATTGTTCCCCCAGAGTCTTACATTTTGCAAACCAACAAATAATTAGATGAGTGGAACAGGTGTGAACAGCTGTACTTTTCCACAGAATAAAGTCATATTCTTCTCCTTTCTTCAGTGTGAGCCCATAGTAAAGTAAGCATAAAGTGAACCAAAGTTCTACTTCAGTAGAAAATGCTCTTTTTGTTACCCTCTAGCCATATGTGCCTTCTTTCTTCCCCCCATTTTCATGATAATGAGACTATGTGACCATGACAAGGTTTTAATCTGTTTCTGGAACAATGCATCAAATGTGTAAAGATGGCAACATCATTACTAACATCCAAATAGGTTTTTCTGGCTTTGTACTGTGCTTTTGTTTTGTTCAACTACCTAATATTAAGGCCATGCTTTGGAAACTGTATTGGGGGTATGTAAATGTGCATAGCAGCATCCCCCTTGAGTGTTGCACTGAGATTCCTAGTGAGAAGTAGCTAACATGGGTATGTTTGTGACAACCATGTTCTTCTTTTCATCTGACCCCAAATGGAGTTTTCTCTCTAGACACTAAGGACTTGGCACCTGACTATGCTGTCAGCACTGAATAAATTTACAGATGGGAAAAACCCACTTGGTAAGCTCACTTAATCCAGACTGTCCTAAACACAAATGTTTGGTTAATAAAGATCCTGCTGTTATGTAGCTTGTACTTGCCCATGTTACAACAGTAGAGATTGACTCTCTCTCTCTCTAGTCCTCTCATTACACGCCCTAGCTCTCCTCACTTTTTTGTGACATTGAAATCACTAAAAAGTACAACTTTAGCTAACAGTCTACTTGATTAATTTGATTACTCATGTGTTAACTTTCATCATTGTGACAGAATACCTGAAATAATCAATTTTTAAAGAAGAAAATAAAAACTTATGTTGGCATACAGTGTCAGAGGTTTCAATCCATTACATCATGCCGCTTCAGGTCTATGGTGAGACAGAATATCTTGGTGAAGCACATTAAGGGATCAGAAAGTCAGTATTCCAGTATCCCCTTCATAGGCATGCCTGCAATGACCTACTTCCTCCACGTTGTCCTCCTTCACTTCTCAGTAGCACCTGAGGCTGGAGACCAACCCTTCAGCCTGCTGAGAGAAAGCATGTAAGATACGACTACAATAGTACCAACGCTTCACTCTGGCCTGACTACAATAGTACCAATGCTTCACTCTGGCCTGACTACAATAGTACCTATACTTCACATTGGCCTGGCTGTTTATAATCATTGCTAAGGAGTTAGATCACTTTGAACTAATAGGATTTAGTTCTAATTTAGTTTAGAACTAATCTGTATTTTTAAAAAGTACTTGATTTGAGATGTAAAAACAACTATTGTTCAGATGCCATTATGTGAACCATGGCTTTACTGAAAATAAAGATACAATTGGAAAACAGAACTAAGTAATCATTCTACTGGATAAAATATTATCATTCATTTAGCTCCAAAGACTCCAAAATTGTTCCCTAAAATCTCCATCCATTTCCCAGTGAGCATCGAACTGAAATCTCCCAATGAACAATTCTAAGTTGGTCTCAGAAGACTTTATGATGAATTTGAACTAAAGGTTTTGTCAAAATATACTATACAAAGGGTGTCTTAGTCTACCACCTTCTGATCTGTTCTGGGAGAAAACATGTCTTTAATGGTGTCTGTGTTTCAAATGTCAATGAGTACAGTGGAAAATGAAACCCTGATTTGCCTCTAAGAGACATCATAGAATTTCTTTGGGTTTTATTTTTACCCTCTCTTATTATCTGGCCATTGTCTTTCCTAAGAATATTTGAAAATTAATTAATTATAAATCTGTAAAATTAATCATTAGGTTTATGGCAATAGTGATTTGGTGATGATCCAAAGATCTCAACTGAGTTCTGTTGACAAAATTAAGTTATTCATTAATAGACAGTCATGTCCATTAAAAGATATTTACTGTTTTATTCAATAAAGTGATTGGTGACTCAATAGCATGCATGTATTGTTAATATTCTGATCTTGCCCCTTGGGGCCACCCTGTGTCCTAACATAGAAGCCTCTTCTTAAGGAAGAACTCCTCCCATTTCTCTCTCTCTGCTCTCTCTCCACTCCCATGAGGTGTGCACCCCTCAACCCTTCCCTCTCTTTCCCTCTCTCTCTCTCTCTTCTTTATTATCTCTTCTTCATCCCTCTACTATAATAAACCATATCTGCGCAGATGTACCGTCTGGGTTGTGAATGTCCATCAGCCCCCACAACTGCCATGCCCGCATGGAGTAGGTTGCCTGTCAGCCTGCTGCTGCATCTTCCCAGCATGTTTCCCTGCATGCGTGGGATGCCCTGTGGGGGGCACATAATAATAATTCATAACATGTATATCACCAGTCTAAAGGAATGTGTGTGCCCAGGAAGAGAGCAGAGGAGGAATGGGAGGTCTAAAATGGGAAGTTGAAACTTAGATGGGAAAAATGCTTACTGCAGGTGGGAACTTTAGAAAGTTCGCTATCATGAACTGTAAGCATTGTGGCCAATGTTGTTTCACTGGTGTGTTGAAAGGAAAGAGGAACATAGATTCATCAAGATTCATTCCTGACATGAGGGGAACAGAAAATGTTCAGCTACCAGATGTGTTGAGTCTCTTCTCTCTTTCCATGTTGTGGAATATTGGCTTGTTCTGTTAAAAACTTCCCAAGCATCCTCAAGTGTATGTCCTCAGATAAGAAGTCTGTATGGACAAGTGACTCTGCCCAGAATATCATGACTAACACTGAATATTCTCAAACCAATCTGGCAAAGTAACTGTGGGACTCCTCTTGCCTCTTCCTTGACTAAATGATTCTTCCCAGGAGGTGGGCAAGGCAAGCTGCATTCTAACATCAGCTCTGTGAAGTAGTTGGCTCCACTCTAGTCAAGGAAGCTGGAGCCACGCCACCACTTTTGTTCCTTGGCCTCTCATGGGAACGTCTTGTGTTACCATTATATACTCAGTAGGGGCTGAGAGCTTCACCTTTCATGGCAGTTGGGAGACTTGGAGATGGCCTTAGACTAAGCAGAGTTAAAGGCCCTCTTTGCAGTATCAGCTTTCCACCCACCGTGCTGAGGCACAAGCTGTTCTAAACTCCTCTGAGTCTCACAATCCTGTCTGTCATCTCTACATGTCAACATTTCCTGACAAGTCTGATGCAGAAGACAAATCCCCTCGTGTATGTGAAAGTGCTTTACAAACTGTAAAGTGCTGTACATATGTTAGCTGTGACTTTGATTAAAAGTATCTAGTAAATGAGCACCAGAATTAAAACCATGACCCCAACAGTCAGGGAAATGATTGTGGAGCAGAAATGTCAGTTATACTTTCCTCTAGCTAAAAGACTTTGCAAACCCTTCTTTTTTATAGTTAAGCTCTAGTAAAATTATAATTAGCAAGGCATATTTCTGCACCTGAAATATGCATATATATTTATGTGTTTGTAGGTGCTGTCCTTAAAGTCTGTGCACACCTCCTGCCTATCGGCCTTGACCCAGGAGTGAGACCAGCCAACTTCACAACTGCTGATACTGAGACATTACTAAGAAAGAAAAAAGGGACAATACCAGGCATTGCCTCTGTCAATTTTTAATGTTTGTTTCTATGAGAATGAATTCCTACAGATGTTGTCAGATTATCCCCAGGCTCTGCACCTGAGGGCAGCAACTGTGAAATGGATGATTCTGAAAGGTGAAATGACAGAGTAAGAGAAAGAAGTCATCGCACAAAGAGTATCTAAGAAGGTCTGAGGATGGAGGGGGTGGACATAGAATTAGCCAATGAAGGAAAACAAGGACTTTATAAAAATGGGAGTGAGTTGAGTTCCCCGGAAAACATGTCTCAGTAGGTGTCCCTGCTCCTGTGATAGAATGCCATGACGAAAGAGCCATTACATAAAGAGTTAATTTCAGCTCAAAATTTAAGAGATGTTAAGGGATCAGAAGCTTGAAACAGCTGAGCCTGTTATGTCCACAATTAGGAACGGAGAGCAATGTGTGCATGCTGCTGCTCAACCCACTTTTGCCATTTTATGTAGTTCAAGAGCTCCTGCCCTGGGGATAATCCCACCCACAACGAAGATGGATCTTCCTACATTCATTAACCTAACCAAGACAATAGCCACACTCCTGTCATACAGCCCATTCCCTTGATCATTTTGTACTCAGCCAAGTGCACAGCACACACTAATCCTCACTGCCTGCTTCATCTCCAGGACTGCTTCCTGACATTAGAATGTGGCCATTCTCTCGTCTTTTATTGTGAGGGCCAAAAGCAGGGGTCCATCAAAGGCTTTGCTCTAAGGGGTAACCTAAGCTTCGCATGGAGGTGGAAGAACACAACTACTGTGTCTTGCAGGGAGAGCCCACAGTGAGCCTGGGGGAGCGGCTCTGGAGGGAACAAGCCAGCAAAGCTGGTAAAGATACCTGGCCACCAACCTTCTGCAAACGAAGCAGAGATGGACCTCTCTAATGACACAGAAAGATTAAGAAATTTTAAAATATACAAGAAAAAAATCACTACTTTTAACAAAAAATAAATTGAAATACCAAGAAGTAGATTAGAAATGCAGATCTGTGTACTCATTCTGGCAAGCATGCAGTCATCAGCAACCTCAGCACACAAGATGCCTCCACTTCTCCTGAGAAAGCCCTGGGATTCCAGTCAACAAAGAGAAACTGGACATCCGGCTGTGCCCAGTTCTCTCTCCACCCCCACCCCCACCCCACCCCCACCCCACCCCCCCCCACCCACCCCCACCCCCCACGACCTCAAGCAGCAGAGTCCCTTGACAGCAGCTCCTGGTACAGTCACTGGTAGGTTGCTTTTTGCAGGACAGTGACCTGCTGGACTTTTCCCCTTTCACAGCTTTGTTCTCCCCAAAGGTTTTCAACTTCCAAACCCAAGTTAGAAAACTGGAGAGCACTCTGCTTTACTGTTCAAATCCAAGAAATCTCACTGCACAAGGCGTATCCCCACCTCTTGTATATCCAAGAAGATTAAGGGGAATTGCTATCCATTTTCAGGGCATTGTGTCCTCTCCATGGGAATGTTCAGAATTCAGTCACATACAAAGGCTGCAATTCAGCTTTCAAGGGCTAAGGGAAAGAGCTCTGTTGTGTGTGAAGAATACAATGCCTGGTGACTTAATTGTAGGCTTTGCTGTTTTGTGGTTAATTAAAAAATAATAGCCAAATGTCTTGCCAAGAAAAGTAAGGGATGTGAAATTCATTTAATTCACTTAAGAACTTTATGCTCAAATTTTCCAAAATAGTGCTTCTACAATGGATCCTGAAGGTGCTTTCTGGAATGAAACCAGATATTTTAATTCACTTGTAAAAGTAATTTCAGTCTCACCCTCATTTTGTGCCAAATAATAATGAATTTTATAGTTGGAGAATATTTAAGCTGAGTATAGAGCAAAATGTCTTAAAGTAGACATCCACTGGTTCCTCCAGCTGTCATTTTCTCTACTGTATTTTTAATTTGAAGAAAGTTGCAAATTGACATGCAGCTGTAAAAAATAATAGCGAGAAATTCTTGTTCCTTTTACTCAGTCGGCCCCAGTGGTCAAATCTTGAAAAGCTTGAACATGATATCCCAACAAGAGAGCTCCTCATGTTGCCCTTGGTAGCCATTCTCAAAGCCCACTCCACCCCCCCCCCCCCACACACACACACTCAGTTTGAATCATGGCAACAGTTAATCTGTTCTCCATGCAAAAGACAACATTCAATGGCTGGAGAGACAACTGTGTCTGTGAAGCACTTGTTGCCCGAGAATAAGAACCAGAGTTTTTATCCCCAGCATCCATATAGAGAGTTGCGGACTTGCCACATGCTTGTAATCCCGACTCTGTGCAGGCAATTTCGGGAAGATCTCTGGAGCTGATTGGCCAGCCAGTCAAACGAAACTGGTGAGTTCCAGGTGCAGTGAGATACCCTGATCCCCAAAATAAGGTGGACAGATGTTGAGGAAGATATCCCATACCAATCTTTGGCTGCCACATGCAGTACATACACATGCACTCACCTCCATGCTCTTGTGCATACAGGTGAATGTGCATACATGCACACACCACACACACACACCACATGTACACACCACATGCACAATGTATAAAGTTGAACAGTTTATAACTTTCGAGACTTGATGAATTTTTTTCACCAAGCATAGTTGTTAAAATTTACAAATGGCCAGTGGCTGCCTTGGCAGGTTTGAGCCAAGGGCCCTAGGGAGTGACATCACACACGGAACTCATGTGGAGAATTTATTGGAGGAGGAGAGGGAAGAGACCTAGCATGTACATATGGTGATAAGAGATGAGGAGAGAGGAGGAAGACAGGGGAAAAGAAGAGATGGGGAAAGGGTGCAGACCCGGCCTGGGGTGGGGGGCAGAGGGGGCAGGTAAAAGGGGAGAGGGGAGAGATGGGGGAGAGGGGAGGCGTTTGCCTTTGATAAGGAATTTAGCGCCTGCACACAGACTACATAATGACATAAGGCCATAGGACCCCAGGCTGACTAGGTATTCTCCTGGGTACTGACAGCACATGCGTAGCCGTAGGACCTTGGGGCTGGCTAGGTGCCACCGGAAGTACAAACAATAGTTATCTGGAGATCCAACCAAGTTGCTGCACATTTGAACAGTCTGCTCTTTCTATTGCCCAGTGAATTTTGTTTATGTTTCTTAAATGGGTTATGGTGATGGACATCTTTTCTCATACTTATTTGGCAATTTTATAGCCATATGGGTCGAAAGTCTCTTCAGGTTTGCTAATTCTATCTATATTATTTTTTATTTAATATATATTCTAGATATTAGTTCTTGGCCAGGTATTTAGTTTGTAAATAGTTTATTTTAAATTTTACATTTATTGATTAATTTGACCTCTACTGCATGCTGGTGGAGGTCAAAAGACAACTTGAAGAAATCAGTTTGGTCCACCATGTGTACCCTGGGAATAGAATTCCAATCATCAGACTGGGTGTCAGGAATCTTTACCCACACTGAGCTATCTCAACATCCTGTCGCAAATACTTTCTCTTACATTATGGGTCCTTTGAAGAGTAAAATCTGTAACTTTGATGCAAATTACTTCATTAATCTTCCTTTGTCTCTCACATCTTTGGTGTCAAATTTAAGAACCATTTGACTAATTCTAAATTCCAGAGAAAAATTTCTCCTTTTTTCAGTATAAATTTTTTGAATTTCAGGTTCCACATTCAAAACTAAGATGCATTTCAAATTGTTTTATTTGTAAGTTGTGAAATGTGATATGTAGGTTGAAGGGGATTTTATTTTACTTTAGTGAATTTCTTTTGCCTTTTCTCAATATTGTATGGCTCAGTATGCTGCACCATCAATGTCTCTTTCTAGTGACACCCAACTGATTTCTAAAACTAAGCCTTCCTTGAAAATGAGTCAACAGACTCCACTAGCTGTAGTCTATTAGTACAGTGTCCAGCTATTCTGATTACTTTGCTTGGCCTTCTCAATGTTAGGGTGATCCTGTCTTAGCCACAAACAGTTCTACAGGGATATTTATAGAAATGTTTAAAACTATGTATCAATTTGGGGGGACAGTTGGCATCTTTGCTATGCCTTGTCTTCTAATGCAATGGCGTAGTCAACCTTCCACCTTGCCTAGGACATTGTTCTTAATAGTACCATGAAGTTCTAAAAACTTTCATGTTTCATCATGAAGATCTAAAGATTTTTGGATACACACCTAAGTTCTTCATGCCATGTGAATGGTTGTGATAGGTTAGCTTCATGTCTAGTGTTTATTGCTGCCAGTTGGGAACGCTACTGATCTTTGTGTGTGGCCATGTGCCCTGGAAACAGCAAAACTGACTTCATAATTCAAGGAAGATTTGCTTTAGTATTCATTTTAGATTAGATGAGATTTTTCACTTAGAAAATGAACATGACATCTACAAATAGGGACCAAATAGATGTTTGTAGATGTTCACACAAAGTTACAGTAATGTCTTTTATTCTGATTTTACTGAATTTTTCTTTTATATTATGAATGGATGCTGGCTTTTATAGACTGTTTTTGTGTATATCACTTGACATAATTCTATGACTGTCTGTAGACTTTCAAACTGATCGTATTGATAGTCAAATATAAAACAATCTTACATCTCTAGAATAAACTCTATTGATTACAATGCATGATTTTTGTGCTGCTTAATTCTATTTGTCAGTATTTTGCCAAAGAATTTGAGTCTATGTTTAAAAGACATAGTGATCTGTAATTTGACTTCTGTATCATCCCAATTCTGGAATAAGGTAACACTAGTCTTATAAAGTGAACCAGAAGGTATTTTCCAAGTCATTGTATAGAACTGGTGTTAATTCCTTAAACCAAACAGTGACACTGTCATGGCCTGGAGATTTCTTCACAGAAGTAGGAAAGACAAACATCTTAAAATTTATATGGAATCACAAAAGACCCCATATAGCCAAAGCATTCCCAGAAAAAAAAAAAAAAGAATAACACTGGAGGGACTGCCATACATCATCTAAAGTTATACTCAAAACCATAGTAATTTTTGGATGGCCTTTAAATTACAAATTTATTTTTTAAATAATTATAGGATTTTCAAATTATATTTCACATAGGTAACTTATGGAAGTTTCTCATGGATGTAGTTCACTTCATCTTAGGTGTCAGACTTCATTGCATACACTGTTCATACCTTTTCTTTTCATCATGATACCTGTTCTCATTCTCTATTATATTTTATTTAGAATTTTATACGTAAATGGAATGTTCTGATCAAATCTACCTCTAGTCCTTCCCTTCTAATCCTTTTCTTATCCCTCTCCACTACTATTCCCTCCCAACATGTCTCCATTTTTAAAAATCAACCAACTCCACTGAGTATAACCTGTGCTTATGAGTGTAGGACTATCTGCTGGAACATTAGTAATCTATCAGGGTCCGTATCCCTGAAGAAAATGTCCCTCCTCCCTGCTGTAGCCATCAATTGCCAATAGATCTTCAGTAAGGGTATTCATGAGACCCTCCTTCATTCAATCTGGGATTTCAGCTAGCTTTATTTGCACAGATCTTGTGCATGTAGTCACAAATTTTATGAGTTCATGTGTGCAACAACTCTGTCATATCCAGCAAATATTTTTTGGTTTTTGTTTTGGTTTTTGTTTGTTTGCTTATTTGTTTGTTTGTTTGCTGTGGATGTCCACTCCTTCTGGCTCTGATGAAGTTTTGCCCCCTCTTTCATGATTATTCTTAAGGTTGAGGTGTAGTACAGATGTACCATTTGGAGCTGAGTCTCTTATTCTCTGTACATTGACCACTCGGTGACTACACCATCTACTGGGGTATAATCTGTGGGTATCGTGTAACACTCAGGGGCCAGTCACTGTTTCTTCTATTTTCTGAAGAAGTGTCTTTGACATCCACTGGTGCAGGTGAACTGTCATACCATTACTAGCAAAAAATACAGATTAGTTATTGGGCAGAACCTAATAGTATGGTCATAATTACTTGTTAAGACTCTAAGCAACTCATTTCAGTGATAAAAAACTTTTATATCTTTTCCAATTCCTGAATTTTATTTTCCTTCTGGAGGAAACAAATGTAGATGAAACCTAGATGCCCATTGCTGGAATCCATTTCCTTGAAAATTTAGAGAATTAATGAACAACAATGAATCTTACTTGAGAGAAACTACTAACTTCTATCTCCTGCTATAAGGAGATAATATATTATATTATATAGATATTATATCTTTAAATAGAAAGAAATTTCTTAACACTGCATAATGCCAGTAGAGACCCCAAGACTGGGGAAATGAAAAAGAAAACTGAAAAGCAGTCAGCAATTCTCACATTCACTGCAACTTTCCTTTGTGTCAAATACCCATTTCTGGAGACAGGTGGGAGATACTTAAAGAAATACAGCTTAGGTTGCAGAGATGGCTAGAGGTTAAGCTTGCATACTGTTCTTGCACAGAATCTGAGTTAGGCTCCCACCACAACTGTCAGGTGACTCATAGTTGCCCTTAACTGCAGCTCCAAAGGAATCTGACATCTCTGGACTCCACAGGCACCTGCATCTCATGTGCACATATACACATATAATTAAAAATTAAAATTAATGTTTTCAAAAAGTAAAGTACACAATTACACATAAAAAGAACAATGAAATTGTTCCATTAAGAATTCTGGGTTCTCTGTCCTTAGACTTTCAGTTGCATGCCCCTGACCGGTCTTCACTGTCTAGGCTATCCATTTCTTCATCTATGAAATAAGAAACAGAAAATGTCTTTTGAAGCATCTTCTGTGTTGAAGGACATTACAGATCAGTGCTTCAAGGAGCTCTGACTGTTTTGAATTGGAGCTCGGGATTGTCACAGACTAGTGATGGGACCACTGCTATATTCTAGTCAAGGGACGCTCTGTGTTCTTGGGAAACAAACTCAGGAGGTACTGTGAAAACATCAGATCTGATGAATAAGCAATATAGGACTATAATTTTACTAATTAAGACAAGTCCAATATTAAACTAACATTTGCAGTCAACTTACAGGGAGAATAAAATGTTCACTTAAGCCAAGATGGATTACCAGGATGCTATAGCTACATACTGTTAAAAGTTAGTATGTGCCTGATTCTCAAAAGAGGTTGGAACAGGAAGACTCTTGCCCTCAAAACCCCTACAACAACTGTTGCTATAAAGAATTCTCCATTTTGGACTTTTGAGATTTAGCATAGAGCATTACATAATGTAATTGTGAATTACAGAATCATGTACTTATAGGGAAAAGATCAGGTTTGCCATTTTACTGAGAAACTGATTAAAATAAAGGAGAGTTGGAGAATTGTCATAATTTTTCAAACTATAAAATTTTGTGAATACTTCTTTCTCTAAAGAATTCAAGATCAGCCTCCTTAGATATATGGGCAGTCAAATAAGCTAAGACATTTCTCAAGAGGGTTTTGTCTAGATAATTTTCATCCCTCAGATATCTCCAGCCAGACCTCTGGGGAGGATACATGTACAAGCTTGCTTTTCTTTATATTCATATTTACAGCATAATTTTGTGGCTTTTACCCAGAAACTTTTTTGAAACTAGATACATTTTAGTAGATAACAAAATACAAAATAACTCTTTTCAGAAAACAGAACTATGTAGCTGGAGTTTTCTCCAGTCCTGCCCAGCCCCACAGACTCCGCAACCACTTATAAAATAATCACCCAGAAGCTTATATTAATTAAACTGCTGGGCCCTTAGCTCAGGCCTACCACTGACTAGATCTTACACTTAAACTCAGCCCATTTCTGTTCATCTGTATGTCACCACGTGTTCTGTGGCTTTACCTGTTGCCTTTTCATGCTGCTTCCTGGATGGCAATTGGCATCTCCTGACTCAGCCTTCTTCCACCCAGCATTCCCTTCTCTCTTTGTCCCGCCTACACTATCCTTCCTGCCTGGCTACTGGCTAATCAGTATTTTATTTATCAATCAATCATAGCAACATATATTCACAGCATACAGGACATCCCACAGCACTAGGCAGGAAGTATAGGTGAGACAAAGAAAGAGGAGAATTCTGGGAAGTGGAAGGCTGAGTCAGGGACACTGCCAGCTGCCGCCATGACAAGCAACATGTAAGATATCGGTAAGCCACAAGCTATGTGGCAAGGTATAGATTTATAGAAATGGGTTAATTTAAGATGTAAGAACTAGATAGCAAGAAGCCTGAGCCACGGCCATACAGTTTGTAAGTAATATAAGTCTCTGTGTGTTTAACTGGGCCTGAGCAGCTACAGGAGCCAGGTGGACACAGGAATACTCCAGTTACAGAAATATTTAATCCTTTTCCACACATTAGATTTTGCTTTGTCCTTAGAGCATAGTTTGGTACTCATAAGTGTGCACTCATGATTCATTCCTGTGTCCACTACACTGGTACTGCAGTGAGCAGTGGAAGCAGAGCATAAGAGAGAAAAGGACACTACAAAGCCACATCTCAGAATAAATAGTCATCCGGAAATCCAGAATTCCTTAATTCTATCTTGTGACTTATTCAAAAATATTCTTTATCATAATTTTGTTGATAGTGCTATATGGATGAAACCTTGGGCAATTAACACAGGTGCTGAGACCAACCCTCTGCCCACTGTGGTATTGCTTCTCAGGGTAGAGAAATACTAACAGAAGTACATTATCCAGAAACCTTTCAAATAAAATATTTATACTGTAAGAATTCTGTAGCACCTTTTAATTTTAGCTCTTATATGCCAAAAATATTGTTGAGAACAGAATCCCTCACATCTACTTAACCATCATCACAAAGCTGTAATCAAAGAATCCCAGGACTCCTCTTTCAATTTTTATAAAAATAATTTCAAACTCACAGAAAAGTCACCAGAATACATAGATCTCTTGTGTATTTTCCCCAAAATTCACCAAAATTAACACATTGCTATTTCTCTCTCCCTCATTCTTGCTCCTGCTCTCACACTCCCTTCATATTTATGTATTCACATATATGTATGCATGAACACGGTATAGACATATTTAGAATCATACAACTATATATGCACCTCTAATAATTCACACACACACACACACACACACACACACATATATAATTTATTTTGTCATGTCATAGATTTGAGATATCATGTACTTTTATCCTTTAATACTTGGTGAGTGCTCTAAGGAAAAGTGTTGTTCTCTAATGTGACAGTCACCCAAGAAATTAGCATTGATCCAAATCCTGCATGATCTGCACTAAAATTCTATGTTCTTCGATTGTCCAAATCTTACAGCATCTTCTCTTGTTTAGGATGGCATCGAGCCTGTATCCACTTACTGCATTTAGTCCTCACATTTCTTCGATTTAAAATAGGTTTATCTCCCTGTCTCTCATTCCTGACATTCTGGAAAGCACCAGCCAGTGCTTTTACAGAACGATTCTCAAAACAGAATTGTCTGGCTCTGCTAATTTTAATAAGTAGGTGCTAATAAGTACCCACTGGGAAAAAATAGAGGATAAAAATATTCCTGGCAGCATGAACAGCACAAGACAAAGAAAGAAAAATAGCCTTGTCACAAATGAGAAGATGGTGGGGGCTGAGTGCACCCTGATTGTCATTTGAGGAGGTAAAGGGCCTAGGGAGGCACAAGCCTTGAGACCAGAGAGCTCCTCCAGAGGCCAAAGTGGTAAGAATGTGAACTTGATCCTTGAAAGGGATAGAATCACTAAGGAACGTCAGTTAAGGTTATGGTAGTTTTTGTTTCTGAGAAACAAATGTCTTAAAGGTAGTTGAGTGCCTAGAAATGAGAGTACAGCAGATGATACCAGAGTTCAGATAACATAACTATGGACTTAAGTGGATGAGATAGAAAAATGTAATGTGTTGGGGAAAATGTAGGAGAAAATTGGGGGGAAAGTGAGTAACAAATAGACATGACCATTGTGACTTCTGGAATACCCTAGTGGGCATAGGTCAGATTCATAATTCACCAAGACTGGGGACACACAGGAAGCCCCTTGGTAGCAGAAGAGGCCAGCAACTGTTTTGAACGTTGTATCAGTTACTTTTCTGTTGCTGTGATAAAAGACTATAACCAAAAGAAACTTATAGATGGAAAAACTTATTTTGGCTTGAGTCTATCATGGAAGGTAGACATGGCAGCAGGAGAAGGAAGCTGTACATGCCAGGAGTGGAAAGAACAAGCCGGATGTGGCGTGAACCCATGAACTCTCAAAGCCCACTCCTAGTGACACACTTCCTGCAGTAAGGCTCCACATATTAAAAGTTCATACAATCTCCACCACCAACCAGAGACCAAATGTCCAAATACATGAGCATCCAGGGGACATTTCTCATTTAAACCACAGTAGATACGTTTTTGAAGTGTGTATGGGGAAAATCAGGGTGTCTTAGGAGAGGCATTTGAACAAGAGGGACAGATTTAGTCATCATGAACTCACAGTTACTGGAAAACTGAGCTAGAGGAGATCCTCTGGGAGAGAGGCAACTTCCTGGAGAAGAGAACTAAAGGAGACTGAGGAGACAAGAAGCTCTAGTAGTTTGATAGCCCAGGAACTTAAATAACCACAGTTTTGTGGCCACTATCGGTTGATCGAATAGCTTTTCCAGCAGTACATTACAGCTCTGTAAGAGGGGAACAAGGCAGATCAATTACTTTGGGCTGGAGGTCAGCCAAGTGAGAGACAGGGCTCAACAAAGGAAAAGAGTTGAACTAGTAAATGAACAACTTAAATGATGGAGAGCAGACTCCAGGCTGCATGGGAGGGATAGGAGATGGAGATAGAACCTGAAAAATGAGTGCTGGGAAGCTCTCATAGGTCAAACAAAAGTAGCAGGAGCTGTGTTTGAGTGAAAATGAGGGTGTTGCTTATAGAAGACATGAGTGAGAGAACGGGGATGTATGCAGTATCTGGATTTCTTGAGTAGACTTTTCTGAGTGATAGATAGTTTTAGGCTAGCTAGCTCCAGTGGAATAATGTAAATTGCAAGATTAAATGGGTCAAGTGGGACTATAGCTTGAATCTGGCTTATATTCATATTAATGTGATCCCCTCTGGAATGGTGGTGAGAGGACATAGAAACTGAAAGAGGGGTGCTCTTGTTATAAAGTAGAACCAACCTGCAGCTAGAGTTTTCCTGCCTTGCCCACAGTCAGGACAAATCTTTGTCACCCGCCAGTCCCACAGCCGCTCAGACCCAACCAAGTAAACATAGAGACTTATATTGCATACAAACTGTATGGCCATGGCAGGCTTCTTGCTAACTGTTCTTATAGCTTAAATTAATCCATTTCCATAAATCTATACCTTGCCACATGGCTGATGGCTTACCGGCGTCTTCACATACTGCTGGTCATGGCTGCGGCTGGCAGTGTCTCTCTGCCTCAGCCTTCCGCTTCCCAGAATTCTCCTCTCTCCTTGTCCCACCTACTTCCTGCCTGGCCACTGGCCAATCAGTGTTTTATTTATTGACCAATCAGAGCAATTTGACATATAGACCATCCCACAGCACCAACCCTTGGGTTTTGTCTATTCTTTATAAATTGCTCAGTCTCAGAAATCCCGTTATAGCCATATAAAACAAATTAAGGCAATGGTGATAAAAATGGACAATAAAGGGTTTGGGAATAAAAAGGACATCTATGAATAAGTAACCAAAGACTTCAATGTATCATTGAAAGAAGAGGTAGTAGACTGGCATCTGGTCATAGTAGTACATGAATGTTTCTGAAAGAGGGAAGAGATGCTGGACTGTCTTCCATGAGGCATCACCGAAGTTGGGTAATGAGATGTTTTCTCTTGAGAGCCTGCAAGTCAAAAGTCAAGGTTGCATAGTGACCTCCCACATGACAAGGATGATGACCGCGGCCCCCCCACACACACACACACGCTCAAGAACTTCCAGGCAAATAAGACTTCTGGAAGGTCAGTGATAGTGTAGGAAGAGAAAACAGGAGTAAGACAAGGTTGACACATGAGACTAAGACCATACTTCTAGAATAATTGTGATGAGATGAGGTCCAAAATGCTGTCTCTCACCTTCTCATCAATGCTTTACTAACAGAGACAAAAGGGGTGAGCTTATAATGTCAGAAATAATAAAAGTGAGATTATTAAATACTTTAATAAAATTTAAAATACTTTATTTGCATTTTTGAAAGGCTAGCAAATAAGATCAGAAAATGTAGGAAGTGAAGAGATGGTGAAATTCTGATCAGCTAATAAAGATAGGTAGCCAAGGAGAAGGTCTAGACCCAGATACTCATATATATCTTTCAAATTTGAATTTTAATTATCAGTACCACAGTGTCACATGTTGAGTTTTTAAGTGGCTGTACACAGCCTGCTCCCATGTTGGGGAGCACAGACTTAAGGCGTTTCACCCATGAAGAAGGAATGTTGAACAGTGCTGCCCCAGACCAAGAGCCCTGAACCGGGCAGGTGGGGCCCTGATGCTCCTGGAGTAAGGATTTCCAGAAATGTTATTCTTATAGAGAATCTAGAGATGGTATAGAAAGTCAGAGCAGCTTTGGGGAGAATTTCTCATCTCTTTCAAATTAGCCTTAAACAATGGCCTGATCACTAATGGACTGCATGTATGATGTAATCCCACAAAATTTTATCTCCAGGAATAGCATAGCCATTTTTGCTCATAAAAATGCACTCTGTATTGTGTACCACGAAGTCAGATAACAGTGAATCTCTCAGGAATATCACCATGATTAAGCAGTACACAGCTCTACGATTTAATACTGAAGATGCTGACTTTGTTTTTTGGGTCATTAGGCAACTTCAGTTTTCAGACCTTATTTACCCAAATTGGATGTAATACTTCACAATGGTCATGAGAATATAAATTTTAAATATTGTGTAAAATTATTATCATCAAACATCAAACACATATAAGCATGTGACTAATGTTAATAATACAGGGGAAAGAAGCCTGATGGGATCCAGCTATCTTTGTTTCCAGTCAATCAAACCCAACAGCCCCTCAAGTCACTGTCAAGAAAAACACAATCAGATTCAGTTATGAAGATATGGCTCTTTTGGCATACTTTCCCCAGTATAAATACAATTCATATTTACTCCCTATACCTTAAAATGTTAAAGTATAAGCTAATGGTGGAAATGACAAGAATAAAAAAATATGAATGTATCTTAATTGTAAGTGGATATGTGGTATAGATTCTCTCTTCTGAGATTGATCCAAACACTAATAAGTGAGGCTAGAAGGATGGAGTGAAGGAGGGGGCAAACTACAGATTCCAAAACTAGAGAAGGCAAGACCAGTTTTACAGGTATATTTAGCTACTTCTAAACAGGGAGGAATAAGCTGTGTGGATATTTACTAGAAAACTGTGCATGTAGGAAAATAAAGTTCCTATAATTTGGAAAGAATAGTAGTCTGCATTCATTAAGGAAGTTTTTATTGAGACGTTATTATTATGTCTTGATATTTGGGATCTCCATCTTTTATGTAGGGATTTAACTTCCAGTATAGAGATACAGCAGAAAACTATAACACAATAGAAAAACTCATTCCTTAGCAGTTCAAGGATCTATAAAGTGGCAAGATGTGGTTCAAGACTATTGTGGAACCAAAAAAATATGCTGAAATGATTTGAGACTTTTACTTTCTCTGTGACAAGTATTTTAAGAATGAAATTAGAAACACATAGTCCAGGGACTAAGTGACGGCCCAGTCAGCAACATACTTGTCATGTAAACATGAAGGACCTGAGTTCAGATCCCTAGCACTCACATAAAAAGCCGGACATGACCGTGTACATCTTTCATCCAATGCTGAGGAGGCAGAGAAAGAAGGATCTCTGGAGTTCATTGGTGTGCAAGGCTAGCCAAATTGTATGCTCCAGGTTCAGTGAGAGCCCCTGTATCAAAAAATAAAATCAAGAGTGACTGAAAAAGATATCTGATATCTACCTCTTGTCTCCACATGCACAAGGAAATGTATAGTCCAGATCTACTTTGAGAATGAGCCACCGATAAACACAACATACTTACAAATTTTAGAGAATTCCCTTCAGATTGTGAAACTTATAAAGCATGCCGCATAATCTTATAACAGGATATTGCGTAAGTTGATTTTGAAAAGGCTATGAAAGTCAATGGAGGGAAGGATAGCTTCAAAGATGAAGAAATGTGGAAATTCTAGACTTCCACATGAAATATCAGTATTTCCTTGAATCACTAGTCATGGTGCTGGAACAATTACGCATTCCTATGCTAGGAAAAAAAGTTTGATGCATGATATAACTAAAATTAAATAACCTTCTGCTCTGTGGAAGACTTTGCTGAGGGAATGCTTATGCAGGTGTACCCAGGAAAATTTGGGGAGAGAAAAGTAGGACAGGGAAGGGATGATGCCAGTCTTGCTGTGAGATGGATCACATACGTCATTAGAATCATCCCTTCCTGGAAACTAGGGTATGGACATTTCCTGCTCTGGGTATGAATCTGTTCAGAAATTCTGGCCTCAGGTGATCTGCCCCTGGTAAAGAGATGCAAGTAGCTTTGGAGAGTGACCCACACAGGAGGCTTCTGTGCCTGAAATGGGAAAAGAGGCCCAAGGGAATCTAGGAGAATGTGAACATCATTGGCAAGATGGGGCCTAAAAGGCTCTTATATATAAGAGACTGGGAAATAGGCCATCAGCTTTCCCCTACAATCAGAAAAAGGTAGGGGTGAGGAGGCTAAGGATCACAGAGGAGAGCGACTTGTGCAGGACAGTAATACAGGGTTTTCATCATTAGGTGAAGGAAGAGGGAATAATTTAGCAAAACCGAGGTAGTGAAAATGGTCTAGCCAAATACAAAGAACATGACCTTGGGGAACTAAAAGAAACCCAGCTTGACAAGATCAGAGGAGAGAAAGCCCCTGGAGATGAAGTTGTGGAGAATGTGGGAGCCAGGTGCTAATTAAATTGCACGAACTGCTTGTTAGGGTCAAATGCAGTTTGGTAGAGATGAGCCACAGCCAAGAATGGAACTCCAGTTTCTCTACCTAAAAGAAGATGCCTCCCATTAATTCCCACATTACAGAGGAAAAGGCAGCAGGGACATGTGATCTGTTTGAAAGAACCCATGTTAGGCAAGTTTAAGCTCCTTTTCATTTCACTTGCATGTTGGATGGTAAAAGAAAAAATTATAAAAGGACAATGACTGAAAACATCTCTGGGATTTAGCTTTCATGAAAGACAGAAGAGCTTCCATGGTTCTGCACTCACAATGCAATGGGTCTTCCTCGTTTTGCCAAACAGAGTAGTCAAGCATCCACTAAACTAGATTCTGGTTGAGATGTGTTCTGAAACAGCCTGTTCTAGCACAATTTAATCTCATGGTCAAATGGGGATAATTATTCTAAAAGGCTTTCAGCCGTGTGGCTCTTGTGACTTGTTTCCCTCCCTTTTAGAGCAACATGTAACCTCTTCTAAACTGTGCTGTAGTTTTTAGGCACAGATTCAAGAAAGACTTTTAACCATGTTTACTATGACTTGTTTTTCATTCTGTTTGTTTATTTTCTTTCTTTTCAACTAGAAAAAAATAGATATTTCAATTTGAAAATGGGAGACTAGCCCAGGGAGTTTCTGCTGCTTTAAATTCCTACACTATTTTCTCAAATTAGAGGTAACACCAACAATTCGTACCTTTACAACCTATGACAAAAAAAAAAAAGATAAAAATAAATTGCCCCTTTTCAAGAGTTAAAAAATGAGATTTTTAATAATAAATTTGTTGTCTACTCCATTTCTTTTTATGACCAATTACAACAGCATTATAATTGCCTTGCATAGTTAATAAGTTGATGTCTTCAAACTATTGCATTTCTGCCACCTCTGAGATCCCTGTTTAGGTAGAGCTCCAAGTTAGCAGCTAAGTATGTGAACAATTAGTCTGTAAATTGTCAAAATTGCAAGCACGTTAGGATATTAGGATATGATCAATGGAATTTAATCTAATATCAATATTCTTATGTTAGAATATTAGAACAATAGTCTGTCTTTAATGCCATTAACCGTAAAGAATCTTATTTAAAGATGTTCTCTTTCCATTGATTTCTGAAGACTGCTTTTTATATAATGAAGGAATGCCTTGTTTCACTTTCTGTTGCTATAACAAGATGCCTAAGGCTGTATAATTGACAAAAGAGATTTGAGGTGGGTGTTGGGGGCGGGGCTCATTGTTCTGAAAGCCAAGAGCTCCTTAGTGGGAGCTTCAGGGTGGGAAACCAGTATCCCAGAGCAGAAACAAGAGCAAGCCAGGGAATCAGCTCCCCTTAGAACACCCTGCTTTCCTGGGGGCTCACCCAGTACCAGGGGTTGGAGGGAGCAAGAACTTAAAAATGGGGAAAAGCACAAATCCCTTCATGCAGTGTATATTTGGAGACCCCATACATCTCTCAGAGACTACAACCCCTCTCAACACTATTACACTGGCCTTGAATGACTTTTCCAGCAGACATAAAAAGATTTCTTCAGTCCACATACTGCACCAACAGACCAAGACACAGCTCTGTCTAAGCCCTGCTGAGAACCAGTAAATTTACTAGGATTGCTTACAGAAGCATGGGTAACTCACAACAACTTCATCATGAAAAATTCCCACCTCACACTCAACCTTCCTTCTCCCTGTCTTCTAACACAACCCAAAACTATGTGCAGATGGCCCAAAGGGAATCTTAGCAAGAATCTCAGGTGTGGGTGTGATGGCAACCCCCTCTACAAGGGAACACTAATAGCCTCCTTGTGATTACCTGTCACTGTTCATTTTGTTACGATGACTGTCCCCAGAGGCATTATCCTTCATATTAGCAGTGGACATTTCCTCCCAGAGAAGACAGCAACACTCCATCATTTAGGAACAAGCCTCAAAATGAATTTGGTCAGGGACAAAGCAGATACAAATACCAGAACACAGTGTCTTTTTCCCTCTTTTTGTTAGAGCTCTAGCCACTGGAGTCCTAAGCATGCTAAGCTCCTCCTGGCCATCTTCCACCTCTGAGTGGGATGCAGACAAAAGAGACTAGACTCAAGTTAGTGGATTTCTATGTGGGATCTTCATTTCCCCCCTATTTTTAATTAAAAAAATTAACATTAAAATATATTACCTGACTCCCCCCCCCTTCCCTTTCCTTCCTCCAACCCCTTCCATGTCCCCTTCCTCTAAACTCCCTCCCTTACCCTTTCTCACTTCTTCTCAAAGTAATAGCCTGGGGTTTTTTGCTTATTATTTTTACACATATATATGCATAAATATTCAAATACAACCTGCCAAGCCCATTGAGTGTGGCTTGTGTATATATGATTTCAAAAAAAAAAAAATGGTCAGAGCAAAAGGATTAGGAAATCAGCTGCGAGATTATGTATTCAACTGGAATCTTTTGGGGTAGTTCCCTGTTTAGAGTCCTTAAATAAAATGGAGCTTTTGATTAGTTTTTTTTTCCTTAAAGAATTTCACATAACACAGTTGTTTGGTTACATTATTCTGATTCCTTTCTCTGGGTTTATAGCATTTTAATTGCTGTTTTAATCCTGTGTTTTATATAAAGCATCCATAATTCCCTTGGTGTATAAAACCCATAGAAGTAAAGTGTTATTATTATGCATTTCCCAGTCTGTTAGTGTTTTGATAGATTTCCTAATTCACTCTTCAAAATAAAATTGCTATATACATTGTGTTCTTTTTACAATGTTATTATCATGAGTAGGAGGAACATTTTAGGGTAGGCTAAGCAGTAATTGGCAAAGAACTATATAACATTGATTTGTACAAGCTTCGTGTCCAACCCTTTCTGAGGATGCTATTAGAGTAATGGGTGAATAGAAGGAAGGGCTAATTTGTTAAAATTCACTTGAGGAAAATATCAAAGTGGTGTTTTGGTTTTGGAGGTAGTAGCCTTGGCAGATTCCTGACATGCTCTCTGTCTCTAGTCAAAACAAGTGTACAAGCTAACAGTGACAACATAATGTTTAGGCAGAAGAGACCCAACATCCTGTGAGTAGCAGGGTACTGTCAAAACCACTAGATGGGGTATCTACTTACTTAGTCTGGTCAAGTAGTCCATAAACAAGCTGCCATTAAAGAAACAAGGTTTGAGCTTGGCTCATGGTTAAGAGCACTTGTTGCAAAGAACCCAGGTGTGATGCCTAGCACCCATATCAACACTTAACAGCACTTCGGGCACCAGGCACACATGTGGTGCACAGATGTACATGCAGGTAAAACACTCATACACATAATAAAAATAAATCTAAAAAAAACAAGGGTTACATTGAGGGCACATTTCATACTGCGCAATGCCATTCTTCTACAGAATATCAATAGTGACTTCAAGGTCAGCCCAGTCAGCAACTGCTTCCAATGATGGGTCTGTGAAAGATTAGCATTGCATCTCACCCTGGGGTCACTGGTATTGTGGTGGAGTGTAGCATTCTCTGCAGCCAGTGCATATAGAATGATGGATTATAGCAGAGATAAGGCCTGGGTCTAGTTCCACTATAATATTATTGTGAGTTATCCTGGCCTGGCATTTAAACCCTGTACACCTGCAGTTCTTTACCTTTCCAAATAATAGGTTAATCCCAGTCAGTCACAACTGCCAAGATGACAGTAAGTTATGACTGATGATAAGCAGGCTGCACATATAGGAAGTCCTAAAATAAATGTGTCCAAGCAGCAGTAGCCACATCTCCAGATCCAGCCAACACCAGGTGGAAATTTCATCCTTTGGTTAAAATTCTTGTAAGACCTTAGCCAACTGGCAAATTTGGCAGACCCAATTATTACAGCAATTAAGATTTTTCAATGTGATTCAAATTATGAGCCAGCTTCATGCCAAATGCTGACAGGCATATATCCTGAATTTAGGTCAGGAATATTGTCCCTCCTACCAGAGATAATTCAATTACATCCAGCCCCAGGCATGCAGGTCAAACCCTGGGAGAGCTAAGAATCATAATAGCTCTTCTCTGTCTGAAGGCACCCTGGTACACCCATCCTGCCTCAAGCATCCTTCCCTGGGAGGCACTGAAGTAAAGAATAGCTGCAGATGCTGCCTTTTCTCCTGACATTCAGCTTACTAAGAAATTGTCACACTGAGATAAATGCCTGTGAGGGCCACGTTTGCCTTGTTACAGTTACTACAGAGTCCTGGAGGGCTGCCTGTATCCCTATGAGAACTTGAAATGAAAATTGTTTACTTTGGGATGCAGACTTAGTTTTTACCATAGTATTTGCCTTTTAGCACTAAAAATTCTGCCTTTAAAGTACTATTACTTATTATTAATTATTGTCATTATTATTTAGTTGTCTTTATGACAAGACCTTTCATGTAGTAAAATTCAGCATATCACTATACTAAAAGAAAGCTATTTTATATGACAGTGAGTATATAACTAAAAAGGTGATTATATAGTGACATTAATGCACAGTTAAAAATAAACAGGACCAAGTTTGCTTTTCTTCTGTTAAGAATTTTTAAAACATTTTACCTATAATTTTTTCATTATAATATGAAGAAAAAAAATATGTAAAATATATGTTGAACGTTCGGAGGGTTTCTGTTTGTTTGTTCTTCTTAATGATGTTCAGCACATGTTCCTAAGCTTTACCCTTAAAGCAGTAACAACCAAAGGAAGGCAGGTGATTCTGAGAGGGAGAAGGAAAAATGCGGAGGGGGTGGCAGGAAGGAGAGGGAGAAAGAATGGATTACAGTCTGTTGAATTCTGAGGACCAACACCCTCTTCATCCAACAAGGGAGATTCCTAGAACTCTGAACATGGATTTTTTTTTTTTTTTAATCCAGAAAATGACAAGATGAGGTGAATCAGGAGGAGAGGGTAGTTTCTTCTCTGGTTCCAGCTGCTGGAGAACAGTCATGGCATATAAAGGTCTCCAGTGAAGGAGAGTCCTGATAGACCATTTTTGCTATCAGCTCTAAAGAGAAGAAATTAAAAATGCTTGGGAGTAACATTACTAGAATAGTTGATATCATGACGTCTTTTCATTGTGGAGAGTCGTCCAGATTGCATGTGCACTTTCTGAATGTTCTAGTGAAAGGGCATCCCATGTTAGAACAATGTATCAACTGTACCTCCGAGTGGAACCAGACAGAGAGAACTGTTTGAAGTGGCATGTCCTGGCTTCCTGAGCAATGAGCTTCAGCACTCATGTGTGGACAACTGCTGTGTAGTCAAAATGCTGCTGCACTCCAAGGACACACAGATAAGAGATAAGGGCATTGAATGTCAAGAGTTGACAGTTCAGTAGCTCCAGAGGAATTGAAACATGCACATGTTTCTATTTCCTCTCCAGCCTTGGTCATTGTCAGCGGTGAGCATGTCCCAGTCAGTGCTCAAGAATAGGCAGGTATGCCATGATGTCACCTCCTCCACGCAGGGGGCTTTCTGGAGAGGACTGCTTCGGGTGACTACCAGTTAGGTTGTGCCATTCACAGCAGACACCTAGTGCCTAGTGAGAGGAGCTTTTCATTCCTCAAAGCCACATCATATTCTTGTACCATGACAGTACAGAAAATCCCTCAAATGTGCTTTACCAATGTTCTATAGAAAAAAAAAGTGTCTATTAAAAAAACTGACATAATGAGTAAATTTTCCATATTTTCAGTGGTTTTTACCAAATAAAAACCTTACTGCAAAACACAGCAACATACCTCTAAAAATCCCAAAACTTCCGTGGGCCCTCATGGTCTGACAAAGGCACACTGGTGCATTGAAACAGAAAGCAGCTGGAAGCATACGTGACAGGTCGCATGAGAAAACAGCCATGTTGAGTTTCATTTAGAAGTATGGCTCCCAGAACTCACAGGGTTATGAGGCCTCATGTTGCAGCTCACCTTCTTGATACCCCCTTTCTTCCTTCTTTTCTTTGCTCTTTTCTCTGGCTGCTAGTACCCCACCTCACATTTTAGCTAATCCATCTAAATTCCCATTTCCTCCTTCCTTTCATCTCTTACTCTGGTTTCACTCACCAGTTCTCCATTTTAACCCTCAAATGCATTTAGTATGACTCAGAACCAGCATGGTTTAGACTGAATTAAAAGGATGAAAGTGAAAAGGAAAGCTTAAACTCTTTGTGTCTAATGAATTTCCCTAGTGTAAATTCACTATTCGAAGTAAATTGCAGCCAAAATGGTTCTTAGGGGAATAACATAGATATCAGATTTTAAGAGAAGTGCTAATTGAGAAGACTATCTGGCTGGGAAGCTTTTAATAAACGTTTATTTTCTATGGCTTAAAAATTAAGGCTGGCAGAGCAGTGGGTGAAGTGTGGTAAGATGTCATGGGAAGAATATACCCCAAGACTGATCAATCTTGCTGATGTACTTAAACACTTCATTTCTTCCTGGAGCCCTGAAAGGCACTTGTTTGGTCAGTAGCTCAAGGAAATGGTTTCAGGAACATGAGTTGGCAGTAGCTGGTATCCTCTGCATGGCTCATTGGTATCACCTGAAATTTTATTTGCTACATTTGTTGCCTTTACAGTTTTCAACTTGAAACATCTTTGTACTCTATGTGTGGCGATGGCATTACATGTGTCCTCCCCATCTTATGTACTTTCTTTGTGGGGTCATTTTTCCATTAGACAAAATGTCCCTGAAATTTCATTAACTGTGCCTATCCTCCATCCTACTTAGAATGGTAAACATTTCATTTGCCTGATGTGCAATGTTTTACTGGAGAACTTTGACTTTAACCTTGAGGAAAGAGACCCAAATGTATAACAGTCTGAACATTTGAAAACCTCAAGCAGAGTAATGTGGTAGCCAAGGGTCTTCCCAGGTCTCCAGAGATCTGAATTACAACTCTGTTGCTTCACCTGGTCACTGATCAAATTAGTGTGCAGTGTCCTAAGATAAGAATCTGGGATGAGATCAGGACAAATATGCCAAAGTCATCCTTGGAAAAATATCTGTGGCATTGTGGTATTGGGTTCTTCGACCCTAAAAGGCTATTGTTTCACCATCATGTGGGTAGAACAGTGGTATAGCAGAAGAAGATAAGCACAACTCATTTCATTGTACCTTAAAAACTAATTTTTATTTTCCTAACCACAATTTATCCCTAACCCACATCACTGCTCACCAATCCTGCCTCTAAATTAGCAAAATAATTAGAAAAAATAATGAAATTTTTTAATGCCCAAGTCTGTGTAGACAGCATCTCTGCAAAGCTGTACACTGGGGCATGGGCCCCGGAGTTTTGATGATCTCTGCCTTGCTCGTTTAGGAAGGATTTCTTCTCATTTACCTGAGTTCCTGGGCATTCTATCCAGATTACCACTGATAAGGCATCAAAAGAATATCCCCTCATATAGAACTCATCTGAGTTCTGCACTTAAATGTCTCTGCAATGACTATTCACAGAACATCAAAGAAAAAGCACCCTGCTCCCTTCCAGTCAGCCATCATAACCTCAGATTCATTGACTGGAGTTTCAGTCTAAGTTCTTTGAGGAAGAATTTAGTGAATTAAAGTAGCCCCATATTTCATTGTCAATAGGAAACAATTCAGGGCTCTCAAGATAGCTCAGTGAGTAAAGGATGACAGTACATTTGTCCTCTGGAGCCCACATGTGCCCACATTGTAAAACAATTGATTGTATAACAATAAATACCAAGACTGCTTTCATTCTGAATAACAGTGAAGACATAATTTTCTTCAGATTATGTCTTATTTCTCTGCATTTAGTGTAAGGAAGATAAAGTGGCTTAGTAAAAAATATAATTAAAGCACAATACTATCCTTTGTTTATATTATTTTGTTATATATTTGTATTACTTTGCTAGATGAAGATGACTAGTTGATTTGATTCTTCTCTGAGGATGTTGCTATTTAATGAAAAGGAACATAGAAGCTAATGTTTTTCTTCCTGCTCTGCTTTCTGTTAACCATTGTTTTAATGCTTCTGTGTTCTTCAAAAAAATTAATGACTTGTTTTTTAATTGTTTCTAATACTGTATTTTATCAGTGTTATACTACAACCCTTTTTTATACATAAGTAAAAGAACATTTAACATTTACTCAGACTAGTCTGATACTAAATCAGCCTATCTTTTGTCATTTTCTTTGAATAAAAGCCCATAACTGTCAAAAGAACAGAAAACCCTGAGATCAGTGAAGCCAGGTGTAAAATTATAAATACCTCAAGCATCAACAAGTGGCTGCTGTGAAATGAAATTTGAGCATTCCAAATCTGAAAGCCTGAACTTCTCTGAAATCTAAAACTTTTTGAGTGACCACATGACATCATAAGAGGGGAGTTTCACAATGGCCTCGTGTGATATGTCACTGTCAAAATACAAGCACACTCAAAATATTATATAAAGTTATCTTCAAGCTAGGAGTGGTGATTCATGCCTATAATCTCAGCACTGGAAAGAATAAAGTCAGGGGAATTTCTGAGTTAGAGGCCAGTCTAGGCTACATAATGAATTCAAGGCCAACCTGGACATGAATAAGGCTGTCGCAAAACAATGAAGTGGTTTTGTTTGACAACCAAAAAAATTATCTTTGGCCTATGTTTTAAGTTATATGCAAAACATTAATGAACTTTACATTTGGATCTTTATAGTTCATTATATATGCACATATTCTCAAATCTAAAACATAAATCAATGTGACCTCAAATATTCCCCCATATATTTTAGACAAGGGCTGCATACACTATACTGAGTACCTATTATTCAACTAGGGAAAGTGAAGGAAACTTTGATTATGCAAACAAAATTATTTGTTCCCTTTAGTGCTTTGTGCCACCCTGAACCAGTTCACAGCCCCAAATCAAGTAGCAGGCAAAACATGATGACAAAGGATTTGCATGGCTGTTCTCTCCAGTGAGAAGCACCTCACCTGGGCTTTGCTCTTGCTATCTGAAAGTGTTCACTGATATCCTGCTGTGCACTGAGCATGATGCTGTGCTAGAGTGTTTGGTGCAAAGATGAACACAGAACTGTTACTGTCCTGAAGCAGCTGCTGGTGCAGCCAGGAAGGCACACCCCCAGAGGCTGTCCAGTGCAGGGGCAGGGGCCTCCCACCCCTGCTCTTACCTCTGCATTAGCATTTCACATAATTGCTGCTACCAGACTTGCAAGAAAAAGATTTTCTTTAAGTTCTTCTTTTATCAAATATGATAGATTCAGTAGTAGGACAACACAGATCCAAAGCAATGAAGAACATTTGAGGATAAAGTATTTGGTTTCAAAATTAAAAATAATATCATAGGATTGAAACGTTCTAGCATAGTACATTTTGTTGGAGGAGGAGATCGGGGGTTCCTAGGAAATTATTAAGTTGTCTGATTTCTTTTCCTTCTTTTTGTGACAACTTGCTCTCTCTGCAACTAATTTTTCCATATAAAACTATTAAGGTCATGGTGACATGGAATACTAGAGAAAGGGAGAGAGAGAACTAACTGCCTTAGGAAGACTCATAATCAAGTTATATCAAAGGAACTCTTACATAAGCTAGTTTTTCTCTGATATTTTTATAAAAACACTTCTAAAAAATAGTAAAACCTGTACCTAGAAATATTAACTTCATACTGAGGAGAAAGAACGCTTCACTATTCCATATTCTTTGATGGATTTTCATTTTACTGCGAAAATAAAAAGTGCTATTTGGCCATCAGGAAAATATATCATGAATTGTAAGTGTTCTTTGCACACATGAGCTTTGTCCCCTTTTAGCACATGCACTGTTCCACCAAGTCACATGCTAAAGGCACATGCCATGCTTCTCTTGGGTCATTCTCTTACAACAGTGAAGACAATGTTTCTCCTGTTTATATCAGTTCCCGGGCATGAAACTATAATATGCGTCACCACTCTCCAAAGAAAGTTAAATTGTGATTCCTTCCCCTAAGGAGCTTACAAACTGCTGGAGTGCATCACACTGATATTCAAGCAGTATAAAATGCAATTATTTCTTCTTATCCATGAGTTCAATGTCAGCAAATTCAACCAATCAGGAATATTTGAAAACAACATTCAACTATACAGGACATAGACAGATGTCTTTACTGGCCATTATTCCCTAAACAAAATAATGAGTATTTAAAAGGCATTTACACTGTGCTAGACATCTAAATCACTTAGAGTTGATTTGAAAGTGTACAGGAGTATATGCACAAGTTTTGTTCAAATACAATGCTATTTTATAGATAAGACTTCAGCATTCATGGATTTGGGTATCCAACAGACACCCTGGAACATATTCCCAATGGAAACACAGTGGCAACTGTGCATACATAATACACACCACAAGTATTAAGCACCTACATTAGGCAGAACTCTCTTTTTTACTTATAATCCTAAGAAACACATCATTTTTTAGACCTAAAAATAATCACCCAGTTTTCCCAGATAGGCAGTGGTGGAGTTAAATTTCATATCTTTATGATCTCAAGATGTAGAATCTGAGTTTCCCAGCTAAGCAGAGTGGTCAGGAGGAGGAAGCATCCACTGACAGAGCAGAACAAAGATGAGCTCTAACAGAAGTCATTATATACACACCCCCATGCTCAATTTCTTGCTGAAAAGATGAAACTTGACTTCTCCCTTCTCCACATTCATTTCAGCACTCAATCTCCTTGTGCCATCTACTGCAGAATGCAAAGGCTTAATAGCCCAGCAACCAAGGTATTCAAAGGGTTCTATCTGGCTAGGCAGGCTCGAAGGCCGTATTAGTCACTGATTGAAAACACAGTGGTTGAAAAGCTGTGCTTTACCTGTGCAAAACAACAGGTCTAATGGTCCATTCAAACAATGAATAATTTCACTTGGGGAAAAAGGCAAACCACTTGATTGTCTTCCTGGTATCTTCTGAGCCCAAGAGGCACAAGGAGATTAAGTGCACACACAAACAAAACATGAAAGCAGAGAGATGCCTGGCTGGGAAAAGGAGATTCAAAGAGGGCTGGCAGGAATATGATGCACAATGCATTAATACATGGGTAAAATTGAAAAAAAAATAAAAACATTTAAAAACAAAAAACATTCATCCTGAATTCAATTAGCAGCAACAACATGGTAGCTCACAACCATCTGTAATGAGATCTGGTGCCCTCTTCTGGCATAAAGACATACATACAGGCAGAACACTGTATACGTAATAAATAAATAAATAATCTTTTTTAAAAATATTAAAAAAAAAATAGGTAGCCACAATCTCCTTGAATGAAAGAACTATCAATCTTCCCTTGCTTTCCCAGACACTCCTTTGTACACTTGCAACTAACAAGTCTCCATCCTGTATGAACCCAACTCCTCAGGTGAACCAGACCACTGAGCATCACAATGTTTCCAGCAGGACAAAGAGATCTGGTAGAAATCAAGGCCACTATCCAATGTGACTGCCAGTGTTACTGGACCCTACTGTAGCTTTTACCAATTCAACTCCATATGCACAGGAATTATGTCAGTGCAAACACCCTGCTCTACATATGAGAGTCAGGTTGGAATCCTTGGACTTCACATTGAACTTCTCTTTTCTCTCCCTTTGCTTCATTGTCCCCTGATAATGAAGTGGAGAGGATAACCTCCCTTCCTCAGGGTCTAGTTCTTCCACCTGGCTTCATTTGCCATGACCTCCTACTACCCTTTCATAAAACCTCTACATAGATTATCTCCCCTCCACTTTGTAGGTTTGACTTCTTTGAACAGATCCCTTCTCGGTTTCAAAGAAAGTTCATTTCTCTCTCATCAAAATAAACAACCAATATTTCCCCAACAGCATATTAAACCTCTCATTCCCCAGCCCTCTCTAGCTATCTTCAGAGTATTACCTTGTGATAGTGTTTTCTATACCCCCCTCTAGCTATCTTCAGAGTATTACCTCATGATAGTGTTTTCTATATCCCCCTCTAGCTATCTTCAGAGTATAACCTCGTGTTAGTGTTTTCTATACCCCCTCTAGCTATCTTCAGAGTATTATTACCTCATGATAGTGTTTTCTATACCCCCTCTAGCTATCTATCTTCAGAGTATAACCTCGTGTTAGTGTTTTCTATACTCCTTGGTTCTGTTCCCTAACACCACCTTCTCTTTCTGCTCCATGCACTACCTTTGTTAGCAATTTCACCCAAGTAGTTTTCACTACAAAGGAAAAAATGAGTTCCTCGCAGAAAACTGTGTGAGAGCATGTCCTCATTTTGATGTGTTTAAGGCTGCATTTGAGATAGTTGACCACGGCCTTGACTTCGTAACACTGCACTCTTTCTCCTTACAATTCTCTCTTCCTTATAGTCTCATTCTTCTCTATCATAATTGTTATTTTTTATTGTGTGTGAGGGTGAGGGCATATGCAAATGAGCAGTGGTGCATAGGAAAGCTAGCAGGAAGTATCAGATCTCTAGGTCTGGAGTTATGGGCAGTTATGCACTGCCACACATGGGTGCCACTGACATGGGTGCTGAGAACAAAACTGGGGTCCTCTACAAGAACAGTAAGGCTCTCTTTAATCCTGAGCCATCTCTCCAGCCTCCAGACATTTTTAAATCGTTAATGTTGCAAATTTATGTTTTTATATTTTTAATGACCATGTGGGCAAAATGTATAAAGTACAGTGACAGTACATGTATATGAATCTATCATCTGTTGTCTTAGTGTGAGTTTCTATTGTTGTGATAAGACATCATGACCAAAAATCTTGGGAAGAAAGTGTTTCTATTTCAGCTTTACAGTTCCACGTCACAGGCCATTGCTTATGGAAGTCAGGACAGGAACTCAAACACAGTAGACACAAGAGGCCATAGAGGAATGCTGCTTACTGGCTTGCTCCTGCCGACTTGCTCAGTTGTTTGTTTTTCTTATACATTCTACAGCCACATTCCAAGGGTGGCACCATTCACAATAGTCTGGGCCCTCCCACATCAATCATCAATTAGGAAAATGCCCTACAGAACTACTACAGGCCACTGCTCTGAAGGCATTCTCTTGGTAGAGATTCCTTCTCTCTAGATGACTCATGTTAAATTGACCTATTAGAAACTATTCTCATGATTGTAAAATTTCTCTGATTTCTCCAATCCATCTTGCTTTCCCCTACAGTAATAACTTCTTTTCTAAGTTTGTAATTCTTTATTCCTATACCTTTCATCACTATTTTATCATGTATTGTATTCCTGTAACACTTTTTTCTGAATTTTATATAAGTGAAATGCAAGTGGAATATAAAGCCTGGGAAACTGTACTGACATGAAAAGGGAGAAAGACCCTCCCTCAGGAGTCCAGTTCCATCCTCTCCCCAACAGAGAAGCAAGAACTCCAGCACAATTAACACCTGCTCAAGGCTGTTCTCCCTTCTCAGCTATAAATTTGCAGTTTACTCCCTTTGCAGCCCTAATGATTCATGACTTTCATCAGATAATAATTCCATCCAAGACATGCTATAGCCACCCTATAATATCACTTCTCAAAAGAAAAAGGAAAATGGTTTCTTAGCAACATTGTGATATGGAACTGATGCTAAGACAATCAGTTGTGCTCTGCCTTGAGGAAACTGTTCCTCAGTTGTTATGTCTCTCCCCTACAGTCCCTCAGGAAGGATGTAGCACTAGTTGGATGTGTCTTACTCTGTGAGTCCTTCTCTTTCTTTTAACCCTCTTAAGTCTATATTAAAATAGCTATAATAAACTTCATGCTCTACTTCAAACAGACTAGTATAGAAATGCTTTTTTTACACTGAAACCACAAATTCTACATTTGGTCTGAATTAAAAAATCCCTGAAAGATTAGAGGAAGTTCCCAGGTTACTGAGGCTGATGTAGAGCTGTGTGTCTGTCCCTCACCACTGACACAATCATGTTCCAAGTATTTTTTCTCAAGTTGCTTTATTCATTCAATAATATATGTCCAAGTCTTATCCCCTCCAGTCTTGCTTCTAAATGTAACTCCTTTATCTTCAATGTGTAGTAATTCTATGTGTATCTATTTTACTCTGATACACATTCTGTTCAAACCATTCACTATTGAAGCACAATGGCCATGAACATGCCTGCATTGTTGCTGTGACTTGATCAATGGGATTATAAATCAAATCTCAAGTATTTGAGGCATGTTGTGCTGATCCTACCACGTGGGAATAAGAACACTACCACAATTTTTTAGACAAATTTGAAGTAAGCTTCATGAAATACTTGTCAGGACCATGGACACTGGCCAGGTCCATCCTTATTTGGGACTGGATTAATTATTCTGAGAGTGGGCTGTCACAGAGTTCACCCTAATGTTTGGTCTCATCTGCATACACTTGTTTACTTCTACATTCCACAGTAAAACAGCCCTGACTAGATGGAGGTGACAGAGTTCAGACATTCTAGCTAGCCTCCAGAACCATAAGACAAAATAAGACTTTTTGTTTTACAAATTACCTAGTCTTGGGAATTCTGTTATATTAACAGAAAGCAGATTAAGGCAGGAGATATAAGAGATGAGCAGGGTCATCATTTGTACCATCATCTAAATGGAGCATAAATGTCAGGATGATTTTATTGAACTTAGTAGTTTTCCTCCCATTTAGAAAAAAAAACAAAATATGTATACTATTTTCCAAATATCTGTACTTTTGCTTTAAAGAAAGCAAGGCAGAAATCTATTTCTTGTTTTAAGGCCTCTTTTATATTGCCCCTGCATCAAAGGAATAAAGGAAAAGAGGTGTCCTTAACAGAACCACTGATAAAGCGTTGTGTTTAAGGGAGTGCCCCCTTCAATTTCTAACTAACAATATCATCTATTCATTGCTGGAGATGGCTGGGAGGTCACCCTGGACTTTTATGAACCTCTCCAGTACATGATAATTAAAGTTATTGTTGGTTTGAATAGCCTGAAGGTTATACTTCACCAGAAACATTCTTCAACAAGACCTTGCAATCAAATAAAGCTGTTTCCTTTAATAAATATAAATGTAGCAAAATGCCTTTTCAGCGATTGTGTTCATCTTAAATTAACATTCTTTAGACATAAAGAGCCATGTTTGACATAGGATTGTAGCATAATATGTGAGTGAAACAAATATTTCCCATAATAACATTGACTTCTGTGACATTTTAAATAGAGAAAAATAAGTATGCCTGACCTTTGAGTCAGCAAAAAAATAAGATGCCAATTGCCAAAGTCATAGAGGTTCCAACAGCAGAAAATGAAATGCAGCTTTGCAATAGAAATGTAAGCACGGTGTGGTGGTGGTATCATCCAAACCTGAGGAAAGCATGCATTCCTGTTTCTGTCCATTGAATCTGTCGCATGCAGGCTTCAGGTTCAAAGTTATCACATAGTGAAGAAGGAATGAGGAACAACTGTCATCAGGTAGCCTGCTTTCTCTAGTTATCCCCAAACTGTCACCAGTAACTAAACAATGTCTGTACAATGTCTTCAGCTTTCTCAGTTGCCTTGAGATGCTTGCTTTTCCTTCTCACATCCAGCCATTTAGAAAGTACCAGGACCTCAGTCTCCTAATTCCAGCTGTATTCTCATCAACCTAAACTCTCTTGACAGAAGATCCAAAGAGCCATATGTAGCTAGACTTTTCCTGCCTTGCCCATAGTCAGGACAAATCTCTCTCACCCGCCAGTCCCACAGCCGCTCAGACCCAACCAAGTAAACACAGAAACTTATATTACTTACAAACTGTATGGCTGTGGCAGGTTTCTTGCTAACTGTTCTTATAGGTTAAATTAATCCATTCCCATAAATCTATACCTTGCCACACAGCTCGTGGCTTACCGGCATCTTCACATGCTGCTTATCCTGGCGGTGGCTGGCAGTGACCCCTTCTGCCTTCCTGTCCTTTTTTTCTCCTCTCTGTTAGTCCCGCCTATACTTCCTGCCTAGCCACTAGCCAATCGGTGTTTTATTTACTAACCAATCAGAGCAACACATTTGCCATACAGAACATCCCACAGCAAACCATCTCCTGAGTTCCAAGCAAAGCCAGTCTACATACTGTAGCACACTACACACAGCCAAAGACAGCCATTTTCCAAGGCTTCTTGATCCTGTCTGATCCAGCACATCCCCTACCCTTATCTTTGTGAGTCATAGCAATGCTCCACCACATTCTCCTCGTTGAGATAGATATCCATGGCCCCTTCCACCAAAATGATCACTAGGAAAGAAATTGTGCTTCCTAGAACTATCAGCATGAGGTTCTGGGACCAAACTGAGTTCAAGGATCCCAGTGACTAACTCATGCTTTGCTTGCTCTTCACCTCAGGAGGTTATAACTCAGTATATAGATATTTATAACTCAGCCTTTAGATGTTTGGTGGTTAAAGACCGCATTTCTCACCTAATGATCACAGTCCTCAAATGTATGATAAACTTGACTAATAAATAGACCAGGCTATATTTTTTTCACTTTTTTTTTTGTCAATTTATACCTGAGAAAAATGAAAATATCTAGTCAGGTCGTATTAAAATTTGAGGGGAGGGGAGAGAAAGAAGGCAATGAAAGTGAGGGGGGCTGGAGAGATGGCTCAGTGGTTAAGAGCACTGGCTGCTCTTCCAGAGGACTCAGGTTCAATTCCCAGCACCCACATGGCAGTTCAAAACTGTCTGTAACTCCAGTTCCAGGGGATCCAACACCCTCACACCAGTGCACATAAAATAAAATAAATTATAAAAAAAAGAAAGAAAGAGTTGTTTTTAAAAAAGGAAGTGAGAGGGACAATCAGGTATAGATGAGAAAGAAAAAATGTACATAGAGTGGGGGCAGTGGTAGAAAAATGGGTAGATATAATGGAGTGGCTGTAAAATGTTTGCCTGATCCAAAACCTTTAGTGAAATATGGGAGGCTTTCTAAAGGAAGTTATCAGCTTTTCCTAGATTGTATGCCATAGTCCTCCTGAGAATAGGAAAATAGTTTATTATATCATCATCATCATCATCATCATCATCATCATTATTATTGACAGAAAAGAGAGGCTATTTATCTCACTGTGTTGTGAGAAAGTCCACCAGGTGATATCTGATACCTGGCTGTCGTATGCAATATGAGACTTCTTCCTTTTGCTATGAATAGCATGTCTCCTGTTTTTTCTCCTGCTCACACTGCTTGCAAACAAAAATGAGCCTCAGAACTAAGCAGAACTTGACATGCACTGTATGGTACAGTTAACTGAGCAGTAAGTTTTAAAATGTGAAAGCATGCAGAAAAAAGAAAAGTTATATGGATGTGAGAGAGATTTGCCTTTAAAAATAAAAGGGAATCTGTTTTGCAAAATTCTAATTGTACTCCCATTTTTAAAAAATTTGCATCTTTAACTTGGGCGACTGTGGTTTTCCTCATTACCTTCCCATGAAGCTCTTAAGAGAAATGAAGCTGTAGGTTCACTGAAGGTAGACATCTTAGCCTGTGTCCCTGCAAAGCAGAGTCAGACAGAAGTGGAAGTGTAGTTTATGTTGGGTGTTTCAGAGAGTGGAAGAAGAAGAAAAGTGCAGAGGAACAGCCAAGCCACAGTGCACAGCCCACCTGGTCATGACCATTGGAAACTGAAGAGACATACAGCAGAAAGAGGAAGAGAATAACTCCTTTTCCTCACAAGTCACTAACTGGGTTAACATCTTGTTTCTAAGAAGTCCTCAGACAAAAGAGCAGATGAGTCCAGAGTGCCGAGATTCTGTTAGATTACACCTGTGCAAAACTTGGCAAACGGCTGCATAGAAGGTGGGGATGTGGGTAGGTGCTGGGAAGCATGATACAGCACAGTAAAATGGGTGAAGTACCTACACTCTGTGGTTTGGTTTAGAAAATTCATCCTTGGTTGTTATCGTGTACTGAAGTTAAGATTCCTCAGATGATGCTTACAGTTGTTTCAGATAAAGTTGCATGAAGGGAGATGTCTCCGAAGCCACTGCCTAGGTTTTAGGACCCATAGCCCAGTTACACCCTTGCCTTACTGAAATCAGCATTTGAAAGGTGCCTCTGAACTATCCAGTGTATCAGGCTGGGTTGGGATCAAGACTGTTTGTACCCAAATATAATTTTAATGGAAGAAGGTCAAATGCCTATTTTCTCCCATCTATATGCTAAGCAGAATGTTACTGCGGCTTCCCAACGCTTGATCGTGTGTGTGTTCATCTGAAAGCTAAGTGGCATAGCAAATCTTGAGATTGTCCACATCCACACACTGCTCAGAAGAGTTCCTGGGGCTCCCCTCAGTGGCTAGTCTATGCCAAGTTGATGTCTAGGTCTGGGTGGTATGGTAGCTTAATGTTTTAAATTTTCAGCAAGTTTAATTTTAATATACTGGGCCACAGTGAAACAACAGAAGGATGTAGGCAGTCTTTGTTATTTATACAGCTTGCTAAAAATTGTGTGCTAGACAGTAAATTACAAAAAGCTGCCCTGTAAATTTAAATTAATCTTACATTAATTTTAATATTTAACACATCACCATGAATCACTTGACCAAAATCTACAACAGAAGTTTAGGAAAAAAACTTATGAGTGTGTCAGATTTTTGCTATTATTATTTTTATTAACCAAAGCCATCCACTAAATCAAGTGGATTTTCCTTTATCATCTACAAAACAAAATTAAGTCTTAATTGATGTTGATGAGTTGAACACACAGTACAATGCCAAACCTAACACAAGTGACAGGAACTGTTTGGAATTCACCCTGAAAGAACTCATGTTCACAGCCCTTCTTTCTTTCTTGGTTTTGTGTGTCTAAATAAAATCATTGAGAAGGTACTAGTTGATGATAAAATACATATGACACAAAAAAAGGAGAAATCTCAGGAAAATCTGTATAGTAGAATGCACAGAAAAAGTTTAAAACCCTTTATATTCCATTGTACATACAAGTAGCTGTGATCAGACAGCCAACAAAAGTATAATTTCCACCCTGCCTACATGGTGTATAGTTTAAGTTGTTCTTAACACTGTATGTGTGCATGTGTACATGTGTGTACATTTGAACTTCATATGTCAACTTTAAATTTTGATTACTGAATCAAGATTTTGACTAATTAGGTAGACTGAAGGAGAAGGAAGGCCTGTGCAATTGTATTACTATTTTAATGAGCCAATAACATGAGAGAGTTAAAACTAAACACCACAAACATGAGATGAGTCAAGCCAATTCCTGCTACACTGGCTCCTGCTCATCAATGGGCAGTGTTCTCTGCTCCCCAGAACCCTCTGGCTCCTGCTCATCCATGGGCAGTGTTCTCTGCTCCCCAGAACCCTCTGGCTCCTGCTCATGCATGGCCAGTGTTCTCCCTGGTCCTGGGGAGTTCAGTGGCTACCCCAGAATCCTCTGGCTCCTGCTCATCAATGAGCAGTGTTCTTCCTGGTCCTGGGGAGCTCCGTGGCTACCCCAGAACCCTCTGGCTCCTGCTCATCCATGGCCAGTGTTCTCCCTGGTCCTGGGGAACTCAGTGGCTACCCAGAATCCTCTGGCTCCTGCTCATCCATGGGCAGTGTTCTCCGCTCCCCAGAACCTTCTGGTTCCTGCTCATCCATGGGCAGTGTTCTCTCTGGTCCTGGGGAGCTCAGTGGCTGCCCAGAATCCTCTGGCTCCTGCTCATCAATGGGTAATGTTCTCTCTGGTCCTGGGGAGCTCAGTGGCTACACAGAATCCTCTGGCTCCTGCTCATCAATGGGTAGTGTTACTCCCTGATCTTGGGAAGCTCTGTGGCTACCCCCAGGATCCTCAGCAGCTACCTGCAATGGATCAGAGTCAGATTTCACAAGAAAGCTTCTTTGTTACCCATTAATTAGAAATCATGAAGTATCAAGTATTTTTACATGCACTAAGTGAATATAATAGAAATTCCAGAACCCCTGTGAAAGGGACAGCAGTCAGATAAACTTGAGCTCACTTGGAGGGAGGTTCTTGGGCCTTATGTGAATGGAGCCATCTCTAAGGAGAACAGGGAGCAAGCAGAATCCAGGGAAAGTATTCTGCATTGTAGATGAATTTCTAAATGGTCTTATTAAATAAAAAACATAGTGCCAAATATAGGAGTAAAAGCCTTAGAGAGATCAGTGAAATAGGGAAAGCCACCAGCCAACCTTACCTCACCAACTCTACAGCTTCCAAATGTGAGCTACTTCCTGTCTTACCCATGACTTTATTGCCTTACTGTTCTGCCCTCTCATTGGCTA
This sequence comes from Peromyscus leucopus, assembly GCF_004664715.2. Lineage (NCBI taxonomy): Eukaryota > Metazoa > Chordata > Mammalia > Rodentia > Cricetidae > Peromyscus > Peromyscus leucopus. Next base: position 27,668,957 of record NC_051064.1, on the reverse strand, counting down.
TCTTAGCCCAGCTACCTCATTTCCTTGTCACTGCCTGTCTATACAGACCTCCAGGTCTCTGTGGTTGGTACTGGGATTAATGGTGTGTGTTGCCACCCTCGGCTCTGTTCCCTAGTATGGCCTTGAACACACAGAGACCCTGCCTGCTAAGTGATAGGATTAAGAGCTTGTTGCCTCACTTTGTTTACTTAAAATGGCTGGCCTTTTCCCCTGATCTCCAGGCAAGCTTTTCACCACATTTCAGTACAAACAAAATATCACCACACTGCATGGATGACACCAGGATCTCAGTGCAATGAGAAAACACTGATATTAGAGAATCTGAAGAATCAAGATACAACCACAGAACTGAGAAACGCTTGAAGTTTTTTTTTTTTTTTGGTTTGTTTGTTGGTTGGTTGGTTGGTTTTTTGAGACAGGGTTTCTCTGTGTAGCTTTGCACCTTTCCTGGAACTCACTCTGCAGCCCAGGCTGGCCCTGAACTCGTAAATATCTGCCTGCCTCTGCCTCCCGAGTGCTGGGATTAAAGGCGTGCACTACCACTGCCGGCACGTTTGAAGTTTTGAGTACTGCATTGACAGTATCAATGGGAATACTAGGTCCAAAAGGAGAAAATACACATTGTCTGTGCTTATGGAAATATGTAATTAATTAGTATAAAGATTTGTGTACAAGACATCTCTTTGAAGGTCATTCCATGCAAGGAAACATGGGGAAAGGCAATGTCACCACTGGGGAAAGCTAGAACTCAAGCCCCTTGGGGACTCTTTGAGCTATTAGCTAATATCCATCAGAATTATATCATCTGATGGGTGGAGCATTGGTCCTCCCATTTCTACAAGCCCTTTGAAGAGTGTTGTGCCCTAGGCATCAACTCACACTCCTTCCAGGATGTTTTAAACATAGGCACAGACAAAGTTCTCAGAATATGAGTATGAAGGGGCCATGAGCCAGGCACCAGTATCTCAGTACACATTTGCCAGAAAGAAATCCCTTGATTTTTAATTACCTTTTCTCATTTTTTAGTTAAGGTATTGTCCTGCCAAACCTGACTACTCTAAAAAGAATTTTCTTAAACTACCCATGCCAATTTTTTCTGCACACCCAAGGAAAGGTAGACAAAATGTCATCTTTGTTTAGATGCTGTAGAAAACTCACCAAGTTAGTTTTAATCCCAAACCATTCCAAGCTTAAAATATCTAGTATCTGCATGGGTAGATAGCTGGCCTCCACTCCTGGCCTTGACATGGAATAGACTAATATTCATACTTCCCTAACAGAAGCTGGATCTCTTTTCTGTAGGAGATTCGTGATGTGTTTGGACATGATGGTTTCAGTAGTTGTGTTAGGCAGGATTGTCTAGAGGAACGGAATCATTGGTTAAGTCCACTCACATTAAAATGGCAACAACAACCTGAAAGGGTAACAGCCTCGCAGCTAATCAGACCACCAGGCTGGGTGTCTCAACAGCTGGAGCACTCCTTCAGTAGTTGTTCCTCACTCGGCTGACAACCAGGCAGTGCTTAGCCCACAAGGCTGAGTGCCTCGACTGTCACAATCCGGCACTGAAAACCTAGAAGGTTCCTCTGCTCTTTAGTCTATGATGGAAGCCTGGGAATGCTGGTTCTGACATCAGTAATGGAATCAGCAGCAGCTGCAACAGGGCAAATGAACTCTGTAGCTGGGAAATCCAAGCAAGCAAAAAGCCAGTCATCTTTCTTCCATCACACTTCTCCCATAAAGTGTTGCCCACATTCATGGTGGATCATCCTCCATCAATTAAAGCAATCAGGTCAGTTCTTCAGGTGAGGATTCCTATTCAGGTGATTCTAATTTGTGACAAGTTGACATTAAAATTAGCCACAATAGTAAAGCACTCTTCATTGGTGACATCAAGCCATCTTTCAGTAAGAAAATACATCAAATTTATTTAGAATGAAAATAGAAATGTGGCTGTCTGGTCTTATCTTACAGTTTTAAGAGCTGCAATGCCTGAACACTGCCCCTTAGATTAGGCCTCAATTCAAATACCCACTCCAAGTATCTACTCAAGAACTTAAGAGAGATTCAAGTAAAGGTCTAAAACAATCACCTGCTGGGATGGGAAGAGGGAAAAGGGGGAATCTGTGGTTGGTATGTAAAATGAATAGAAAATTTCTTAATGAAAAAAAAAAAAAACCTATCACCGGTTAACCTCCTCATAAAATGGTCTCAGCTAATGGTATTGCATTTTCCAGCATGACAGAACAAACTTTAAAGACACAACATGGCCTCTTCACCATGCTGCTACCCTTGGCCTCTTCCTTGTGTTACTACCCACGAGCAAATAGCACTTAGCACCCATCATGATACCACAGTGCTTTCTTTCTTGGACTCCATATTTGCTTCCCTTTATCTATTTTCCAAACAACGGCTGCAGGTTTTTGGAAACAATGACCTTGTCATCTCCTTTATCCTTCAAATCCTAAAAGTGCTTCACGTGTGTTCTGAGCTGAAACTTTTCCTGGGGAGATGCTACATACACGTCTACTTATCCTCCTAGATAAAGTATAGATACCACCAATATTCAGCTTGGTGAACCAGTGAGTTTTATTGGGTTATTTACAGAAATATGGGTAAGGGGTTATTTACATGAGCAGAATTGACTCAAAGTCAGCTGCATCACCAAAGCCTACCCCAGCATGGGTGACAGCTCACAAAGTCTGGGAACCTGGATTGAAGAGTCTGTTCTAAGTGACTCAGTTGGTCTAAACCTCTTTCAGGCAACTCAACCAGGTTTCCCTCCTCCAGGTCTGGTCTCAGGGTTTTCATTCCCCCTTGGCATATCTGGAAGTCTTCCTTGCAGCGTGGCTTTGCCAGTCTGAGGTGGACTCTTAGCTTTTATTGCTTACTCTGGCAGGAAGGGGCCTCTTGAATCTTCTCAGTTTCAGGGACTTACTGAAGCTATTTTGAATTGTTTGCCTTCCAACTTAAGGAGCTTCCCTGTGAGATAACCTGTTCCTAGAGTAGCTTATCTACCTCTTATCCCCTGCCTAGAATGCTCTGCTAAGGTTTCACATGGAGGGGGGCTTGCTTTCCCCCGTCTTTGAATCTCAACAAAGACTAAATCTTTCCGTTGAATTTCCCCAGTCCTACATCTATACCAGGAAGTACCTCAACAGTCCTTGCCCCACTCTTGGCTTATTTCATCCTAGGCACTTAGCATCAGCTTACATTTATTTGCTTATTTGTTTAATTGCTTGTCTTCCCTCTAACACATAAAAGCATGTTTCATGTGCTGCTATTCATCTTTAGACCATAAATAAAAAGAATGCCAATCTTCAAGTATATATTTCAATAAATGTTTACTAAAAGAATAAATAAAGATAAAAAAATAACAGAACTTTTGTTTTTAGGCATAACTCTTAGCAGCGGGTGGAAATCTTTATAGTAACTACCATGGTAGGAAACCACCAAGGCTCTGAGTTTTCCTGAAAAGACTAGAAATTAGAGTGTTTAGCTGGGGAACCATCCAAACCCTGCTGTTTAACACATTGCTTTTCACAGTCCATTTGTCAAGTTCATACAACCATTTTTGAGTTTGACAGTTTTTCCTGGAGTATTGTAACAGTTGAGAACACAGGCTGATACAAAAATATTATAAGAAAATAACTATGGATTAATCTTTCTGCCATATTATGTGGAGATATTTCCAGGAACACTCCAGGTATAAAACGAGCAGGCCAAGTAAAAAGTCAGCACAATGAGTGTGTCCTTTCTTCCTAATGAACGGACGTTACCACCTTATAACCTTGGATCTCAGAACTGAAAGGAAAAATATCAGCTCAGGACCCCCAAGACCAAGTTCTCAGCACAAAGGAGATTTATTCCCCCCGATGGTGGGCAGGGAATTAGAAACAAAGAATAAGAGAAAAGACAGAAGATAGAGGACAAGGGAGAAGGGGAAAAGAACAAGGGAAAGGGGACAGGGATATTTGGCCCCCCTTGGGGGTGGCAAAGGACTGCCTCTGGACAGAGAGGAGACAGACATGGCACATAGGAAAATGGCAATTTATAAAGGTACAAGGAGAACCCCTGTGTTAGGATGTTAATTGGTCATGGTAATTGGGTGAACCAAAGGGGTCTTTTGATTGCTGGACTTCAATACTTTGATAGCTGGACCTTGGTAGTCAGCCTCAGGAGGAGGAGGTGAAGAGATAACAAAATAGACCTTGGTGGCTAGCTTTAGAAATGTAATCTAAAGTTTTTTAGTAAGGCAGAAGGAATGAGGGAGAAGGGCAAAGCCTACCAGAGACATGCTCACCACACTAGAGCTGGCCAGAGTCTCTTCAATGTTAGTTTAGTGAGTTTTGGAGATTAGACAACCAGAGGAGAACTATGGTAAATTCCAGACTAAGTCAACCAATGAAAGCTTAGAGCAGAAAGAACCTTCTTCTTCCTTTCGAGTCTCACTACCCAAGAGGGATTGCTGATGGGGAATGAACTCTGCTAGGCTCACAAGATACCAGGGGGAACACTATGCTCACAAGACATCCCTTCTGGTTACAAGTAATCAACTACTTCAAACCCATTCTGCCCAAACTCAGGAGCCCTTCCTCCTTGTCTTTCAGTGGCACTATATTTACATTGTCTAACTCTGATGTGATTTTGGAGAGAAACAGTTTGAATTTCTTCTCCTAAGATGGATGAGTGAACAGATACTTATTAAAATTATAATTCAATTTAATAAATGAATAAAAAAGTCTCATTAAAAAAATCATTGCCTTTGGCCTTAAAATAGCTTGAGCCATTCAAGCAAGATCTAGTGCATTCAAATTGGTATGGACACAGATGCCCCAAAATTCCAAGCATTTGGAAGTTAGCTCTGCTGGTAAGATCAAACCTATACTATCCATCTTCTTGTAGATGGTTCATACAAGGCCTAAAGGCTAATTGACATACAGAAACCCAAGTTTTATACCCTTCCAATCGCTCCTCCTCACTTAGTCAACTGTAGATGTGACGAGTCGGGTGTCCCAGGACTACAGATTTTCAGTTACGTTTAAAGATGATACATTCCATAGGTCTGTTAATATCAAGTGCTAAAGAGCTGTTAGAGAGAAAACAAAATCTTAATTTTGTTTTTGTTTTTGTTTTTGTTTTTTTTGAGACAGGGTTTCTCTGTGTAGCTTTGTGCCTTTGCTGGAACTCACTTGGTAGCCCAGGCTGGCCTCGAACTCACAGAGATCCGCCTGCCTCTGCCTCCCAAGTGCTGGGATTAAAGACATGCGCTAGGCTCACAACCAAAAATCTTAAATTTTTAAAAGAAGAAAGTACTATATATAATTACACACAGAGAGAGACAGAGATAGATACAGAAAGAGACAGAGACAGACAGACAGAGTCTCTTCCAGTTGTCATAAGATCTGTTAAACCAGACTTAGGATGAAGGCTCTGATTCTATCTGAGTAAATATTGTTAGCCTCTTTTTAAAAATGCAGTTTATTTCTGCCAATGATCACAACCACTTGAGAGCTTGGATTACAGCAGCTACCATGCCAATATCAAGCAACAGTCACTGCTGTATTTGTTTCAGGATTCTCTTTTCAATTTTAACACGTGTTTTCTATTAAAGTACTATTACATAGAAGTACTTTAGAAAAAAGAGGGACTTTGGAATGGACATGGTGGTACACATTTACAACTACGTGGGAAGGGAAGACAGGAGGATTTCAAATCTGGGAGTAGCCTGGGCTACATAACAAACTTGCCTCAACAATAATAAAAAAAAAATGTTGTTTATTTTCTGAGGGATAGCTATAATCATTATGAAGCATTATGTGTGAATGTAGAACCTCCTTTCCACATTCAGGAATTTCTTCTGTTACCTCAGCTGGATTTTCCAAGCTATCCCAAACACTGTAACCACACTGCCCATTACAAAAGAAATTACTTAGCAGGGGAAAATTTCCATTATTTTTGCCTGTAAGCTTGGGGAATTTGTGAAAGGGAACTATTTTTATAACTGGTATTTTTATGTAGGAGGTATGCCTGAAAATCAAACAAAACAAAAATAACGCCGTCCCATGGATGAATTATATTTTCATAAAATATATTTGAAATCAATAAAAAATAGTCCCTAGCAAATACAAAATGCCTGTATTGTACAAGCAGACAAGGGTGCACACCATGAAACATAGCTTTTATTAGATCCATGTTAGTCTTTGAGACTCAAATTAATTCTAACTATTTTCTATCTGATGGGAGAGAAAAGAGACTGAAATACAGCTGAGGGGAGGGCCATATGTAGAGAGAGCCAAAGCTTGGGTACTTGGAGAGACACTGTAGCCCTCTTGGAGAGAAGACATGGGTAGTTCAAGGAGGAAACAGTTGTCAGGTTCAAAGATTTCCAGGAAGATCAGAAGCTGTTTTCCTGTGTCTCTATATTGCGAACATTCACAGCTCACCCTCTGAGAAGGACACTGCAAACAGCTAATTATCTGGGGAGAGGTTTTGTGCTGCTGATGAAAGGTGGAGCAGTCAGGCATCGTGACAATGACAGCAGAGAAGGAGATAGTGTCAGGAGCCCAAGGGTGGGTCAGAGCTCCTTCTGGTCCCATCTGTCCTCCTATGACTGGGATTCTAATGCTGATGTCAAATGGTAGGTCAATTCATTCATTTTTTCCCTGTTCAGCAAATGCACCATTTTTCCCTTTGGATCATTAATGGAAAATAGAATCTATTCTTTAAATAACAGCTAGTTGGCAAGTTTCTAAAAGAAATGCAGGACAGAATTTCAAGTCAGGTTCAGGTTTTTTGCAGCACGAAATGGAAACGATGGCCATACCGGCATTAAGCAAAGTGATGCTGTGGCAGTAAGGGTTATTTTTAGGGTGGTTTGGGGACAGAGCCTTCCAATGTTGCCCAGGCTGGTCTTGAACTCATCTGCTCAGAGAACTCTATCCCTTCAGCTTCCTGAGCAACTGGAAGTACAGGCATGTACCATCATATAAGGTATGGCTATGGTTTAGCATGCCCAGTGGAGAACTTTCTGTGATTGTACAGGACCTAGAGGTCTCATAGGCATACCTCTACTTGGTAAAGCTTTGTAGTCAGGTAGCAGAGGAAAATAGCACTTTCTGGGGTCACAGTCTATTAATGTTGTCCATCTAAACCTTTTCTACCAGACTTTACTCTATTTTGCAGACAATAAAAATAATGGCTGGCAACAGCTAAATTGCTTCATGTGCCACAAGTTAATGAAAGAGAATTCAGTATTAGAATGTATATGTATAACATTTTTAGAGCTATTTCTGATTCAACCATGCATATATCAGAAGCTAATAGAATAGTTGATCAAATTTTATTATGGGCTACCTGAAACATGAGTTATATATGAATTATACTTAACCTCATTCAACTTTAAATGAAACACATATTATCCATGTAATGCTTCACAAACCAAATGCTTGCGACAACCCCACTCCCCTAGCTTGTCACACTTGCTGTACTGTTTCAGTCTGAACTTTGTTACTTGAATCTAGGCTACATTTATTTTCCCAGTAATGGGCATTGAATCTGGAACCTTGTTGCACCAAGCAATCTCTCTACCACTAAGTTATACCCTAACTCTCTTTTTCAAATTGTGTTTTCTGAGAAAGGATCTATCTAAGTTGCCCAGGGTGCTTTGAACTTACTCTGTAGCCAAGGCAAGAGTTAAAGTCAAGATGCTGCTGCCTCCTAAGTCTCCTGAGTAGAGTAGCAGAGGTTATGAGCCTTTGACACCATACCTGGCTCCAGTGTTCATTTTCACTTGAAAAGTGTCGATTAAAAGGAACTAGGAATTTTAATACAATTTCCATCTAAAGGATGCCTGATGATTTGATGTTGTCTGTATTGTGGTAAGAGTAGGTTACATACATATGTCTTTGTACATGGTATGGCAGGGACTGTATTAGTGTGTTTGTGGATATACCTTTAACAGTACTGAGAAAATTAGGAAAGTGAAATATTGCTGGTTTGAGATTATGCTGAGAAAACTGGGGCAAAATGCCTGATAGCCTTTGACAGTGTAAGAAAACTATACTTTCTATTAACATGCTTCCCTTGGGAATAAATAATGAGAGCTACCCTATTGGAGAAAAAAATGAGTCCTGCTGTAAGGGAGGCAAATGCCTTCTCAATGGTTTTCTTCTCAAAGAGGTGGATGACACAGTGACATTTCAAAGAGGGTTTTATGAGGAGTAGTCTTCAATGTTAGTGATAAAGATCCATGCTGTTTAATTTACTTTTAGGTTCAGAAGGACTTCATCCTTGAGAGCAAAGCTTTCTAACTTTTTTTTCTTCTTAAATGGCACTATTTGGTAATTATGCCAAATAAATTTTAGTCATAAGTAAGAGATTCTTGTGAGTCTTCCCTGACATAGTATGAGTATCAGAAAAAAAAATTGAAGCTTCCATTTCTATGACTGTCCCTGGCCACCACCATCCTCTGGGAGGGATGTTCTTTAACCAACAAGAAATCAGAAATTTAATCTCAAAAAGGAAAATGAGCTCCCCTGCTCACAAGACTTGAACCTCAGCTTATATTATCAAATGCTTAGGAAACCTAGAACATCCTGTTTCTCAGTAGAATGGTACCCGGAATGCTCTTCCCCTTTAGATCACTATCAAAAGGACACACTCTGCCAGAAACACTGTTAGAATCTACAGTTGAATAAACATGAGCATGAACAAAATCTAGTGAGAAATGGAAACAAAGATTTGCCTTTGCTTATTAAGGAGCTATATCCATAATATATGTGTATATATGTATGTACATATGTGAAATATATATATATATATCCAGCAACGTTCCACAATGAGTTTCTTCATTTTAGAATACTACTTGTCATTTGGGGCCACACACCTGGAAAATAAATGAGGAACAAGTACGAAACAGCCTGTCATCTATCCTTCACAACAATTTTGAGGGAGATAACATCTTTCTTAATTTCATATATAGAAACTCCAGATCAGAGTCCAAGAGGAAAAAATACACTTTTCCAGTGGGATCATACTAACACAGATGTCACAAAAACAAAGGTTTTGTTTGTTTGTTTCAAATGTACAAAGGCTATTTTCTAAAGACTGTCCATTATCCATCTTTCTCTCCTGCTATAAATATATAGTTCTAATGTAGTCTGAAGCATCTCAATTGACCATATTAATGACTAATGGTGATAATAGTGATTATAGATGACAGATTAAATAAGTAGACAGATGGCAGATAGGTAAGTAAATGGTAGGTAGGTAGATATAGATGGATAGGTAGATGATAGATTGCTGTGGGATAATACTCTTGTACACTGTAAAGATTTGTCACTCAAATTGGTTTAACAAAATGCTGATTGGCCAGTAGTCAGGCAGGAAGTATAGGCAAGGGAACCAGACTAGGAGAATCCTGGGAAGAAGAAGGGCAGAATCAGGAGTCACCAGTCAGATGCAGAGGAAGTAAGATGAGAATACCACACTGAGAAAAGGTACCAAGCCACACCACATGGCTAAACATATGTAAGAATTATGGGTTAATTTAAATGTAAGAGCTAGTTAATTAATAAGCCTGAGCTACTGGCTAAGCATTTATAAGTAAGTCAATTATTTGGGATGTGGTTGCTGGATATTTGGGAATGGGAAGTTTCTCTCCCACCTACAATTGATGAATGAATAAATTAGATAGATAGATAGATAGATAGATAGATAGATAGATAGATAGATAGACAGACAGATAGACAGATAGATTAGATAAATGTTTATATATGACACCAAGGAAAAGATAGGAGATCGAGACAGACCTATGACTGTCTACTGGATTTAGAACACCTGAGATAAGGTAACCCTCACATATCCTTAAGTCACATGATAACTTGAGTATAACTGAAGATAATTTAAGATAACTACAAAGAAAATCCAAAGTTTAAAGTATCTTTGCTATTCTCCACTTAACTCCTGAAACAGACTTATTCTAAATAATATCTGACATTACTTACTGCTCACTAAGTAATTTATGCATATAATCTCATCTTATTTTCAAAGATTTAAGTATCTTTTTAAAAAATCACACAATGGAAGTGTCAAGCTAAGACAGCATAAGTCATTCCCCCAGAGTCCTAGAACTAGTAACATAATCCAAGTCCTATCTAGATATAAAATTCTTCACCTTGACACTTATTTTCTCTCAGCTATAACAACAAAAGCATGTAAAAGATGGAAAGAAAGTAGTGAATTCTGTCTGTGTCTTATATATGATAAATTCCAGAATTATTAGAGCCAGATGGACATGATAAAAGATCATAGGTCTTGGCCTCAAAATATCAGGGATCTTGGTCTAATCTCCATTTCTCAGTCCTGTAGCCCTGGCAACTGATCCCTAAATCCCTCTAGTTTATTCATTCCATGATTCCAGGCTGTAATGTTGTAATAAAAACACGAAGTAGGGATTGTTATGATTTAGTTACTATGATCCATATAAGAAGCCAAATTGAGAATTAGCACTTTAAAAACTCATATGTCAGTAGTGAAAATGACCTGTGGGGAAAATATAGTGTCACAAGTAGAAGCATAAATAGACCTATGCAAACAATAAATCTCAGGAGGGCTAGAAAAGTTCCTGCAGATTTAACCAACAGTGGATCCAAAACAGAAGAAAAGACATCTGAGCTGAATGTGTACACACTTTTTCTTGACATTACTTGCTGAACAACACAGTATGACTCCTGTTTCTTCATGTTCAATTTATATTAAACGTTATGAGTAATTTGGAGATTATGTCCAGATAGGGGAAGAAGATGTGCATAGATAGATAGACTTTCTCTAACTGACTTGAGCATCTGAAGATCTGAGTATCTGAAGCAAGTCCTGGAACTCGTTCCCCAAAGATACAATGAATGAATAGACTATGATTTGATTCATACCCTGTTGAGCACTTGAACTTGAATCTCTTTTGTTCTATGAATAATATCATATTGCAAATTTTTGTAACTAATTTTTAGTGAAGTACTTATGCATGTTCTTAACCTGTAGCTATTTTTAAAGATAAAGAGCACAAGTGTATCTGTTATAGTGGAAGACCTTTAGGCTGCAATAGATGAGACCTTATTAGGGAATATTTTTTCATTTCATTTTTTTGTAGGCTAGACATATCAAGTAGTCTATTGTAAAGATCCATTCATTTAAACACTTCCTATCTAGAATGGAATTTGGCACCCACCACAGTGGTGATTATAATAATCAAAATAAACAAATCACTGGACAGATACTGTATAGTCAAACTCAAATCACTATGAGAAAGATATTCACAGAGACAGAAATGAGATTGGAAGCCATTGCCAGAGGCTGGGGCAATGGAGGAGGGAGTCAGAGTTAGAAGCTGTCTGTGAATCAGGACAGGGACTTGGTTTTGTGAGAGGAAAGAAGTCAGAATCAGGAGCTGTGTGTGAATCAGGACAGGGACTTGGTTTTGTGAGAGGAAAGGAGTCAGAATCAGGAGCTGTGTGTGAATCCGGACAAGGATTTGGTTTTGTGAGAGGAAAGGACTTCTGCGGATGGATGGTGAGCACAAATTCGCGGCAATATGACTGCACTAATGCTACGTAAAATGGTTAAGGTGCTAAACTTGCTGTTATTTATTCTAGTACACTGAAAATAAATCTAGGAAAACTACCCAAAACATGTAGTGACTTTCCTCACCCTCCTTAGTTTTTAAGTATTTGGATTCTGTGTGTGTGTTATTGGAAGGCTTCATTTTGTGTCTGACTCTAATATACCAAATACTTTTCTTCTCCAGAAGAATCCTGTCAATAGTACTGGGTTTATTGTGAGAGCAAAGCTAGGAAGGTAATGTTTTCTTGTGCCAGGAGTCCCAGTCCTAAAAGACCACAGACCACAAAGCTATTTGTAGTCTTTAAACTGTGGCAGCAAAATGCTATGAATATGCATGATTTCCTCCCAGTGGGACCCAGAAATAATGTAATTCAGGGAGCCCTCTGTGGGAGTTTAAAGATAATTGCAATACAGTTGTGCATTTATTCATTACTTTGGCCCCTCAAAATGCAAAAGCTGCCCATGACGTCTTTAGGATACACCCCTGCTCAGATAGCTGTCCAACCACAGTACCACTGCTGTCTTCTCTCAGCTGGGCTCCTCCAGTACTTCAAGCCAGTGCCTCTGCTTCTTCCTTTACCTATTGCCTTCTATCCCCCAAGCAATGACCAATGGTGATAAAATGCAAGTCAGATTCCTTTCTTTTCTATTCAAAACTCTTCAAACAAGTTTACATTTCCTTGGGAAAAAAATACAAAGTAATAGACATACCTTGTGTTCAGCATGAACTCACTGAATGAATAAAAGTATATAAATTAACTGAAGGGATAGGAGCACATAAATACTCCCTGGTAGTTAATGTTCTAGAGTACATTATTAACATAGCAGTGAATAAATATAAAAGTATTGTTTTCCTTTGGTCAAAATACGAATAAAAACAGTTGGTATAAACAGTTCTACATGGTGGGAAGAGAAGGCAGGGCAGGGGGGGGATGATGTTTGAACATTTCAGGGTTAAGAAAGGTGGAAGGGTGTGGTACTGCAGAGGAAGAAAACTGCAGGAACCAAAGTTTACTGGTGTTGATTCATATCCAAGGAACACGATAGCAGAGAAGCAGAGTATAGGAGGTGCCCTGGGCAGACTCTGGAAGTGAGCACCAATCTGCAGCAAACACTGCACAATTGGAGTGTAGAACTGAAAATAAAAAGATGGAAAAACTAACAAGACAAGGGAAGGGTAGATTCCCGTACCCCTAAGGTCTTTATGATGTCTCTGACTAGCTGAGAGCCAAGAATGTTAGAGGACTGAAAGGAGACCATGCTGCCTTCTCTGAGGGACAGCTCAAACAAGTGTATGCAGCTCATGAACCATGCTTAAGCTAAAGCATATGTCTTAAGGGCTTAGCTTTAACTTCATCCACATCAACATGCCTCTCATCATGAAACTGAACAGTGCACCTCATAAGCCATGTTACAATTCCATCTAAAAAGTTACATTCTATGAGAGAAACAAATACAATTTATATTTCTTAATTTTAAAACTCTACTAATTTTTAAACTTTGCTTAATCTTTGAACCTAATTGTAAACTGTAGCTCTTTTAAACAGTATAACTTCAAACCCCAGAAAATTAGACTTGGGGATGTAATTTTGTGGTAGAATGCTTGTCTAGATTGTACAAGGCCCTGTGCCCAGTTCGCAGCATCACACAAAACAAATACATAACTGCAACAAAAGCTGCCAAATCCTGTCTGTAGCTGTTGAACACCTTGGGGCATCTTTTTCTTACAACCACACTCCAACCATCCTCTGAGGCTGTACTTACTCTCTGCTTATTACTCTTCTCCAATTTTTTTCATACTGACTTATCCTGAAAGTCTTTTCTCTGATGGGCTCCACAACCAGCCAGGCCATGTTACATTTACTGCAGCAGGAGGCATTGCCCAAATAACTTTATTCCCATCCAATGCAAGATGAATGACTGCGTATTCTTAGAAATACCTAAGAATTCAGAGACTACTGTCCCTGTGTGCCTTTCTTGAGGGATCTACTAGACAGCAAATTTCAGACCATAAAACTGACCAATGACCTGTAGTGATATGCTCAAAATATGGCTGCTATGCAGCTCCAATTTTGATACCTTCCCTGGATGATAGCATCATGGAAGGAAAAGGCCAATTGCAGTGTGCTCCTCCTGATGAAGCTGCACATCATCTGCTAAAGGTCAAATGTGTGTGCAAACTGCCACTAACAGTTTGTTTGCAGAAAACACCAAGGACAGTTATGTTAGACTCACCAGGAAAATGCAACCGCCAAACTCAAGACAAGGAAATGATGCAAGGAATAAGAAATGGAAGGGGAGCCACAATGTAGCACAAATCTTAGAAGGTCTTATTAATAAAAACAAACCCAGAGCCAGGTTTTGGGATGAACACTGAAAGATCAGAGAAACAGAACCAGCCACAGCTGACCTCACTTCGCCAACTTCTCAACTGATCCTCTTTCCTCAGACTGGAAGCCTCTGAGTCCTCATTCAGAATGAATCTCATCTGACCTGCTGCTCAAAAGCCTAAAAGCTTAACCAGCTCTAGTTCCTGGTCCTCGCACCTTATATACCTTTCTGCTTCCTGCCATCACTTCCTGGGATTAAAGGCTTGTGTCACCATGCCTGGCTGTTTCCAGTGTGAATTTGAACTCACAGAGATCCAGACAGATCTCTGCCTTTGGAATGCTAGGATTAAAGGCATGTGTGCCACCATTTTCTGGCCTCTATATCTAGTGGCTGTTCTGTTCTCTGACCCCAGATAAGTTTATTAGAGTGCACAATATTTTGGGGAACACAATATCACCACACCACAGTATAAAAGAGACTTTAGATGCATATTAAGTAATCATTAGTGTAGGCCTTGTTTGAGAAACAGTCAAGAATTATGATAATCAGGAAAACATGCCTACCAAGTATAAACCATTGAAGGGTCTATCATGGTTCATGCATGATAACAGTACTGGTTTTAAAAATTGTTCCAATAGATGAGGGGCCCCCAACTGTCTCAGGCCCTCTGAATAGCTTGATCTGTTTGGGAGGCATCCAGGCAGTGGAACCAGATCCTTTGCTCAGTGCATGAGCTGGCTGTTTGAAACCTGGGGCTTATGCAGGGATGCTTGGCTCAGCCTGGGAGGAGGGAACTGGACCTGCCTGGAGTGAGTCTACCAGGTTGATCTCAATCCTCTGGGCTTTGCCCTGGAGGAGGTGGGAATGGGAGGTGGGGTGGGGGGAAGGGGTGGGAGGCGGGAGGGGGAGAACAAGGGAATCCGTGACTGATATGTAGAACTAAATTATATTGTAAAATAAAATTAAATAAAATAAATAAATAAATAAATAAATAAAAATTGTTTTTAATAAAAATTGTGTTGGGGAAGTGGACCAATTGGTAAAGTGCCTGCTGTCCAAGCATAAAGACCTAAGTTTGGATCCCCAACACTCATGTAAAAATCAGGCCATGGTAGCACACACTGTAATCCCAGTGCAGTAGGGAAGTGGGAGCAGAGAAGGAGGATCCCTGACATTATTCACTGACTAGCTGTCCTTGCTCATGTCCTGGCAAGCTTCAGGTTCAGTGAGAGAACCTGTTTTTTAAAAGTAAAATTGGGAATGGCAGACCCTTTATTGATCTCTGGCCTACATATTTGCACATACTTCTGCAAGTTACATGCACATAACTGTTAGAAATCCAGGCTTGCTCTGTGTGTAAGGAGAAATCCATCTTGTGTTCACAACTGGGCACATACAGGATCTGACAAGAAAGGATGGAGGTAAATTTCAAAGAGAAAATCCCTCCCATACTCCATGTCCTATTGCCCACGTAATTTCATCTTACATCTTCATATTGCAATTCAATGGGATATCTGAGAAGGGACTTACAGAGCTGAGATCTCTCAAACTGAGCGTATGAGGCTGTGGATGCTCAAATAGTGACCAAATTCCTTGTTCTGTGAACATGCTTGAATATGGTGGCTTGTACCAAAGGAAAATGACTTAGGAGTTTAAATTTTACGTTGTTACTCATCTCTATCTTCTCTCTCTATTTCCTTTCAGATATTTGCACACAATATACTTAGGTATTCGGAGCCGGCAGAGTGGGGAGAGTGGCAGGTGGCGGTTTTACTGGAGGATGGTGTATGAGTATGCAGATGTGAGTATGCTGCATTTGCTAGCCACCTTTCTGGAGAGTGCTCCACAGCTGGTCCTGCAGCTCTGCATCATCGTACAGACTCACAGCTTGCAGGCCCTCCAAGGTACGGGCTCACAGTTTGATTTCTGAATTGGGGGAGAGACTGGCTACTTTTGTCACAATCCAAGGATGTATGATGTCCGTTGACACAAGCCTCTTGTATGTCTGCTGTTTTGCACATGACTTGTGAATTATGCATGATATTTCTTCCACCCTTGCCTGTCATGGTCATTTTAGCAGAAAAAAATCTGATTTATGATTTTGCACTTGGTCCCTATGAGCATAGAGTCAAAGCCTGGTTTTCATGTTAGAATAATTTGCAAAAAGTTACAAAGACAACAATAACTATTATTCTCTGTCTAATATATATGGATAATACATACCATTGCCTTTGACATTAAGAAATAGAAAGGGACAAATGAAAAAAAATGTTGCCTTGATGATTATTTTTAAAAATCATATGGAAATCTTATGAATATTTAACAATATATTATTTCTGTACTATAGGCTTTATGGTAGATTGATAAGTATCTGGTTAATATTTTGTTCTGCCATATGATCAGCAAGACTGTTGCATTTATAATAAGTGGCTAATGAATTCCCCTTAAGTGCCTGCCTTGAGGAGATTTCTATCAGGGTTCAGGACAGATGCTACAGGCAGCTAAGGATATTAATCTGAGGGATATTCAGTGAATCTAAGCACACTGATCTCGATAGTCCATTCACTTTATTCTTCTAAGTCAATTCCATCTACACAGTTTCTTTTCTGTTCTCATACTTAGCTCCTCTCAGTCCCTCCTGCTCTCAGTCCCTTCCACTGTTCTCTCATCTCTATCTAGTTCTTTCCATCTCCTCTTTCCATCTCCGTCCTCATCTTTGTTCTTCTCAATCAATTCTCCCTCATGCTCTCAGAGAACCAGTATATACACATGCAGTAATTCTTTGGCAAAGCAGTTCCAGGCTTGAAGTTTTCAGGGTCACCGAGAGAGGTGATAAGGATCCACAATAAAGCAATAAAAGTCAGCTTCTAATTACAACCCAAAAGGGGAGTGACTAAAGGAGAGTTCTCTGGTAGGGTCAACTAAAGGCTAAGATCATTAGGGAATCTAGGAATAGCCCCTGGCTGAGGAGGAACTAAAACTTAATTTGCACAAGAAAGGAGCTTAGCACCTATCACCTGCCTGGCCTTGAAGTCAATTTTCTTGGGTCAGTGGAAAGTAACTACCTTAACTCAGTAACTAGCAAGTGGCTAAAAACATCATCCCAGGAATGTGAGCACTAAATCTCTTAAGTTAGGGTCTTGTGTAAATAACCCAGGGTGAAGGTAAGGAGTTGAGGATTTAATTGTTAGTGGTTCTTTTCTCTATCTGTAAGTAAAATGAGCTAATGTTTATTTCTCTGCATTTGTCCTTGGGACAAGGTATCTTTGTTGAAATACTTTCGTCTGGAGAATAGCCCTGGCCAGATATATGTTAGTGAAAAATAAACACAGCAGGGGACTGTTATGCCCAGATTGTGACCCCCCAAAGAGACCACCGTAGACCTTGGATGTCCAGATGCAACAGCAAGGTTTATTCTGCAGATACAAGTCTAGACAGGGACTCATTCCTACACCCAATACAGTGAGGCAGGGAGGAGTGCCTCTTTCTTGGGGAAGTTAGTTTTTATAGGCAAAACCCATAAAATTTCTTAGAGGGGAGGGGGTTAGTACGGGTCCATCCTTGATTGGTCAAGTTTTTCCCGGGCCTGGACTTTACCTTATTTTATCTTATCTGTTTGCCCTGTCAGGAGTTTTACAACTCATCTCCGGGGTCTGGTCTTGTTATCTCTGGAGAGGGGCATCTCGTGGTTAATTGGTTACCATCAGACATCCTGACTCTGTCCTTTTGTTCCTGGGGCTGGCGCCATCATTTCTGGGGACTTGAAACTGGCCTGGCCTGGATCACAGTCCCCAAAGCTGCCACTGAATACTTTAGGTACAGAATGCAAAAGTAAGGTGTTTTCTAAGTTTACAAGTCTCCAGGGAGGCTCTTCCAAATCTCTCACTCACAGCAGGGAGGTGGGAAGGAGCCCTCCCCTTTCTTTGTGAGGCTAGTTCTTAAAGGCACAGACCATATAATTTATTTTAACCCGCCTCCCTTTTTAGTCTTTTGGTCTCTTTTGGTCGAATATCCTGACTGTTTTCCAAAGTCCCTGTAGCAGATACAACCACCTGGGGAAAAGGGGTCTAAGTTCTTATCTACACTTAGGAATCCTGGTTTAAGCTTCTCTTTGTCTGTAGGGGATAGAGTGGGGGGTTTTACTGAGGTATCACAGGGACAGTTGTCCAATTACCCCAAATGTATAGGGAAAGTTGTGCCCAAGATTGAGATGCAATCGTGAGATTACATGTACACATAACATGGGAATGCACAGTAAATGGGGAGAATCATAGCTGTTTTTGCACAAGTTTACAACAAGAGATAGCCAATCGATTCAAAAGGCAGTAATTCTAAAATGTCTTGCATGATGATTTCCTCTAACGGAACCCTTAGTTCTGATAGGTTGACCTTCTGAACTCTAGTTGTCACTGCTGTATATTCTCATGGACTTTTGCTGCCAGTGGCTCTCAAAGAGTGGCCCTGACATTTCTTTGGGGGGTTGATGCTCAGAACCATCCTAGAACAAGGCATGAAGATAAGATGGTTACTATAGATTGATAGGGATATAAATTGGTATAAGTATGGTGAGTAAGGGACACTTCTAATTAATATGTTTCCTGGTGTGTTTCTCAATCATAAGCAGGCTGATAATGTCTCCTGAATGTCCGTGCTGTTTCCTCCTCAGCAGAACTGCCTGAGTTACACGCAGCATTACCATGCTCTGTCATGCTCCATCTAGAGACTCGATCTGAATGGTGTTTGGAATTTTTAGTGTCTTTGTAGTTGTTATGGAAAGAGCATGATAAATTTGTCTGGGTGTTTTCAATTAGAGATAGAGGCCAAGGTGAATATGACAGGAAAAGAAGGTGCTGTGGAGATGAAAATGCCAACTGTGCTTTATCTGTTTATTCTGAGCCAAATGTGAGTGATTTTGACTTGGAAACAGAGTCTTGGTTATAAATGGCATGTTACACCATGGGAAAGTTCACTATTTGTTGTTATTTGCTTATAGTTTTTATTGGATTTTTATTATTAATTAAATTTATTTATTTTACATCTTGACCACACTTTCTTCTCCCTCCTCTCCTCCCAGCCACCTCCACCTCCCCTCTGTGCCCCCATGCACTCCTTCTCTGTTTCTGTTCAGAAAGGGGCAGGCCTCTCATGGTTCAACAAAACATGGATATCAAGTTGTGGTAGGACCAAGCACCTTCCCTTTTATTAAAGCTGGACAAGTATACCCAGCATGAGGAATAAGTTCTCAAAAGTGAGCCAAAGCATTAGAGTCAGCTCCTGCTCCCATTATTGGGAGTCAAGGCCGGATATGCACATGTTTATTATATGGTTGTTTTAGAGCAAATCAGTCATCCTGTCTTTCTTCAAATTGACTGGTCATCAAACAGGGTAACAAAGTTCTCTCTCTCTCTCTCTCTCTCTCTCTCTCTCTCTCTCTCTCTCTCTGCCTCTGCTTCCTGCCTCCCTCCCTTCATCCATCATGTGGCACAGGCTGTCACATGATGGCTTTGAGAAGTACTCTTCCAGAAAAAGTGTTATCAGGAAGAGAATCATTCCTGAATAATAGATGTCCAAGCAAAGGAAGATCAAGCTATACAACTGTCATATATGTAGAGGGCCTAGGTCAGTCCTATGCAGGTTCCCTGATTGTCAGTTCAGACTCTTTGAGCAACTGTCAACCCTGGTTAGTTGATTCTGCAGGGTTTTTGTAATGTCCTTGACCTCTCAGGTTTTTAATGGATTTGTTAAGGACAGAAACGGACACAGCACAGGCTGCCCTCAGATTTACTGTGTAGCAGAGACTGAACTTGAGTTCTTTATCTTCCTGCCTCTACAGTCCAAGTGTGGAATTACAGATATCTGACATTTATGCTCAGTATCATAGGAACTTTTATAAGCACAGAAAAGAAAATACATGAACTAGTGTGTTTATAAAACATATACTAGGGTCACTGGACAGGTGAGCTATAGACAGACAGGCAAGGGATTTGAATTGCGTCCTTGTCATATTTTCAGCTGCAGAGTTGGTAGAGGATCAGTGTGGCAAGCTTAGAAAACTTCCCAAAAGTTAAGAGGTGGCATGTCTGCTGCAGAATCAGATAATAAGTTAAAAAGGACAGCCCAAGATATTTTTCCCTTTTCTATAGTCACAATGTTTTCTTCAGTCAAGGTTGAGCTGTTTTTAGATCTTTAAAGAATATGGCTGCTTCAGAGAATTTCATTCTGCTCACAGAACCCTAGCAGCGAATGGCACATTACTTCAAAGATTCCTGGCCCAACTCTGATTTTACACTAGAAAGCCTTGTTTTCAGAAACTTAAAACAAAAAAAGCACTCCAAAATATGTAGTTACAAGTGTATACTACCATGCTTGGCCCAATGCTTAGCCTTATTTATCCTAAACAAAGCAACCAAAGTTTGGGTTTCTTTGATTTGAGTCTCTTCATTGACACAGTTTCTTTTCCCTTTATCTACGAAGCCCTCTACATTTATGCCATCCATGTGTGGGCTTATATACTGGACCTCAGTGTTGGCCAAAGAAAGCTTACTATCAAGTTTCAGAGTACTGTGGGGAAGCAGACCTGTGTCATTCCCCAGGGGATCAATGCCCACAGTGACAAAACTATCAGTAGAATCAGGCAAGCCATTGAATGTAGACGGCAAGTAAGCCCATGAGGTTGTTTTTATCATTGCTGATTTTTAACAATGAAGGGGCTACGATGTTGTGAATGAAAACACACAGAGCAAATAAGAGGCTCTACTACAAACCCTCCACAGCCAGAGACCAGTTCAGGCTACTCACTGACATGGATTACCAGGAGGCATGTCTGCTCACAGATGATCTTTAAAAATGAGCCACCTGATGAATGAAATTGATGTAGGTTATTAGAACAGAGCCTTTTCCCTCTGGAGAACAACAACAAAAAAGGAAATTCAATAAAAGAGCTTAATTTGATGTGCATTTCATGCATCTTTAGTGATGAAATTCTTGGGATTTGAATGTAAAAGCACAGTCCTCTAAGCAGATAATCAACAGGCAAGAAACCTGTGAGGTATTTCCAAATATCTCTCAATTAAAATCTCAAACCATTCTTATTTAGCAGGCTGAGAATCATCCTAAATCTGCAAGCCATTTCATGTGACTATGACTAAAACTACTTTTATACCATAAAAGGAAAATCACTTTTCTTCCCCAATTTCAACCATCTCTCCTCTGAAGGACACTATAGGAAACAAAAAGAAAATCAAACAAGAAATATGACATTTTAAAAACAAAGGTTGAAAATTGAGTTCTCCTTGTGAAAGTGGGTGATGCCCAAAACTCTGTTAACTGAAAATCCTTTCTCTCTCCTCACTTATTGAGTCATTAAGTCAGTGTGGCCTCATTGTGCTGAAGGCTGACAGGCTTAGGGGAGAGCTGGCAAATATAATCATCCTTCAGTTCCTCCTGGTCCAGGAAGACAGTCTGACTGCTGTTCTGAGACCATGAATCAGGACAGAGCTGTATCTCAAACCTGAGCAGCCGATACTTTTCATCCATGCTGTCAGCCGAGTTCTGTTAACATGAGCTAGTAAGCTGCTGCTCTCTGGAGGTGGAGCCGTCCTGGGGCCAGCTCTACTGTGTGTAAGGAGCACTTAGGGAGGTCCAGCTATGAAGGACAAGGAAGTCAATGTGCCCTGTGCTTCTTGGTGCCAGAGTACCCCCCATCTCCATCTCATATCCCAGAAGGAGAGGGAGATGAAGGCAGATCAGCAGGGAGAGAATGGGGACTGAGAGGCAGAGGTGGACTGTGTGCTGTCGCTTCCCTTGGCAAACAAGCTCCACCCTGACACAATCCCTTATGACCAAGTAGGTCTCCCACATCACATCCACCCTTCTCCTTTTCTTCCATTCTCCTTGTGGTTATCACCGAGATTGCTAGACCCTGTTGCACCTACAAATATAATCAGCTTTTCTGTTGGCACTGAGTGAAACTTCAATTCCTGAGCAAGTTTCGAAGGTCATTGTGTCACTTGATTTTCTTCAGTAGTCATCACATTCTCTTCCTCTCTACTTTGAGGATGTCTGAGCTTTCTTCCCTCCTCGGAGTCTCTGCACAGGTGTTAGCCTTGCCTCAGACGTGAACCTCCCTTATGCCTTAGCCTGGTACATCCATGCCTGTGCTCTGAAACACAGTGCAGCCTCCTCTGCTCGGCCTGCTGCCTAGTCCAGTTTCTGTGGCCTACTTAGTATTTCCTCATAGTATCCTGAACTTCAGCCAAGATCTGCAGGCAGCTCTCACATCATGGCTAAGCTTCTATTTGCCTGTGTGTACTGGAGGATAAAAGTGGTACCTAATTCACTAGACTGTGGAAATTAAGTGAGATAGTGAATGCAGAGCGCTTGGCAAAGACAGGTGGCATATAGCACTTCTTAGACTGTAATGTGCATATCATCTGTCTACTTGAGGCTTTTGCTAAAATAAAAGTTCTGGGGGAGTGAGTCTTAGGTGGGGGTCTGATATTTTAAAACAAACAAACAAACAAAAATAACAGCATGTACAAGTAGAAAGAACAGTCCAGATTTTAGGTGCAAATTAATGGGTCTCCATTGAAAAGAAAGGACAAGAAATTTCATTAAGAAAGAATGACCAGACCTTTTGACAGGCATGGACAAGAACAAAGGTCCAGGCAGGAGTGTGCCTGAACCTGATTTAAAGGAAGCCTGGTGACAATGAAAACAGTAGGTCTTCCAGAACAGCCAGTCTCTAAACATTCATTCTGAGATGTCACAAGACACAGAATTAGAAAGTCCTAATGATACAAGGGAGATTAGGACTTGGAACAAGTGACCAAGAACTTAGGAGTTTGGGTTCCATCATAATGGTGAAAGCACAGGTCAAAGGTTAGTGGTCAGACTTATGCCCACATGGGCTATCAAGGAATCAGTAAAATGGCAGGCTGGGTAGAAGGTCTCTGAAGTCATTTTTAGCTTTGTGTTAGTGATTTTCTGATTGTAGTGAACCCTCACATGCCTGGGTTCACATCTGTAAATTGAATTAGCAAAAATATGCAGGAAAAAGTCTTGGGCCGTAAGTAGATCTGGTCAGAGCTTGTCTAATTTTTTTCTTGTCTTTGTGTTTTAAGCATGATGATTTACAGAGCATCTACATTGTATGAGGGAATCATAAGCAATACAGAGATGATTTGAGGTACATGAAAGGACATGTGCAGGTGTAGATATAACTCCATTTTATTTTAGATGTAAAACTACAGATTTGACATATGTAGGAAGTCCTGGAGTTTAGTTTGTTTAAAGACATCTCTCAGAACCGACTTATGTCAGACTGCCTATAGACCTTCCTCAGGAGAAAAGCATTGTTCAGTGTCAGAATTCCTCTGTCCAAAGATGTACTCCATACATCAGCCATAGGACTGCTGTGTAGGCCCACAGTGTACTGTGTAACATTTGCAATGACTATTTCTGTGCCACAGTCAAGCACAAATACAACGCAGTACTGGGCTCTGATATCCAAGTATACATCTGGCTACATACTGAAGCCTCATTCAAAAGCCATGTGCCAGTCTACCAACCCAAATATTCCCATATTTTTCCAAATGGTTTTAATTCTTCACTTTTAATTTCCCACTTTGCCTGATATGGTTGGAAAGATGACATTCCACCTTTCAAGTATATTTACTTGTGGTATTTTAAATGAGTTATTGACTTCTGTGTTTTGAATATAAAATGTCTCCCATAGGTGTACAGTGCTGTTGAAAGATGGCAGAATCTCTGACAGGGGACTTAGCAGAAGA
The DNA here is from genome assembly GCF_004664715.2 of Peromyscus leucopus. Classification (NCBI taxonomy): domain Eukaryota; kingdom Metazoa; phylum Chordata; class Mammalia; order Rodentia; family Cricetidae; genus Peromyscus; species Peromyscus leucopus. The sequence goes on along the minus strand of NC_051064.1, from coordinate 27,645,216 downwards.
AGCTTAGGCATGGAGGGTGTCCCTTTGAAAGGGGCATTGAGACTCTGGTTCTTCCTCTCTTTGTTTCCATATGTTGTGACACAAACAGCATCTTCTACCACATGTTCCCACCACCAGGAATTTCCTCACCATCCACCCAAACCACCTTGACAAGTCAACCATGGACCAAAACTTCCAAGATTGGAAGCCAAAAGAGACTTTACTCTTTATAACCCTATACTTTGTTAGTTAGCTAACACATGAAGAAATACTGTCCCCAAGCCATGTACTCAGGAGAGATTTGGTAAGCCAAAAGCAAGTCACTTATAGTTCTACTTACATCTGCTCATATTTCAATGTCCTTGTGTGCATTTGAAATCGCTCTCTTTGCCAGCAGTTTTTCCTGATCCTTTGTGAAATTGGAGGGGCTGCAATGTACCTCAGTCAGTAGAGTTCTTGCCTAGTATGTAGAAGCTCTGGATTGCATCCTTGACAATGAAAAAACCAGGCTTCCTTTCTTGGGAGGTGGAGGCAGGGAAATCAGAAGTTCAAGGTCATCCTTATAATAGCAAAATTGAAGCTAGCCCTGTACCCTGTATCAAACTGAAGGCCCTAGAGCCCAAAAGTTCTTTTCCTGTCTTGCTTCATGTGAATCTACTGGAGAAGTCAGCAATTAAGGGCTTTCCTAAAACATCCAGAAAAATGTTGTCGCCTTGTGTGTCATGGCCTAATAATGAGCCTCAGGACCTAAATCTCAGGCTTTTTAATCTAAGACATAGTAAAACGATGCAGACAGAGCCAGCCTCCTTGCTAAGGCCTCCTCAGAGAAGAACCTCGGTCCTTCACCATTTCTCTGCCTCCAGCACTTATCACCGAACCTGCCATCTCCACATCTGTATTTCTGCAGAAGAAGCAAAGCGCAGAACAGAGTGCAAATCTATCTGTTTTGCAGTTTCTATTTTAATTAGTTCATTGGCATATTCATTGAATGTCTGTTATGTATGTAATGGTATGTGAAACTCTATACAAAATTTGCCCTAAAACTTCATATTGTCCTAAATTTTATAATGTAACACTACAAACTACATAGAAAAACATATTTAGAAATGTACATATGTCTATGTATATTCCAGAATTCATGATTACATTTTCTGGATGCAAGCATAGGAGGAGCCCTCAAAGTGTGTGTGTGTGTGTGTGTGTGTGTGTGTGTGTGTGTGTGTAACTTCTTGTTTTATTAGCATGTATTAAGTATGCATAGGAACAGGTTTTGTAATGATATTTTCATCAATGTATATAATGTGTTTGAATCAGATTATAGTCACCCCATCATCTTCTCTCCCACTCTCACTGATCCCCTTCTTTCTGTAATTAAGAAAATGTTTTCATTCATTTTACACACCAGTCAAAGATCCCCCTCTTCCCTCCGTCCACCCCCCCCCAGCCTCCTCCCAACTCACCCCTCAACTCCTCCATGAGAAGGTAAGGCCTCCATGGAGAGGCACATCCAGTAGAGACAAGTCCAAGCCCTTCCCCCTGCCTCAAGGCTGCACGAGGTGTCCCATCATAGGTAGTGGGCTCCAAAGCCCCCTCATGCACCAGGGATGGTCCCCTTCTTCTTCTCAATGAATCCTCTCTACCAGGAATTCTGGTAAGGGAGACTTACTAATGGCTATGCCACTGAAGAAAATGTCTCCCTCCCCATCAACCATTAAGTGCCCACAGTTTGCTTACCTCTTCTTACACTTCTATCTGAAGTGACCTTTGTTCATTCTCAAACAATTTAGACAGATTTCAGACTCTAATTTAAAAGGAACCACCTGATACCCATGTTTGATCAAATCTTCCTTTATTTACCATATTCAAACACAGGTTCACAACCTGCAAAGAATGGCAGTCAGCATTGTTACTGACACAGTAAGAACTCACAGGGTATTTTCCTCCCTGCAGTGTTCTGGAAGTGCCCAACATGTTCCCTCTGGCCTATCACCAGAGTTCTCCCTAGGTTGAGCTGAACACTCAACAAGAGTTTGGCTCCTTTGGCTCCTGGAATTGTTTATTTTAATGTTCTTTGTATTTTAAACTTAAGCTCTTGCTGTGTAGTGTGGTTAAAGTAGCTTAATGCAAACTGAAAGATGAAAGATGAGTGTGAAGACAGAATTTTGATAGCCTAGGGAAGGTTGGGTAGTACCAGGGTAGAGTAGGAAAATTCCTCACTTTAGACCCTGGGTGGAGGGTTTGTGTTCTCTACTATGCAGTGGATGGTAAAGGCTGTGCCCTGCCTCTGCCTCCGCCCTTCAGCATGCTCTGTACTGCCTGCCTTGCCCTGCACAAGAGCAGTCTGCAGAGCGGCAGTCAGCCCCGAACTGCTATAGTTCTCACTATAGTGTCTGAGGCGGATTGGTGCTGGGCTTTTCCTTTTGTGATGATGTGATAATTAGAGGACCTTCCCCTCCTGGGGAAGAAGAGCATGTCAGATATTTCAAAATGAAGACATCATATCAGCAATCACATACACCAGTGCCCGAAGGAAGAGAGAATAAGAAGCAGCTGCCCAGGAAACAAGAGATGAGTGCCTAGAGGAAGATATACCTGCTTCAGGGCTGGGGCCAACAAGTTTCTCAGATCAATAAAGAAGTGCACACATAGGCACATTCTGGATGACCAAGGGGACCAGATCTTAATACCACTGAGACTACCATGAAGCAAGCCAGGCAGAGCAAGAATATGGCATATGTGAAAAGAGAAAAGTACAAAAATCTGGTTTTGCAGATTACAATTGGTTTTATTTGTAATCTTTGAATCAGGCAGCATGCTGGGCCCAAAATGTTACAGAGTTCTGTGGGTAATCACAATGTCAACTTATACTCCTAGCCTTAGAAAAGCAAATGACACAACGAAAACCTAAGGGAGGTAAAGATGGCCCAACTAGTTACATCTTATGTCTTAAAAAATAAAATGTAAAAGGCCTCTTTTGAGCAGTGGACTGTTTATGATGACTTGACATTCAGCTACTTTTCACGAGAGTAGGGTCTGGTGACCTAACTCATCTATTTATATCAAACACAAAGAAACCTTCAGCAATTTGAACACACAACTGTTATATTCTCACTGCCCAGAAGTAAATGCTTTCTCAAGCTATGGGGTAAGTGATAGCCAAAGACAAGAGCTGATGCCTAGAGACCAGGGCTTTGGAGGGCTGGATAACAGGTTCTAGCTTGAGCTGGGTGCCAAAATAAAGAACTGCTTGCCACCCACTTGCACCCTCCCACTAGGGACACTTATTAACAGAACCCAACAGACACCATGTCAAGAAGTTTAGAAAATATAGTCCACAGAGCCTCCATAAGCCTCATTCCATCTGTGTTCCTGCTCCCAGCTTACAGGCTCCATAGCCAAGTCTGTCAATGCAATTTCAGAGGGAAAGCTTCCCAGACAATGACTGCGTGAGGCACCAGGTACAACCTCCCAGTGGCTGAGGGGACACTCAGTATGTATCTCCTTAAGAATACACCCAGAGATCTCAAATGAGCGCTCAGCATTATACAGCAATCCTACCTTATCTCTCCTTGAAATTCACTTTTGTGTCTCCATGATGACCATTTTCTACTTTCTGTGATCTCACACTTCTAATGGCCAACTTGCATCATTCTAAACAGGCAGATTCTCTCTTTACTCTGATGACACAGCATAAGTAATAAAATACAAGCTACTTATTTCTCGACATTACATCTACCTCCCTCTTCTTCTGCTGAGTGGACCAAACATATGTGCTGTGACCCTACATCTATGCCTCCTCTTCCTTTTCACTGGATTTCAGCTCCTCTCATCTGTTCATATCTTATCTAATAAGTCTCTCTCTCTTTTCTTCTTTCCCTTCTTCTCTCCCTCCCTCCTTCCTTACTTTTATTACCCATTTAGAAAAAAATAGACTGAATCATTTTCATCAACATATAAATATGCAGACTAATAATTTCCATCTTTGTTAAAGAGAAAACTAGACCCATATCACTTATCATAGTGTTGCTTTCCTGCTCTTGGCAGAAAAACTCCTTAAATGTTCTGTCTGAATTCTCTAGCTCCTCCTTCTCACTTCTCATCCTCTTTCTGTATTTCCTAATAATTTTGAGCATTATAACACATAAGCAATTTATGCATAATACATATACACAGTCTAGCATAGTATACAGCAGGATATTCAACTGTAAGCAACTACTACCAATGTGGAAAGAATGTGAAGAATGCCACAGAATCTCTGCTCTCACCTTGCCTGATGTCATGACCCTTTTGTAAGTAGGACCATTATTCTGAAAAAGTATTTTCAACTTTTTATAAGTGTGTGTGTGTGTGTGTGTGTGTGTGTGTGTGTGAAAGTATGTATACTTGGATTCCATCATTCAAAAATATTTTCATGAGGTGTAATAATATGTGATAGTATGTGAGTAGTCTACTCATTTTTACTACCCTATAATGATTTACTGTACAAATTAACCTCAACTTATCTATCCATCCAATGGTTGTTGAAGTGTTTGTTAACTTCAGGAGTACTGTAATGATTCCTAACAGGTATGATTTTATGTCTTTATGCATTTGTGAATTTGCTGAGTTGTAGGTTTGTACCAACCATTAGGAGACAATGCCATAGCATTTTCCACAATGAGGGTGACAATGTATATTCCCAGCAGCAATAGGAGCCTGTGTATGAGATTACTTCAAATCATCAACAAAGTATGAGATTGTGAGCTTTCTTAATGAGCAATGTCTCAATAGGATTTTAATTTACTTTAAAAGAAAAGATTCTTCTTTTTAATTCACTCACCTCTTAATCTATGCCTTTAGAAAACAGTGTCTGTTCCACATTCAAAATACAATTCCCTTCACTATCATCATCAATAATATTATAGTCCCAAACACAGCCCAGCTGTGCTCTACAGTGGACCAGCTTTGCATTCATTCTGTATACCACACTGTAGCCCTGGGGATCCATGTCTCTTTACCCCCTTGTTTAAAGTCTTTGATGACTCCTCATTGTAGTACAACCAAGTAGAAATTGGATGAACGTGTGACAAGATGCCGTGGTCTGAACTCTGTGTTGCTTTATTCTTTCCATAGTCACCCATGTCCAGCAGCACTAGCCATGGACTGTTCCTTAGACAGGCAATGTCTGCTCCCTCAGTGAAGGCTTTGCATTACCTAGTCTTTTCCTGCTATTCCCCCATATCTTCACATGGCCTTCTTTCTTCATTCAGTACTGAGCTCGACAGTCACTTTGAAAACACACAGTTCATTCTCTCACCAATAGATGCTGCAATAATTTCTCCACAGCCATTTGGAATTTTATCCTTATATCTGCATGTTCTTAATACTCTTTAATATTCTCATGCACACCTAAGGGCAAGCTTTATGAAGTAAGGACTATAGAAAAGAGCCTGGACACCAAGGACACTCAAAACATATTGGCTTGAAAAATCCTGCCATGTACTTACCATGTTCAGAAGGCTTTATTTATTTATTTATTTATTTATTTATTTATTTATTTATTTATTTATTTTTATTTATTTTTCCTAGAAAGTAGAAAACCATTGCACCTCCATTCAAATAAAGGAAGTGTCAGAGAATGTGGACAGAATGACAGAAATTTTCACAAGAAGAGCAGACTTCCAGCTGGGTTACAAATAATACCTAGTACATTTTTATGATGAAGTAACAGGAAAAAAATATGCTCCATAAAGAAAAATTGGCAGAGTGAAGAAAACTAGAGAGAGAGAGTACCGTGGGTTTGGTACATACCTGTGTCTTTGGGTGATAACAGCCTCCTCTGAGTAACAGAGACCAAGGAAGTTTATTGCACAAAATTGGATTGATTCCTAACGCTTGGCATGTCTGTCTAACAGCAGTGGTTACCCACCAAAAGCTGTTTTCTTGTCCTGTTTGATATTTATTTACATAGTGCTTCTAAAGATCAAACCCAGAACCTAGCACATGCTAGGCATGCCCTCTGTTGATGAGGTACATCCCTAGCCCCATGCATTTTTTTGAACCAATAATTTTTCATTGCCAATACCTGCAGATATTTTGGAGATACCAGAAAATCAATCAACAAAATAGTAAAAAACTCTAGTGTGCTCAATCAATACATACATGAATTTCAATTTCAAAGACTCACCAGCAATCACTTTGCAAAGAGAGTCTCACAAAGCTCATGTGGTCTGGGGGCCATTTCTTTCTACTCTGCTTAAGTGTATTGGCAGAATAAAGGATAGGTAATGATATTATTGATCTCTTTATTACACTCCATAGTATCTGAGTCACAGTACCACCCCAAGTTATACTTAGCAGAACAGAGAGAGGCTGCATCTGCTTATCACTGATTCAAGTGCTTCAAATCAACTCTGTGTGGTTTATCAGCCCCCAGCACAGCTGTGAATAGCTTTGAATTTGAATCATTTTCAGCATAAAATGAAATAAGAGGCCTGACTATTTTTAGGTTCTCTTAATTATCTCCAATAATCAAGCACAAATCTTGGTATTTTTCCACTCAATATTCCTCCTTTCTCCTTTCTCTCCTTGCTTCTAATATGTGAGTAAATTCATATGTCCAGGTGCAGGGTGATAGACCGACCAACCTGGTTAGTCAATTGTGCTGTGATGATGGAGAAAGATCCTGAGATAAGTGTCTACTCTGTTGTTTTAACCTTGTTGGGACAAAGAGGAGGCATACAGAGGCCATGAGCCATACAAATCCTCCTGACCCTGGCTTTCCCAGGGCTGACTTCTTTGGTGAAGGCTAACCTCCCCAAATTGCAATGTTTCAGCAGTTTGCACTCTCAAGGAATCAGAATCCCACTTTATGTTCCATTTACCTGACCTTTAACCAGTGCTCAAACTTATGGCTGAGGTTTGTTTCTGATGAATACCCATGTGCCATACTTACATCCTCTAAACACTAAAAATAACCATTGTAAATAGCAATCAAAATGTTTGCTGAGTGAGGACAAAACGGAAGACAGGTGAGGTCAACCTAATAAGAAATTCAAAAGTGTTTTGCTATATTGTCTATTCAAGTGGCTTAAAATAAATGAAACTGCAGACAGTTGTAGGATCATGATTTTTTTTAACCTAACTCTGATTGGGTGGGTTGGTGAGGGAAGCTCCCACAAAATTCTAGTTGCTTCATCATAATCCTGTATAGAAATGTATTTTCTGTTTATTCAATAGGTTGAGGTTAGACTTCATTCTTTTTACATTAAGCTAATTTTCTGCTGACTCAGCAGAAATAAAGAGGGCCGCTCATGATATAATAATAAGGATAATTTCCTATAATTGGTAAAAGAAAAAAATTTAAGAAAAAAATCTACTTGTACATAGAAGTGAGAGAGAAAGAGAGTCAAAGACTGAGGAAAGCAACTGATTCAATCAGTATGTGAAACGTTTGTTAGTATAAAATCACATGGAGATTCACTCTTCAAAGCTCACAATGAGCCTCTGATTGCAGAGGGGCAGCCCTGCTGAGTGCCGCCTGACTAAGGTTTTGTCAGCATTTTCATTATGAGCCTCAATTTCCACAGCTTACAGCTCAGCTGTAGGAGAAGTCTGAGTGAGAGTCTGTGAGACTGAGAAAACTTGGAAATTCCAAAAGCTCTTAAGCATCCCTAATATTATCAGCTCAGACACTGGGAGAATGCTATAGAGCATGCGGTTCTCCGGGGCGGAGCGGAAGCAGCTGAGGTTCCAGCCGGAGATGTGTCAGGCAGCCTTCCGTTACTGTGACCAAATAGCGGGGTGTTTCACTTAAGAAGAGCAAGGATGTCCTTGGATTTATGCTAGTGAAGGGTGCAGTCCTGGCCGTTTGACCTCAATGCTTTGAACCTACAAGATAGCAGAAACACCAAGGAGGAAGTCTCTAGTTCTGCTCATGGTGACTGGAAATTAAAAAGAAAGGAAATGGAATTTCCTTCAAGGACACATTCCCAGTGACCTACCATGAAGATTGCTTGACCAGCTCCCATCAGCACCAGGCTGAGGAAAGCATTGAACACACAGGCTTGAGGGAAATTTCTACATTCAAACCATAGCACAAAGTTTAAAAAAAGGCTGATACTTCCAGGTTGCATTGCTGTTATTAATTAAAACGTTGAGTTAAAACTCAAGTTTGAACCAACTAGAACATAGCTCCTAAGCATAAGTAGAAAGCAAATATTTTAGCATATCTTTGGAATAAATAAATGCAAAACGCTATTTCAAAGACAAATATAAATTTAGAGAAGTGAAAATGAAGCTTTTACAAAAACCATTTGGAGTATATTTCACAGTGTAAATGTTTTGTAAATATAGAAGGATATATGTAGTTCAAATCAATTAAGGGCAGAGAGTTTCAGTCAAGTGGGAATCTTGAACCCATGGAATAAGTGATGTAATTCAAATAAATAATTTCTTGGAGAGAAATCTGATGAGAAATAAGGCTCCTGAGAGCTTGCATTCCTATACCTGGATCTAGTGCTGTCTTGTCTGTCTGCTAACCTAGGAGGCAGGAAACATTGACTCTGATCCTGAGGAAGTTCAAGTGTCCTATGAACCACTCTGTTTGATGGGTCCAGCAATACATCTTACAAAGGCAGCCTATGGTGTTTTAATTAGGGCCTGAAGGAAGTCTTCAGTAATTATTACATTCACGTACTTCAAAAACATTTATTGAACATGTGTACACGTCAGGCACTGAGTTGGATATTAAAAGTGAAGATAGCTAAATCCATTTACCCTTAAAGGGTTCATAGCCTAGCACTGCTCAACAACACATGAATCAGTGTAAAAACCCCTGTCATGCCATTAAAGAGGTGAACAAGAAAGCTTCCTTTTCTATTCTGGTCCACAGAAGTGATCTGGAAACTGGCAAGTTCATGGGAGGAAAAAGTCTACATCCAAAAGGGAAAATGGTAATGCTCAAGTCAAACACAAACAGTGACTTCCTTGAAGGTCAAGACCTAAGTAACTCCAGAGCTGTGAGTTGGAGCAAATATTCGAGGCTTGGGTAGGGAGTGGATTGTTGTGTCCTGAAGGGTGAGACAGGACTTCAGTGTGGAGAAACATCCTGGATCAGCTCTCACACTTTCTCTAACCACATAGCCCATTTGTATTAACCATGGGGAGTCTTGTTTTCTTTGACATGAAAATTGTATTATCTAAACTGCGGTATTATGTTTTTGAAAGAAATAAGTAATATAGACACCATAAACTCCTAATACCAGAAGGGAATCATAGAAGGAAGGGAGAGCCTTAATATTTCAACAAGAGTAACAGCAAAAAGAACATCCTAATTCAAAACTGAACAGAAGCTTTGAAGAGCTATTTTTCTATAGAAGTATAAAAATGGCCAATTAGCTCATGAAAAATGTTTAGCAGCAGTACCAGTCACCAGGGAAAGGCAAGTTAGAACCAACATAGAATACACCTTACATCTAGGATGATAGGATGGCTACTATCAAAACCAAACAAGTAAAAGTGTCACACAGAAACACATGCTCAGAAACAGGTTAGGGACTTAATGCACTGATATACAGTTCATAGGACTATAAAATGGTTCTGCCACTACGCAGAAATCTATATTGCATTACAGGGACAAATTAAAAGTACAGTTACAATATGAGCAAGCAATGCTACCTCTGGACATTTGTCCAAAAACCTAAAAGTGAAGTCTGGAAAAGACATGTGCACAATCATTTTCATATCAGAAAGATTTGCAGTAGTTAAAATTTACAACAGCCCAAGCACCCACTGGTAGATGAGTGATAAACAAGGTGTGCAGCATCCACACAATGAAATATAATTTAACATTAAAAACAAAAGACTCAGATCTATGGCTCAGACAGATAGCACGCTTAGCATGCAGGAGGCCATGGACTCAAGACAATACCACCAAAGGGGTGGGAACCCATCAATACACAATATGAACGAACCCTGCAAATTCGCTTAACACAGCAGACAATAACTGCAGGATCCATTTAGATAAAGTACTTAGAGGAGCCAAATTCGTAAAAGTAGAAAGGAAAACCGTGGTTTCCCCAGCCCGGGCAGTGGTGGAGTGTTGCTGCTCAGGGAGTGAGCTCAGTTTTGCAGAATGGAGATTTCTAGAAGTGGTGGTGGTGATGGTTACACAAAATATGGATGAACTCACTGCTGTTGACTTGTGCACCTGTGATAAGATGGGAAATTTATATTGTTTATTTTAATATCATTTTAGAATTTTTTGAGATTATAATTACAGCATTTCTTCTTTCCCTTTTCTCTCTCCAGATCCTCCTGTATACCCCTTCCTTGCTCTCCTTCACATACATGTCCTCTTTTTTCACTAACTGTTATTGCATTCATATATGTATATGCATATACATATATATTCCTAAATATGAGCTGTTCAGTCTACACAGTGTTACTTGTATGTGTGTTTTCAGGGCTGACCATTTGGCACTGGACAACCAGTTGATGTGCTCCTCTCTGTGGAAGACCACCTCTCCCGCTCACTGCTTTACTCAGGTCTTTGTGTAGGTTTGAGGCTTCATGGGCTTTTCCCGTCCAGTTTGACACAGCTATTGGTGCCATCCTCGGTCAGCTTACATTTGGGCAATCATGTTGGTGAGACTTTATGGTATATATGGTACAGATTCTCATGTTACAAGGAGACAAAAACCTTACAGTAAACTCTTTTTGCCCTGTCTTTGGAAATGTTCCATGAGCCTTGGGTACAGGGGTGTTTTGTAGATATATCCATGAGGACTGGGCTCCACACCACTGTACCATTTACAATGAAGAACAAGAAATACCGTCCAACTACTAAAGAAGAATGTAAGTGTGCTGGTGTCTGGAACCAGTTCATTCCACCTGTGTTATTTTTCTTTCTTTCTAGTTTCAGATGAAGAAGTGGAAGAGAGCCCTCTGTAGATGAATTTCTAAATGGTCTCAATAAATAAAAAACACAGAGCCAGAAACTTGGGTGAAAGTCTTAGAGAGATCAGGGAAATAGGGAAACCCACCAGCCAACCTCACCTCACAAACTCCACAGCTTCCAAAGAAAGCTTCTTCCTGTATATTCACATTTATATGCCTTTTCTGTTCTATTCTCTCATTGGCTCTCTTAGCCCAGCCACATCACTTCTTCTTCCTACACAGCTGTCGCTTTCTGCCTGTCTGTATAGACCTCCAGATATCTATGGCTGGTACTGGGATTAAAGGCGTGTGTCACCATGCTTGGCTCTGTTTCCCAGTATGACCTTGAACACACAGAGATCCTGCCGGCTAATTGATAAGATTAAGGCCTTGTGCTACCACTGCCTGATTTCTTTGTTTACTTATAACGGCTGGCCTTTTCCCTCTGATCTCCAGGCAAGCTTTATTTATTAAAGCACAAATAAAATATCACCACAGCCCTCAGTATGTTTATAAATTTATTAAGAGACAAATTCCTTAATTCACATTTTATTTCTGTGTTAATTTAAATTTCTTTTGATTAACTAAGTTAAATATTAACTGGCCTTCCCCGCAGTTTTTTCCATCTGGCCTGAGGTCACCTGTGCCCTCCAGGGCCAACCACTGCATTCTCTTGTCCTTTTAACTCAAATTATCCCACAGGGTTTGCAAAACCTCAGAAATGTCCCAGGGAAGACCACTTATCTGCTGACTTAAATTCTTAGAACAAAATAGTTTAACCTTGATACTTTCTGAAAGAATATACATTTATTAGAACAGAAAAGTTGTATCTTTTTCTTGAAAATTTCTTAACATATCACATCTCCATTAGACATGGAAACTAGCTTCTTACTACCTAATTAGTATATTTCTTATGTGTGTTAAGATCATTCCTATAGTCCTGAGATGCTTTGGAGTTCCTTAAATCATGGCTTTGTCATGTTATACAAAGTCTAGGCTGAATGTGTAGCCTGAGCACAAATAACAAATCACCACACCTAAGTCCTACTTCCTCATCCCCAGTTCCCCACCTGAAAGCTCCCACACATCTGGGACTCCAGGGAAACAGTACTGATGTTTTAACATAACCATAAACCATCATAACACAGGAGACCATGGCACTCATCCCCCACCCCCACTACACCCTGAAGGATGAAGGAGATGATTCCACACTCCCTCCTCCACTTGTCCTGAAAATCAAATTCAGAATCAAAAGACCTTGCTGGGAACCTTGGCTTCCCTCCATTCCTGTGTGCTTCCTCTTTGGAGTGGTGGGAAAGAGCAAGGTGTACCTCACAGGCAGGCATCTGGGAGAAATCATTGCAGCAGTGATGGACAAGTGCCCTATGGCACCCTGACACATGTCAAGTCATCGAGAATTGTTCTAGCCTCCTGGTCACATGAAAAATATTTGGCTCTGATGTAAATACATTCCAGACACAAGCTACTCATAAGTCAAAGCATCCACCTAGAGCTAAGAGTGCACAATCAAAGTGACCCATGGATGGAGTTAGGGGTATGTCACCACTGTTTCCTCAAGGCAATGAGGAAGGAAGGCAGGGAGGAGGAGGAGTAAAAAAATAAGTAACAGGACTGGAGAGATAGCTCAGAGGTTAAGAGCACTGACTGCTCTTCCAGAGGTCCTGAGTTCAATTCCCAGCACCCACATGGTGGCTCACAACCATCTGTAATGAGATCTGGCGCCCTCTTCTGTGTACATAATAAATAAATAAATATTTAAAAAAAATAATAAGTAACAAACTTCTTAAGAAGCTCAAGTATGCAAAGACAAGGAAAATGAAACCCAAACTTGGGATGGTTGTGTCTTTGCCCCTGGCTGCGGCCCTGGGGTCCCTCCACTCTCCACTGGGGCTGGAACATCTCCATGTCGTTCTTACATCTTGTGGACCCAGAGGGAAGAAAGTGAAGCAGTAATCCGATATTGCCAGACCCAGAAATGCACTTTGGGAAACACTAATTAGATTTTCTCCAGCTTTTTTTAATTTAGTGAGTTCCAGGAGCAGATCACACCTCTCCTAACACTTATAAAGAGAATTTGTGAGTGAGATTACGTGGAGTAATACCTGCTCAATGCTTGAGGCGACATGTTGCCATGGTACCAATCAGATTTTTGTCTTCATCGGGGAAGAGAAATTAAAACCGACAGTGCTGGAGTACAAATGTTTTTGTTTGTCCCTCTGAGCAGTGTTAATGCTTGCAAAGGATTTTTGTTGTTACTCTGTTCTGTTTTTGGAACAACAGTTTGTCAAAATATAGGGTACAAGTAATGCCCTTAGTGCAGAGGAAAAAAATTCCCAGAGGAGTTCATTATTTTTACAAATTTACATTATCAAGCAATGTGGACAAGTCAGAAAGCAAGGGTTAATGGTCAAAATTGGTGGTGTCATCTCAGAGCTGGAGACTCTTGGTGGCTAAATGGGGCAGATCAAGTGCAAGATTGATCTGGAAGCCTAATTGGCTGTTTTTAAAGCTTGAGAATTCTCATATTAGTTCTATAAAATATCCATTGTGCTTCAGGGAACATCTGTGCATTTGGCTCTCATAATAAAAGAAATATTGAGAATCACGAGAAGTGGCTTGCTACAGACAAAACAAGGGAATGATTAATATGAAATTCAAGGAAGTAGAACTGCCTGCGGGGTGGAGATGAAGGGAGGAAGGGCCTCACAGACATCACTAATGTTCAATTCCTTAAGTTGAAGAGCATTGTATTATTTTTTTAGAACTCCATGTAGACCTTGTCTCTACTCATGACAATAAAACTGACTTAAAAAAAAGAAAGAGAGGAAATAGAACATGGTAATAACCAGACTGCAGGCAATGAACGCCAGTCTCCGCAGGACTAAGCCACTGAGTGGGTGTCACTCACCTGGGGTGACTCCTGCTTTTGCACTGGTGAGGAAGGCTGGCTACCACCAGTCTCCAGTCCCCCTCTAACTTGAGAGCTGCCACATCAAGCACAACAATGCTGAGCTAATTGTATTGGACAAGTGGCCTTTTCAGCATGCAAAAACAAACCAAACAAAAAACCCTGACAGTTACCATCGAATTATTCAATTCCAGTTCACCATGATTTAGTCTCCTGTTCCAGATAACCCCTCCATAGATACCCTTGCTGTGGGTGGAACAGACATGCAGATTCCTTCAAAGGTGGGGTACTATGTGTCATTAAAAGGGCTGCAGCCAAGGAGTCAGAGGGAGTGTCTGTTGCCAACATTCCAGCTCTCTGTCAAGGGTCTTTTCGTTTTCTCTGAATGTAAAGAGCAGCATAATGAATTCACCAGGCATTTTGCTTCATGTTCATCAAATGTGCCTCCAATGGAGTCAGGTGTTCACCTTTCACCCCCGCCCCTATTACCAAAGAAAGAATTATAGTTGTAGGGGTGGGTTCATCACTAAATCACTTGAAAATGCTTCAAAGAAACATTCCTTTTTACTTTCTATCAAGGTGTGACAAATGCCTTTTTTGTTTAATGTTTCTGTTCTTTTAATTGTTTTATTTATTTTTATTAGCATATGTTCATCATTTCAACTAATGAGGCTCACTCTACACATGTATCAGGTACTTCGCATTCATACACTCCCCATTATCCTCTTCTGCCTTCCCCTCCTCTACTCAGCCTCCTGTTCCTTTTCTTGGTGTCTCTTCTGCTTTTAAGCATTTTTAAATTTAAATCCTGCATATGAAAAAAAACCTGGTGCATTTATGTTTCTGCGTCTGGCTTATTTCACTTAATGTGTTGCTCATCATTTCCTTCCATTTTCCTACAAATGACATACTTTCATTCTTAATGGCTGATTAATGCTCCTGTGTATATATGTGGACACAGTGATGTTCTCCATCCACCTGTTCATGGACACCTACACTGATTCATAATTTGACTATTGTCTGTGCCGCAATAAACAGGCATCCAGGTGCTTGTTATATATTGACTTGGATTCTTTGGAATATATACCAAGGAAGGATATAGCAGGGACATATGGCAGTGTGATTGTAATTCTTTGAGTACTCACCACACTGCATGCTATAGTAGCTTCACTGAGTAACATTTGTACCAATAGTGTGCAAGTTCCCTCCTCATGCTCACCAACACTTGTTTGTTTTCTTGATGTTTGCCATTCCGACTGGGGTGAGATGGGTTCTCAGTATGGTTTTGATATATATCCCTTAACTCTCCTGAGTGTTTCATTTGCTACATAGGTGATCTTTAATCTCATGCAGTCCCAATTCTTGCTATGATTTCCTACAACACTAAAGTCCAGAAACAGTCTTTCTATATTCGTTCAATTTCTCACTCTCTACTGAGAGAGACTTAAAACTGAGCATCAAACTGAAAAACGGAGCAAATTTCTCACCCCTCCAGGGCAGCCAAAACCCACAACTTGATGAAATATCGTGAGCACCATGGACATTTATTACTGTGTTATGCACCTTAAGGCTCTAACCGTAAGCCTAATCTGATTCAGCTGACATTATCTGGACATCCTTTTGCTGTTCAGGTAACGGTGTAAATGGAAAGTGTCTGTATGTGGAGGAACCATGCCCCTCGCTGTTGCCTTAATGTTCCATTTGCTTTGCTGAGAGCTTGGCTGAAGGACTCTGGCAACATCATTTCTCTCTGAATGTGCCCAAGCATTCTTGCAGGATAATCAAATGTAGCATGCTTTTAAATGGAAGGGAAGGATGCTTCGCACTAATCCATTGTGGCATCTTGGAAAACAGAATCAAGGACCTGATGTCGTCAGAACCCTGATAGAAAGTGATTTTGACAGTTGTTACTCCAGCCCCCTTGATTGTGAACTTAAGGGATAATGTGAAAAAACTGCAAAATATCTGTAAGAACATACAGATAATACAAACTAGGCTTATAATAATCAAAACCATCTAGAAATATATGTTCATTCTTCATATTTAAATAAAAATTCCTTCAGGAAATCAAATGTGTGCTCTGTGATAGCTCCTTCCACAAACCCATAAAGCAACATAAATGTAGAAGATATTTTAACATTTCATTCACTTATTATTGTTAATGCTCTCACTTTGTTAACACAATTACTAAGTAATTAATTATGAGATACTAAGCATGATTGAAGCTCAAATTAACAGGGAAATGAAATTATGTCACTAAAAGGAAAGTCCAGCTCTCTATCCATGGGCTGTTGTTGACCTCACAGCATACCTTTGTTAGCCCCACCACTGCCCCAACATAGTAGATGCTCAACTCATGTAGCAGATACTCAACTAAATAGATAAAACAGTCACTCTAGGTCATCTATAAGTCCAATCTTCTAAGCAAGCAAAATGATGTTTACTTCAAGCCATAAAGCACTTTACCATTGCAAAATATTACTTTAACTAGGCAAAGATGTGTTACATTTGTTTACGCTTCATTTACTTAATTGTGTAAAGAAGTACTGCTGTTTTACTTTGCCTGCCTAAGGCACCTAATTGGTCTAGTAAAAAACTGAATGGCCAATAGCTAGGCAGTAGAGGGATAGGCAGTGAGAACAAGTAGGAGAAATCTAGACTCAAAATATGAGAGAGAAGAGAAAATGAGAGAGAAAAAGAGGGCCAGAAGCAAGGCAGCTGACAGATAGACAGGGAGGAAACATGAAAGTAAGATACACAGAATGAAAGAAAGGTAAAAAGCCCCCCCCCAGGCAAAATTTAGATGAAGAGAGACAGTTTAAGTTATAGGAGTTATCAAGAAGGAAACATAAGATAAGGTCAAGCATTCATAACTTATAATATGTCTCCCTGTCATGATTTGGGAGCTGGTTGATGGCCTAAAGGAAGAAGCCTGCTACACTTTACCAATGTTCTGTTCATTTTTATTTTGGTGAGTCTAATATTTATAATATTCACCTTTAAAGCAATCCCATATCTATGTAAGAAAAATTAGTTGTAGGACTGGAGAGGGGCCTCAGTAGATAAAGGAAAAAGTTAAAATTACTCCAAATATGGTATGTTTCAGATCTTAGCTTTTACATATTATATTCTTATCATTGATTCCAAATTATCTTCCTTTGTTGCTCTCTTAACTTAGAAATCTTACTTTTTGTTGCAAAAGCAAATGAAAGTAGTTTGGAATCGCTTAATATGATTTCAGGCTCAGTGAGGTCCAGCAGAGAACATTTCCATCAGATCATTTCTTTGAAGCTCTCTACTCTTCACACCTCTTTCTTCCTAACACATGAGTAATACACATTCTTATTCCCCACCAAATGGAAACTGAGACTTTGAAAATTAGACACCAGAACAAGGGGAAAGTTCAAATCAGACTCAAAAATAGCCACTGTGCTTCTTGGTAGGAGTTATTGCTATTGTGAAGTACCTAAAAAATGTAAATAGTATGCAAATAGCATGCTAATTCCAAATGCTGCTAGTAAAGGGGAAAGCTACTCTGCGAATCTTTCTGACATAGCTGTAGTCACCATTGTCGACTTCCCTGATCCTAGACCACCAGGGAGGCAGTGATTACCTGTCTGATACTGAGGTTTGATGTTTTAGGAGAACTTAAACTATGGCTTGTCTTTAATGGAATTCCAATGAAGTCTTTAATGAAATTCCTCCTTCCAAAGGAGGAAGTCACTGACCTGGAACAAGATCACTTTGAACACGACACCATTACACAAGTGTTAGCATTTATTTTCCGATAGCCACGTTTAAAAGCAGTTATGGATGTATCCCAAGGAATAAAATGCAAGCTGGTAGGTTTTTTGAAAAGCAGAATAAAGACAATGCTGAGTTACTGAAGGGTGAACATATTGTGGCTGATATGTCTGAGGCAGTTTGTTCTGGACAGTATAGCAGTGAAGGCAGACGGGTGATTCTTAATGTCACCAGGGCCACTGCAGCAACTTTATTAAAGGAAGGAGAAAGAAAGGGCAGATGGAAGTCAGAGCTTCAGTTCTGGAAGACTTCAGTTAGTTATTGATTCCATCCATGAGGCATCCAAAATGGGGGACTGACTTGTGAAAAATTGCTTTGTGCCAGCGAGTAGTTTGGATAGTTCAGATAACCAGCTTATGTCCTGAACAAGCATCCCATGTCTTAATGCTTTATTTTTTTTAAATGAATCTATAAGATATTTGTGCCCATGAGCTACAGTGTGATCCACAATGTGTAATGATCAAATCAGCATAGCTGTTATTCCGTATCTTTAAATATTTGTAAGTTTCGTTTAATGTTGTTCCTGTGTGTATCTACTTAGGGCTACTCACGTAGGACGAGATAACCTATCAGGGGCTTGTCCCTGGATAGACTGGATCTCCCTTCTCAGAAACCACTAACTGCCTATAGTTCTTCATTTAGGAGTGAGTCCTTGGGAGATTTCCTCTATCTACACTGGCATGTCACCTGGTATTGTTATTATGCTGATTAGTTTAGGTGACTGCACTGTTAAGATTTCATGAGTATTGCTCTTCTGTCACCTATGCAGGACATTGCCGAGTAGCAGACATCCTGGTCTTCTGGGTCTTATGAGGTTATGAGTTTGGAAGTCAGTGACACAGACATAGAAGGTGAAGGTGGCCAAATGGAGAATGATGTAAAACGGCACTGCATTGAGAGTCTCAAAAATTGAACTGGGCAGAAAATATAACTTCCGTGTGTTTGGAATTTTGAACACTTCTTACTTCTTATAAAATATATGTAATGGTGAAATAATCGCCCACCATATTGTTCAACTTTAGACCTTATTCCTCCTTTGTAACTGGGCCTAGAGAGCTGTCATCCATCCTCTAATACCCCTCCAATCTCCTATCTTAAGTTCTAGTGAGGACTATTCTGCTATTTCTGTTGAAATTAACTTGTTAAGCTTCCACATGAGTAAGAACATAGTGTCCACACTTTTCTGTTCTGCCTGGTTTCATGTGACATAATGGCTTCCAGTTTCATGTGTTTCCACTAATGATATGATTTTCATTCTTTTTATAAGGTATCTCTTTTCTTTAACATTGGGACTTTCAGAATATGGACTGACTAATTGTCAAATGATTCTAGCTTTACTGAACCATGAGGACAAACCAGATGTGTAGAAATATAAACCCCAGTCCTGGGCAAATGCTGAGCAAATGTTCAAATGAAACAGGCTGAAAAAGAAAGTGTGTCCACCCAGGCTTTGATCTGCCCTGTGGTAACTGTGACCTGAAGAAATTTTTTACAAATCACAAATCTCTAGAATGAGTCTCGATCCTTGGGTCATACAACAGATGCTTTAGGAACTGGACATGTCCAGGAGAGGAACAAGGAGGCTAAATTACTTCTCTAAAAAAGGACGTAGAAGTACTTTACATATGAATTTTTCAGGTTTGGATAAGCAAGAACTTTTAGTGTAGGTTTTTAACTTTTTGGTTGAGCTGACTTTTTATTATAGGAAAATTAAAAGTATAATTTGGAATTTAATAAGATTATGTTAACTAGTAAACATTACAGTGTAGAAGTAAGTGTATTATTCAATAAGAAACACAGAATCAATGCAAAGATGAAAGCCCAAGAGGTCAGAGCTGAAAGCCTTACCCTTCACTCTGTAGCTATTCTCTTCAGCCAAGAGAGCTACTTCCTGTGTGTTTGTCTTTATAAAGACTTTCTGTTCTGCCTTCTCATTGGTTGTAAACCCAACCACATGACTGCCTCATCACTGCCTGTCTGTACAGACCTCCAGGTCTTCTATGGTTGGTATTGAGATTAAAGGTGTGTATCTCCAAGCTGGTTGTATCCTTGAACACACAGAGATCCGCTTAGCTCTGCCTCCCAAGAGCTGGGATTAAAGGCATGTACCACCACCGCTCAGTTTTTGCTATGGCTCTAATAGCTCTGACCCCCAGGCAACTTTATTAACATACAAATCACATTTTAGTACAAATAAAGTTACAGAAATCATTCCTATGTTCCTATTAATTACAATATAATTAATATATTGATTTAGTCTTCCCAAAACCTACCAAGTTTTATTATTATGTCTATTGTATAACTTGAATTGGATGAGAAAATTTTGAAGGTATTTCAGGATCCTAATGTCATTTATAGAAAGCAACTTGTCTAAAGTTACAGGAAGAAAACAAGCAGAATCAAGGTTTATAGTCAGGAAATGGTCCCAGAGACAACACTTATTAATCTGTCTCACATTCCAGATTGTGCTATAATTGGTAGCAAGTGAGAATTTAGAGCTCAATCCCACAAGTCTTTGGTGTCAAGACATTGTTTTGGAACACACAGATATAACCTTGGGAAGAGTGGCATTTGTCCTTCCAGAGAAGCAGAACAGCACCATGCTTCCTTAGCTGATACATAGGCTCCAGATAACAGGTCCCAGGCTAAATACAAGTGAGAAAACCATTCAGGGAAAATACTTTCTCATTCTCCAGAGGAAAAGGTGAATGCACACTGGGATAGATGTATAGGTTAGCATGTGTATTGTTTATTTTATATTTCTTTATTTAATATATATCGAACTTGTCAGATCATAGCTACAGGGTTGGAGTGGAGAGGAAAGGAGTTCCAGAAACAGTGTGTTTGTAGCTTACCTTTGAAATGCTGAGGGGTGTGTGTGTGTGTGTGTGTGTGTGTGTGTGTGTGTGTGTGTGTTTGTGCGCGCGCGCGCGCGCGCGAGCGCACGTGATTCTTTCTCCTTCTTTTGCTTTTAAGAGACAGGTTGCCCCAAACTCCTGATATAACCAAGGTTGACCTTGAACGTCTGGCCCTCTTGTCTCAATCTCCTATGTGCCAGCATTACCATCATGTAGGCTTTCTACAGTGCTGGGGATCAACACCTAGACCTCATGCAAACATGTAAGCACTCTGTTAGCTGAGCTTTCATCCTGGCACACACACACACACACACACACACACACACACACACACACACACACACATATTCAAGGGAGAAAAGAACAGCCAAGAATTTGACATTAGGACAAGAAATGTCAATTTTAAGTAAAGGCTTTGTGCTTTTTGTTTATTTTCACCGAATTGTTAAATAAGGACTCTTGGAAACAAGTTTATCCTGACTGAAGCAAATATGTTCCTGGAAAAAGAGAGACAGCAGAACATCTAGGAGACATTTACAAGTTGATAATCACGGATTATGGCATGATAACATTAAGTCCATGCCGTGACAAAACCAGGCAAAGCCAGGAGCCAAAAGACTGGTGCCTCTGAAAATGCCATCCACTCACATGTATCTGGTTCATTAGCAAATATACCCAACTTCCAAATTTCACATAATTTTTGTTACCTCCAGAGCACTACTCTGCATTCATATTGTGCAGGTTTGGAAGGTGGAAACACTGTATGACTGTAGTATGTAAAGGTGATATGCTGAGGACGTGACAAGGGTTAGATAGTTATTTGAGGAGAGCTCTCTACATGCAGCTCACATCCATGCAGCTCCTTAGTCTTATAAAATGAGTAAGCATTTGGGAGTCTTTCTATTTCACTTGGTATGGATGTATCCCATTTCACACAGCAGCTGACAGAAGCTCCATTCTGGGTGTGTATTTCTAGTATTCCTCTTATACCACAGGTACAACCATCCTGGAAGTGGGGAATCCATGTGAGAAGACAGTGATTCTTGGCTTTACCTAGGGAAAAGAGCTTCTAAAACACAGAGCTGGGAGATGAGGTGGTCCATCTCCTACTTGAAGCCTTGAAGCTCTCAGCTGGCTGAGAAAACCTGCTCTGATCTCCCCTCCCCCAGCTTACACAGAGGAAGACCTGCCATGCACTATGATGCAGACAGGACTCATCCATCATCCCAGAAACCCAACAATAGAACAGAAGCTCATTCCAGAAAGGGCATATTATTGTCCTCTACCTGCCGGACAATGGCATAAAGGCTCTGCTAAGGGAAAAGAAAGACTGACAAAGAAAACTGTAGTGTTTCTGCCTCAAGGGATCCAAGTTTATTTAGAACAGAGAAAGCAAAGATTCTAAACCTAAGAATATTGTCAAAAGCATTGGATGTCTTGGGAATGAGAGTAAGATGATGACCCACAGGATAGCAAGAGTGAAAATGGAAAGGCAAGTCTAAAACAGAAGCAGGGCATTCCCTTTCTAGAAGAGGGCTGGAGCAGAGCAGTTATGAAGATGGCTATGCCCTGTCCCTCCTGGGCTGCGTTGTCAAAGACCAGAGGGCCACTACTTAGTACTTAACAGATGTACTCAGCCAAGTAGACCACCACAGAGGCAGACTCCATAGGAGCTTAAAAGGGAGATTAGGGAAAGAATAAGAAAGATCCAAGATAGAAGTACTGAGACATTACCAAATTAAGACCTAGATATGAAATTTGTGTGGTGTCATATGCCATTTTATGTAATATGAAAATATTGTTAATAGCTGCTGAAGCTATGGGTATTTGCTATATGATACGACATGTCCGATGTGAAGTTTTTAGAAGGGACTTAGGCTATGTAGCAATCCTTACTTATCCATGGTTTTTTTTTTTTTTTTTCTGGAGTTCATCACCTACAGTCAGCCACAGTGCAAAGTATTATATGGATATTGCTGCCAGACATAATAATTACCTAATTTATTATAGTATAATAAAAAACTTGGGAGTCAGAAACTAAGAAAAAGACCTTAAAAAATCCAAGGAAAGTGAGGCAACTGGCTAGCCCTCTCTCAACATTTTCCAGAACCTCTAGTAGTAGAAACCCCCCAGAACTCCTCCTTACTTCCTGTCTGCTCTCTCCTCACTTCCTGTCCTCTCTAGCTCCCTGCTAAATCCTCCAAAAACTTTATGGCTAATTCCAGTCAGCCAATCACTGACTCTGTCCTTGATTCAAGGTTGCTTTATTGGCACAGTGGACTGATTGTACAGACAATTCTCCTACAACAAATGGAAAATTCCAGAAATAAGTAATTCACAGGTGTTATTGTGCACTGTTATTAATAATATAATGATATCTTGTGGTATCCTGCTCTATCTTATCAGACTATAAATAACTATTGCATCATTCAGTGTCCTCACAGATACTGTTTGTGTATGTTCACAAACCAGGACATGATAGCCTGGCACAATTCATAGTTTCAAATTGTTCTGAAAAATCATTCTACCTTTGCTGTGTATATTTGGCATATTTGTTAAAAGATAAGAGTAATAACAAAAACAGCCTGTGTGTGGCCTCACCCCTTAGAAAGTGCATAAACTCATGTGATTATATTATATTATGTTTTAATCCCTTCAAAAAACCCAAGAAGACAGATATTACTTTATACTCAAAAGATAAATTCAAATAGAATAAATGCAATAGCAACAAAAATGTATTTTTATGTATCCAAATTCTTCGTGATGTTTTCTACATAGAGTTTTAGAAATTCCGATCTCTTATGGGATATAGTAGCAAAGAGGAGCTGAGAACGCACATAGATAAATAGAAAACCCTCTTGATGTCTGCTTTTCTCAATGGAATGCTAAGTAGAATTAATGTTCTTCATTTATAATTAATAGGATTAGTTCTTCTTGCAAATTTGTGAAAATTATTTTCATTTTGTTTATAGGAATGAAATTCATTGACACAAATATTATATGGTAGTCTACCCTTTTCTTGGAAGTATGTCTTCTGAGACATTCAGTAGATTTGTAGGAAGGGGAAGGTTGTTCTTGCATGTGAAGGCCAGAGGTCAACTTTGAGTGTCCTCTTCAATCACTCTTCAACTTATTTTTGGAGACAGGGTCACGTATTCATTGAACCTGAAGTTCACTGACCTCAAGGTATCTGCCTGTCTCCCCCCAAAACACACACACACACACACACACACACACACACACACATACACACACACTCACACACGCTCACACTCACATGTAGACACACAGTCTCACTATGTAGCTCAGGCTGGCCTCCAACTCACAGTGCTCTTGTCTCAGCTTTTCAAGTACTGAGATTAAAAAGACTAGTTTATTTTTAAAGACACTCTCTAAAGACTTTTCCTGGAAAATAAAAATTAAGAGCAGTTTATTACTCTGAAGTTTTTCTTATCAATATATCTTTCTGGCTGCTATCACCAAATTGATAGAGTAGATTGCTTAAAAGCTCGAGAATTTTTTTCTCTCATTTTTGGAGGTGTGGCCTAGCAGTTTTGGTGTCTGGTGGGGGCCTACTTTCTGAATCATGTATGGCTCTTTATTTTTGTGAGCTCACATAGTCTAGGAGGTGAGAACACTGCCTATTTTACATAGGTATTAATCCTACTCATGGCATACCCTCTTTATGATCTACTCAGACTCTCAAAGTCTCCACCTTCTATCAGATTAGAGACTAGGATTAAACAGCAGTTTTGAAGGGCATACATATCAGATTGAAGTAGGAAGCTTTTCTGGCCAGTTGGGTAAGAGTTGGTGCTATTAATACTATATTATGTTCTTATGTCCTGGGATTGCATCCATGTACATAATTACAATTAACTGGTTTTCACAATAATTTACCACTAAGATTCATGTTATGGGTTCAACTGTGGGGTTGAATTCCTGACCCTAAGACTTATTTGGAAACAGGGTTCCCTGAAGATACAATGAGTTATAATGAGAGCATTAGGAAGAATTTTAACCCAATATAAAACTCCTTGTAAAACATTGGACATAGGTGCATACATGCATGGAGAATACCATGCAAGAATTGAAATGGTACTGCTTTATCATAAGAAGCTAGGGGAAAGGCCTGAATGAATAATTGCTACAACCTTCACAAGGTGTATGGTCCTGCAAACACCTTGATTTTGGACCACTAGCCCCCCAAATTATGAGACAATAAATTTCTCTTGTTGAAATGACCTGGTTTAATACTTCATTAGTGCAGCCCTAGAAAGCATACAATCTCCATGGTAATAAAAAGTGATTTCTTGGTAGCCAGCATGTTACTCCAGAGTCTCTGTAATCTGCTTAGAGTCTCTGTCACGTTTAAGGGACTTTAGGTTACTATGAAACTAACCCCTTAAAATCAAGTGCAATATACAATGAAGTAGGCATAGTGACTAGTGGATTCTTTGCCTTAGGGAATCAATCAGAAAATGCATAAAAAAAGAGTGTGTTTTGATATGGATTTTCAAGAAAAGATGGAATGAATTTGCTGACAAGTAGTAAGAAAGAAATTTGGATATACCAGCCATGTAAGAAAAAAATAAAGTCGATACTAGATTTTATCCTCCTAAAGAGTCTATCCTAGGATTTGACAATCATTTACTTATTTAATGAGTATTTACCCCTGCTTTACTAGGTTCTTCTAGTCCCAGTGCTTATTAAATGTCTACTGAAATAAAATGAAGTTGTAAGAGTATTTTTACATCCATAGCAACACTCTCCTCTGCTTGGTTACTGCTGTTCCCAGTTCCTTGGAAACATGACCATGTCCTCAGGTTCTTAGTGCCTGCTAAAACTCATCCATCCAATATTTCTCTTTTTCTCACTGTTACAAAGGGTCTACATCCTTGATGGGGAATGTTTTTTATATTCATTGTTATGTTCAAGTTGTGCAAGAGCTCCTGAAGAGACCTTTGGTTATAGGACAAAAATGCTAAGGGCAATAAGAAAACTGTAGCAAGTAGAAACCTGCCTGTGATTATTGAAGCTTGAAGTAAGGTTGTCTTCAAGGCCAGAGATAAATTTAACCACTCATCTGTAATCAGATGGAGGCTTCTGGCTAAGTTATATTTAAAAACCAAAACAAAGACCAAGAATTCATCTCCAGTTAACTTACTGGCCTTAGGTTTCTCCTGATGTTTGTGTAAATCACAATAAAAACATAAGTGTCTTAAATAAGGGTATAATTTGTCAATATCAATTGAACACATCATTAGCAATAGAAAGTCTAATAAGAAATACATTTTTAATACCAGGAAGAAATTACAAGTATTTGTACTATGTGATTTACTCATAGTAGTAGGTTCAAAAATATTGTAAATTGGGGATTACATTTTTCCTAATTCAGCATAAGTTGTAGTTCACATGCATTAAAATGTTTTCCTAATATATTGGAAACCCTGATATTATAGGTACCTGTAAAATTAACTTGGAGGAACATTCTTGCTCTTTTAAAATTGATGAGACTCAGCTACAGGGGAAAAATCTGTTTACTAAAGCTTAGGATGACATAACCATGAATGTGGGCTGCATCACTTTCTCGCACACGTGCTTGAGTACAATGCTACCTCACACTCTCCCTCTACTGGTCACCTTTTACCAGCTGTTGACCCTGAGGTACAGGCAGCAGGCCGCTCCCTTTATACCATGGTAGTAGCCCTGGGAATGGTTTTGCTTATCATGAATAGCTTTTCATACCGGGAAATTAAGTTAACTGTAGGAGAACCCCTTCTCCAAGAGACTGATAGGAAGAAGAAAGGAACTGGGAATCCATTCTCTCTTTATTTTCCTCTTATTAGATTGATCAATTTAAAAATACATTGAAATACCCGAAGTGGGTTTTTTTTATGTTTTATACTAAAGAGCAAACCTTGGATACCCCGATAAAAGAGAAAGTGGGGAACAGCCTTGAGTGCACTGGCAAGGAAAAGACTTTCTGAACAAAGCACCAACAGCACACTAAGATCAACAACTAAGAAATGGGACTGCATAAAGTTGAAAAGCTTCTGTAAGGCAAAGGCACCATCATTCAGTCAAAGCAGAAGCCTGGAGAATGGGAAAGATTGTTACTAGCTTCATATCTGATAGAAGGCTAATAATATCCAAAATATATAAAGAACTCAAGAAACTAGATATGAAAAAAAACAAATATTAGAATTTAAAAGTGGGACACAGATCTAAACAGAGAATTCTCAACAGAGAAAACTCAAATGGCTGAGAAACACTTAAAGAAATGTTCAACATCCTTAGCCATTAGGGGAATGCAAATCAAAACTACTTTGAGAATCCATTTTACACTTGTCAGAATGGCTAAGATCAGTAATACAAGTGACAGCTCATGCTGGCACGAATGTGGAGAAAGGGGAACACCCCTCCTTTGCTGGTGGGAGTGCAAACTTGTGCAGCCACTGTGGAAGCCACCATGTTGGTTCCTCAGAAAGATGGGACTCACTCTACCTCAAGACCCAGCTGTTTCGCTTTTGGGCATACACCCAAAGGAAGCTTTCTACACAAGGACATTTGCTCAACCAGGTTCATTGCTGATCTATTCATAATAGCCAGAAACTGGAAACAAGCTAGATATCCCTCAACAGAAGAATGGATGAAGAAAAATGTGGTACATTTACACAGTGGAGTATTACTCAGCTGTTTAAAAAATGATATGATGAAATTTGCAGGCAAATGGATAGAACTAGGAAAAAAAAATAATCCTAAAAGAGGTAGCCCAAATCCAGAAAGACAAATATGGTATGTATCCACTTATAAGGGGATATATAATCCAAGTTATAATCCATAGACCCAGAGAGGATGGATATAGAGGAAGGGGCTAGGGAGGAAATGGATTTCCCTGGATAGACCAGGGAAAGGGGGTATTGGAAAGGGAGGATCAGATGAGGAAGGAAATGAGAGATGGGATTAAGGGAGGGAATGTGGGGAGAGACAGCTGGAATTGAGGGACATTTGAGGGATGGTATGGAAACTTAGTCCTGTAGAAACTTCGTAAAATATATAAAGGCAATTTTAGTGAAGTCTCCTAATAATGGGATATAGAGTCCCAACTGGCCATCTTTTATCACCAAATGAAGTTTTAGTACTGAGACTGGATTACACTCAATTGAGTTGCTGGCCAAAGGTATCTCATGGAAATCTGAAACAACCTAGGCTGTTGCTAAAAGAATGCGTTGCTCTCCACAAACTAACAGTGAGTCCCCATTGCTGAAGACAGTACTCACACAACTCATTGAACATGGAGAGGTTGAGCTGGTGGCTACATAGAACGTTTATCCCTATGTTCTAGTATCTTTGATGCAGGAAAGCACTCTGCAGGCTACCAAAAGTGAAATGTAAACACCAACTCAGTCACAAACCCTGTGATTTACAGTGCTGTCCTTCCTTACAAATATGCCAGCACAATGGAGGCACAGAATTTTTGGGAGTAACCAACCAATGTCTGATTTGTCTTAAAGCTGACTCCATGAAATGGAAGTCATACCTGACACTGCTTGGGTGACCAAAAACCAGACACTAGATAGCACAGAGATCTATGGTAAAACAAAATACTACTGGTCTTAAAAAATAAAATTAAAAAATAAGTAAAATGACTCCTAATGATGTTCTACTATACTCATATATCAGTGACTTATTCAGACATCATCAGAGAAGCTTTCTCCTGCATCAGCTGGGAAATGGGAACAGTCACAGAGACCCACAGACAGATATTACATGGAAAGAGAAAGACCTTGGAACACACAGCCCTAAATGGGATGTCTCCATCAATTCCCTCCCAGGGAATCCCATGGAAGAGGAGGTTGAAAGAATGTAAGACCCTGAGGTAATGGAGGATACCATGAGAACAAGGCCTTCAGAATCAACTAAGCAAGGCTCATATGAACACACATAGTCTGAAGCCACAAGTAAGATCCTACCCAGGACTACACCATGTCCTCTGAATATATAACTTTTAGCTAAGTATTCTCATGTGACTCCCAAGTGTGTGTACAAGTGGATTTCTGATTCTTGTGCCTTCTCTGGGGCTCTTTTCCTTCTTTTGGTTCTCCTTGTCCAGCTTCAATGTGAGGGATTTTGTTTGATCTTCTTATATTTTATTTTGTTGTTTTCTCTTAGAAGCATGTTCTTTTATAATGAGAGACAGAAAGGGGTGGATCTTTAAAGGAGGGTAGATGGTGAGGAGCTGGGAGGAGTAGAGTGAAGGGAAGCTGTAATCAGAATACATTGTATAAGAAAAGAATCTATTTTCAATAAAAGTGAGGAAAAAGCAAACCTCAAACCTCAATTGACAGCCCTCTCCAGTTGCATAACCATGAAAGAATGGTTTCCCTTCATCACAAAAGAAATTGAGTCAAAACTACACTAAGCTATGATTTCTCCTCTATAAAAATGACAAGACTGAGAATGCCTATAACACTCTATCACAGATGTTGTGTGCAAACAAGAGAGGTCATGAGCTGTTGAGGTGCATGTATAGCCTCATGGAACTGAACTTGACAATGACTAAGAGAGATACAAAGTCATCATCTTTGGTATGACAATTCCACTTCTGAGCATCTGTCCTGGATTCATGCTTCCTGAGCATGAAGCCATATTAAACAAGTTCATTAGCTACAACATTATAATAGCAAAATCTCAAATCATTCTAAATGTCCATAGTCGAATAAATATGATATAGCTAAACAATGGAAGATAATATTACCCTAAACCAAATAAATCTATGTCCCAGTTGGGACAATTTCAAGGCTCTATTGTTAAAGTGTGAATCACCAGGAAAATTATTTATATGATGTACCATTTTTGTAAGGAAAACTTATACACATACATACATGCCCATTTTCACAAAAGGAAACACTAGAACAGAGTTAATGAAATTGGTAAATAAGGAAAAACTATTTCTCTAAATCAGTGGTTCTCAACCTGTGGGTCGCAACCCCTATGGCAAACCATTGCCAAGACAATTTTTACATTATGATTCATAACAGTGTCAAAATTACAGTTATGAAGTAGCAATGAAAATACTTTTATGGGACTGGAGAGTGGCTCAGTGGTTAAGAGCACTGGCTGTTCTTCCAGAGGTCCTGAGTTCAATTCCCAGCAACCACATGGTGGCTCCCAACCCTCTGCAATGAGATCTGGTGCTCTCTTCTGCCATGCAGACAGAACACTGTATACATAATAAATAAATCTATAAAAAAAGAAGAAAAAGAAAAGAATTTTATGGTTGGAGGTCACCACAACATGAGGAACTGTATTAAAGGGTTGCAGCATTAGGAAGTTTGAGAAACACTGCTCTAAATATATCATGCTATAATATTTGACCCTGGAAATAAAATAAATTGAATATAAATATATCTAAAAATAAGAATATGAATCAATCTATGTACAGGCCAAGTTGATGATATAACTACAAAGAAAGAACTTACTTCAAATGTTTTAAACTGTGGGTAAACCAGCTTACTGAGATACATAGTCTAAACAAAAAGAAGGTTGCAAAGGAATCTTAAACTGAATAATCACATTTGTAATTGTGACATTATTTTCAATCATTTAAAAACTATCTTAGAGTATAGAGAGATGAAAAAGCATAAAAGTGTTCTACGTTGAAAAACCAAGGAAGTAAATAAAAAATTAATGATCTATAATTCAAATTTAAAACAACATAAGCTAATGATTTTTTAAAACTATATATTTTAATCTATGTCTACTAAAATAAATAAAGATACAACAAGCTAACTGCAGTGAGACACAGAGCAACCAGTCATCTCTGCACATCATTCACCACCAGCAGATGGGTCCTTGGAAGAAGCATTCTGGGGAGATGAGAATATGGCTCTTAGGGAATAGGGAGCTTTTGGGGGTTCTGACATCCAATTAAAAGGCAACCAAATACAGCAAGGCAAAAATGAGATAGATAATTTTAGTTATAAGAATAATAGATGTATCTGGCAGTAACATATTAAATATAGAAAATATATTTGTTTTACTATTTTGAAAAGTAAATTTGAAGTACTATTTGAAAAATGATGAAAGTACATCTTGGAAATGACAAGAATATCACCTTCCACTTGAAAGTTGACTATAAATATGAACTAATCATTTCAGAATCATCAGATACCCCGGAGGTTGAGGGAAATTCTAAAAAGAAAACGAATTTTACCTAACAAGTCTTGGAGTGTTTAGAAGTATAAACAACTTTGTGAATGCCGATGAAAATGAGTGATTCTTCAGCAAGGATCAGTAAGTGGATGTAACCATTTGAAGAAAATTGATGGAACCTTTATAATCTGAAAATAAAACAGCAAGACTGTGATTCTTCCAAAATAAGAGACTATGAGAGGTACATCACTAGGCTCACTTTAAAAGAGAACAAAATTTTAATCAGGTTAAAGATGCAGAACATTCTACAATTGGAGGTTGCAAGAATAAATGGTTCTATTCCTCCTGAAGCATGTAAAGACAGAATGACATGTGGTTGAAAAAAACACTTCTTAAAGACATAGCAGAAAGAAGGGAGGGAGGGAGGGAGGGAGGGAGGGAGGGAGGGAGGGAGGGAGGGAGGGAAGGAGGGAGGGAGGGAGAAGAGAAATGGGAGAATCAATTGTGGCAAAACATAGTTGAGTCTATCAATGGTAAATATAGGAAAAATTATACTAGCTGCTCCATTTTGTTTTCATTTAAAACCCTTCTTCATAAAAAAGTTGGGGTATGTTTTGTTCCATGGTATATAAAAACCTTGGAGCTATTTTGGCCTGGTTTGCTCTCCACAGCACAATTGTAGAAAAGCTTTAATTGGCAAGAAGGTAAATGTTAGACAAAAGCATATGAAATGATAGTTTCAGCTATATATCTCAAACATAGAAACTGGATTGGTAACAATAAACAAACATTCCCTTTAAGGAGATTGAGCTGTCTTAAAACACTGCTTATAAAATATGGATGCTTCTTTATTTTTCTAGGTAAATAAATCAATCCTAGAAACTTTTCTTTCTTCAAACACATGGAGGTGGTGCCTTTGTGCCTCCCCATGTTAATTCCTGAGCAACCTAATGACCAGCTAGGGTTCAGAACTTTGCCATTATGAGTATAGTGGAAGAATAAAAGGCATCCCTACCCCCGCCCATGAAAGCTTATTTGGGAACACAGAACAAATGTAAGAAATATATGCATGGAATGAGCAGAAATAACGTCTCCATTTGGTAGTCAAGATTACAAAAATAGACGCTTTTCTGAAGTTAAGGGAACTACATTCTCAATGTTCTCCCAAGCAAAAGAAATCCAAACCAGTGTTTGCATTCACTATAATTGTAACTAGCTTCGTTCATTCAGTCTCCCTTGGATACTGACTGCATTATATGGATGTTAGAATGAAGTGGTTTGTGTCTGCAATGTGTTTGCCATTCACTACAGTATTTAGGAACTTTAGTAACTAACTATAGAACACCCTTACTATTTGAGGAAAGCCGCTGTCAGAAGGGAACCAATTAAAATAGTTCTCATTCATCTAAAACAGTTATTTTCTTTATCTTGGAAAACACAGCCAGACACCACTAAAATAAATTTGCTCTGTTATATTCAATATGACATGGTGTGACTTTTGTTGTGCACTGACTCATAGAACAAAGAGTTACACATTTTTGATGGAGGGTGAAGGTGTAATCTTACCAGCACATCATATGATAACATGATGTAATATATACCCTGTCTGACTTTCTCAGCACAGTCATAGAGAGCTATTGAAAACACACAGATTTTCCCAGCTTTTCCATAATTCTCCAGCTTAGCTGCCTTTCCATCGTTCTCTTTGGGAGCTTCTTAGTCAGCTGTACTTCAGTTATCTATTTTTCACGTGCCACAGTCCATCTTTCTTGTTTGCAGTTTGATATTCCTCAACATCAGAATGTCTGCAAGGACATTTCCTGGTTTTTGCCTTAATTTTCTCCATTACCATCTCCCCTCACCCATTTCATTTTTAAATCACTTTCTACTGAATTGTCATTCAAAAATTATCAAGGCTGATTGAGATATACCCCAAAAATAGATGATAGTGTTAACCAGATAAGGTATGACTTATAAAATGAATTTTATAAATGGTCACTCTATTGGTGATATTTTACTCTTGTGAAGAGTGATATAATTATTGGTTGTGATAATGAATACTCAAATTATGAGCTTTTTTGTATAAATCAAAGCAATTGTGTAAAATATCTCTGCCTCTGAGGTGTCAGATAACCAGTGAGGCTTTGTGAAGTGAATTGGGAGTAGGGACAGAAGGGTTAGGAATAATTTGAGAAAGCACCTCAAATGGTTATGGCCTACTCCTTTCCTCGTGGGAGCCACTGAGAAAGAGGAATTGGAGTTTGAGTCACCTGGGCAAGGGGTCTCACTGGGTTTCCTCAGAAACAAAAGTAAGAACATGAACATTCTGCAAGCACAGAATTGAGGAAGGCAAAAAAAAAGAAAAAGAAAGAGAGAGAGAGAGAGAGAGAGAGAGAGAGAGAGAGAGAGAAAAGAGAAGAGAAGAGAAGAGAAGAAAAGAAAAGAAAAGAAAAGAAAAGAAAAGAAAAGAAAAGAAAAGAAAAGAAAAGAAAAGAAAAGAAGGCATAGCATGCCCTTCTATACACCATCTTCTACTGGGCATCATACAATGCTGATCATTACATTACTCAATCCCTTCAGGACTCACATCATTTAAAAAAAAAATATGTGCAATTTGTGAGGAAATAGCAAAGCGGAACTTCATACTTCTGTGTGTATCATTGAGTTGGACAGATGCCCTGCAAATAATCTGTAGGAAATGATAAAAAGGGAAGTTCTCTTGCAAAGGATAAAAATCAATGTGAAGGAAAATTCAGAGTAATTGGAGGTCCATTTGAGAGCATGTTCTAGCTGAAGGGAAAAAGCATCACCAGATGCTTGCAGCAGCAAGAGAGATGAAAACTAGCCCAGAAGGAAAATCCCAAAGAAAATGTTCATCTGTATCAAAGCTCCTATAGCTGGAGAGTCTCTACCTTGAATTATCTTTCATTTTCTGCTACTGTGACAAAATTCCTGAGAAAATAAACAGTAAAGGCTGTACTGTCTCATGGCATCAGCAGTTCCTGTCCATAGTGAATTAGTTCCATTGCCTTTGAGCCTGTCATGTATTATGGTAAGAGCATTTTGTAGAACATTATATTGACTTCAGGGTAGCTAGGAAGCTAAGACAGCGACGATGATGGGGCCATATCTCACTACCCCCTTCAAAGATCCAACTTCCTTCTGCTGGCTCGTACCTCCTACAGGTCCCATTATCTTTCAGTACCATCAGAGACTAGAGAGGACATTGGGTATCAGGACTTCAGCATGTAGGCCTGTGAACAACACTCCCAGTATAAACTAGAACAGAGAGGAAGGCAAAGAAAAACTGCAATTACTTTGCTGTGGTTTCTTCAGAGAAGAATGAGTCCTGAATGCCAATATCTGTTCATATTAATACTTCAAATACATTTGTTTGAGTTCTCTAAAAGTAAAGTAATTATACCTAACAGGACTTCAGAAACTAAAAGAATACTTTAAAAATATTTATGCTTTGTTTTTGAGTTTTCCAACTGTAATGGGCTGAATTGTGCTCACCTCATTTATAAGGAAAGCATAAGGTCAACTGATAAATTTCTTAGAGTGTCCAGTGCCTGACAACATGCTATCACTATCTTACCTCCAAGGAAGTCATCTGCATATTTCTCCTCAAAGTAGCTCAGTCAGAAAAAGATGTTGCAAAAGCATGAAAACCTGAGTTCTATACCAGAACCCACACAGAAAGCTACACATACTGTAATCCCAGTACGAAGAGAGCACAGTCAAATGGATCCCTGGGACTTACTGACTAGCCAGTCGTGCCTAATCAGTGAGCCTCAAGTCCCAGTGAAAAATACTGTCTCCAAATACATGGTGGACTGCTCCTGGGGAATAAGACCTGCTGTTGACCTATGACTTCACAGGCATATGTGTAAACACATGTGTGCATACACAAATATAAACCCATAGATAACATGAGATTAAAGAAATTTAGGCTAATTTTTAGTCAGTCCGTGTGTGTGTGTGTGTGTGTGTGTGTGTGTGTGTGTGTGTGTGTGTGTTTGGGGCACATGTTCATGGATAAATATATGAGCACTTATATGTGCACATGTGGAGACAAAAAGTCAATCTTGTGTATCTTCCTTTATTGTTTTTACCTTATTTGTGGGGACAAGGTCTCTCAGTGAATCTGAAGCCCAGTGGTTTCCCAGGGATGTCTGATCAGTGAATTCCAGAGATCCTCCTGTCTCTACCACACCTGCTCTGGGGTTATAAGCATGTACCATAACACCCAGCTTTTCATATTAGTGCAGAGAATCAAACATGGGTCCTTATGCTTTCAGAGTAAACACTTTACCATCTCTTCAGCCTGAAAGTCTGATTTTTCAATGCAAAAGTCAATCTTTCTTCCATAGTTCCCAGTGATTAACTAACCTAATTCTATATCTTCATATATAAAGAAAAGTGTCCACATAACTCAGAACAAAATTAGCTTCTTACCTTAATTATTCTCTTCATCTCAAGCAAACATGGTTTTTAATTGTGGAAACTTACTTTCCTCCTGTGCTTTGTGCTTCTTGCTCATATTGTGCTCACAAGCTTGCCTGTCTCTGCTGCATGGTTGGGCATTCATCTCCAAGATGGCTCTTGAAGACTCTAATAATATATGTCAATGCCTAGAAAAATTTGGAATTACAAACTTTATAGTAGGAGAAACACCAAGCTGGTGATGCAATCATTTAATGATGCCTACCTTGCTTGTATCTTCTCAAAATAATGTTCCACCTCATTAGGACAATCGCAGACACCTTCCCAAGAAAAGCACAATATCAGTTGAGCATCCCTAATCTAAAGACCAAAATCCAAAATGCTCTGAAATCCAAAAGAGGTGGCACAAATGGAAACTTCTACATCTGACCTCATGTAGTCAGTCAAAGCACAGGCATACTTATAACATTGTGTAAAATTATCTTTACATTCTCTGTATAAGATACGTAGGTAACAAATGAAATTTCGTATTTAAGTACCATCACAAGATTTCACACTATGTATATCCATTCACCTCATCCAAATGTCTGATATCTACAGATTTCTTACAAGTTTGGTGATACTCAACCTACTGACCACAGGCTAGCACCAAGTGAAGAAACAGGAGTGTGCTGACTCTGGAAATATTATCCAAGTACTTTATGCTCCACTTTCTTCTCTGAACTGACAGGACATATTGGCTGTGCTGATGTTTATAGTGCCTGTCCTGAAGACAGTTCCCTTTGTGAGGGAAATGGTCTCTTTCTTTCCATCTGGCATCTCAGCATAGACCAAGTGGGAGGCATTGTGATTATCATGGAGTTTCAAGAGAGCACAGACAAAGGCAAGAGAAGACACCTACAAAAGTCAGGTCCCTGACGGACACAGAAGCAGCCTGGTTTCACCCAGCTGGGGACCAGGGACAGACACAAGCCCTGACCTCCACCCAACAGTCACCAGAGCTGAAGAAAGCTGCCAGGCCAGCAGCCAGCCACTCTACCCACAGTTTTTACTGATGACTGATTGCTTGCTTTCCTGCATCGTCAAACCTGCAGATTTAGCCTTGACATGAACATTAGCCACATCCAAAGTTGAAAACATGGAATAACAGCTTGCAAAGTCCTTCATGCTAAGGATGTGTCAGGATTCACACCCAGGTCTGTGGATGTCCCACTGGGACAAGCAATTTGCATGACTTTTGTGAGTAGGATTCTCTTTTCACTCTTAAAGATTATTGAGGACTGGAAAAGGCCTTTGTCTATACTGATTTGATAGGTAAATAAATAATGCATATGTGTGTGTCCTTAAAACAAAAATTAAAATACAGATTTATTATTTTAAATTGACAATAAAGTTAATATTTACATGTTAACAAAAGTAAGTAATTTTATGAAAAATACAAACTGCAAATGACTTTTTTTTTATATTTCTGAAATTTTTTGCCCATCTGATAAATGACAGGACATTTTCTAGTCTATTATATTCAACTATTGAAAGAGCAGCCTTTACGAAGCCCTAATGGTTAGTCAGGCACGGTGGCACACGCCTGCAATTCATCACTTGGAAAGTGGTGGAAGGAGAATCAGAAATTCAAGCCTTATCTACATAATGAGTTCAGTGTGAGCCTGGGGCTGCATGAGATCCAACAGCCCCCACCAAAAAAGAATTAAACAAAATTAAATGAATTTAAATTTCCAATGGGTAAATCACAAGACACGTGAAAAATATCCAAATATAGATAGCCTGGAGATTATTTTATAAAATATTTTGGGTGAATCTACATTATGAGGCCAAGTCTGGAGTTGTCACTAATGATGTCATGTGGTTGCTCAAAAGAATTTTTGAGGTTTGGAGAATTCCAGATTTCAGGTTTTTTGGTTAGGGATACAGCTCATGTTCAAAATTATTAGAGGCTTTTAGAATAATTCAAAGCAGTTTCTTCTCTCTCTCTCTCTCTCTCTCTCTCTCTCTCTCTCTCTCTCTCTCTCTCTCTCTCTCTCTCTCCCCTCTCTCTTCATTTTTACTGTGTAACCAGGAACTCCTTGCTTGTATAATGGGTGAGACAGTGAGCGAAATTTTGAGACTGGGGAGTACGGCAGCTCTCCTGCCTCAGCTCTGGGTCGCCACCGGAGGCAGAGTGCCCAGACTGCAGCCCCAGATCCTGATCACTATTTATGGTTCGCAAGTACTTGAGACTTTATTTCCCACCACAGGCCTCCGTAGTAGGTAAGGGTTAAGGCTGGGACCTCACATCATTCTCCGCCTACCTCTTGCTTCCATCTTGAGATGTTCTTTATTTATGGAATAGACAAGGTCAGTGTAGCAGGCCGCCTCAGCCTCTCACTATTCCCATCTCCTTTCCATCTTTTTCTCTGTACCCTACCATCTTTCTTTACCTCTCATGGAGAATATGCAGTGCCCTGGTTTACAGTCTCAGTGACTCACACACCTGAGAGATGAGACTGTTTTGTTATTTAAGTGTATATTTTTATCTGTTTTTTCATCTACCCTTTTGTCTAAACATCCATATATCACTCCACCATCACCTTTTCTCTTTGATTCTAACATTCTTCCTTCTGCATGTGCTCCCTCCTCTACTTCCTATGCTTCCGGCAACTTAATCCCACTGGGATTCTTTTCTCCTTTTTCTTTATTTTCCCCACTCGTACCCACAATAATGACTATACTTATATGCACAGTACTCCTAGTGTCCCTTTCTCCACCAAACAATTGGTACTTAAGGAATGACTGCCTAGTAAGCAACTGACACTATTTTTACAATGTATTCACTGCTGGAAAATTACTGTAGTTGCAGACAGTGCTCAGCTGTCAGTTAAGGTCTGGTGTTAGAGCCTGGTGCCCTGAAGAGGAGTTTAAAGTAGAAAAATGTCACATCATCCTTACTTATTACAGCTTGGACTTTCCCAGAACACTGAAAATACCTTCACCAAAAGTGTAAAGGTGACCTGAATGAAAAATGACAACAAAAGTCTCAAACAATGATCTGTCCCCAGATGACCAGGTCTCAGTACAAAAACACCAGAGACAAGAAGAACTAAGACAACTTTTCTCCTCATAAAATTACCAATCCCACAGAAATGGCTCTCAGTGAAAATGACCTAGACAAAATTCCAGACACACAATTCAAAATAAAAATTATAAGTATCTTCAAACAACCCAAAGAGACCATGAATATATTTCTAAAGAACACAAGCAGTTGCATGAAATGAGGAAGTCAAATCAGGATATGAAAATAAAATTCAATAAGGAGAATGAAGTGCTGAAGAAAAATAAAATTGAAATGATGGTGAAAATGAAAAATGCAAATGGTCAAATAAAAAGTACAGTGGAAAGCCACATCGAGAAGATGAATCATGATGATGATAGACTTTCAAGACAAGGTGGAGGAGTTCGATCATTTGGTGAAGGTCAATGATCAATTTTTAAATACTTATGAATGGAACACATTGTGATATCATGAAAGGCAAAATTCACAAATCATAGGCACAAGAATGAGAAAAACTCCATGCCAATGGAATAGGAAATAATTTCAATAAAATCAGAGGAGAAAATACCTCAAACTTAAGAGGTGTCTGTCCATGTACAAGAGGCTCACAGGACACCAAAAAGACAGAACTAGTGAAAGGACTCCTTACATCATATAGTGAAAATACTAAAGTATGTAGAAAGAAGAAAATATATAAAAGCTGCAAGAGAGAAGGGCCTGATCACCTTTAAAGGCAAACACATCAGAATAACAGCTGACATCTTAACAGAATATTTAAAAATCCAGAAGATCTTGGAAAAATATTTTTCAAATTCTGAAAGACCCAGTTGCCAACCCAGCCTAATATACCCAGCAATAGGATCATAATTGAAGAGAAATAAAAAAAAACTTTCCATAGCAAAATCAGACTGAATAATTGATTACCGCCCAGCCAGCTCCACCAAGGACACAGGAGGGGATACTTCAAACTGACGAGAAAGATGGACATAGGTAAGATGCTACAAGGAAGTTACACAAGGCTACAATCATTATCAAACAGAAGAGGACTAAGAAAACACCCAAAGCTACAAAAGCATCAAAATGATAGGAATCAACAAAGACCTTTGAATAACAACTCTGAGTATAAATAGTTTCAATTCTCCTCTTTAAAAACACAATGGAAGATTGCATTAGTCAGTGGGATCCTTACTTGATGCCTCTAAGAAACATGTCTCACCTTCAAAGATAGAAGCTATCTTAGAGTGGAAGGATGGAAAAAGATTTAAACAAACAGGACTAAAAAACAGGCAGATGTCACCATTCTAATGTGTAATAAAATGAACTTCAAACCAAATATAACCAGAATAGACAAAGAGGGTCACTTCATACCAACCAAGGGAACAATTCATCAAGATCAATTTACAACTTTAAATATATATGCACAGGCTTACCCATTTCATAAAATTAATACTATTACAAATTAAATCACAGGTTAATCACAACACAGTAATAGGGACTTCAATGCTTCATTCTCACAATAGATCAACTGGACAAAACATAAACAGAGAAACATTGAAATTAAATACTTCTATAGTTCAAATGGACCTAACATACACTAAATAGTCCACCCAAGCACATTCTTCTTTGCAACCCATTGAAGTTTCTCAAAAATAGGACACAGTAGGACACAATGCAAGAGTCAGAGAATATAGGAAAAGTGAAATAATTCCTTGTATTCTATCTGATGACAATGGAATAAGACAACAAAATAACAGCAAGAGAAATTATGGGAAATAACAATCTCTTGGAAATTAAACAACACACAATTGAATAAAAAACAGGTCGATAAAGAAATCTAGGAGGAAATTTAAAAGTTCTAGAATTGAATGAAAATGAAAAAACATAGGATGGGGAGATGTGCAGCATAAAGATGCTTTCTGGACATGACAGGCTTGGAAGACAGAGTCAGGATCCCAGAGAAAGCAGACTACCAAAAGTGTGGCATTGGCTGGGATGTGTCCCAGATGGAAGAGTGGTTGAGATTGGCTCCTGGCGTCAACTTTGAACTATTACATGCACATCCATGACATACACAGGCATACATTAAAATGGAAAAAGAAAAGAATCATCAGGCACTTTCTGCCTTTGTAGTTCTGTGGGCTCAGCAGAATTAGGATGACCCATTCAGGATAATGATCAACAAAGTGAATTGTAAGGCAAGTGAAGCAGAGGATCGAATCATGGTCATAGTCATTGTCTGGAACTGGATTAATAGAACAGTGTTCACTATTCATACCTGGCAAGTATCAGTTGCAGAAATCCATCTGATCTTCACAACATACTGGCTGCTCTCCTAACAGCTTGAACCCAACATTGGTTCCTCATTGATTAAGACCCCTTAATGCTCTCAACCAGACTGCTATGGTTGGTGGGTCCAGGAGTAGCTTCTAAAAGAGTATGCATAAATTTATGAGTAGGTTATTTTAATTAGATTAAACTCTATTTTAGAGTATCCTCATATTGCTTCAAGTTTCTGTAAGTATCTGTTGGTATTACAGAATAATAATAAGTACATAACTGATAAAATTGAGTTGAAAGATGAATGGATGGATGCAAACTCAGATGGATACATGGACAGATAATCACATACAATCACTGCAATATTTTTTAAAACAAGGTCTCTCCCTATAGTCTGAAATTTGCAATGTGCCTCAGGCTGATCACAAACCCATAATCCTACTGCTTCCACAATCTTAAAACTCAGATTACAGGTATGTACCACCATGCCATGCCCTGCTATCAGTCTTAAAAAAAAAAAAGAATCCTCAGATTACAATCCCTTCATTCTTTGATTAAGGTTGATAAAATCCACCTGAAGTTGTATCCAGCATTTAAGATCGTCAGGAACTATTTTTGAGTGCCCTTGTGTATTACACTCTACTGTGCCTTGCAGTTGAGTCATTACATCAGCAATATCTACCAGGAAGAAAGAACAAATAAGCACATATGATTTCCATGTTGATCAAGAAATGTCTGTGTTCTTATCTGCCTAATCTGCTTTTGCTACTTCAATCTGCATGGTCAATACATAACAAGTTCAGCAGTTTACATGCTATAATTTGTCCAATCCAAGCACATGCTATTTCTCAGCGTAAGCCTTTGACCAGCATGCTCTTGATTTTGCTTTGTGCATAAGAAAAAAAAAATAGATATGCAGGTGTATCAGGAACCACAGTAACTCTTGCTAAGCATCTTCCCGTCCATCATGGCAGAGGAACGCATGGTGTTTGTATTTTGCTTCACTCACTGGGTATATTCCTAGTAACTCCTGCCTCACAGGATGACAAGCACAAATTATGTCTTGATGCTCTGTTGTACCTGTTGCCTTATGTGGTTTGACATCCTTGCAAAATCCCTGTTTCCCCACAATGAAAAATGTCTGGTACAATTTGTGGAAAAATTTGACGTCTTAATAGACTAGATGATTTAGACATTTCCTTTAAAGTATTTCTGTGCTTCCTCACAATGAGGAGAAGCTTGCTTGGGCTTTCTGCACTGTCCTGGCTGTCTTAGCACTCACTGGATAGAGGAAAACCCTTTTCCTCACCTTTTGAAGTCAAGGTGTCAATATTGTAATGGTCAGATTGGACATGTGTAACAAAGAATTGAGCCTGGCAACCTAAATGGAGAAGCTTGAGAGGAAGCTAATGAACATGCAGTATTGTATAATATGTAGAAAAGAGAACAAGAAAGGCTAAATATTAGGGAATGAGGAAGGGTTTCATATAGGCAATGAACTCAAATTCTAAGAGAATGTTTTAAGCTAATTGGCTTTCTTGTTTTAATTCTGTCATGGATTTTTCATTTGTAGTAGTCGATGAATACATAAATAATGAAAGTATAAAATCTAGTGTGATGCTCCACAGCTTCCATCCAAATGGCTACTCTAACTGTATAGAAGTTCATTGAGTAGGAAAGTGTGGTGGGTGTGAGTTCCCTAATAGAAAGTGGAATAAAGATGGGCTAGGAGAAGTCTGATGGAAGCTGTGGGAAAGGGCTGGTGAGATTCTGTCTACACCAAGTGGTGAGGTCCCCAAGAAGTTGTAAGTGTGATA
This sequence comes from Peromyscus leucopus, assembly GCF_004664715.2. Classification (NCBI taxonomy): domain Eukaryota; kingdom Metazoa; phylum Chordata; class Mammalia; order Rodentia; family Cricetidae; genus Peromyscus; species Peromyscus leucopus. The sequence continues at coordinate 27,602,985 of NC_051064.1, read as the reverse complement.
AGAAGAGGGGCACCTGGAAGCAGGCTGCTGCATGGCCACGGGTAAGATTGTAAAGAACACTGTGGAGGCCAGAAAGGACAGTGAAAATCACTTACCTTAGTCCCAGGCCAGTGTGGCCTTTGGGGGTCCCCGGTAGAAAGTGTTTCTATGAATCTGCTGCTGACACAAAGGATTCAAGATGGGCTAGAAGGGGAAGTCTGAGACCATCTAAAGGGGAAGTCTGGAATTTTTGTTCACATATCTTTATAATTGAATAGACAAATGTCTTGGAAGTTGGAAGTAGTGAGATGAGGGAAAGTAAGTACCTTGTGTAACTTTTCTGATCAGCACACACCTTGTCACCACAAACGGGGCTCCCATCCTGTGAAGCCCAGGGGAGGCTATGGAACACTACCTCACATCTTCAGCTTGAAGGGAACCTGGCAGTCATTGGATGATGGCCCTTGCTGCACCCAGACCACAGCAGAAAGACCCACACAGAGAGTCTGTATCTACTGATTTACTCACAATCTGATCAGAGCCAGAGGAGTCTCCAAGGGAAGGCCCCTGGGATTCATACAGAGCTATTATCCCCTAAATCATGACCATTAGAGAGAAAAGAAGGAGCTCTAAAATTATGGTGATCCATTAATCAGCAAGGTGATCTTCAATATCCCACCTGACAGTCACTAACTTAGAAGAGCCTCAAAGTCACCTGCAGCCCCCTTTGTCCATTATCCATTGATGTCACATGAATACATTTTGATTTTCTAAATTTTGTATTTGAATTTCTATATATATTGGATTAAGTATTTCAAAATAGATAGAAATGGAGATTTAGAATGTCTTCATCACAAAATAAAACATCAAGCAAAGGAGATGCTAAATGCCAAGATTCTATTATCATGCAATGCAAGTATGCTAGTAATAACAGCAGAATTATGCCTGCAAATATGTACCATTGTTACACATCAATTAAAAACAGTTAAAATTTATAAATAATTATAATCTATTGCCTTGGGATCTCTTTTTAAACATAAACCTGTGTGAGAAAATGAGAGTTCCCATTTAACTCTGATAGCCAGAAAAGACTGTGTGTAAAAGAGTGCTGACTGCTAGCCGGGCGTTGGTGGCGCACGCCTTTAATCCCAGCACTCGGGAGGCAGAGCCAGGCGGATCTCTGTGAGTTCGAGGCCAGCCTGGGCTACCAAGTGAGCTCCAGGAAAGGCGCAAAGCTACGCAGAGAAACCCTGTCTCGAAAAACCCCCCCAAAAAAAAGGAGTGCTGACTGCTAAGAAGTGCAGAAGAAACTCCACCTAAACACTTCCGCCACAGAAGCTCTGCTGCCATTCTTCAGTGACAAGAAAACACATTGCCATCTGTTTGGAATCAATTCTACTCAATGTGGTAAAGTTATTTGCTACCCTGTTCTTATCTTTGTCTCCTCTTCTTCATTGACCCACTATGTTGACTTTCTAAATCATCTTCATGAATCACCGCAGCACTGATTTCTTCCTGGGCTTTGAAACTCCTTTGGGTATACAATGATATCTCCCCACCAGGGATGTGTGGGCTCTCGGGCATTCACATGAGCTGAGTCTGCAAGTAGATTGCAGTCGTCGATTTGATGCAGCTCCCACAGTTGCTCTTGTCCTAGGTTTTCCTTCCTGGGCCAGAGCGCTCAACAGTCCTCTGCCATCTCTGCTGGTAAACACCCTTCTTCTTTATTTGTAAGCTATTCCTGTGTCTAAAAATTTAAGGCTTCTACCTCATCTCTTATTATCGTGGTACATGCCTGTAATATAACCACTCCAGAGGCCAAAGATGGAAAAATATAAAGATTATATATAATGAGGGTGGGTTACCAATCTTTATAACTTAGAACAATAAGTAGTGAATTGTCAGAATTGAATCCTTTCAATAAAAACTGTTTACTTTGGGACCCTGGGACACATGCAGTGACTCTAAGGACAAGGAGCACTTGGAAAGTTTGTTCTGACACCCAAAAAGCAAAACTGAAAAAGCAAGCTAGAAACCGAAGCCCCTGCCCCTTGGCTCTGAGGGAACTGGGCAACTCATGAACGAGGTAAACACCCAGCAACTGCCCTCAAGCTGAGTGAAACAAAAATTGATAGAAGGCTTCACCCAGCACCACCTGGTGACATGGCCTAGGTGCAGTGATAACATACACACCACCCACCTGGTCCCTCGGGCCAAGAACCCCTGACAACACTGAGTGACAGTTGTATGTGAAGGTCAGAGGCAAGACACCTTGTCACCTACTGGACCTGCATGTGCTTCCCTGAAAAGCCACTTCTTTAAAGTTGCTCACCTGAGCAAACTCAGACTTAGTATCCCCAAGTCAGAAATGGAAAGAGACCCAAGGCAGTGGGGAATTCCATAAGGCTCATTGACTGGAGAAACCTACATCTTCAAGTGGTGGCAGAAAAGGGACCCCAGTGACCATAGAGATGCCCAAGGAGTTGTGTTGGATCCCTTGACTACCTAATGAGAGAAGAACAAAGGACAAAGATCAGATGTCACATGGTATATGGACTAAGGCCCCAGCAAATTCTCACTGAAGCCTGGCTTCAGCGATCAACCAGGGAAATGGAATTCACCTCTCTGCTAGGTTAGGTGGTGAAGGGACAGCTAAATGATTCGAAGGCTCTTTTAGACTGTAATTTTAGTGCCTAATCCCCAAGTAAGAAAGGAGCAAGCCCAGCATTTCAAAGCAGCAGCTGCAGCAGCAACAGCAGCAGAGGAGGAGGAGGGAAAAGAAGAGTGGGAAGCAAAGAAAAACTAAGGAACAGCAGCAAAATCCTCCAAGTTGCCATGGCAGATCTCAGCTATCCAGACCAGGGCCTGGCTCCCTGCACAGCATCTCCTTACAGATGCACCAGGACCTGCCTCCCCCAAGTACATCGCCCCTCCCTTGAATCACATGGACCAGATTAAACAGAAATGAAACTGAAACACTTGAGTGTCCAACCCCACCCCAAATCCACTTACAAACAAAGATATTTGAAAGAAAGAGAATTTAAATACCTTCTCACCAGTTGATCTGATTTGGGTCAGAAAACCTTGATTCTAGAAGAACCAGACACATTAAAGATGTGAAAAGACATGGGCCCAGCCCTCCCAGTCTTTTTTCCATAGCACATGTGCAAGTCCTGAACAGACTGGCTGGGGGAGCAAAGCCAAATGACTTCCTGACATTGCAGGAAGAATCACTTGTCCTCTAAAGTGTCCCAGGAAGCAAAGATGAGATTTCTGAAACTGCTCAATGGTTCTTTGAAGGGAAAGTAATTAAAGCCACTTGCAGGACCCTCCCCATGTTTGTGTCAGATAACGATGTCACTGACAGGAAACTGTGAGGAATCTGTAAGGAGACAAATCTACATCTGTCCTGCATTCCCCCCTTTTCCGGGTTAATAATATTTAGTCCAGAAACACACACACTTGCACACACGCACACTCGAGTGCACACACACCACACACACACACACACACACACGCACACGCACACGCACATACACACACTCACATGGGCATAGACACGATTTTTTTAACTGCTTCCTCTTCACTGTAAGAAGAAATGAAAATACATCAGCTGCTATACTGACCCAATGATAAAGAAATATGTCAAATTTTCTTTCTTATGAGACTTGACTTAGATTTTCTTAATTTTCTTCTTTACTGCTGAGTTTTGTGATGGCAGCAAAATGGTATCCCTTAAATATCTTTAATAGAAAGAGATATTTTGTTTACAAAAAGAAAAAAAACCCTGGTTGTACATAAGACCTGTAGAACTCAATCAGGCTGGGTATGTTTTGTTAATATTGTAGGGCCGGCCTTAATATTACACTTCCCAGGGCCCCACCAGCGGCGTGGAAAAGAATCTAGATACACGGAGCTAGTTCGTCCACCTTGTCTATTCCTCCGCCACCGCCATCCGTCATCCTGCCATCATAATTCTTCCCGCTTCTATCAGGACTGGTCTATATCATTCCCAAGACAGCAGCACCTTCATGTTTACAACACAGCGTATGAATTGCCAGGTCCCCACCAGAAGCTTCCTGACAACTTCTTTTGCAACCCAAAAAGGGGGAAGAGAATAAAGGCAGAGTTAGATAGGAGCTGGAATAGACCAGAGAAGGAATTAATGTGCTAGGAATCTATCCTTACTGTGGCTAGGTGAAAACGTTATAGGTCTATCATAAATGTGCTCAAACTATAAACTTACAGGTGATAGGGTAAAGAAATCTATAAGTCACTAAAAATAAAACTGCCCCTGTTTTTCTCTGCTACCAGTTTCCTGACAGGGCGGGGAGGAGTACTGATAGCTAGTCAATCTACATCACAGCTTGAAGCACCTGGTGAGAGGAAACCCCTTTGATCTAAGAAGTTGCTGGGGCAGTGGAAGATCTGAACCTGATTAGCACAATAAACAAAGCTATGCATCTAGTGTCCCGTTAGTCTCCTAGGCTCAGTGGGGGAGTTAGTACCTAGTGGAACAGTGTCTGAGAAGCTTAGCTGTTTGACAAAATGGTTTGGAAGTATTTGGGCACACAAGAATTTCATAGCAGAAGACAGCTGAAATATTAAAAACTATATAATACTAAATATTCATAATAAATGACTTGCCTTTTGACAGACCATTGGCCCGTCAAAGTATAGCTTTAATACACAGCTAAATCTCTATAATATATTCTGGGGGCCCACAAGAGGTTTGGTGGTACATGCCTTAATATTACTACTCTAGAGGCTAAAGACTTCAAGTCTCAGATCACCCTGGGCTACCCAGAGAGATACTGTCTCAAAAAAAAAAAAAAAAAAAAAGGAAGGAAGGAAGGAAAGAAGGAAGGAAGGAAGGAAGGACATAAAAAAGGACCTACCCCAAAACCAAAAACAGTGGTTTCTCTGTATCATGTCCATTTCATGAGTAGCATTGGTGCACAGACTCACAGTTCCCACCTAATCATTGCCTTCCTTACTTTTCTGTATTAGTGATATTTTATACTAAAAGATGATGAAAAACTGGAGATAAGAATATGATTAAAATTTAGGTAAAAATATTGTTTTGCTGTGTGTGAGCCCAGTTCTTCTTTCTAACCATGACAACCTTTTTTTTCCTGTTAGCTTTCACATAATGACTCCTTTATACAAACCATGTCCTTTTAAGAGTGGAACAGAGATTACGCTGTGACTTATGAGCACACGTGGTAAATTCCTCTACATTGTAGAGAAACAATGAGCCCGTGTCATTTAATCAAACTTAAAGAAATGCCAGCAGAGACTATGTTTGTAAATCATTCATTCCTGTATTAAGAGATGTGAAGAATCAAGGGAAATGATTAGCAGATCAAATTGAAACCTTGTCTCCATCTAGATGTTCTTTGGTCATTGAAGCAAGATGTGCTCACATATTTACTACTCAGATATTTAGTAAGGATCTGCATTGAACATGACCCATTCCTGGGATCTACATGAATTCAAAAGTCAATAGCATGGCTTCTTTGTTCTCCACACGTTTATAGAAAAATATAAGAAAAATATACAAGAAGTGAAAGACATCTGGAGTGCAGAACAAAAGATGATGAATGCCTCAAGAAAATACATTTGTATTTTATTACAAAAGACAGAGAAAACAACTGTAGGCTATCAAAGAGAAATATTTTGTATATGTTTAATATTGTATTAATTATACATTACTAATTAACAAAATCACAAACTTAAACAAATAAATCCTCCTTATCTTAACTTTTGGCTGTGTGAGTAGTTGGCTGTGCTAAGTGGGCCTGTCTGAGCTGTCTCGTGGGGCCATAGGCAGAATGTCAGCTGCGGCCTCCGTCATCACTGGGAGTTTCTGCTAAGATTCAGTATCAGTTACTCTTCTCTTTGCTGTGAGAAAATAATTAACAAAAGCAACTTTAGGAAGGAAGGATTGGTTTGGGCTCCTAGTCCAAAGGTATAGTTCATCATGTCAGGGAAGGCATGGCAACAGGAGGAGGAGGCAACTGGTTACATGGTATCCTCAGTCTGGAAGCAGAGAAAGATGGATGCTGGTGCTCAGCTCACTTTCTCCTTTTTATTCATTGCAGATCTCTAGCCCATAGGAATGCCCTCATTCAGAGTAGGTCTTCTCTGCTCCATCCATTAAATCCTTCTGTAAATGAAGTGTGTCTCCTAGTTGTTTCTAAATCCTGTCAAATTTGCAATAGATATTAGCCATCAAAAGGTAGGGAAGGGAATGTCTGTTTCAGTACTCTCAAACACATCTACTAGTCAGTCTTAATGCTGTCCTTGTGTGTTTCTGAAAGGGAAATCTCCATGCTAAACAGTCTAAGAAAGAGCCCCCAAAGGTAGAAGCCATTGTATGTATGTAGTTTAATAAGCAAATTCCTTTCTATCACACTCTATGTTTGTTAAAGCCATTGTGTGCTCAGGGAAAGAGCCTTACACAAGTGCATGAAGGCCATTGTGTACTCAGGAAAAGAGCCTTACACAAGTGCATGAAGGCCATTGTGTGCTCAAGGAAAGAGCCTTACACAAGTGCATGAAGGCCATTGTGTGCTCACGGAAGGAGCCTTACACAAGTGCATGAAGGCCATTGTGTACTCAGGAAAAGAGCCTTACACAAGTGCATGAAGGCCATTGTGTGCTCAAGGAAAGAGCCTTACACAAGTGCATGAAGGCCAGAAGGTGGGGCTCATCAAACACTATAAGAGAAAACACTGGCACAAATAAAATGTCTTTTCTATTCAAATGTCAAGACAGGACAACAGGATCCACCTCTATGGCCCATACTATTTGTTAGTTATTTAGCCGCATTGTGTTCTTACCCTGCAAGGAAGTGTCACGAAACATGACAGAATCTGCTTATAAGAGTTTTATTAGAGATAAAGGGATAGAGAGTGTGCAGACCTGTGGGATAGACACTCGTGGAGAAGAAGAAGAGGGAACCGGGAACATGGCGCTCCGCTTTAAAACCGGCTGGGGGCGTGGCCAGGTCACGTCACTACTCCACGCGTGTGCGTAGATCACATGGTCACGTTGCGTGCTTACGTGGCCATGAAACGTCACAGATCCTGGTTACGCGAGACGCCTTGACCCGGAAATGGCTATCTTGACCTGGAACTGGCTAGGCGGAGGTGTCTAGGTCCGCCGGGTATCCTGGTTACGAGAGACGCCCTGACCTGGAAATGCCTATCCTGACTTGGAATTGGCTAGGCGGAAGTGTCTGCCTGGTATATGCGACCGTGGGTGTGTGTTGTGAACCCTTCACAATTTCCAAAAACATTTTAAGTCATAAGTCTTTTAAGGATGCTGAGGAGAAGACAAAGGCACCATATGGTCCTCCTGTGCCTTCTGCATATTCTTAATGGAAATGTTATTTTTCCAGCTAGCATGAAGAAAGGTGCTATGGTACTTTGACACCTACAGGGTAGAGACTAATGAGAGATACCCAGGATAGCTATACTGTATTCTCTTTGTTTCCCATTCAGAACATTTAGTCCCATCAAAACAGTCAGAGTACGTCTTGCATTGCTATCAATAGTCTGTGATCATGTAGAAAAAAAAAAAAAAAAAAACCTGAACTGTTAAAGAAAGCTTGACAATGAAGTGCCAGACAATATGTGCTGCCTTTAAAAAATCCTGCATATATCCAAGATTATGCAGTTCAGGTATTGGGAAAATTTTGCCCTTCAGAGTTTCTGATTACCCTGTTCAATTTGTCAGAGGCAGGGAAGGCATTGATTCTGAACTGAAGAAGATCACCTAGACACTGGGAGAAGGCAGATCAAAGAATACACAAGTGCAGTTGTGAAGAATCCTAGCTGTGTCAGACCCTCAGCCCACTCACGTCTTAGTTACTTTCATGTAGCACAATAGAAGAAATAAGTTCCTCAGTCCACACCTTGCTCTCAGAAAACATTTATTAAGACCAGGGATAAAAAAGAAGAAGAAAATCTGAATATAAGTCAACAAATTATTATTACAGAACACTAGTGGCATCTTTGATATTTGTAAACCACTAGGCTTCTAAAAAGGCCACAGCTGAAGAAGAAAGCTGAATCTACATAATTTTATTTTCTAATATTAAGACAAGTTATACCTTATTAAGACCCAGATATCATGGTTAGTACCTGTAACTGGGTACTCTGGTAACTGAAGCAGGAGGATTACCATGAGATCAAGGCCAGTTTGAGCTATATAGTGGGTCTAAGCCAGCAAGAGCTACAGAGTGAGATCCCATCTCAAGTAAAAGAGAGTTCATAAAGATTTCATTAGGAAACAGATTAGATTAGAACATGCAGAAAAGGATATAAACGATGCAGCTTGAGACAGTGATCAGCAAGTCAGAGTCTATTCATTTGGGCTTGGAAGACTGCTAAGGACAATGTGCATGGAGCCAAGTGTGAGGAACTAGGTTCAGTCCTCTAAAACCCACATTAAAAAGTTAGATATGGGAGTGCAAGCCTGTAATTCCTGTGCTAGGGAGATAGAGATAGGATGATTTCTGGGACTTGCTAGGCAGCCAGTCTATCTGAATTATCAAGCTCCATTGAGGGACTCTGTCTTAAAAGATAAGGCTGACAGTGGTTGAAGAAGACACCTGACATAGACCTTTGGCTTCGATACATATTCACACATACAAGCACACTCACCCACATGCATGTACATGGCATACACAGATACCTACACCTACATAAACAAACGATATAGTTGTGAAAATTGAATCACATCCTCTACTTTGTTACCCGGCATCAAGTAACCCAGTAGTAAGTGGAAGTCATCCTAATTATCAATAATAATCACATCGATAAAACCACAGTAACCTCATGGCTTGTACCTTGGAGTACAGCCAAAGCTGAGGCCACAGAAGTAGAGTGATGGGCCTTTTGGAGCAGGCAGAACACTAAGCAATATGAGGTTATTATATTTACACTCTCACCATAATTTTTAGATTTGTAATTAAAGGCCTGGTCTGGAGTCTTACAAGTTAAATGAATATGCAGAGCTAGGAGAGGGTGCTACAGGAAGGCACTGAAAAAGATTAAGAGCTGGAAATTCAGCCAATAAGAAAAGCCAATAAGAAACAAAGCAGAAATGTATGGAAAAGAGAAAGTGAAGAAAGACTCTTGCTTGGGCACATGGTTGTGATTCGTTTTCTTTAGGCTCCGTTGCAGAAGAGACCTCTTCACCAGCTCTTCCAAGGATGCTTTGGCTGTGAGTATGGATAAACGCCCATCTCCTGCCTATTCTGCCAGGTTCTTAACCTGCAGTTTCACGTGCTGGAGCAAGAGTGACTGCTGCACACACAGGGTCTGGCTGCCTATAATCTAGCAGAGATCAATTCTGTTGATAAAAAGATGGTTCTGCATTAATGTGCTAAACAATCTGAGGTAGGTAATCCTTGACAGCTGTGAGAGCTCAGCCTGCTGTCAAGGCAGCACAGCTCTAGGATCATGACCAGAGTGATGGTCATGGGTGATCGGAGGTAGAATATGTCAGGGGATAGTGCCCAGAACCTCTCAGGCAACTTGATTATACCAACAACTTTTCATTATATTCTATCCAGCCAAATGTTTTCTATGTAATTGTTCTTAGGCAAGTAAAAAAAAGAAAAATGAACTTCAATGAACACAGGATCTCAAACTTGTATGCACATTAAAGTCCTCTGTGGAAATGTTTACATATGCTGACATCCAAGGCATATGCAAATTGATTGAACCAGAGTATCTGGTTGAGAGTCCAGGCAAAAGTACCTAGATATCTGAATCTTCACAAGCAGCCAAGGTTGTCAGCCATTGCTGTGGAGGGAAATAATGGAGCTCAATCAAGGAACCCCCAAATTGGGCTTAAATGACTATGTACACTATGGGCCAAAGCCTCAGCACTATGAGGTAGGAGTGGGGGGTTCCACAAGTTCCCAGCCCCTGGTAAACAGTAAATTCCCAGATCCCCTCCCCTAATTATAGGGGTTAGCAGTCCTGGGGTGTTGCTGGAGGGCTTCTCTCCATGTTCCACCAAACCCTGCAGTCCCACAATCCACGTATAAAATAATCACTCAGACGCTTATGTCACTTATAAACTGTATGGCCATGGCAGGCTTCTTGCTAACTGTTCTTATATCTTAAATTAACCCATTTTTATAAATCTATACCTTGCCACATGGCTGGTGGCTTACCGGCATCTTTACATGCTGCTTGTCCTGGCGGTGGCTGCAGTGTCTCTGCCTCCTCTTCCTGTTTCCCCAATTCTCCTCTCTCTTTGTCCCGCCTATACTTCCTGCCTGGTCACTGGCCATCAGTGTTTTATTTATATAGAGTGATATCCACAGCACTAACCCACCAAATATAAAACAACAACTTGTTTAAAAGTTGGTTCACTAATCTACCCTTTTTTTTTTATCATCTCTATATCCTATATATCTATATCACTGGGGGCATGCCCTTGGTTCACTGTCTGAGAGTGGATGAGGGGAAGTTTTGGATTTATTCTGCACTCAGAGCACAGGTTGGTTCTCTTCCCAGGTTCAATAAATGGCTAAACCTCTCACAGAGTGATGAATTCAGTTCACGGGTCACTCAAAAAGACAGGGTTAGAGATGGCACTCTGCACAGTATGCACAGAACAGTTGCTGGTGATTGCTTAGATTTTTCCACTTTCAATTTTTGTAGAATAAAAATCCAGTTACAGGTTGGAGGCCTGAGGAGAAAATTAACTACAAACATGCTAACACAGTAACAGAATGGGGTAATACCTCAAATAGAAAGGAAGGAAGGAGGAAAGAAAGACAGAGAGAGAGAGAGAGAGAGAGAGAGAGAGAGAGAGAGAGAGAGAGAGAGAGAGAGAGAGAAAGTAAGAAAGAAAGAAAGAAAGAAAGAAAGAAAGAAAGAAAGAAAGAAAGAAAGAAAGAAAGAGGAGGAAAGGAAGGAAGGAAGGAATGAAGGAAGGGAGGAAGACTTAGTTTCTCTTCAGGAACATCACAGTTATGTGTTAATTTCATAGCTAATCTTCAGTTTTCTATACTTACTGAACACATAATACCGAGAAGGATTTCGTATGTTCAAGTCTGGGTCATATTCACTGTGGCCCTCCAGAAAAGATGTGGAGTGGGATTGGGAGAACATCTTCTGTGCCAACAAAAAAGACTATTTGTACTTGGGATACCCACAGCAGATGTCTTGAGGCAGGCTCCTAGAGAATAAGGTGGGCTCCTAGGGAAACAGACTGAGATTTGAAAACAGAAACATTACCGGCATGAGCTCCAAACATGGTCCTGTGAAGGGTGGGGAGGCAGGACTTGCCAAGAAGGAAACTTTATAGATGTCATTGTTAAAAAAGCCTCAGCCATGCCTCTGGAGGTGGAGGCTTCAAATTAAGGAAAGAGGTGACACCTCCTATTTCTGCCCAAAGCAGCCTTTGCATTGGTACAAGCTTCTCACCAGGAGGCATAAACATGGCGTGGCATGGTGCACCTGATGGTTCTCCCTGCATCTGGTAATAATCACACCAGTTCTTGCAGTTGAAAGTCTTGCTCTCCATGATAACACAGCTTCTTTCACACACACACACACACACACACACACAAATATGTCACAATGTTACAATATCTGTGAACATCTACTGCAAGATCTAACATACGGTGCAGGCTCAGTTAATTAATATGAAAATCAAGAAGAAAATAGGGAATTGCAAACCTTAGAGGTTTGTCATTCAAATGTCTTAGACTCCATTTTAGTCTTACGGTCCTAGACTCCATGGTTCAATGTACTCCACAAGTTCTAATGATTGTTATTTTAATGTTTTATTACCACACTAATGATATCCAAATATTTTACTAGCTCCCTGAGGCATTTAAACAGAATGATACATTATTAGTAGATGAGGAATCAACAGATGATCTCCTTGGGCCTAGTTATGACCCTGCTACTTATCAGATTAATAATGAATCGATTTGTCCTTCAATACTGTCTAGATACTCATTTTCATCAATAGTTGACTGATCTCTTCATCACAAAGAAAGTCAAGAACATTTTTGTTTGGACTTGGTTTGATGATTTTTCCCCCCTTAGGATGCACAAGGAAATTGGAGAGAATAGAGATATTGAAACTATCTTCCTATTTTTTTCCTGTCTTACAATTGTTTTCTTCTACATCCAGCTCTTAACACAACCTAATGATAAGAACACAAAGCCCTTCTGAAGTCACAAGTGGTTCCTGCTGAGATTTGGGAATTAAGGGTCAATACACTCAGATAATTCTAGTAAACAGCTCAGCATCTCCAATGAAAAACAGAAGGAAACCTTTTTTGTTATGTTGTTTTGTGTTTTGAGTTTTGTTTTGAATTTGTTGCTGTTTTACATATTGGATTAAATAGGTTTCTCTAAGAAGGCAAGCAATAACCCAAGTAAACTACTCTCAAAAATATTATGCAAAAATACAAGATATTCCTTCCTGAAATCTACAGCAAGAAATATCCAAAAGGTATCCATCAGTATCTTTTGGCTATTTATTGTTCAAACAGTATGCTAAAAACCATGTGTTTAAATTATTTTAAGTTTTCATTTTTTTTACAGATTATGAAGGTTCACATCTCATGGTGCAATTACAAATACAATTAATAAATTTGAACATTGTAAAGCACTTACAAATACTCAAAATAACCCAGCAAGTGCTCTGCTAGCTTCACTTTATAGAATGCTTCTCTAAGGCAATAATAAGCAAATAATTAGACTTTTAATTTTTTAATTTGGGCTTTGGAAAGGATTGAATTCAAGCCCTTGCTTTATTTTCCTCTTCTGATAACAATAACACTTTTAATAACACTTCACTTTCTGCGGTGTTTTGATGGTTATCAAGTGTTTTCCCATATATTATCCTACTTGATTCTCCCAGTTACTTTGTTTAGAGATTAAGATATGAATATCCTAATATCTTAGGCAATTTTCCAGGGGAAATTCACAAGACAATTTGAGAAAAGGCTAGATGAAATATGAAAACTTGTCACTGAAATCTAAGTTCAGTAATCTTCCTACCTTACCAAATGTTTTACATAGGTTAGAGGTAAAGATAGAAACAGGCTTTTAACCAGTGTTATATTGATGTCCCATGGGCCTTAGGACTAAATATAAGGATTAATATAGAATTACTTATAATCTCTATCATACAGCATATACAAATCTTTAAAGTATGGTATCCTATATGTGACCATACCAAATACAAATGTATACAATTAAGACTCTCAAATTATGGGGGCTGGAGAGATGGCTCAGAGGTTAAGAGCGCTGCTTGTTCCTCCAAAGGTCCTGAGTTCAATTCCCAGCAGCCACATGGTGGCTCACAACCATCTATAGCGGAATCTGATGCCCTCTTCTGGCTTGCAGGGATATGTGCAGACAGAACACTGTATACATAATAAATAAATGAATCTTTAAAAAAAGATGTTAATGGAAATGATTTTTAAAAAAGACTCTCAAATTATAAATAAAATAAATTATGGTAAACAACTATAGAATTGGTAGATGAAAATAAATGTTGGTAATCTACAATGTGAAAAAGGTTGTGCTAAAATATATCAAAACACAATATGGAGGATGTAATATCTATCTCCAGGGCGTCAGAATATCTTTCTAGTGAAATACCAAAGATACACGTATTACTGTGTTTGTGTGTGGATACAGGACTCCAAAACTAAGGGAAAAAAAGAATACAACAGTGAATTCAGGAAGCAAAAGGAGAACTTCACAAAGAGAAGAACTTTGGAATTGGTCCATGAGGTGGATATGTCAACACATCCGAGCTAGAGCAGTAAACTCTTCTGAAAAAGAAGGCTAATCTAAACAAAAGCTAATGAAACAAGAAAGCAACAAAAGAGCCAGTATTATACAAGGACTCCCAGGGGAAACAGTGATGCGGCATCAGTTAAGAACACAGGATGTGGTCAGACAAGAGGCTTTGCACGCCAGAGTGAATGGACAGTTACAGCAACTCAGACTGAGGCGACAGCAGGATATTCTTTAAGCACAAGAGTGATGAAGTCAATGTTATTGTTCATGAAACAATTTTACAGTGTAGATGAAAAGAAATTACAGTAGGGAAACATACCTTGAGGTAAGGAAATCCATGAAGAAAATATTACATTAAATATTTCAATAGTTAAATTACATTAAATAGTTAAATAAAAAGTGACACGGTCTAAACAAGAGTGGTGGTGACTGGGAGAGGAAAGGATAAATAAGTGATGGATTACTTGTCTCTAACATTAATATATACATGAATTTAAGATCTATATAAAGGGTAGCATGTGTGCTCATTGAATTAAGTTCAAGATGATGTGCAATTTAATAACTTAATCCATTAAACAACACTCACCTTGAAAACCATTCTAATACCAAGCTTGATACATAATTTAAATATTTAAACATGATGGCCATCTGAGCAGAAAGGTGCTCTATATAACTGGGCTGTGCAATAACATTTGTTCCTGCTTCTCTTGGGGCTCATATCACTACCCTTCTTCATATGGCTTATTCTGTTACTCGATTTTAAATGTCACTTTTCAAATCACTTCTGTTTGGAAGCCATTGCTAGTCTTCAGGTTGACTATTCATTCTATGTATTACTCTAGGACCCTCAACTTCTGTGAGTACTTTCTTAATGTCTTCTTTTTTATATTTAAAAAATTATGCATTTTACATACTGACCACAGACCCCACTCATCCCTAATGCTCCCCCTACCCCCATCCCCTCCTCCAAAAAGGTAAGTCCTCCCATGGGGGGACAGCAAAGCCTGCTACATTCAGTTGAGGCAGGATCAAGCCCCTCCCCGCTGCATCAAGGATGAGCAAGGTGTCCGAATGTAGGTAAAGATTTCCTCCTTAAGCTATAAACTTCATGAAAACTAGGACTATACCTATGGTCTTCTTTACCCTAGCATGTATGTCAATGTAAATACTTTATACTGAAAGATAGATTTTTTGAGTTGCATACTTTTTTTGTAAACTCCAATAAAACTGATTATATGTAACAGAACCTGTAAGTTTGATTAGAGCTT
The DNA here is from genome assembly GCF_004664715.2 of Peromyscus leucopus. Taxonomy (NCBI): domain Eukaryota; kingdom Metazoa; phylum Chordata; class Mammalia; order Rodentia; family Cricetidae; genus Peromyscus; species Peromyscus leucopus. The sequence goes on along the minus strand of NC_051064.1, from coordinate 27,587,939 downwards.
TCAAATCACCACAATAGTGGATTTTTCATGAATCTGTCCCCTCCAAAGACAAAATTTGTAGTAGTGGGAAAAATAGATGCTTTCGCTGAGCCCCACTGTTGTCAGAAGCAGCCCCATCATCCATTCCTATAGCATGCAAACATACATTGCCCTCTCCCAGGAACTCAGCTGAGGCAACTTGTTTGTATAAGCATGTGGTATGCAACTGATTGGCCATTGATCTATTTTTTTCACCTGCTTTATATCACCTCAGGACATTACCCTGGAGTCCAGAAATCAATTTCTTTATAGTTTTTAAATCATAGGCTTGTCTCTCAGATGCTTATTCATGGTTCCATATTCAAAAATCACATTTACATCCTCTCAGCACTAGACAAACCTTTGCTTTGACACAGGGGCAGGCTGCCAAGTCAGCCACACTCATAATTATTATAGCTAAACTTCTCCAGGTGATACGAGCCAAAACACTGGTGTAACGCCTTACTAGCTCACTTTATCAAAATAATTTATCAATGGCTATTCATGGTGTTCATTTTATAGGCAAGACAGAAGAGAAGCCCAAAGAAATTCAGAACATACCTAAGGTGTATCTAATAGTTTTAAAGTTGAGTATGTGATATCTAATAAGTGAAGAACTAATTATGAACCCAAGGGTTCAAGTAACCAAGGGCCACATGGTTCTTTATCCCAGAACACCAAGGTTTGTCTCAAGCACATGTCAATACTGCCAGAAGAACAACTACAGTTGAAAAAAGGTATTTTATGGAGTGCGTTTTATGGAATTCTTACTTGCATTTCCCAATAAGTCTCTTGGACCTGGCACACACTGGGAATGCAAAAAGTAATCCCCAATGAATGATGTATGACTATCACTTCTTGGCCTTCAACCCAAGCTGCCTGTCACAGAACTCAAAGCATCAGACTGCAGAAAGCAGACATTTAAAACAAATTTCCCATGGGCTCCAGTGTGTAATTTTAAATCTAGATATTACGACCAAAATGGTGGGATGTTTTACATAAAATTCCAGAGCTGGGGAGATGGCTCAGTGGGTAATATCATTTACAGTACAGATTTGATAACCTGAGTTTAGATTCTCAGAATGCAGATTTTAAAAGTCAAATGTAGAAGCACCAGTGTGTGTGTGTGATCCTAGCTAGCACACTCCTTTGGTATGACACACACTGGCATACACATAAGCATAGACACACACACACACACACACACACACACACACACACACACACACACACCACTAGAGAAGAATTCTGTAAGGAAGGTGAACACAAAAATGACATCTAATATTAATTTGAACAATCTGGACTTTTCAAGGTTAGATGTGGACAGTTGCACTCTTTGTTTTGCTTCCATGGTGTGCTGTCTTTTTTCCTTGTTTTCCATGCCTAGTTCATGGATACTCAGTATTTAAGTCTCTGCTCAGGTAGAATCTTCTCCTGGAACTTGTCCCTAAAATTCACAACATGCACTCCCCTTCCCCATTTGGTGACAGTTTTTATCACCCTACATTTTTATACCCATGTCTCTCTTCGTTCCTGTGTATGTATGTGTCATGTGTGTCTATGTGTTTGCATGTGTGTGGATAGCCATCAGCTGACATTCAATCTTTTTCAGGAGCGCTCCTCCTTACTGACTGACACAGGTATGTACAGTGAGCAGGATCTTGCTGATTTGGCTGTCTCTGCTGGACAGCTTGCCCCGGGGTGTTAGTTATTTAGCTGCGTTGAGTGCACAGGCCTGTGGGAGAGACACGTGCATGGAGAAGAGAGAACTGGGAACATGGCGCTCCGCTTTAAAACCGGCTGGGGGCATGGCCAGGTCACGTCACTACTCCACGCGTGTGCATAGATCACATGGTCACGTTGCGCGCTTACGTGGCCATGTAACGTCACGGATCCTGGTTACGTGAGACGCCTCAACCCGGAACTTGCTAGGCGGAGGTGTCCGGTCCGCCGGGTATCCTGGTTACGAGGGACGCCCTGACCCGGAAATGCCTATCCTGACCGGAACTGGCTAGGCAGAAGTGTCCGCCTGGTATATGCGACCATAGGGGCGTGTTTTGAACCCTTCACGGGGCACTGGGATTAGGGTGGATGACAGCACTTACTCATCCTTTACATGGGTTCTGGGGATCTTAGGTCTTCATGTTTGCCCAGCAAACACTTGCCCATGAGCCACCTTCTCAATTCTCTTGTCATTTGTTACTAGGCTTAAAAAAACATATATGTATCATTTTTGTACATTTCTGCCTTTACTACTGAACTTATACATGATGAAAAATAAGAATGCATTATTCTTATTGATCCCTAGAACCAATCACAAAAGAGTTTAAATGAATGAGAGAATGAATGACCAAGCAAATTCTGACACCAGAAACTTAAACTTAAATGCAGAATAAATTGGATTAGAATCAAGTCAACCAAGGATTTGAAATAAGGAAACCAACCCAAACTATACTAAAAAGTTAAGCTGTCAGATCTTCTCTTTATTGTTTAAATGTTTAGCATGTGAACATAAAAAAATAGACTCCCTCTGTCGCAGAAATAAATCTATCTTTAAATTTTGACTGACTTTCTGTAAGTTCATAGATGATGTAATAACCTCCGTGGAATAACAATTTTCTACCATGTTTGCTATTCACAGCAAATTATTTACCAGAATTTCCAAGCAGTAAAAGCAAATTAAGTCAATGCTGCATATAAAATATGGTAATTGTAAATAAAAGTCCTTTTAGATTATTACTGTAATACTGTGTTTTGTGTTCACATAAACATATATTCAGTTAGTAACAGTATTACTGAATTTGATATTCAGTAGTAATCTGAAAACATTTCAAATTAAATAAATGATACTCCACCATGATAGATATAATCTCCAATAACGGGAAGAGGTATGCCTGTGGAAAATTATAGGTGATGGTTATTTTCAGGATGGTTACAAATAAAAGGATATGTTAACAGTAGTACAATATTTTTGCAGTTGAACATGAATACAAAAGCTATATTTTATGGTGTTAATTTGAACCAATTGTTGTTAAAATTATAGTTAACAGGCAAGTATTCAACACAATGTGAACAAATTTATTACTATTTCTTTACAGAATTTCAAAACAGAAAGGTCTATATATTTGCATTATATATAAACTTCTCTGTGCAATTATCATATTTAGTTTTAGCAACATCAGTTCTTCTAAACTAAAGGACATGTTCTCTTATTTTAAGTACAAATGTTTTTGAACAAATGTCTTGCTTCTGAAAGATTCTACCTACTAGATGTTGATATCATCCCAGGTTTCACATTTGTGTATTTACCTAATATAGGTGTGTCTAATATAGGACCATCAGGAGATGGTCCTGGATATGTTCTCCAAGTCTAGAATGACGGAAGGAGAATTGGTATCCGCAGCTTTACAGTGTGCAGTTGGTGCTGGATCTGCAGTTCAGCTAACTAGAGACCAACCTTGCAATTGTCATTATTGTGCTTCTGCAGGGAGCAGGCAGCCTCTCAGTGCAGACTAGCATTTTCTGAACTAATCATGACTGAGCAAGGGAGGCAGCTGTGTGACAGAGTTCTTGATCAGTACATGAGGCAGGGGTGGGGGACTTGGCTTTGATCATTGGTATCAGAAAAAGTTATATAAGATAACAATACATTTTATTCAGATTATTTCTACCACATGGAGAGCTGGTGTAGTTTTTACAACTTGTTACACACCTATATATTTATAGCACTTCCACATCCAGGATGTGTGTGGTGGTATTGTGTTCTCCAAAATATTGTGCACCCTAATAAACTTATCTGGGGTCAGAGACAGAACAGCCACTAGATACAAAGGCTAGAAAATGGTGGCACTCACACCTTTAATCCTAGCATCCAGAGGCAGAAATCCATCTGTTTAAGGATACAGCGAAGCATGGTGACTCACGCCTTTAATCCCAGAAAGCGAGCCTTTAATCCCAGGGAGTGATGGCTTCTAGCAACACAGTTCAGCTGAGAGCCATTGGGATGAGGACACGGAGGCTTCCAGTCTGAGGAAACAAGACCAGCTGAGAAGTTGACCAGGTGAGGTTAGCTGTGGCTTGTTCTGTCTCTCTGACCATCCAGCATTTCACCGCAATAACTGACCCCAGGTTTGATTTTATTAATAAAACTCTCTAAGATTCCTGCTACAGATGTGAAATGCAGTACGCATTCCTGTTCCTCACACTAAGTAAAGCAAAAATATGGACACTATAAACATTTTCAAAGGCCCAGAAAGGCAGAGAAGGGACCTAGATCAGAGAGGAGCTTTTAGTGCCCAATGAGCATCACAACAGCTAGTTCCCAAAGTTTCATTATTAGCTTCTATGTCACAGAACTCAAATCTGGAACATCGCAGTACCAGTAGGTGCAGATAAAACAGCTGTCCAGGGCACCCTCACACCATGTTACTCTCTCTGGAAAAAAAAAATGACCAGGAAAACCATTCCTAACAAAACAGAGAGCTTTAAGACAACAGCTAGTGTGCCTTGTCAAATACTACCAAACAACCAAACAAATAAAAACCTCAGTCAAGGTCCCAAACTGGCCAGGCTGTATTGGAGAAATTATTTTGGCCACTCCACGTAGTTAAAAGGATATTTATTTAATGGCAAAACTCACAAATTAAGTAATGGGTAGGTCGCAGGGTCTGGGGAAGGTGTAATGCAGTCCAACGGTGTTCTCCGGAGCTCTACACAGTCAATCTGCACTGGTCAGCGTCCCGGCACGAGAGAGCGCCCAGCGCGAGCACTGGCCCATCCAGCTCTCGGGTCCCCAGGCACCTCCCCTCGCCCCGCCTCGTAGGCGTGACAGTTGCCAGAGTCTCAATGGGGGTTGGAACTTCCAGAACCAAGTTGGAATGGCTACCCACTACATCTCCCCCTTTTTGTCTAAATAAGAAGGTTCTAAACTAATACAAGACTACATACAAAGGAATGGTTATCAAATATTGTCCATAAATAATGAGAGATAATGACCTAGATAAGATGTAACTACAACCAATGCAAACAATATCAAGCAAGAAACACATACTAAAATCCAGAGAAGTATAGAGCATAGGTAAACAGCATATTATAAAGATCATTCAAAGGTGTCCTATCCTAAAGAACCTGAACCTAATACTTAATAAGTTCTATCTAAGATATTATATATACTAAGTTGTAACTATAACTGCTAGTCTTCAATCCCATCAAAGACCTGAGAAGGAATATAACGGTACCTGAGAAATGGAAGACGGATGCAAGCAACTTTCGGGAATCTTGCAAGAGTAGACCAAGACAGCTGGCAGCCTGGACAGTCACCTAATGTTTCTCAGCATTGTTGGTGCATTCAAATTGGCTACAGGCCTAGAGTATCTGACAGACCATTTTCAGAAGCAGGATTTCTGAAAGACCATCTTACCCTGTCTTGGCAGAGTAAAGTGGTCACTTTCCTTGTGTCCCGCTTGTCCAGAAAGGAGAGCATTGCATTTGTACTGTCAGCCATCAAGGCAAGGGCAGTTCTTTGCCCAGTAGGCCATTTTGTGCCAAAAGACAAACTTCCAAATGGAAATGTCTTAGAAGTCCAACATTCTCTCGGGATCAATTGGTGCAGCCAGGAGCAATTGTGTCTCACGTCAACAGAATTCTAAGTTATTTAAATGCCATATTCTCCAGGTCTATGAAGTGTTTGAAGATTACCTGCCCATCTAACCTATGTATCTGTAAATCTGGATAACCTAACTAACGTAACTATAGAGATGACATAGGCGACTATAAATCTATAAATCTTATCTATCAAAATAACCTAAGGACTAAGGCTTCACGTAAATAAGGTAAACAGTCTATAAGCAAATGTATGGTGAAGAACGATGACTTCAAAATTGTGACAATACACAAGATATTTATAACAGAGGTAGGAATATATAGTGCGATATGCAATATGACAATAATATTAAATATATATCAATATACTGAATATCCTAAACAGAAGTAGAACATATATAAAGTATGACAGATATAAATTTACATTTGTATCAATATAAAAATGTTTCAAATAAGAGTAGAAATATATGTACATTATAACAAATATAGTTCTGTATTTGTATCAATATACAAATTATCTTAAACAGGAGTATAAAAATAGTCTACATTTGTATCAACATATAAGATTCTATAACAGTACAAATTACAGTGCAAATTATCTAAGATTGCTATTTTCCTAAGTTTGTTTACTAGTATATACAATGATTTACCATCATATCTTATACCTATCTGTTCCATTTCTTCTCCCCCCACCCCTTCTTTTTTTTTTTTTTTTACAATCCTGAGTTAATATTTTCTTCCACCCCAACCCTATAACCGTCATCCATAACCCTGAGAATTATGAAACCTAAGGGAGAAGGGGCGTCGTTTTCTTAGAATTGCTTCCTGCCGTTTAGGGGGTGATGTTATCTCTGTTGGGTACTGTGAGAAAGCTCAGATAGTTAAATCTCAGTTAGACTAACTGTAGGTTCTGCAGCAAGTTTTAGAGTAATGGGTAAGATTGTCTGAAATTCTGGCAAGAAGTGTAGTATGATGATGATTACCATGGCATCATTCTGGATTGGGTAGAGTTGTTGTTGTTGGGGCCCCATCTTCCTTCTGGTGACTTCTGAGATTGCTATTGGAAAAACTTATTTGTTATCAAAAATGGGAGGTTTGGATTTAAAGAGGACATAGCATGTAAGAAAGGATTCTGAGAAATCAAGAGTAAGCATGGAGAGAATTAGAATTTAGAAGACAATGGTCCCTTTTTATTGGTTTCCTTCTGTCTCACACCAGAGGGCTCTTCTGATATGGGACTGAAGAATCTCTTAAACTTTTCTTTTAGCAATATGCTTGGGTTTAGAGAAGGAGTGAGCCAATTCCATCTCCAAAGCCAGCTTGGCTATAATTGAATTGGAACCACAACTTTTCTAGATTGATAGAGAGAAAGATGTTAGACAGTGAGATTTTACCATGTGTAGATTGGTACCAATAGATTCTTCCTTTCTGTTGTAAACATCCGGATATCCAAGGCCTTATGAGTTTTGAAAGATGGGTATTTCCATTATCCTGTAAAGACAAAAACAGAACCCTACCCCACCCTTTGATTGTTAAATTTTTCTTACAACTTGTAGAGATGTCACATTGGTGGATGATCTTTTACTTTTCTTCATCAAGGGTTTTTCCTGTTCGAATCGAATTTTTATTAATTTTGTTGGTATCCATAGCTTTTCTTCTCCTGCAGAAACAAAGGCAAAACCCCTTCCCCAACGTAGAACATATCCAGGTTTCCATTCTGAGGTCAGCACATCCTTAAAATAAACTGGTTGGTTTAGCTCAGGAGTTTTGTCTGTTGTCCAATGTCTCTCCGCAGCTGTTGCTCCTTTCTCATTAGCATTGAGAAAATTCAAGGTTAATAAAGCACTATGCAGTCTATTTCTAGGAGTCATTGTTACCTGTTGCTGTTTATTTAGCATATCCTTTAAAGTTCGATTGGATCTCTCTATGACTGCTTGGCCTGTGGGATTGTGTGGTATACCTGTAACATGCTTTATATTATAATAAGCAAAGAACTGTCTCATTTTATTGGAGACATATGCCGGGGCATTGTCTGTCTTAATTTGTACAGGTATTCCCATGATGGCCATAACTTCTAATAGGTGTGTAATCACAGAATCAGCCTTTTCAGAACTCATAGGAGTTGCCCATTGAAATCCTGAATAGGTGTCAATGGTATGATGTACATACTTTAATCTTCCAAATTCTGCAAAATGAAACACATCCATCTGCCAAATTTCATTTCTTTGTATACCTTTTGGATTACTCCCTGCAGGTAATGGAGTTTGGTTATAGATGGAACAAGTAGGACATTTTTTCACAATATCCCTAGCCTGTTGCCAAGTGATGGAGAAATCCTTCTTCAAACCTTTGCTATTTATATGGTGTTTCTTATGATATTCTGAAGCTTCTAGCACATTACCTATTAGTAACTGATCAATCTCATCATTACCTTGTGCTAAAGGTCCTGGCAGACCTGTATGGGATCTGATATGTGTTATATATATAGGATGTTCCCTTTTTCTGATGATTTCCTGCAATTGTATGAATAATGAAGTTAATTCTGTATTATCAGGAATAAATTCAGCAGTTTCAATATGTAAAACAACTCTCTCTGCATATTGAGAGTCAGTGACTATATTGAGGGGTTCTGTGAAGTCCATCAGTACCATAAGAATGGCATACAGTTCTGCCTTTTGTACAGAGCTATATGGACTTTGCACCACTTTACTTAAGTCTCCTGATTTATATCCTGCTTTCCCTGATTTATTTGCATCAGTATAGAATGTGAGGACTCCAGAAATTGGCTTTTGTCGTACAATGTGAGGAAGGACCCATTCAGTCTTCTTTATGAATTCTATTCTCTTGCTTTTGGGATAGTGGTTGTTAATCTCTCCCAAAAAGTTACTGCAGGCTCTCTGCCAGTATTTATTATCTTTCCATAGTGATGAAATTTCCTCATTAGTTAATGGTACTACAATTTCTGCTGGGTCCATTCCTGTCAACTGGCGAAGTCTTAATTTACCCTTTTGAATCAAATCAGAGATCTTTTCTATATAAGTCTTTAATTTCTTATTTGGTTTACGTGGTAGGAATATCCATTCCAATATAATATCTTCCCTCTGCATCAAAATACCTGTTGGGGAATGTCTGGAGGGGAATATGACAAGAATGCATTTAAGTTCTGGATCCACACGATCCACATGTGCTTCTCGAATTGTCTTTTCTACTAGAGCCAATTCCTTCTCAGCTTCGGCTGATAATTCTCTTGGACTATTTAATTCTTTGTCCCCTTCTAGAGTATTAGCCAAATTTTGTAGTCCATCTTTGGGTATTCCCATTATACCCAGTAAGTTGGAAATGCTTCCTAATAACTTTTGAAAATCATTAAGAGTCTTCAATCTATCTCTTCTTAGTTGTACCTTTTGGGGTCTAATTTTTTGTAGCTCTATCTTATATCCTAAGTAATTAATAGAATCTCCTCTTTGTATTTTTTCAGGAGCAATTTGCAGTCCCCAGCGAGGCAAAACCTTTTTTACTTCTTCAAACATGCTTTCCAATGTATCTAACTTTTTATCAGCTAATAGGATATCATCCATATAGTGATAAATTATGGATTGTGGAAACTTTACACGAATTATCTCTAATGGTTTCTGCACAAAGTATTGACACAAAGTAGGACTGTTTAACATTCCCTGTGGGAGGACCTTCCATTGATATCTCTTGACTGGCTGAGAATTATTATAATTAGGTACTGTGAAGGCAAATTTTTCTCTATCATTTTCCTGTAAGGGTATGGTAAAGAAACAGTCTTTTAAGTCAATAACTATTATAGGCCATTCTTTTGGTAGCATAGAGGGCAAGGGCATCCCAGTCTGTAGGGAGCCCATTGGCTGAATTACTTTATTAATAGCTCTCAGATCTGTCAGCATTCTCCAATTACCAGATTTTTTTTTTATAACAAATACAGGAGAATTCCAAGGACTGGTAGATTCTTCAATGTGTTGAGCATTTAACTGCTCTTGAACCAGCTGTTCTAAAGCTTGTAGCTTCTCTTTTGTCAAAGGCCATTGTCCAACCCAGACAGGTTTATTAGTTAGCCATTTTAAAGGTAAGGCAGTTGGTACTTCTGAGAGTTCAACAACAGTCGTGCTCTGTTTGTGAACAGCCTGAATGGTTGGTGACTGATTTTTATAGCATGTTATGATATTATTCCTAGAAACATGCATTGGTCTGTATTCCTTTTCTGAAAGTGTAGGAATTTTAATCTGGGTATTCCACTGTTGTAACAGATCTCGGCCCCAAAGATTTACTGCTACATTTGCTACATAAGGCTTCAGCCTTCCTCTCTGTCCTTCTGGCCCTATGCATTCAACCCATCTCGAACTCTGTTTTATCTGAGATAGGGTGCCAATCCCTAACAGTTGGACATCTACCTCTTGAAGAGGCCAATTTGGATGCCATGATTTTGGTGTAATTATAGTCACATCTGCACCTGTGTCCACCAGGCCCTCCAGAACCAGGCCATTAATTCGAATTCTAAGCTTTGGTCTTTGTTCATTTATGGAAGTCTGCCAAAATATTTGTTTTATAGTGTTCTTTGTAAACTGTGATCCAGCTATCAAAGCTGTTTTATCATCCATTGCAGTATCAGTTTTTACATTAGGCATTGGTTTATTCAGTTGTCCTGGAGAGGAATTTCTTCCACAGTGGCAGGGAATGTTCGTACTACGTTTGGTTTGGGGGCCTGCAAGAGGCCCCCTGAGGAGTTTCCCGCCAGTAAAGGGTTGCCTTGTATATCTATTTTTGATCTGCACTCACTGGTCCAATGTCAGCCTTTGCCACATCTTCTACATAATCCAGGAGGTGGTTGGGGTCTCCTGTTTAGGCTATTCCTAGAAGGAGTATTGCTTCTAGGAGTACCCCATGTACAGTTTTTACTTATATGACCTGGTGTACCACACTTAAAACATTTGGTAACACGGGGCCTTCTTTCACCTCTGGGATTTGTCTCTCCTATCCAAGCCTCATTACTGTAGTTAAGAGACTGAACACCATTAGTATATTGAATCCATTCTTCCAAAGGAGCTGATCTGATCTTTAATGGTGTAAGTATTCTTCTGCATTCTGCATTAGCATTGTCGAATGCCAAGGACTCAGTTAATACTTTTCTTAATTCTTTGTCTGACACAGCTCTTGTTATAGCTCTGTTCAGTCTTTGTAAAAAATCAGTGAAGGGTTCCTGCGGTCCCTGAAATATCTTTGTGTATACCTCAGTTGGTTTTCCAGGTTCTGGAATTTTTTCCCAAGCATTTAGAGCTGCTGTACGGCATAGGGATATTGTATGCTCATCATAAGTGGCTTGTACATTCCTGTCAGTGAAACATCCCTCACCAAGTATTTGATCTTGGGAGATCACAAAACCTCTGATTTTACCTTGTTGTTCTAAATTTTTTGCCTCTTCTCTCAACCAGCTTTTCCACTGTAACTGCTGACTATATTCTAGAACAGCTGAAATTAACTGATGCCAGTCATCTGGAATGATTCTATGTGAGGTAGACCACGAATTTAACATCTGTTTTACATATGTGGATTGTATCCCATACGTAACTACTGCTTCCTTTATATTTTTAAAGTCCCTTGTTGAAATTGGTTGTAATGTATATGTCATATATGGCTCGGGGTGTGTGTCATCTGCTGGCTTCTCATGGACAATAACAGGATAAGCCATTGTATGAGAGCCATTTGGAGATGTTACAACCTCTATGGTCTTGACCTTCTGCTTATTAGTTCCCTTGTCATGTTTACTGAGAGTTTCTTCTAGGGCTTGCAAACGAGCACCTAGGGTCTGTTCTAGGGAGTGAACCTCCTCTCTTGTAAGGGACTCCATATTTCTCATGGAATCATAGAAGTTTTTATGTTCCTCAGAAACACATGATTCCATGGACCTTATCCTATCAATTAACGATAATCTTTCTTCCTTATATACTGTCTGAGTAGCCACAACTTCACTCTGGAGAGTTAGTGTTCTATCCATTAAATATTCATATTTATTATCAATAAAATCAATTTTGGGTACAAGCCTGTTTTGTACATCCTGATTAGCAGATTCTAGAGAAAGAATCTTTTTCTCTAAGCCTTCATTGCTATCTTTGAAAGCAGATTCCAGAGAGAGAATCTTTTTCTCTAAGCCTTCATTGCTATCTTTGAAAGCAGATTCCAGAGAGAGAATCTTTTTCTCTAAGCCTTCATTGCTATCTTTGAAAGCAGATTCCAGAGAGAGAATCTTTTTCTCTAAGCCTTCATTGCTATCTTTGAAAGCAGATTCCAGAGAGAGAATCTTTTTCTCTAAGCCTTCATTGCTATCTTTGAAAGCAGATTCCAGAGAGAGAATCTTTTTCTCTAAGCCTTCATTGCTATCTTTGAAAGCAGATTCCAGAGAGAGAATCTTTTTCTCTAAGCCTTCATTGCTATCTTTGAAAGCAGATTCCAGAGAGAGAATCTTTTTCTCTAAGCCTTCATTGCTATCTTTTAAAGCCTGTATCAGTCCCAATAATGACTCATCTTTGTTCTTAAACCAGTGTTTGAACACTGTGTGAATTATTATGATGAATGCCAAAATGGTATAGCCCAGATATGCCTTAGGAATGTCGTATATTTCCAGGAAGATGTCATTCATCATACAGGCAAAAAGGTTTTTAAATTCTTGTGAGGTAATGTTGTCGGCCATATTACACGAATTACTCAAAATTTGTTAGTCAATTTTAAGGTGTAAAATTATCAAGTACCTTTACTTGAAACAATATGCTTACCTTTCGTGTAGTAGCCCTTTTCAGCCAGCAGGTGGCGTTGGTACAGCTCTGAAACAGGGCCTGCTGGCGATCTTGGCTGGGGTCGGAGGGAGATGGCGGAATGGTGGAGATGGCGGAAATCGGAGCTAGCACTCTCCTGCCTCTTTCGCTGGTCTGGGGCTAAGCTAGGGAATTGAGATAGGACTAGCTGCTCCCTTTTTCAGGAATGGAACCGTGTAGGTGTTCCCTGGTTATATGGAACTTTGCAGGCGGGTTTAGGTACCCGCCAGCTAGGGAGGAGACGGCGGGAGCCACCCAGGCCTTTGGAGTTTGCCCCACGTGAGCGCCAGATATTGGAGAAATTATTTTGGCCACTCCACGTAGTTAAAAGGATATTTATTTAATGGCGAAACTCACAAATTAAGTAATGGGTAGGTCGCAGGGTCTGGGGAAGGTGTAATGCAGTCCAACAGTGTTCTCCGGAGCTCTACACAGTCAATCTGCACTGGTCAGCATCCCGGCACAAGAGAGCGCCCAGCGCGAGCGCTGGCCCATCCAGCTCTCGGGTCCCCAGGCGCCTCCCCTCGCCCCGCCTCGTAGGCGTGACAGTTGCCAGAGTCTCAATGGGGGTTGGAACTTCCAGAACCAAGTTGGAATGGCTACCCACTACAAGGCTGTGGTGCAATGTTCCAAATGCCATTGGGGTCGTGCAGAAAAGGGGCCTGAGCTTCCATCCCTACTAGGTGGTAATGAGTTACTTTGTTCAAATAGTAGAGGACATGGGACTCCAAACCCTTCACATCACTTTAAATCCAACAAAGCATACAATTATGGTATTATCTATGGTAAAAATTACAAACCTAGTTTCATAAATCAAAGAGAATCCAAATAAACAGAGATGTACTTGTTCATTAATTTTAAGACAGAAAATGATAAAAATATCAATTCTACTTAATCAATACAGGATGAATAAAGTTTCTAAAAATCTCAGCTGTGTACTTTCTAGATATAGGTAATGTTTGTTGTTGTTGCTGTTTTTAACATTCATTTAGAAGAAATGAGACTATGTCAGTTTGGAAAGAGAAGAAGAAGCAGGGAAGCCTCAGACTACCCAATTGCGAGGCACAGTGATGGTAATACAGACAGCACAGGCTTGTTTGGGAGGTAGAGAGGTAGATGGAGCTAGCATAGAACAGCCACAAAACTGTACCCAAATTATTCTCTTTTTACAAAGAAAAAATGTGACGGACAATCAATCAATAAAGATAGTCTTCCATCAGATGATGTTAGAGCAACTGGACTTCCATAGGCAGAAAATAGAACAAGAGAAAACCTGCATGTACAATCTCAATTCTTTTACCAAAATTTAACTCAAAGTGGGTCACAGACTTTAATGTACAGCTTGAAAGCCCAAAGCATTAAAAAAATATACACAATAAAATCATTCATCTAGAGTAGATAGAGGTAATTAGACCCCACCAAAAGCAAAAACCACTAAAAGAAAAATTTATAAATTGAACTATGTCAAAATTAAAAATGCTATCTCTTCAGGAAACTCTATTAAAGGGGCTAAAAAGTAAACTCTGGATCGGTGGAAAATATTTATAAATCACACAGCTTACAAAGACCAGTAGCTAGAAAACTCAAAGAACTCTCAAGACATTCAAACCCAATCCATGGAAATGATGGGCAAAGGTTATAAAAGGATGTATCACCAAAGGGAACATATACATACAATGAGCATGTGAAGAGATGCTCAACATCATTAGTCATCACAAAGATGGAGCTTTAAACTATATGGAGATACCAGTTTAAAAATAATGTCTTTATTTATTGTTTGAGAATTTCATTCGGTATATTTTGATCATTTTATCCCCCCACCAACTCCTTACCTCCTTACCCACCCAACTTGATGTTCTTTTTCTTCCCCTCTCTCTCTTAAAAAAAAATAATAATAATAGAGGACAATTTGTGTTGGCTGGCTACTCCTGAGCATGGAGCCCTCCCAAGAGTGTGGCTGATATACCCAGTGTCATTCCACTGAAAAAAACTGATTGTCCCTTGCAAAGAGACAGGCTCCCTCATACTGAGATGATAGATATGGAAGACAGAGAGCCCTGTTCTGAGAATAGTTTAGCAAGTTAATAAAAAGCCAAGTGTTCCTGTATTATATTACTCAGCACTCTTAGACACATGCTTCAAACACTAAATTTCATGCTCACACAAAGCATTATATACCAATATTCATGGCAGTTTTATCCTAAATATTACTGAACTAGAAACAAGTGATAAAAATAATGAACAAACAAGCAAACAAAACCCCACGATTACTGTAAAGTTTTTTGGATGCTAAGATTACATAGATAACACATTATTAGGAGAACAGTAGTATGCTTCTGAGTGTTAGAATGGCTTGCCAAATATATACCAGGTTTTGGACTCAGTCCCCAGCACTGCTGGAAGAAATGGAAAGAAAATCAAGAAGGAAGGGGGAGGGGAGAGGGAAGGGAAAAAGGAGGAAAACATTCTCTTGGGGTAAAGATGGGGAGAGGCAAGAGGAGATGGATAAGGCTGATGAGGAGCCACAGGAAGAGCTCTGGTGACTGGAAAAGCACTCTCTTCTCATCTGTGCCAACATTCTGGCCTGGGTCTATGCAATGGCATTTTAATTCTCTAACAAGCTATTGTGTCCATGCCAAGGCAGCAGTGACAGTATCACAAATTCCAGACTTGAACAGCAGAGTTGCACTTCTCACAGCTGGACCTGGACATGTGAGATCAAGCTGCAGGAAGAGTTGGTTTCTGCTATGGCTTCTCTCTTTTCTTAGTTCTTCTTCCTGTCCCCAATGTGGTTTTCTCTATACTAGTGACATTGCAGTTAGGCTCACAGCAATGACCAAATGTCATTACATTACCTCTTTAAAGATCCTGTCTCCAGCCACCATAGTGTTCTGAGTTATCTGAACACAAAGACTTCAGCATATGAGTTTTGGGGTGTTGAGACATGGTTCAATCTGATTCATCAGGAGCTTTAGCATGAGGGTGAGGAAGACTGAGCAAATATAGATTGCTCTGTATTATTTCTTACAACTGCATGTGAGCCATAATATCTCAAAATGAAAACACTAAAAATATTTGTAAAGGAATTTGATTAATAATTCAGATGTCATGGAAATAGCTGGTCCTTGATTAAGCAGAGAAATAATTAGAATGTGCTCACATAATGTTCCATCTTCTCCATGAGATAACACAGAATGATTCCCGAGGAGAGGAAAACCACCAAGTGCCTCGACTTCCCACAGAGAATCCGCTTGGTGGTTTCAATAGACAGAAATTCTTTATTCCTTCAAATGTTGGGCTGCATGTAGATAGACTGCAAATTCACTCCAGATAAACGTTGTCCAATATCAAAGTCCAAGTGTCTAAATGTCAGTATTTATTGATAGCTGACTATAGCTGAAGATCAGTTACCTTGGCCCACAGAATGTGATGGAATGGGAGTTGTTTTCTTTTACTATGATTGTTTTGTCTTAATTTGAGAATATTTGTTATCATTTAAAACAATTAAATATTTTGTCTGTGTTTATTCTGCATGTTTTATTAGAATCATTATTTTAAAAATTTAATTGTTTGACAATTTTTTCTGTTTTAATATTTTATTATGGATAGATGCAGATATACTTTTTAGGGAGTATAAAAAAGTGAAAGGTATAAAAAAGGAAAGGTAATAAATTACTATTTCTGTTATACAAATCTCTTTTTCTTTTATTGAAAATAGGTTTTTTCATATAATATATACTGATTACAGTTTCCCCTCCCTCTGCTCCTCCCAGCCCCTCCCACCTCCCTCCCATCAGACTCACCCACCTTTTATTTCTTAGAAAGCAAACAGGCTTCCAAGGGATAATAATAAAACCAAATATAATAACATAAAAAAACCACTGGAATAGGATAAAACAAACAAACAGAAGGAAAAGAATACCCCCAAAGGCACATGGAACAGATACCCACTTGTTTGCACACTCAGGCATCCTATAAAAACACAAAACTGGGAACCATAATCCATGATATATACACAAAAGACCTGCAGGGTAAGGGAAAAGAGGAAGGGCGCAGGGAAATAGAAATAAAAAACAAAAAATATAAAATATTTTAAAAATTTTAAGGAGTTCCAGCAAGACATTCTGAGGCTGGAACCTCCAAAGATGCCATTGAGTTCATTTTCTGTTGACCGTCTACTGCTGGGCATGCAGCTAACCCTTAAGAATAATTTGTTTCCCCTTGGAAAAAAGTAAAATTTCATTTGCAAGTGGCTATCAATTAAAGATAGATTCTGGGCTAGGGATAGGGTTATGTGTCCATTTTTCCTTTCAGCTCTAGGACCTCCTCTGGTGCAGACACATGCAGGCACTGTGCATGCTACTTAAGTCTCTATGAGTTCATATGTGCATCAGGGCAGTTGCGTTAGACCTTGTTTTCTAGGTGTCCTCCATATCCTCTGGCTCTTGCGCTCTTTCCACTTCCTCTTCCTCAGAGTTCCCTAAGCCCCAAAGGGAGGAATTTTATGGAAACATCTCATTTAGGGCTGAGTGTTCCAAGGTCTCTCATTCTCTTCATGTTGTCTCACTGTGGATCTTTGCATTTGCTCCCCATCTGCTGTAGGAGGAAACTTCACTGATAATGGCTGAGCTATGAGTTTAGCAGAACAAGATTAGGAATCATTTTATTGCTATGTTCTTTTAGTAGAATAGTGGTTTTTGGTTTTACCCTAAGGACCTGTGCTACCTGTCTCAGGTTCTTGGTCACTCCAGCAGCACTGGGTATGGACCCCATCCTCTGAGTGGGCCTATAGTCAAATCAGACATTGGCTGCTTACTCCAATAAGCTTTGTGTCACCATTGCACAAGCAATTCTTGCAGGTAGGACATCATTGTATATCAAAGAGTTTGCAGCTGGGTTGGTGTTTACGTTTCTTCTTTCTATATCAAAGTTGGTAGTTTGAAAGGGTGAAAGCTCTATGTAGGCACCAGCTTGACCACTCCATGTTCAGTGAGTCGTGTAGATGTTGTCTTCAGCAATGGGGCTTGCCATAAGTTTGTGGAGAGCAAACCATAGACTTGGCAACAGCCTGGGTTGCTGGATTTTTTTGGAATTCCCATTGGACCCCTATGGCCAATAACTCAATTAGATGTAACCCATTCCCACTACTGGAAACTTCATTTGGTGACAAGAGATGTCCAGTTGGGGCTCTGTCTCCCTATTATTTGAAGATTTCATTTAGATCTTTGTCTTAGGGTTTCTATTGCTGTGAACAGACATCACGACCATGGCAATTCTTATAAAGAAAACATTTAATTGGGGTGGCTTGCTTATAAAGAAAACATTTCATTGGGGTGGCTTGCTTACAGTTCAGAGGTTTAGTCCATCATGGTGGGACATGTCTGCATATAGGCAGACATGGTGCTGGAGAAGTAGCTGAGCGTCCTATATCTTGCAGGCAACAGGAAGTGGTCTGAAATTCTGAGTGGTATCTTGAGCATAGGAGACCTCAAAGCCCATCCCCATAGTGACATACTTCCTCCAACTTCCTGCCACATCTGCTTAAACAAGGCCACACCTCTTAACTGCCACTCCCTTTGGGGGCCATTTTCTTTCAAACCACTACAATCCCCTTCATATATGAGTATATTTTAGGAAGTTTCCATACTACCTTCAAATGGCCCTTAACTTTAGCAGTGTCTTCTCATAGTTTCTCCCTCACCACCCTCTTCCCTTTCCATTTCTGTTTAATTCTCACATTCCAGCTGCACCTCCTGCCCCATCATCTATAACTGTCTATTCTATTTCCTTTCATAAGGAGCTTTATCTGTGTCCCCTAGTCCCTTACTCTATCTAACCTCTATGGTTTTACTGTTGTAGTTTTCTTATCACTGACTTAACAGCTAATATCCACATATGAGTAAATACATACCATATTTGTCTTTCTGTATCTAGATTGCCTTGATCAGGATGATTTTTTCTAGTTACATCTATTTACCTGCAACTTTCATGATTTCAATTTTTTTAAGCAGCTGAGTAGTACTTCATTGTTTAAATGTACCAAATCTTCTGATGAGGGACATTAAGGTTGTTTCTGATGACTGGCTATTATTAATAAACTAGTAGTGAAAACAGATGAGCAAGTGTCTCTATGGTAGGTTGAAGCATTCTTTGAGTATATGCCCAAGAATGGTGTAGTTGGATCTTTATGTAGATCAATTTCCTTCTTCCTGAAGAACTACCACACTGATTTTCATAGTTGCCTTACAAGTTTGTACTCCCACTAGCAATGGATGAGTGTTCCCCTTGCTCCACATCCTTACCAACATGAGCTGTTACTTGTTTTATTGATCTTAGCCATTCTGGTGGTTGTAAGATGAAATATCAAAGTAGGTTTATTTTCGTATCCTTGATGACTAAAGATGCTAAACATTTCTTTAACTGTTTTCCAGCCACCTGAGTTTTCTCTTTTAATAACTCCTATCTAGATCTGTACCACATTTCTTTCAATTGAGTTATTTGTTTTTTTGATGTCTAGTTTTTTTAGTCCTTTATATATTTTGAATATTAACCTTCTATCTGATACACCAGAGTATTTTATATTTTTTGAGGCTATCATGAAAGGTGTTGTTTACCTGATTTCTTTCTGAGTTCATCATTTGTAAATAGGAAAGCTACTGATTTTTCTGAGTTAATTTTGTATCCAGCTACTTTGCTGAAAGTATTTACCAGCTTTGGGTGTTCCCTGGTAGAATTTTAGGGTCACTTATATATCCTACATATCATCTGTAAAAAAAAAAAAAAAAAGATAATTTTGACTTATTTTTTTTCCAGTTCTTTGGATCTCCTTCAGTTGTCTTATTGCTCTAGCTCAGACTTCAAGTACTGTATTAAGTAGGTATGGAGAGAGTGGCTAACCTTGTCTTGTTCCTGATTTTAGTGGAATTACTTTGTGTTTCTTTCCATTTAAGTTAATGTTGGTTGTGAGTTTTCTGTAAGCTGTTTTATTATGTTGAAGCATGTCTTTTGTATCCCTAATCTCTCTTGATCATGGTGAATGATCTTGTTGATGTATTCTTGGATTCTGTTTGCAAGTATTTTATTGAGAATTTTTCTATCTATGTTCATAAGGGAAATTGATCTGTAATTCTTTCTTTGTTGCATTATATGTGACTTAGTTATCAGGGCAACTGTGGACTAGGCAAAGTTTCTTTTGATTCTATTTTGAGGAATAATTTTAGGAGTGTTGGTGTTAACTCTTCTTTGAAAGTCTGGTAGAATTTTGTGCTGAAACTATCTGGACCTAGGTTTGGTTGGGAGACTTTTAAAAAGTACTTCTATTTCACTAAGAGTTGTGAGGCTGTTAAATTGATTACTTGATCTTGATTTAACTATGGTAGGTGGTATATGTCGAGAAAATTATCCACTTCTTATACATTTTCTAATTGGGAGGGGACAGGTACAAGTTTTTAAAGTATGTCCTTATGATTCTCTGGATTTCCTCAGTGTCTGTTATGTCACCCTTTTCATCTCTAATTTTGTTAATTTGGATCTTCTCTCTCCACCTTTTAGTCACCAAAGCCTTGTCAATTATATTGATTTTCTCAAGAAACCAACTCTTCATTTCATTCTTTGTGTTGTTTTTGTTTGTTTGTTTCTATTTGATTGATTTCAATTCTGAGTTTGATCATTTCTTGCCATCTACTCCTTTTAGGTGTGATTTCTTCTTTTTGTTCTAGAGTTTTCAGGTTTGCTGTTAAATTGATAGAATGAGATCTCTCTAATTTTTTATGTAGACACTTAGTGCTATGAACTTGACTCTTAGAACTGCCTTCATTGTGTCCCATAAATTTGGGTCTGTTGTGTACTCATTTTCATTCAATTCTAGTCTTTAACTTTCTTTTTAATTTGTCTTGGCCCATTTTATTAAGTAGTGATTTGTTCAGTTTCCATGAGTTTTTAAGCTTTATGTTTCTTCTCCTGTTGATATTCAGCTTTAATCCATGGTGGACAGATTAGAAGTTTAGTGTCATTTCAATTTTCTTGTATCTGTTAAGATTTGCCTTGTATCTGAGTATGTGTCAAATTTGCAGAAATTCCATGAGCTGTTGAGAAGAAGGTATATTTTCTGTATTTTCTTGAGATGTTTTGTGAATAAATATCTGTTAGGTCCATTTATTTATTTATGTCTGGATGATCTGTGTATTGGTAAGAGTCAGGTATTGAAGTCTCCCACTATCATTGTGTTGGGCTCAATATGTGATTTAAGCTGTATATTGGTTTTGGTTTTTTGTTTTGTCTTGGTTGGGTTTTTTTGATTGTTTGGTTGGTTGTTTTTTTTTTTTTTTCATAAACCTGGGTTCCCTTATGTTTGGGGCATAGATGTAAAGAATTCAAATGTTAAGAATGTCCTCTTGGTAAATTTTTTCCTTTGATGAGTATGTAGTGTCCTTCCTTATCTCATCTGATTAGTTTTGATTTTAAGTCTATTTTGTCAGATATTAAAATGGCTATACCAGCTTGCTTATGTCCATTTGCTTGAAATACTTTTTCCATCCTTTTACCCTGAGGTGATATCTATCCTTGATGCTAAGGTATATTTCTTGGGTGCAGCAGAAAGATGGATCCTGTTTTCACATCCATTATCTTAGTCTATGTCTTTTTATTGGGAAATTTAGACCATTGATATTGAGAATTATTGATGAGCACTGTTTGTTGATTCCCATTATTTTGTTGTTAGTGTGTGGTCTACAGTGCCACCTCTTTTGATTTGCTGATCTGAGAATATTCATTCTTTGTGTTTTCTTGGGTGTGGTTAAACTCTTCAGGCTGAAGTTCTTCTAGTGCCTTCTGTAGAACTGGATAGCTACTGCTTAATTTGGTTTTATTGTGAATGCCATATTTTCTCTATCTGTGATGATTGAAAGTTTTGCTGGGTTGAGTATTCTGGGCTGGCATCTGTGGTTCCTTGGGGTTTGGAGAACATTGTTCTGGCCCTCCTAGATTTTAGAGACCCCATTGAGAAGTCAGGTGTAATTCTAATTGGTCTTCCTTTATATGTTACTTGGCCTTTTCCTCTTGTAGCTTTAATATTTTTTCTTTATTCTGTACATTTAGTGTTTTGATTATTATGTGCTGAGGGGAATTTCTGTTCTGGTCCAATCTATTTGATGTTCTGCATGTTTCTTATACATTTTAAAGCAGCTCCTTCTTTATGTTGGGACAATTTTCTTCTATGATATTGTTGAAAGTGTTTCTTCTCCTTCCTCTATTCCTATTTTATTCTTAGATTTGGTGTTTTCATAGTGTTCCAGGTTTCCTGTATATTTTGTGCTTGGATCCTCCTTTTTTTAAATATACTTAACATTTTCTTTGAATGAAGTATTCATTTCTTCTATCATGTTTTCAATGCCTGAGATTCTCTCTTTCATCTCTTCTATTCTTTTAAGGAGGCTAGCCTCTGAGGTTACTGATCAAGTTACAGATTTTCCCTCAGTTCGGTTTTTTCTCTTTATTGATTTTATTTCCATTTTCCAGTCTTAAACTATTTTAATTTTCTTCCACTGCTTCTTTGTGTTTTATAGATTTCTTTAAGGGATTTATTCTTTTCCTTTTTATGGATCTCTATGATGTTCATAAAGGCTGTTTTAAGATTCTTTTCTTGTGCTCCAGCTATGTTGCGTATCTCAGAGCCTGCTGTAGTAGGGTTTCTGGGCTCAAGTGCAGAAATATTGCCCTGATGGTAAGCGATTGTTTTTATGCTTATGTCTTGGTATTTGGGTTTGGGAAGATTATAAATCAAGGTGCTGATATCTGGTCTTGTTTTGTTGTGTGGGTGTTTTGTTCCTTAGTCTCTGTTGCCCTCTCGGGTTCTTAGGCGAGTGTGGTGACTATGTGTTTCCTGATAGAGAATACTTCTGGCATTCTGCAAGGTGTAGCCATTAGGATTTCTATGCAGAATGGGTTTTAGGTAGTGGAGCTGACACTTAGGCATGGAAATGGGCTATAAAGGGAGGGGGTGGGGCAGTAAGATAGTACACAAGAAGGGTAAAATCAGGGTGTTCCACCAGTATCTCCTTAGTTTCCTGGGAAAGGGGACAGAGAGTGAGGAGAGGCTACATCAGGCAGTTTGCTACAGAACTGGGCATGAGACTAGGGGATTGAATTTGGAAGGAGAGTGAAGATCTGAAGCTCACCCACCTGGTTCGCTGGCCTACTTGTTTGTCTGGCAGACTTGGATGGTGGGTTCCTAAGGAATGCCTGCCTAAGGGCATGGCTAGGACAATGGGATGGGTTGGAAGGCATGTTGGAGAAGATCTACATGATCCACTGAAGATAGGGCAGAGAGGAAGGGGAGGCTGCAGCAAATGGTCTGCTACAGAGCTGGGGGTGAGACTGAAGGACTTAATTTGGAGGAGAGGAGAGAGAGGTGAAGATCTGCAGTTAGCCTACCTACCTCCTTCCCTGGCCAGCATGTCCTGGGATTTCCCAGGGATTGCCTGCTGGAGTTGAGGGCTGAGGTAAAGGTATGTGTAAGGGTAGGGAAGATTGAAGGAGAAGATCTGTGTCATCTGCTGGAGATGGGATCAGGGAGGAAGGGGAGGACACAGCAGGCCGTCTACAGAGCTAGGAGGAGAGGAGTGAGAGGTGGAGGTCTTCAGTTAGCCCACCTGCTGGATAACTTCATACATGCTTATAATGTACTCTGGTTTCCCTCTCTCACCAGGCTCCTTTATCCCTCTCTCCCACCCCTGTCAACCGCCCTGCCGCCACTCAACTTGTCTGTTTAACTGATGCATCCATTTTGGCTTTATTATGTGACCTATTAAGTTAACCAGACATTTGTGTGACCATTGGATTGGAACTACCCACTGAAGCCTAGGTACTGTGGGTCCAACTGAAGCCAATGGCATCCATCCCCTCCTCCTGAATCTAACAACAGCAAATGACCCAGTGGTGAGGGTGGGGCCCCTGCAGCCCATTTTCCGTCTGTGTCTGACTGTTGGTGAGCTCACTCTCATGCTGGCCCGGGAGAAGCAGAGGTAGCTGCTGTGCTTGTATGGTTACAAATGGTTGTGTCTTGCCAGAAGCTACTGTTCTGAAGCCCTTATCCCTACCCTTTCTGCCTCCTCTTCTTCAGTGTTCCCTGAGCCTTATAGGGAATGCTATAAGTGTCTTGTTTAAGGATAAACACTCATCTATCATTTATTTGCATCACCCTGTTTAGCTGTGAATCTCTGAATTCACCACCATTCTCTAGTTAAGATGAGGAAGTAACTATTGTTTATAGTTATAAAAATAGATATTTAGAAGGTGGTTCAACTCTAGGTGGATTTAACTAAAAGACAGAATTATTTCCCCTTGGGGCCTATGACCTTTCCTATGATGGGTTTTTGAGCAAATTTACTGCTAGGTATGGATTTCTGTGGAGGAGGCCGTGGATCCAAGCAGAGAGCAGTTGGTTGCCTACAGAACAGGCATGTCTCTACTGTACAAAGGTACGGCTTGCTTGTGGATTGGTATTGTAATTCATAGGATTCACAGCTGGGCAAAACTGTTATTACCATTTCCTCCCAAGCAGCCTGTATTAGAATATTACAAACTATAAAACCTAGTCAGCAGGGAGCAGGCTTTTCAGCTTAGTTCCAGATGGCTTTTGCTGTATCATGCAAGCAAGGTGTGTGACATCATCAACAATGGGGTCTGATCATCTAGTTCTGGTGAGAAATCAAAAGGAATTTCAAGAACCTGTAGTATATGAAGGGAGCACTCTAGGGCTTCCCTGACCAATGAGTCATAAGGAGGTATCCTACACTTGGCATTGGGGTCTTTGCTGAATAACCCAAAAGGTGAGTCATTTTTAAGCTTAAGTTCTTCACGTTGCTCCTGTTGCTTGACAATGAATTATGCATGGTGTCCTGTGCTTTCAGCTTCAGTGTTTGTGAGTTCATCTGGGCCTTGCTCAGTTGATTCAAAGGGCCTTGTCTTGATGACCTTTATCCCCCATGGCTCTTACACTCTTCCCATCTCCTTTTCAGCAGGGTTCCCTGAGCTCTGAGGGGACAGATTTGATGGAGACATCCCAATGAGAGCTGTGTGTTCCAAGGTCTCTCTCTCCACATAATGTCTAGCTATGGGTCTCTGCATTTGCTCCCATCATCTGCAGGAGGAAGCTTTCTGTGATGGTGGCTGAGCAAGGCACTGATCTATGAGTATAGCAGAATATCATTAGATTACTTTTATTGATACTATTTTTAGATTAGTAGTGTTTGGTTTTACCACAGGTCTCTGGGCTATCTAGTCTCTGGTTCTTAGTCACCCAAGCAGTTCTGGGTATGGTTTCATCTTGAAGAGTGGGCCTTAAGTCAAGTCAGACATTGGTTGGCTGCTTCCATGAGGTCTGTGCCACCACTGCCGTACCATATTTTGAAGGCAAGATAGCATTATAGATCAAAGGGTTTGTGGCTGGTTTGGTTTTCACAGTTCTCTTTTGGTAGCCTACCGAGTACCTTCCTGCACAAAAGACACTAGAAAGTGGGGATGAAGGCTCTAGGTAGGCTATAGCTCTATCTTTCCATGTTCAATTAGTTTTGTGGGTTTTGTCCTTAACAATGGAGTCCCACTCTCAATTTTTGGAGAGCAACATATTGTCTTAGAAACAGCCTGGGTTGTTTGGAGGAAATTCATGGGACTCTGTTGGCCAACAACTCAATTGAATGCAACTTAGTCCCAATACTGGAAACCTTGTTTGCTGACAAGAGATGGCCAGTTAAGACTGTATCCTCCATTGTTAGAAGACCTCATTAGGGTTGTCTTCATATATTTTAGGAAGTTTCCACTGTACTAGGTTTCTATATCATCCCTCAAATACCCCCCAATTCCAACTGTCTCTCCCCTCATTCCTTCCCTCAATCCCACTCCCCTTCCCCCTTTCCACCTCATCCTCCTGTTCCCACTCCCCACCCCCAGTTCACCCATAAAAATTGATTCTATTTCCTCTTCCCAGGGAGATCCATGTTCCCCCCATTCCCTTCTTCTGTCTCTATCTACTCTGGGTCTATGGGCTATAGCTTGGTTATAATTTATTTAATGGGTAAATTCCAATGCAAGTGAATACATAACATATTTATCTTTCTGAGCCTGGGTTACCTCACTCAGGATGATTTTTTTCTAGTTCTATCCATTTGCCTGCAAATTTCATGATGTCATTTTTTAAACAACTGAGTAATATTCCATTGTGTAAATATACCACATTTTCTTTATATATTCTTCAGTTGAGAGATATCTAAGATGTTTCTAGCTATTATGAGTAGAGTAGCAATGAACATAGTTGGACAAGTGTCCTTATGGCAGGATAGAATGCCCTTTGGGTACATGCCCAAGAGTGGTATAGCTAGGTTGAGGCAGATTGATTCTCAGCTTTCAGAGCAACTGCTATGTTGATTTCCATAGTGGCTTTACAAGTTTGTACTCCCACCAGCAATGGATGAGTTTCCCATTGTGAATATGAAAACATTTTTCAGAAGAAATCTAAAGTTCTGAAAAAAATCCTATTCAGCAGAGACATTTTGTGAGCTATATTCTTACTGTTTCTTTCATTTTAGAAAGCTTTTTTGTTTTCACTACCTTTACCAAGATATGGTCACATTTCACCCTCTAAAACCAAAGCTTAGTCTCACTTAGGTTTTCTGTCCTTGGTAAACCAAAAAAAGGGGGATGGCTGTGGGTGCTCAAGCCATCATGGTGCTTTCTGGGGCATCCCATGCCTCTCTGAGCCTTCATCCACAGCTTCCCTCCCAGGGCCTGTTCTGCCACAAGGGGAGACCTAGCTCTTTCAGGAGATTGTTTCTGGTGAGCTTATTTTAAGTACTTTAAATCTACTCTATTTTAAATACTTTAAGGTGCAAGCTCAAATTTATTTTTTATATGGATTGTACTCTTTTCTCAAGCAGTGATTTCTTCTGCAGCCTAAGAATTCTTTATTACCATTCAATAATGAGACAGAAATGGATCACAGAGAGGATGCAAATGTCTAAGTCCAGCTGGCCTGTAGTTTCCTAAACAACTTAACACATGAGCTTTGTCTTAGGCTTGCAGCATCAAAGAGTCACTGGCATAGAGTAAAAACCCATCCACATAGAAACCAACTTCAGGGTTACACAGAGTCCAGCTTCCTTCAGCATAACTGTGATGGTAACAGACAAAAATAGCAAACAACTTATGTTGGCTTTACTTACTTTTTCGTGCCCTCATTTCCAAGGGCACTGGATCCCGGTTTAAGTGAATTGCTCTCTTATGATTCCACTGACATTTGTAAATGAGTTTCCAGAGTCTAATTTACCCCAGAGGAAATGGCACTATCATCTGTGGGATGGGGTGGGGTTCACTCCTTAAATAGATGAAACCTTTAAAAGCAAGTTTAGTCAAGAGAATTGGAGATGCAGAGCAGATAGATGCTCAGTGTTTGATGAAGGAAGAATGGGAAAGAGGGACCGAGCACAGAAATCAGATTCCTCAAATGAGTGGCAGTTGCCAGAACAAACCATTTTCAACATAGCATGTGCCACCTTTTGTTTCCTTTTTTTAATTTATTAAAACTTTATTATTAATAATTTGCAAATAAAAAATGCCACTCAGCGAAACTAACCAGAACCAAAAAAGAGAAATTAAAACAGTCATTCCCAAAACTGTGGAGTTTCAAATTAGATTTTACAGTTTCACTATTAAATTTACAATTTATGAACTTACATGTCTCAAAAAAAAGAAGGAAGGAAGGAAGGAAGGAAGGAAGGAAGGAAGGAAGGAAGGAAGGAAGGAGGGAAGGAAGGAAGGAAGGGAAGGAGAAAATCCACATAAGGACTAAAACTAGAAAAACAACAGGTTCATATTCCTTCATGACACAACTATTACCTGAAGTCAGTCCTTAGTCACCTGTTTACCCTTTCTTGTTCTCCTTTCTATAGCACCACACATAATTTACCAGCAGCTGGGGAGGAGTGTAATTGCCACAAAGCTTAGCATGACAGCATAAAGACCTGAGAGCCATCCCCAGCGTACCTGAAGAAAGCCAGGTGTGGAGATGCCCACTTGTAATCCCAGCACTAAAGAGACAAGAGGGGCTCTGAGGCTTGCTGGCCAGCCAGCCTCGATAGTGAGAACCAAGTTCCAAAGGCACACACACACACACACACACACACACACACACACACACACACACCTCTTTATTTACTAAACAGGAAATATATATACACAAAAATGTGAAATATAGTCAATTCATTAGGTAAATTTAACAGTGACTCACAATATTATAACATTTTCTCCCTAGTCTATCTCTGTCTCTCTGTTTCTCTCTCTTTCTCCCTCTCTTTCTTTTTATTTGAAATGTGGTCTCTCATGTAGGTCAGGCTGGCCTTGAAATTACTGTGTAGTTCTGGGTTGAGGATGACCTTGAGCCCTTAAGCCTCACACATGGACCTCCCCATTGTCAGAGTTCCAAGGATGTGTTACCATCTGCTGCTCTCCCTGTACTTCAAAATGTGTGCACTGACTTCATCAGTTCTAATGGGACTTTTCCTAGTTGAGCCCTTTTCTCTATTTAAATAGTCTCACTAGCAGAAAAAATTTAAATGCAGCTTTTAAAATAATTCATAAAGAACTTTACATACTTCCATGATGGAGTCAGTTGTGCTAAGTCTGGGGCCTGTTATAACCCCACAAAAAATCAGGAGTGCCTTGGTTTCAGGCTCACTATACACACTTAAACATGTTAAAGTCACTTTGAACATCCAAGATTAGTAAACAAGGCCACTCACGTGTTCACGGTTATACCAGTATTTTTAGCTGCCCCAAATATGCTCCCACCCATCTACCAGTCCGCAACTATGCCTGCATTGGTTTCAGCTGCTCAAGGTTCAGATATTCACCTAGTCTATAAGGTTAATAGATTAGTCGGATGACCCACTGAATAGGGTTAGTTTGAAAGCCTGCTCATTATTACCCATTATGCCTTAGAAGGAGGGATCTCCTGTAGAACTGAGTTTAGTAGAGGAAAACAATCATGTGGCAGAGAAGACACACTTTTGAGGCTGAGGTCACTCCTCAAGCACTGTAAATAACCAAAGGGCAGGGCACAGACCAGCATGAAGTCCCTGCCTCATTACTGTGGCCAAAAAGAATGGAAGTTGGAGGCAGACTTTGCCCATCTCATGGATTTCCCTATAAGGTAGTTCTGATGGGCACCCTGCACCCTAAATGCAAAGGAATATACCAGAGACAAGTTAGATGGTCCTGGTGCCTTCCCAGTGACCATTGGCAGATACCAGCATTCTGCTTGAGGATGAAACATGCAGTGCTCTGCAAAAATAGATGCATGTTGAACTGGCTGGCCCAAACAGGACACCTCACTACAAATCATTTTCAGGATAACATGTTTCCCCAGTGCTACATGCTTGTCAAGCACCCATCCCCCACATCTGCAAACCTTTCTTGTTCTGTGGTAATCATTAATGAACACATCCTGCAGTGGATGGGATTTTTATGTGAGCTGTATGAGACATTCAGTCAGAAGTGTTTTTCATATTCAGACAGTTTAACAGTTTCTCAACTCCCATGGAATGTCTAGGTGCTTCGCTTTACTGTGATTCTATTTTTAGTGACAATATTTAGACAGCCAAGATGTTTGTAACTCTTGCCCATCCATCATTGGCGCCACCATTGAAGGAAAGAGCAGCCTACCGGTGCTGCAGCTCTGCTGAGATTCATCTGCAGATGTGTTTTTAAGTAAAGGAGGATTTAAAAATAAATGCATTTGACAAGTTGCTGATCAGAAGCCTATATTTACCACCGCGGAATTAGAATGGTGGTGTGCAAAAGTTAATGTCTGTCCCGGAAAATTCCCGAGTTGTTCGGGTTTGACCTCAGAAGTCCTTTTCCATTACTTTGGAAAGGAATTTTGCTTCCTTGGACCATGCTTTTTCTTATAACTCAAAGAGGACTTTTTCCCCCATGGTCTTTTGACCTCGAGCCTCAGACATTGACAATTTATTGCCAAGTACATGTCATCAAATATGGCTTTATCTCATGCCTCTATAAGAGGATCCACAGAGTTCTGGGGCAGAGTTCAAGGGTGGCCACTCTGCAAATCACTCCTCTCCTCAGAACCTCTATTTCCCTCCTGAAAAGTAAAGGCGCTGGAATTGATTTTCTTTATGGACCTTTCAAGCCTCACAAGTTCATTGATCCAAATACCACAGAAGCTCTGGGCAGGAGTACCTGATCCCAGAGACTGTCGGTGTCAGGAAGCTCTCAGAGTCTGTGTCTGTGCCTAGCATTGTTATTACTTTCACTGCTTGTTCTGTTCTATCTGGTCTTTTAAACAAAAAAGAGGAATCTGTAATATAAAAAGTTATGAGATTTTGCTTTTCCAACTCAAGCATTCAACACAGATTGAATATGTGTTCGTCACAGAAAAGAGAAAAAAATTACGTTTTTGTTAAGGCAGTATGTTGAACAGAAAGGTGTTGATAACAAGATTGCACTATCCAAAGCAAATCCACAAATAATTTTAGCAGAGAGCTTATTAAATTTGCTATATTAAAGTGGGAGGTTTCTAACCCAAATCACATTTAGAAGTTTACCTGTGATTCTTGAGTTGGGCTTAAGTGGCAAAGCAGCTGCCTGTCTGAAGATTATCATCTCCTCAGGGCTGGTGGCAGCATCTTGAGCTCCTCAGTGTGATGATGCTCATGAACATTTACATGGTCAGCTTCAGGGCTCTGTGGTTAAAATGTCATCACCCCTCAAAATCCTATGGACATAAGAATGCAACGGAGGGACAACACTGGCCAAATGCTCCTTTGTGACCTACTAAAAACTGTAACTTCAGACAAATGCCATGCTTCATAGAGCACAGTGTGTCTCTGAATCCAGACTGTCTAGGTAACTCCGCCCACAGTATTAAATAGCAAGAAAACTTAGCATTGACCTACCAGGCAGCACTTCAATTCCTCATCTATAAAAGTGGGATTTTAAACTATGGCCTACTTTGGGAGATAATTGGGAGGATTAAATGACACAATGCTACATGATCTTTAAAGGAAGATCTGGATAATAAAAAGACACCAAGGAAAACTAATAAATAATAAGTTTGCACTTGTTAAAATTGCATGGCTGGGTAAAAATGGTTTTGTATGTGGTTTTCAGACAGGCCTGATGGTGACCATTTGGGAGTGTAAATAATCAGAATAAGAAAATCTTTTAAAAGGAAATGTGAAGTGACTTGCAATGAGAAAAGCAGTGGCAATGGGGGGTTGGACAACCTTCTTTAAGTGAAGTAGGAAGGAGCAGAAACACAAGGAATGAGCAAATGCTGAAGGCATCCTGGGTGCAACCAAGAGAGAAGATATCCAGTGTGACTGCAGGAGAGAACCTGGATGCAAAATGACTCAGTGAGTGAAGCCCCCTGAGATGTAGTAGCAGAGGAGACCAGTCAACTCAGTCCAAGCTCAAACCAAAGGGGACCACCAAAACAGCCCTGATGCTCAGGGAGCAGTGCTCCCAAGCAGGTTTCCCACAGCAGGAGGTAAGTGAATTGTAGACATGGGAAGCAGATCCCAAAGAGAGGGTAGAAAGGAAATCTAATACAGAAGATGCCAAAAAATGAACCTGCCAAAATCAATGTTAAGGCCAGTAATCTTTTGTTCCTGACAACATGGCTTATAGAGATAAACATAGCTTCTGGTCCAAAAACTCAAAACCTGCTCGACCAAATCCATTTGTCTCTGAAGCCAGGCTCTTGAGAACAAATATATTTTAGACTAAGTGCTAGGTCTCAGTAAGAGATATGGAAGCCATATTGTTTTGAAATAATATCTTCAAAGTGTGGAGATGAGTAAGAGGAGGAGAAAAAAGAGAAAGAGAAGGGGAAATTTATCAATCCAGAAGTATATGTTGAGTGAAATATGTTTTGGTCATATGATACAAAAGCAAAACTACAAAGACTTAATATGAACACACAGGCACTAAATAAGCTCATAAAACTGTTGATATTTAGATAGAAGAACTATTCTATAAAGAAAGCATGATATGCAATAAGTAATGAGGCAGAAGGCAGGAGGAGATTACTGTGCAGGTAAACCTAAGCAAACAGTGGTGGTATTAAACAGTAAAAATGAAATGTCTTTTTTTTTTTTTTTGTAGTTCTTAAAATTCAAGATAGAATTTAAATCCTATAAAAAGGATAGCAAGTAAATGTGAATGGGATAAATAGATTTAAACAAAGCCCCAGTCTGGTGAATATGTGGGAGGGAGACTAAGATTCAGATTTAGACTTTGGGTCAAGACATTCAGGTGATGATTTCTAAGGTAACCTCTAAGAATAAAGCATGTGGCCACTAAACCAGCATCAAATGGAATGGGGAAAGATAAATTGTTCAATAAGATGATGGCGATAGGAGTTAAAAATAAAACTTGAGTGTGATGGTGTGCACATGTAAGCTCTGCACTTGGAAGGAGAAGGCAAGTGAGTCAGGAGTTCAAGGTCAGACTAAACCAGACACCAAGTTCCAGCAGCTTGTGCTATGCAAGACCCTGTCTCAAAAAATAAAGGTAAGAAGAAAAGAGTTGAGCAATTACGAAGTAGGTTATCTACAGTTAAAATAAGTAAAAACTGTCAGGATTTCTATGAAAGAAGTAATTGCTGTCGGGGAGCTGATTCGGTGGGTGAAGCACTTTCCACACAAGAAGGACCTGAGTTTTAAAGTTTTCATTGTAGAAGTCCTTTACGTCCTTGGCTAGATTTACTCCAGTGAATTTATTGAGGCTATTGTGAATGCCATTGTTTCTCTCCTTTTCTTCTTAGTGTGTTTGACATTTGGGATAGAGAAAGGCTACTGATTTTGCTAGTGTAATTTCGTATCTTGCCATTTTTCTGAAAGTTGTTGGTTAGGGAAGCCCCAGAAGCCCCTGAAACAACACAAGAGTTATGTTCTTCTCAGCAGCCCATCAGAACTAAATGATAAGACATAATTGCTGAAGAGTAAGACATGGAGAAATTAACTTGGAAATGAGCTGGAATTCTCCTTTCTGCTGGCTGGCTTTCATAGTGTTGGAAGGACCATGCAGGCTGCTGAAGTTGCCTCCGCTAGGTCTGAACAAGACTAAGCCTGTCATTAGTCATGAGTCAGGGATGATCTCACAGGGCCCTATCCTTCATTGTTGAACTGTTGGCTGCCGATGGATTCTGGGACAGGTAATCATTGCCTTTAGTCATATAGGCATGACCAAAAACCAGTTCCAAATGTGTGTTCACGTAGAAAGCCTGAGTTAAGCTCAGTGGGTCACAAAACAAAACAAATGACATTAATGTAAGAAAGTCACTTGCAGAGAAGGGGTAATTAACAGTGAATGAAGCTAAAAATCATAGATTCAACCCTCTAGCTGAAAATATCCCTTCCCAGTTCTATTTTTAGATCAGAACCAGAGAAAAGTAAGTGGTTTCTCAAATCAGTACAGTCTGGGGAAAAGATGGAAAGCCCCTGACCAAGTGTGACTTGAGGATGATCACTCTGAGATCAGAAGACATGATCTGTATCTGCCCCCGCCCAGCACACACCTTAGGAGAAAAAAAAAGACCTACATGATGGGCTGTTTCTCCAGAAGGAACAGTGGTGGCTCATGTGAATATTCCTGTTCCTGTGTAGCTGGCAAAGCAGGCTCCCTGTTCTACAGGTGATGGGGGTACAAAAGCCCACACTGCCTATCAGAAAAGGCTCCAGCCACCTAATGAAAACTGAGATGAGTTCCAGCCCCCAGACTCATGGATAGAGAGAGATAATTAATTCTCACAAATGGCCTCTGACCTGTAGGAGCAACACACACACACACACACACACACACACACACACACACACACACACTTGTTATGCAAACTTCAGAATGCATTTCTTTGTGCTTTTTGAGCTCAGAGAATTGTAAGATAATAATGTCCCACCTGCAGCTTCCATATTGCTAGACTTCACCTTCTCACCCCAATATTAAGCCATCCTCCATCATGAATCGGCAGAGAAGAGGACAGATGTGTTGAAGGTCTGAGCCAGGAGCCACAGAGAGATGCTTAGCTCTGAGTTAGCCAGTCTTGGGGATTAAATCTCCATGTGGTACGGGGGCTGTGGAACCCTCTGCCTTGGGAGGCTCAGCCACTCTTCCACAATTTGGGCACTGGGAGGTTATTCAAAAGCGAGGTTGGAGCCAAACAACTTTAAAAGGAGATTGGTGCTTATTCCATTGTAATGAGTTTTCCCAATAAAGTTTGGGGATAATGGCTTAGTGTCTTCATCAGCATGCCTATTCTGAGATGTCTGCAACTCCCCAAAGCCATGGCCACATGGCTGCTCCATGGGCATCTCCACTGAGAAGGGAGTTTCCAGTGAAAAAAAGCTTTATAAAAAGTCAAATCACAGGAACATGGTGACATCCAGGCCCAACAGGCTGCTGAGGAGGACCATGTCTGGGTCCATAGTCCTACACACAGTCAGGGTCTGTGTTGATGTCCATGGCCCAGGTTACCACCAAACACCACAAAGATGCCTGGGTTCTGGGCCTCCACTTTTGGCCATCATGGGGCCAAGGGATAGGCTACTGCCAGGCCCATGCTGCTCTGGATGGCCTGCACTGCCACCCAGGGCCATGCAATTGTCCAAACCTGAGCTGCTGCCAAGGGCCACATCTGGGTCCATGGCCCTACTGCAACCAAGGTCTGAATCAATGTTCATGGCTCCTGTTACCATTGAAGGCTGTGTGACTGCCTGAGGTCTGGGTTGCCACTGGGAGCCATGTTGGAGTCCAGAGACCATGCTGCTGCTGGGCACACGCTGATCTTGGAGGCCTGTGCTGCCACCCAAGGCCATGGTGACATTAGGGCTCAAATTGCTGCTGATGGCCATGTCTGAATTCATAGTCTTGCTGCAGATGGGGTCTGTGTTAATGTCCATGGCCCATGTTACTGCAGGGGCCCATTTTGAACCATGTGTTGAACCATATGTGGAAGTTTGAGGGCCAGTACTGAGCTGGCCACACCCCTCACTGGCCTAAGGGAAAGCCCCACTTCTCCCCATTGGAGAGCTGACTCTAACTCTTGAAGGCCCTGGGATAAAGGACCAATGATCCTGGTATAGGAGAGCTGGCACCTGCGCTTGGGAGAGCCATCTCCACCCTTCACCTGAAAGCAGTGGTCCCATCAGCCCAGACTGACAGACTCAGCTACTACCCAGACACATACCTAGGACTTTGAGTTGACACTCTCCAACATCTACCCCGTCTATGACCTGCAGGAGCATGTGAAGGACTGGTCCTGTGGAACCAGAGCTGTAGGATCTCCGTGACTGGGATAACAGCAGGATATCCAAGAGAAGATTCAGTGAGGGTCCAAGATTGATGGTGGACCAGAAGCCAGAGGCCTTGAACCTGATCAACCAACAATACGTTACACAATAAACATTTGCAAGTAAAGCTGTTAGACAAAAGGATCTACTGTATGATACACAGCAGCTCCCAAGGCCACTAAGAGAAATGAAAAGGCAGTGGAGAGGTGGGAAAGAGGGAAAATCCAAGTGGATTTTTTGTTTGCTTGTTTTTGTTTTAATTAATATTCTTATTTGTATTTTTTATTTTTATTATTTCTTTTTAAGTTTTGTTTGTGGGTGACTCTGCATGGTGAAGGACAGATACCAAGGGACTGGGAAATAGGTGGGATTGGGGTGCATGATATGAGATTCCCAAAGAATCAATTTTAAAAATTATGTTTAAAAAAGTCAAATGATAGCATTTGTTGATATTTATTTATGAGGGTTTTTTTTTTCCCCCAAGACAGGGTTTCTCTGTGTAACAGCTCTGGCTGTCCTGGAACTTGCTCTGTAGACCAGGCTGGCCTCGAACTCACAGAGATCCACCTGCTTCTGCCTCCTGAGTGCTGGGATTAAAGGTGTGTGCCACCACCCATGGCACATTAATTGTTTTTTTAAAACATCATTTTATCTGTGAAAATTTGGATAGGAAAAAGTTCCATTAGCATCAGAGTGAAAAAAGTCTTACTTCTATCTCTTTTTAAATTGATAGAATAGCCTATAGAATAGCTGAAAAACAGCTAAGAGCAGTGATGGGAGGGGAATAGAAAGTGCCTAACTATGAAAATAAAGAGATCTATTTGAGGTACTTATCCTGATGGGCCCAGCCTTCAGAGCCGGGCATGTAATGATCCACCCAGGAAAAACTGACACTTAAAAGGTCAAGAAAACCATCTCATGCCCAAGAGTGGAAGAGGCTAAGGATTAAGTTCATGGCTCCTCCCCAGGTTGAAGTCACAAAGGATAGATGGGTTCCTCACCCAGTTAGAGTTAGACCAGTCTGAATGAGACGGCTGACCAAGCGAGGGCGGGGTGGAGGGTGGGTGGGGAAGACCATGGTAGCAGGAGCAGGGCTAACAGGTCCGCTTGCGAGGTCTGTAATGCTTCGACACTCTACCATGTCAGTGTCCAAGTGTTCCATAGCCACAACTCTTTCCTTAAAATGAGTACTGGGAAAGGTTCCTTGCCCAGACTGTGTAGCAGATAGCCCATAGGTGGCCCTCCACAGAAAAAGGCTATTGGTTACCACCAATCTTGTTTCAGCTTACAATATTATTCAGGCAAGACTTTTTTCCTGAGGCCTTTACTTTTGGAGTGCTGTAGGATTATAAGGACAGCTAACAAGCTCTGCACATTTCCACCTGCATTTCTTTGGAGCTGGAGAAGTGGGAGCCTGAGACCAGGGAATCTGAGACTCCTTTAGCTTGATTTAGGCACTTGGTTTCTTAAAGTATCCATTTCAAAAGAAGTAACATTATCCCCTCATTAAATGGGGATTCCCTGTCAGACACTCTAGGTAAGATGCAAGCTATCAGCCAGAGAATGAAAGACATGTGGCTGCCTCCCTTGCTCTCAAGACTGAGGAAACTCAGTGACAAAGTTCCTGCAGGCAAGATGCCTGTCAAGTCTGCTAAAAAGAACAGCCAAGTGTCTGCAATTGTGTAGTCCTTTCCATCTTTGGTTATTTTAGGATACCAAGAATTGATTTGCTCTTCCGTGTTTTCTACATTTTTATTCACAACCCTGGTGTTACCAGAAATTTATTAGACTTCGTTCTATTTATATAAGTAGTAACAGCTGTGGGATGAAGTGACTCAGTAAAATGACCATCTTCCTCTATAGCTGGACTTCCAGCCACAGAACGAGATACAGGACACCCATTGGCCGGTCACTAACATGAATAGCTTGTATGAAACAAAACTTAATTTGAAAAATCAAAACATTTCTTTCAGCAGTCATGACTAAAGGGGTCTTAGCCATCTACACAAAACCACAGAAACCCATGCTACCAGGTTTTGATCTACTGGACAGAAATCTGCCTACCTACAAAATGTCTAACTCTTGAGTGAGATGTTTTTATTCAGTAGAAAGCACATGGTTTGAGGAACAGGCTCTAGGCAGACTTTATTAACTACTGTGTCTTATTAAATTTTCCCTTATTTAGCCCTGCTGTTTTATAAAATCACATAATTCCTAAATTTTTTGTTTCATACCCACTGTTCATCTCAGCCACAGATAGGAATTTCCCGCATGGTCAATACCAGCGTGGTCAGCCTGTGGGCTAGCATTTTCTTTTTTGGCACAGAAGGAAGGTAGAGACAGAGCATATGTCTTGTGTTTTGTGGCATTTTAGGGAGCCACAGTGAAGCAGCCAGGACAGTACAGGTAGCAGTAAAGGCCACATCAGCACTGGTGGCTCTGTGGCCAGCACCATATCGACTGGAAACAGTACTTTCCCTTTAGTTCTTCCAGTACTTCTGAAATCAATATGATAGTCCTTTATTCTATAAATGATATAGCTTCCAGCCCAGCTGGTGTTAAAAGATAGTAAATTATCATCTTTTTAAAGTAAAAATTAGTCAAAAACTGACCAATATAACTAACAAATTGATATAACTTTATGAAAAAATACTTTGGTAGAGCTTCAGGTGAAGACAGTGGAAGCCTGTGGTTTTCTATACAGAGCCTAAACATCTCTCTTTCCAACTCAGTCAGTAGGAACAGTTGTTTTTCCTACCTAAAATTGGACATGGAATCAAGTGGCCTTGACTGCCTCAATTAGGAAATGAGTTCTTAAAATGCCATTGCTTTATTGACTGTCAGTAGAAAACTCATTAAGAATCAAAACAAGACTTACAGTTTTTCCAGAGACTCAGCAGTCATGCAGCCCAAGGCTGCAGGTGCAGTTATGATAGGCAATGGAACAATGATGAATTAAACAGAGTGCATTAGGTACTTTCTTGTTGCTGTAATAAAACACCCTGACCAAAGGAAACATATAGAGGAAAGGGTTTATTTGGACTTACAGTTCCAGAGGATAGTGTCCCTTCTTCATGGTAGGAAAGATGTATTACAGAGGCAGGACCAGGAATCTTGCTTGTCACATTTTCATCCACATGAAGAAAGCAGAGAGAGAACAGGGTGCTTGCTTAGAGAAAGCCCTCAAATTTTCTCCAGTGACATACTTCTTCCAGCATGGCTGCACCTGCTAAAGGTTCCAGGAGCTCCCCAAGCAGTACCACCAACTGGACTAGATGTTTAAATATATGAGCATATAGGAGTGTTTCCCATTCAAACTATCACATTGGGCTGTACTAGAATGCCTGCATAAGCTTTCCACATGCTCCTGACCTACCAAAGGGATGTCTGGGAGCCCTGACAGGTAGCTAATGTCAAGGCAGACCTGAGAGTGATAGGACTCAAAAATGTCAACACCAGCCAGCTCTGGGAAGAAGCCTATGGGCTGGAGCTGTTTCAGAAAATCTCAAATGTATCACTAAGCTATCCAGGCAACCCCAGTAGCTGTAAGCCATAGGGGGAAAATGTTGAATACTTTAAATATATAGAAGTTACCTAAATAATGATAGCAAAATCATCAAAACAAATAAACCAGAATTTAGAACTGCCACAATGTATTTTCCAAAATTTCCATTTTCAAACAGAAGAATTACTTAAACATGCAAAGAATCAGGAACATGTAACAAATACTGTAAACAGAGGCTTTTCTCTGTCCCTCCCCATCCCACAGCCACTTCCAAATAATCACTCAGAGGATTATATTAATTATAAATGCTTGGCCAATGGCTCATGCTTATTACTAACCAGCTCTTACATTTAAATTAGCTCATTTCTATTAATCTATGTATCACCACATGTCCAGTGGCTTACCAGTCCTTTAGCATCTTGTTCCTTGGGTGGCTGGATTTCATCTGTCCTGACTCTGCCCTTCTTCATCTCCATCCTCAGTTTGATTATACACCTAACCTTATCTTGCCTTGCTATTGCTCAAACAGCTTCTTTATCAATCAATGAGAGCAACACATACTCACAGCATACAGAACCAACTCACAGCAAAATACCTATGAAAAAAAGAAAAAAATATATAGCTATAGCAATGACCCTGAGTAGACCTAGAAGATAAATTTAGCAAAGAACTGAAGAAAAGTATGATTGCTGTGACCCAACCAATAGAAACTTTCTATAATGAGATTGAACCAAACATTTAAAAATTAAAAAGAATCAAATAGTAATTATTGAGCTGAAAAGTAAATAAACATTGTGCTGACTTTGCTTATGTTCAACAACAGATTTGATAAAAAGTCCAAAGCAGTGAATGGAAAGACAGATCAATAGATATTGTCTCCATTGAAAATATATACACAACAATCTAGTAAATAAAAACAACCTTCAAAACATGAGGAAATATTAACCATACCAACATACATGAAATGGAATTTGCAAAAAGAAAGTAGAAAGAGTTGTGGAGATGAGCATGTCTGTGAATAAATAATATTCAGAATCCTCCCAAAGCTGAAAGGAAACTAGCTATGAGTGTTAGACACTCTACAACCTCTCAACACACACAGACACAGACATACACACACAGACACACACACACACACACACACACACACACAGAGGCACACACACACAGAGAGACACACATACACAAACACACACACACACACATTCTTGCAACCTACTTAGCAAATCACCAAAAAAAAAGAGAGAGAAAGAAAACAAAAACAAAAACACAGAGGCAAGAGGGGGATATCTTGGGAAGAAAGTGGTCAGTGGGAGGAGATAAGCGAGGATGATGGATGACTGTGAGAAAAATGCATTTATATACATGTATGAAGGATATGAACATTTTTTTATTTTAAGATTCTCACTGGGCTAAGGAAATGCTCACTGGATAAAGCACTTGCCACTCAAGGGTGAGGACTGGCATTTAGACCCTTAGCACTCACACAGAAGTCAGGCAAGAACAGCCCATCCATTTCCTATTTCCTAAGACAGAAACAGAGGATTCCCAGTCAAGACAGCTCGCTACACTAAGCAAATTGTAAGCTCTGGTTCAGGGAGAGAATCTGTCTACATAAATAAACTGCTGCATACCTGAGGAAGACAGCTGGTGTCCAAATCACTCAATATGCATGGCATGCAAATGTGCACACACACAAAGCAGAATATACCATGTTCATGATCTGTAAAAACACTGTTGTCACGTGACTACCGATTTTTTGTCAGAAACGTTGACAAAATGACCCTAAAAGTTTGTAGAGAAAGCATAAAGTTTGAAAGAGCCAAAAATTAAATAACAAACACAAATTTGGTGACTGTACATTGACTAATTTCAAAACTAATCATAAGGCTACAGAAACCAGGAGAATATAATTATACTGTAACAAGCACAAGTGAGCACCGCTTCAGAGTCCAGAAATAGACTCTCACCTTTATGATCAATTTATTTTTTGCGAAGGGCCAAGGCAAATCCGGGGAAGGAAAAGTCCTTTCAACAGCTGCTGAGAGAATGGAAGAGTTATCAGGAAAAGCAACAAACCTAGACCTTTGGCTCATGT
Source organism: Peromyscus leucopus (assembly GCF_004664715.2). Classification (NCBI taxonomy): domain Eukaryota; kingdom Metazoa; phylum Chordata; class Mammalia; order Rodentia; family Cricetidae; genus Peromyscus; species Peromyscus leucopus. The sequence goes on along the minus strand of NC_051064.1, from coordinate 27,547,529 downwards.
CAGACATGAAAATAACTTCAAAATGGAACATAAACCTGAATATGAGATCTGAAACTAGAAAACTTTAGAGAACAGAGAAAGAAACTTTGTTATTTAGGCAAAATTTTATTGAATGTGACACCAGAAACCTGATCTACAAAGTATAACTGAAAATTAAATTTCACAAAAATGATAAATTTCTCATTTCCAGAAGACAGCTTATGAAAATGAAATCAGAAGCTGTAGGCAGGAATAGAATACTTTAAAACAGCATTGTAAAATAAAACTTGTAGTAAGAGCTAAATAACTTACAGCTCAGTAACATGGCGAGCAACTCAGCAAAAGGTGAGCAGCAGATGACTGGACTTCACTGGAAAAAGACATCTAGGGGCTAGGTAGTCATTTCATGAAACAACACTCAGCATCTTAGTGATTGGGAAAATATAAATTACAGTCACACACCCAGCAGAATGACTTCACTAGAAAGAGACGGGCAGTACCATGTGTTGGTATGAAAGCAGTCATCCAGAGCCCTGCTCCCCTGTCAGCGCTGAGAGAATGTAGTCGGCTCACTTGGGAAACGGTGAGGTCTTGAAAATTAAGTATCTAGTTAACACATGACCAGCAGTTCCATTCCCATGCATCTTCCCAAAATGTGCTCTCACAAAACTTTTTATGCTCCTCACAATTTTTTCCGAGCTTTTTGTTTTTAAAAAGTCAAGTGAGGTTTCCAGTTTCTTCCTCAGAAGGCCATGGTCAGGGATGATGGGGTGGAAAATAACATACATAGATGTTTGAGATACAGTGTCCTCCAGTCATCTGTTACATAAGCCAAATCTTAGCCTGAGGTACCCAGCCAGAGAGAAGAACACATAATTCCCCTCAGAAGGGAAATGCATCACATCACTCAGTAAACATTCCAGACCCAGATGTCACCTCCAATTTTGTCTCTCTAATTCTTGGCTTTGGGATATCAAATTATAGCTCAGGGTATTTGGACACAGAGGGACAAAACCAGTGTTTTCTAAAGTGTTTTGCTTTCATCTGCAGTTTTCTCCTCACTTCTGAAGAACTGTTTCCCTGTTGCATTTTCATTTTAATCTGTGATCTAAGACCTGATACAAAAACAAACAAAAAACCCATGGATGACCAAAACAGGCAAGTCCTTCAGACAAGATTACTCCTCTCTGTGGATGCTCAAAATAATGAAGTATTTCCCTAAAAACAACACCAACCACTTTCTGAATTATCTATTAAAGTCGGTCTCAGAGTCCTCCTTCATTCACAGATGATTAAATCATAACTAAAGGGTTTAAGGTACTTATCTGCCCACCTATGAAACAGGAAGGTCACACCAATCACTTCCTGTTCTGACTCTACTTGGCCTTGGATCATGGTTCTCTGCCATTTTTCTGTATTTGATTTCACTGAGGATTCCACAGACTTTTTCCTCTGGAGCCTCTTGTTCTCCAGGCTTCACACTGACCTCCTCAGTGTGCAGGCATGAGTAATTCCTCATCTTTTTCTCACTCCATTTTTGTCCACCACAACAACTCTGTCTCTTTAACTTCCTTGAAATTCTTCCCATAACATCAATTCAGACTTCCAGTATCCTGTGAACAGTGTTGAAATTTCTGTATCTGCCTCTTCTAATAGGATTAATCCAAAACACTATAACCACATTAGCATTCCTGTGCCTCCCTGTTTGCTGCTAAATAGGAACAAACTGCAGCTCTTGGCAATGAAGCTCTTCAACAGTAGGACTAATCCTTGCTTTCTAAATTCTGTTGTCTTCTCTTGGGAGGGTGCCTCCATCTAGACTCCCAAACACCTGAAGTTGCCTGAACACACTCTATGACTGGCCAGTTAGTTTTAGCTTTGCTTTCAAAAATCTCACTTTCAGTGTTTACATTTCTGTAAATAAAGTTTAAAACAAAATGATCATTTTAAAACCCTTACTTTAAAAAATAAATCTCAATAATTAATATGGGGATAAAACAATGTAACCCTCTCCTTGATATTCATGACATTGGGTCCAGAATCCCCTGAAGCTTAAAAAAAAATCTAAATCTGCTTACTTACAATGATATTGTATTGAATAGAACCTATAGAACCTATATATATCATCCCATAACTAACTCATCCTGATATAATACTTAGTTCAGTGAAAATGCTGTAGAGCTTTCTATTTACTGGTTAGGGAATTATGACAATAAAAAGTCTGTGTTCAGCACAAATGCAAATTTTCCCCAAATATTTTCTATTTGTAATTGGTTGAGTCCATAAATACAGAAGCAGAGGAAATGGAGGATTTGCTTAAAAACATCTCTGCACACCCCTCCATGGAAACTTCTCTTTGGAACTAACAGAGATCACTACAGAAACTACAACTGTTCAAAATGCAGAGTTGTGGAGCCCGGTCCCAACGGACACATCTGCAACCCGACTCCTGTGCCTAAGGCTGGGGATCATTGCAAACAATTGTACAAGCCAGAGGAACTGGAAGTTCGCTGTGAAATTGTGTTTCCTAAAAATGTTAGACACAAAGTCTTACCAACATGGCTACCTAAACCCAACCTAAACAAGGAAAGTAACAGACATGCAAAAGTAGATAATGGAAATTTCATGAGGTCTCATCTCATACAAAGAACTACAGGCAACTAAAGAATGCTGACAGCAGGTTGTATTTATGTATTTAAGAATATGTGTGTATATATCATATATTCTTAAATAAATAAACAAATACATAATTATATACCTAAATATGCAAAATATACCTAAATATATATATTCCTAACATATATATAAACAATTAAAGAAAAAGAGGTCATGAATTTGAAAAAGACCAGATGGGATACATGGGAGTGTTTGTAAGGAGGAAAAGGAAGGAAGAAATAATATAATAATAATATAAGCTCAAATAATTTAAAATTAAAAAATCTATGCCAAATTTGTGAAAGGTAGATAAATTTTTGAGATCCTAATTGTCTCTGTGAGGGGAGAAGACTGGGCTGGCTGATGTGAGGTCACATAGGTAGTTAGAACAATCTTGAAGTAGAGTATTGAATACTTTTCTTCTGGTCAGGGAACAATAAAAATCAACCTTCTGAACATGCAGCAAGCGTGTTTTAGCACCTGCAATTGTGAAGTACTGGGTCCTGACAAACGAAACGGAAAGAGAATCCTCTTTTACATGAATACATTCTAGCAAAAGATCAATGTGGGCAATAAAGGTGACAGACAGAAACAGTGGATGGGCTCTACTTTATGTACCAGGAAAAACAGACAGATTTTAAAGAACAATCCTTTGAGTGAGCCATCAAGGGACCAACATTATGAAAAGCATAAAAGTGTGAGTGAGATTGAAGTATTTGTGGAAAATGCAAACATTTCAGAGAATTAAGAAGTTAATGTATCAGACAAAACATAAATTTTTTGGTTAGAAATCAAGATTGTCACCTATTAAGAAGGAACTTGAAAATCTTACAAAGAAATTTGGATTAATAATTATTGTTATTGTTGTGGTTAATGATTATAATTATATGAGTTCTGCCAATCACTTTCTGTGGTCACTATGAAAAATGCTTTACGGTGGCAGACAAGGAGACTGAAGAGCAAGTGAAAGCAGTTTGTCTCTTAAGTACTTGATCTTGGGCATACTCACCCCAGAGCTGAACCTGGCTCAGTCTATAATCCATCTTTAGTCTGGGAGAATCAGAGAATTTTCAATGGAGAAGAAATCTAGACAGATTCTTGTCCTGAACAGCCTGCCAATGAGACAGAGTCATGCAGTCCAATACTATATCCACCAGCCACAGTGAAAAGTCACTGAGGAATAGCTGCTATTACCACATTTAAAGTGCTCAGTAGCCACATGTGTTAGTGGCTTTGGAACAGTGCAGTGCAGGAAGAACAGGCTACCTTGGCACTTGTTAGAAATGCATGTTCTCATCCCCATCCCAACGCACCAGGTCTGGCCTCTGGGAATAAGACATGCTCATCTGTGCTATAGGGCCCTCCGCAGGAGATGCTGGTAGTCGCAGGACTGTGGACTTAGAGAAAGACTTACAAAACAAAGCACAGAAATATAGGTAAGGTTTAGGCCACACAGTGGTGTGGAGAGGAAAATGTATCTAGAATATTCCCAGACAGACTGTTGAATGGAAAGGAAGAAACATGTGAGAGGTGACAAGTTTGAGTTTGAATTCCTAGGCGATATTTTTCTATCATGCATGATCTAGTTAGAACTGTCACCCCATAGAGCTAAAGAAATTTATGAGGTAGAGATGAATCTTGAGTGTTGCCAAGGTCCATGTGGCAGAAGGACCGTAGCCGGGAATGGGTGGGCTAGGCAGCCCTCAATTCTACTACTCAAATAAAATTATGTGTCTTTAAAGGCGGGTACATCTAGACTTATATGCAGTTCTCCAACTTCAGTTCCTCTCTCCACTTCTTCTGAGAAGACTATCAAAATGTAAATTTAGTCAGATAGCTGTGAATGTATTCTACTTTAAAAGCCAAATAATTAACATGCACTGTTATTCTATTATTAGCATTTATAAGCTGTCAAGAAAATACACAGAATCCTAAAGTGCAGTGTTGAAAAGAGAACAAAAAGGTGCAAGGTGGGGCTGGGTCTTTCCCAGTGTTGAAGGATGGGCTACAGTAAAGTGACCAGCAAGAGGGAAGAGAAGGAACAGTGTGAGAGGGCAAATCCAAAGACTTCACAGAACACGTGACGAAACCTGCCAGACTTCAAAGGGATTGGTGCAATGAGATGTTGGACCTGGCCATTAAAAGGTCATCATTAAACTTTGTTAATGAAGTTTCTGAAGATGCCCAAGAACAGGGTGACCAATCAATCCAAAGACTGCAACAGCCTGAAGAACAGGGAGGAGGGGAGGAAATGCACACAGCAAGAGGAGGTTTTGTTTACAGAGTGACATAGTTGTCATAGCCTGATGATCTCAGTGCCTCACAGGGAATCAGTTAAACTGTTCTTCTGATTTCTGTACTTCTCTCCCAAGGGACCCTGGCGACAGTGGAGCAGGAAGGACCAGCAGGCCATAACTAATATCGTTCTTCCCACTGACATCCAGCATCTCAAATACGTTGCTCACAATCCTCCTTTTCTTAGGACAGAGTCCTTCCCATGAAGGGCAGAGAACTCCATCTTTGCATACCCAATAGTAATGATTCTGAATCCTTAGAGCAAAAATGACTCTATCCTTACAGGGGCCCTTCTTACAAATGTGAGGTTATGGTTCCTTCTTACAAATGTGAGGTTATGGTTCCTTGTAAATGAACTGACCCAAATCCACCCTTACACTCCTGTGATATGGGAGAAAGCAATACTTGTTTTGCAGATAAAAACTGAGGCTCAGTGACTTGTCCCAGATCTTCACCTGTCCTGCACTGCAAAGCAACCAGCCATCTTATTTATTGTCCTAATGCATTTGCCATAGTTTTTCATGGAAGATTTCGGGCAGGAGGCACCTGAAAAACACTGAGTGAAATGTCAGGACCAGGTGAGAAAACAGCACAGACATTTCGCTGCTATGTTGCTACGGAACTGGCATGACTGAGCTTTAAATTTAGCTCTAAGTTTTTTGGCAGACAAACAAAAAGACAGACACTGTCAATTATGCAGTTCCTGTTTTCATAAAGGAGCCAAAGTACATCCTTGCCTAAGTTCCAAAACAGGCTTCAAGTTTTCATCTTCAAGTAGACAGCATTTCTCTAAACAAGTGCAGCGTCTTCCTTCTTTCTCTTGCTTTCTTTAGATAAAATTCCGTAGGACCCTTGAGTTGGAACAGCCTTTGCAGCACAGCCCAAACACACTAATGTGGTGATACCTCAGTGGATAGCTGCCACAAGAGTATGAAACCTTGACTCGGGTTAGATCTCGATGTTCAGACATATGACTAAATTCTATGCATTGATTAGCATAGATTAGTACAGTATGCTAGCTCTTTGGTTGATCTACAAGTCAGGTAGCCTTTCTAAGGATCTACATATCTACACCAGTGCACAAACACACACATGCATATAGAAACCGCAAAAAGAAAGAAAGAAAAGGCAATTAAAGTCTTTAGATATTAAGAAATTGTTGGCTTACATGAAATGTCATCTATCATTCTATGTTCCTCAAACAAATGTACAATGAGAGAACTAGAACAGACAAAAATCTGAGCAGCATTTAGGAAATAATCACAATAGATGTCAAATAATGTTTCCTCTGACTCTCAGACACTAGTGTTCACTAATGCTTTTAATTAATCACAGATCCCTATTGGATGCCAATAAGGTTGTATCAAAACGGTCCCTTCCCTCACATAAAGTGCCAGACAAGCCATGCATGCTATGCTGTAGCTGTATGTCTCATTAGGTCGTCTACACATGGACACCCTGGCACTGCATCACATAGTGCTTCCCGGGCATGGTCACTCTTCTGAAACTGAGTGTATATGTGGAAAACCAGCCCATTGAAATGCATTTAATGAACACCTGCTGGCCTCAGAGGCCTGAGCAAGGCACTGGTCCCGAATACCAAAGAAACAAATCATTCTCTCAATCTGTGAGGAATTTAAAATGTGGTTGAAGAGACAAAATATGCACACAGGTTATGCAGCTAAGAACACATGCAAATAATACAGAAATAACGTGATCGGTGATGCTAAATAGACTAAACATCGGGGCAATGAATGAAGGGATGACAGGATGAAGAGTCAGCTGGTGACTCCCATGCTCAACAATGATACACACACCACGTAGAGACTAGAAAACATTTCTCAGTATTTCCAAGGACAGAGTTAGTTCAAGGATCCCCATGTGAAGACCGCTGTCTAGGGCACTAACACAGACCAACCCATGTGGGCATAAAAGTGGAGACAGTCATGAGGGCCAACGTGACTGCAACATGGCTGTTCAGAGCAACACAAAGAACGGGATGGAGATCCTATAATGATCCCATAAAAGGTCAGAATGCCACTCAAGGCAAGAAACAGATGTTACTTTAACTGGTGAATTAAATAGAAGTCATAAACACACGTACTAGCCTGCATAGAAAGTATTATTTTATGATTCATTTACTAACCAAAAAATTCATTTAATTAAACTCACTGAACTTAGAAAAGAGCACAATATAAATTCAAAGGGTTATAATAAAAGATAATTGTTTGCGTTAGATTTACTACCTAATAATTTTCCTTGAATGTATTTTCTAAAAATGAATTTCTATTCTTTATTATTCAGCAGGCCTCAATTAGATATATTTGTTCTCTCAGACTAAAGACTATAATCATATTCTGTGAAATTGCATGCCATACTGTTATTAATTATATATTTTTTAAACTTTGCAGACATGAGATTTTCTTACTCCAGGCATTTTGTAAGTGAATAGTAATTGGTTTTGTTCAGAAAAAAAAAAATGAGAAATTTTTTGCAAAGCAAAAGAACATGAGTGTGAACCTGTCAGGGGTGGTGACATGTCACATGTCCTGTCAGGGGGGTGACATGTCACATGTCCTGTCAGGGGGGTGACATGTCACATGTTCTGTTGGCTGGGTGACATGTCACATGTCCTGTCAGGGGGGTGACATGTCACATGTTCTGTCGGGTGAGTGACATGTCACATGCTGCTGGCACAAGCGTTTCCTGCTATGTGCAAACAATTGATATCAATAGACAGAAAAATGTCCTGTGCACTGACCTGATTGCTCTTTCCAGACCATGTTTTCCCCGAGAATCATCACTCTTCATTTTATCAGCTACAGGGTTATTCTAAACTAGCAAAGTTTAGCACACATTTCCTTGGGATAACCTTAGGTATCTTTGCAACTGTTGCTTATGAAATGAAAACTTGATAGTCAAAGAATTCCAAATATAAACAAAATGAGAAGCCAAGGAAGGCTCAAAAAGGGAATATTCAAAGCCTGGTGTAAAACATTGAATGTGCCTGGAAATGGGCTTTCTGTTGGAAGCAGCAATAGTAAATGGAAGTGTAGAATAGACTGAGGCAGATCTGCAGCATTTAAGATCCCAGCAGATCTCCAAGTACATGGGTGACAGCAGAGGACTGATAAAAAGCTAAAAACTAAACAACACCCTTCAAAATGATACATTGGTATAAAAGGAAGTCTAAACGTTTATTTGTTTGTTTATAATTACACTGAGCCAGATGTAAATATGGCATGTAAAACCTATAGGTGACTACGGCAGTGCTAAGGGAAGTTCAAAGCCTCTGGCTTAAAAAATAAAATTAATTAATTAAGTAAGTAAGAAGACCATAAATGTAGGAGAAAAACAAAATAAACTCAAAAACAATGAAGAGGAAGAACCTAATTAAAGTCACAAAAGAAAGGACACAGGGGAAAGGTAATGTAATTAAAAACAGGAAAATAATAGGGAAAATGATGAAACAAAAATCTAAACCTTTTAAAAGACCAACAAACCTGACAAATCCCCAACAATACTGGCTAAGGGGGAAGGGCATGTTAAGAATGACATAGAACATCACTACAGATCCTGCAACCTAAAGGAAAATAAGGGAATACTGGGAGTAGCATTGCACTCAAGTTTTGACAACGTCAATGAACTGAACAAATCCTCTAAAACTATCCCAACTCAAGCTATATAAAATATATTATTTGGCTAGGCCTATGTCTACGAATAATACTGAATTAGTAACATTAAGACTTCAAAAGAAAAGAAGGAAGGAGGGAAGGAGGGAAGGAAGGAAGGAAGGAAGGAAGGAAGGAAGGAAGGAAGGAAGGAAGGAAGGAAGGAAGGAAGGAAGGAAGGAAGAACCCTCTCCAGGCTAAGATGGCTCTATTGGAAATTCTAGTAAATCTTTTAAGAATTCACACTAAAGCTTGAGAACCTCCCACAGCAATGAAGGAGGAACAGTTCCACCTCATTTTGTGAAACTGCTATCATCCTAATTCTAAAACAATATGGGACTAAGGAACTTCAAACCAATTCCTCATGAGCACAGATGCAAAATATCCCTGATGAAACATTATCATCTAGTATTGATCTATATGTTAAAAAGAATTCTATATCATGATCATGTTAAACTTTGGCTTATATTAAATCCTGGTTTAATCCAAGGATACAAGTCTGGCTCCATATCAGAAAATCAATCAATGTAATTATCTGACTGATAACGCAAAAAGAGAAAATTATATAATTTGTATATGTCAGGTTGAATGGACAATAATGTGCCCAGCTCCTTGGCTGAATATTGTTCTGGGTATGTCTATAAGGGTATTTCTGGATAAGATTAACATTTGAATCAGTAGGTTAAATAAAGAAGTTGCCGTCCCCAATTTGGGTAGGTCCCATTCAGTTCACTGAAGGCCATGCTAGCACTAATGTTGAGTAAGAAAGAATATCACTGTCCATTGATTATTGCATTGGAACATCAGTTTTCTCCTCCATTTTAACTCAGAATTATACTAGAACTTGGACTGCTGGTATTTCTGCTTCACGGGACTTCATAATTGTATGTGCTGACTCCTTAAACTAATTACATTATAGTAACAATAGTAACTGGTTTTCTAAAGAATCGCAGATATTACTGATGATTCATTCAAAGGTATAGTCTACCACAGCAGGAAACGTAAGGTGGCAAGATTAATAAATGAACACTGCTACTCAGTTCCCCTTCTCCGTGTAAATTGTCAATCATCCAAGTCAGAAAATGATGACACCTGCAGAGGTCAGGTCTTCCCACATCAACCAACCCAATGACAATTTGCTACAGGCATTTCTAGGTCCATCTCCCCAAAGTGACTTCAGACTCTGTCAAGCTGACAATCAGTACTACCCATCATACACAGCGTGGTTTTCAGGTGTGTTTGCTCTGCTTCCCATTATATCTTCAAAGCTTCTTCCAGGCTCTATTGCTTGACAGCTCAATTCTTTTTAGTGTACAGTCCATTATCTGGATGCAATACAATTTATTTATCTGTCCTCTTACTAAAGGACTGGTCAGTTGTTTCCAAAGTATGGCTATTAGAAATACGCTGCTGATAAGTACCATCACCATACAAACTTTTGTGTGGATATGAGTTTTTAATTCACTTGAGAGTACATATGCTGGATGATATGTTAAGAGAAGTATTATTTTTATAACAAGCCACTAAACTACCTTCCAAATCAGCTGTTCCATTCTGCATTCCCACCGGCAGTGAATGCTCCACATTCTTAAACTTGGGTGTTGGCAGTGTTTTGACCTTTCATAGTGTACTTCTTTATCGGTTCAATTTTAATTTCCCTGATGACAAGCAGCTTTTCACGTGCTTGTTAAAGTCATTTGTATCTCTTTTTTGTTAAAGTTCCTCTTAAGACCTTTGTGGTGGTTTGAATGAGAACTGTCCCTGATGGGCTCACATTGAACACTTGGTGCCCAGCTCTTGGTGCTGTCTGAGGAGGTTATAGGACCTATAGGAAGGGCAGGTTTGCTGGAGAAGTATGTCACTGGGATCAGGCTTTGAGAATCTATAACCTTGACCCATTTCCTGTTTGCTCTTGGCTTCCTGTGTGTGTGGTTGAGATATGATCTCTCAGCTTCCTGCCCCACTGCCATGCCTTTCCTGGTGTTATGGACATCTATCCCTCTGGAACCTCAAGTTCTTAAGTTGCTTTTGGTCATGGTGTTGTGTGTTGTGCTCAGTGGATCTAGAGAACCAGCCTGTGCACCCTTTGCACAAATCCCAGGGAATTCTGGAGTATGAAACTTTTGCAGTCCCTACTACCCATTTGCAGCACGTAGTGTATCCATTGTTTTCTCAGACACTGCTGCTACAGCCTGTGCAGTGCCTGGGCCTCAAGTGTTAAGCATCTCTCCTCCTCCTCTGCAGCAGCTTGGCAACCTCAGACCATTTTATTGGTACACTGTACTCATCTGCCTTCCAAAGTGTGGAGTGTCAGGCCTTACTGATTATGAAGTTAATATTTCCCTTCAAGGTGTCCTGGTTAGCCCAGTTGTCAACTTGGCATAGCCTAGAGTCATCTGAGAGAAAAATCCTCATCTGAGGAATTATGTAGGTTAGACTGTGAGTAACAAAATAATAATAATAATAATAATAATAATAATAATAGTAACGTTATGGAAAAGGCAATGCTATACAGACAATAAAAATATCAAAGATTGGCAGAAGTTGAGGGAAGAATGAGGAGGTGGGACCCAATGTGTTTGCAGCACAGAACCTATTCTATGTATTATAAGGGTAGATACAGGACAGTGAACATTCATCCAAGCCCATAAAATATGCAAAAGAAACAGAATGTTAATACAGAGCAAGGCTGTTTTCAATAATAATCCACGGATATTAGCCCACCAAGTGGAATAAATGTAAGATGTCAGCAGCAAGTGAAGGTATAGCAGGAAGGAATTGGAATCCCTTCTGCTTCCTACTGCATTCTTTCTCTAAGCCAACTTATGCAGCTCTAAAAAACGCTCTATTAACTTTTCAAAGACAGAATTCCATAGTGTTACTATCTCAAAAATTATTCATCTATATTCCCACAAGAAGGTTTCAAGCACTTGTTAAGAAAACAATTATGATAAAGATTGTGCAAAGCAAAAAACCTTGGAGAGGTGTGTTTGAAAATAAAAACAGGAGGGAAAGGTGGCACTCTGGCTCTTGATGTTCTGTTATTTTAGGAGATTCAGCTAACCTCTCTGGACCCCAGCCCATCACGTCAGTTTATAAAGAGATACTCGTGATATAGCAGACATTTAAAACTAAATGTGTGAATTAAAGATGTCTGCTGATCAAGAGACAAGTAATAGGAATGAAAAGATAAGTTAGACTGGGAGGAAATATTTACAGAGTACCCACCAGGTAAAGGTCCCAAAATATGCAAAGAATTCTTAAAACTCAACAATAAGAAAACAAAATGTCTAATTCAAAAATATAACAACACAAAACAAAAACAAATGTGTACAGAAAGACATGAGAGTGGGAGATGTGCTGAGAAAAGGGAGCAGCATGGGGGTGGAATAATGGAGGAGAGTGTGATCAGAGTGCATCATATACATTGTGAACTGTGTGTCCTCACCCACAAGGCTGACTAAACAAGACCTGAAGAACTATAGCATCAGTAGTCATGCTAATAGAGAAGGCAGAAGTTTTTTTGGGTCCCAACCCTAGACAAATACAATTATGGAATTCTGGGAGTGGGAGAAGTAGTCTTCCCTAGGGATGAGCTCTATAATTGGCTGGCTCTTTGTAAAATGTCTGACCCTGACATTGTGTACACACAAGCAGTACTAAATAGACTGAAAGGATTTATGTATACTTTTAGCCATTCATATACACACACTCATATATGTAACAATAATAATTTTGAGAGGAAGCAAGAGGGAGCACATGGGAGGGATGCAGTAGTTCTCAACTTTTGGGGCACATATCAAATATCCTGTGTATCAGATATTTATATTATGATTTGTAACAGCAGCAAAATTAGCTGTGAAGGAGCAATGAAACAATTTTATGGTTGGGGATCAACACCACATGAGAAACTGTATTATAGTGTCATAGCATTAGCAAATTGAGAAACACTACATTAGAAGGAGGAAAAGTGTGTGGGGGAATAATATAATAATTTATTTATTTTATTTTATTTTTAATTAAGAAATGTTTCATTTATTTTACATACCAATCACAGATCCGCCGCTCTTCTCTCCTCTTGCCACCCCAGCCTTCTCTCTCCAACGTACTCCCCATTCCCTCCTCCTACCAGGTAAGGCCTCCGATGGGGAGTCAGCAGAGCCTGGCACATTCAGTTGAGGCAAGTCCAAGCCACTCCCCCTGCATCAAGGCTGTGCAAGGTGTCCCACCATAGGTAGTGGGCTCCAAAAAACCAGCTCATTCACCAGGGATGGATCCTGATCCTACTGCCAGGGGGCCCCTTAAACAGATCAGTCTACACAACTGTCTTGTTTATGCAGAAGACCTAGTCTAGTCACATGGAGGCTCCACAGCTCTTGGTCTAAAGCTCATGAGTTCTCACTAGCTTGGTTTAGTTGTCTCTGTAGGTTTCCCTGTCATGATCTTGATGCCCCTTGCTCAAAGAATCCCTCTTCTTTCTCTTCATCTCAGCTCCTGGAGTGGGGCCCCGTACTTGGCTGTAGATCTCTGCATCTGCTTCCATCAGTTACTGGATGAAGGCTCTATGATGACAGGGTATTCACTGATCTGTCACCAGTTCAGGCACCCTCTCCACTATCGCTAGTAGTCTAAGCTGGGGTCATCCTTGTTGATTCCTGGGAACTTCCCTAGCACCACATTTCTCCGTATCCCCATGATGTCTCCCTCTATCATGATATCACTTTCATTGCTCTCCAACTCCATCCCTGTTCCAGATTGAATATTCCATTCCCTTATGTTCTCATCCCCCATCCCCTGCCTTCTATTGTTCCCCCTTATCCTCAGTTTACTCATGGAAATCCTATCTATTTCCCCTTCCCAGGGTGATCCATGCACCCCCTTCTTAGGGTCCTCCTTGTTAGCTAGCTTCACTGGAGCTGTGGGTTGTCATCTGGTCATCCTTTGCTTTATATCTAGTATCCACTCATGAGTGAGTACACACCATGTTTGTCTTTCTGAGTCTGGGTTACCTCACTCAGGATGATATTATCTAATTCCATCCATTTTCCTGCAAGTTTTATGATGTAATTATTTTTTACTGTTGAGTAGTACTCCATTGTATATATGTACCACATTTTCTTTATCTGTTCTTCAGTTGAGGGGCATCTAGGTTGTTTCCACATTCTGGCTATTATGGATAATGCTGCTATGAACATAGTGTCCTTGTGGTATGATTAAACATTCTGTGGGTATATGCCCAAAAGTGGTATTGCTGGGTCTTGAGGTAGACTGAGTCCCAACTTTCTGAGATACCGCCACACTGATTTTCAAAGTGGCTGTACAAATTTGTACTCTCACTAACAGTGGAGGAGTTCCCCTTGTTCCATATCCTTTCTAACATAAGCTGTCTTCAGTGTTTTTGATCTTAGCCATTCTGACAGGTGTAAGATGGTATCTCAGAGTCATTTTGATTTACATTTCCCTGATGACTAAGAATGTTGAACAATTCCTTAAATGTCTTTTGGCCATTTGAGATTCTTCTGTTGAGAATTCTCTGTTTAGCTCTATAATCCAATTTTTTAATTGGATTGTTTGGTATTTTGATGTCTAGTTTCTTGAATTCTTTATATATTATGGAGATCAGCCCTCTGTCAGATGTGGGGTTGGTGAAGATCTTTTCCCATTCTGTAGGCTGTCATTTTGTCTTATTGACTGTGTCCTTTGCCTTACAGAAGATTCTCAGTTTCAGAAGGTACCATTTATTAATCATTGCTCTCCGTGTCTGTGCTACTGGTGGTGTATTTAGAAAGTGGTCTCCTGTGCCAATGCATTCAAGACTGCTTCCCACTTTCTCTTCTATCAGGTTCAGTGTAACTAGATTTAGAATGTTGTGCATGATGATAGATACAGATCTATTTGCAATATTTTATATGTTGACATTCTAGTTATGCCAGCACCATTTCTTGAAGGTACTTTCTTTTTTCCATTGTACAGTTTTGGCTTCTTTGTCAAAAATCAGGTGTTCATTGGTGTGTGGATTAATGTCAGGGTCTTCAATTCGATTCCATTGGTCCACATGTCAGTTTTTTTTGCCAATACCAAGCTGTTTTTATTACTATAGCTCTATAATAGAGCTTGAGGTCAGGGATGGTGATACCTCAAGAAGTTGCTTTATTGTACAGGATTGTTTTGGCTATCCTGGGTTTTTTGTTTTTCCATATGAAGTTGAGTATTGTTCTTTCCAGGTCTGTGAAGAGTTGTATTGGTATTTTGATGGGGATTGCATTGAATCTGTAGATTGCTTTTGGTAAAAATGCCATTTTTTCCTATGTTAATCCAACCTATCCATGAGCATGGGAGATCTTTTCGTTTTCTGATATCTTCTTTAATTTCTTTCTTCAAAGACTTAAAGTTCTTGTCATACAGGTCTTTCACTTGCTTAGTTTGAATTATCCCAAGGCATTTTATATTTTTTGTGGTTATTGTAAAGGGTGATGTTTCTCTGATTTCTTTCTTGACCTGTTTATCATTTGTATATAAAAGAGCTATTAATTTTTTGAGTTAATCTTCTATCCCACCACATTATTGAAGGTGTTTATCAGTTGTAGGAGTTCCCGGATAGAATTTTTGGCGTCACTTATGTATACTATCATATCATCTGCAAATAACAAAAGTTTGACTTCTTCCTTTCCAATTTGTATCCTGTTCATCTTCTTTTATTGTCTTATTGTCCTAGCTAGAACTTCAAGGACCATATTGAATCGATATGGGGAGAACAGACAGCTTGTCTTGTTCCTGATTTTAGTAAAATTGCTTTGAGTTGCTCTCCATTTAATTTGATGTTGACTATCAGGCTTGCTGTAAACTCCCTTTATTATGTTTAGGTATGTTCCTTGTATTCCTGATCTCTCCAAGACCTTTATGATGAAGGGATGTTGGATTTTGTCAAAGGCTTTTTTGATGTGGTTTTTTTCTGTCAGTTTGTTTATATGGTGGATTACATTGATAGGTTTTCATATGTTGAACCATCTTTGCATCTCTGGGATGAAGCCTACTTGGAAATGGTGGATTTTTTTTAATGTGTCTTTGGATTCAGTTTGCCAGTATTCTATTGAGTATTTTTGCATCAATGTTCATGAGGGAGATTGGTCTGTAATTCTCTTTCTTAGTTGCATCTTTGTGTGATTTGGGTATCAGGGTAACTGTAGCCTCATAAAAAGAGTTTGCTAATGGTCCTTCTGTTTCTATTCTGTGGAACAATTTGAAGAGTATTGATATTGGCTCTGCTTTGAAATTCTGGTAGAATTCTGCACTGAAACCATCTGGTCCTGGGCTTTTTTTTTTTTTTTGGGGGGGGGGGGAGATTTTCATGACTGCTTCCATTTCCATAGGCATTTTAGGTCTATTTAAATTGTTTATCTGGTCTTGATTTAATTTTGGTATGTGGTACATATCCAGAAAATTGTCCATTTCTTTTAGATTTTCCAATTTTGTGAAGTACAAGTTTTTGAAATATGACCTGATGATTTCCAAGTTGTCTGTTGTTACATGTCCCTTTTCATTTCTGATTTTGTTAATTTGGATGCTCTCTCTCTGCCTTTTATTTAGTTTGGATAAAGGTTTGTCTATTTTGTTGATTTTCTCAAAGAACCAACTCTTTGTTTCATTGATTCTTTGTATTGTTTTCTTCATTTCTATTTTATTGATTTCAGTCCTTAATTTGATTATTTCCTGTGGTCTGTTTCTCCTGGGTAGGTTTGCTTTTTTTTGTTCTAGAACTTTCAGGTGTGTTGTTAAATCACTAGTGTGAAATTTCTCCAATTTCTTTATGTGGGCATTTAGTATTATGAATATTCCTCTTAGCACTGCTTTCATGGTGTCCAATAAGTTTGGGGATGTTGTACATTCATTTTCATTGAATTCTAGGAAGTCTTTAATTTCTTTTTTTGTTTCCCCCTTGACCCATTGATGATGCATTTGAGCATTACTCAGTTTCCACGAGATTGTAGGCTTTTGATAATTTTTGTTGCTGTTGATAGCCATGGTGGTCCAATAAAATACAGGAAGTTTTTCCAATTTTTTTGTATCTGTTGAAATTTGTTTTGTGACCGAGTATGTGGTTGATGGTAGAGAAGGTTCCATAGAGTGCTGAGAAGAAGGTATATTCTTTTGTGTTAGGGTGGAATGTTCTGTAGATATCTATTATGTCCATTTGAGTGGTAATATCTGTTAGACCCCTTACTTCTCTGTTAAGTTTCTGTCTGGCAGACCTGTCCATTGGTAAGAGTGGGTTATTAATGTCTCCCAATACTAGTGTGTGTGGTTTGTTGTGTGATTTAAGCTTTAGTAATGTTTCTTTTACATATGTGGGTGCCCTTGTATTCAGGGAATAAATGTTCAGAATTGAGACTTCATTTTGGTGGATTTTTCCTGTGATGAATATGCAATGTTTTTGCGGTAACACCCACACTACAGCCACCTGTTCACCATGCCTGAGCGAGGGGCTGTGAATTAAAAAAAAAAAATAGAGACAAGAAACAGCAGAGTCATTTGCCACAGCAAAATGCTGAATGCCGTTTATTGAAAGAGGGGGGAAAACTTAAATACAGGCTTACAGCACAATGGAGGAACCAAGGAGGGCAGAAGTTTGCTACCCAATGTTCTACATTCTTGCATCCAAGCTGTTTATACCAAATGCAGGATACACGAACAAAGAACCTCCCATGAGCATTCAGGAAGAAGGAAACCAGCAGGGAATCAGCATAGGGAGGACATCTGGTCAAGGTCAGCAAGCAGGCAACAGTTTACTCAATATTGGTAGGCCAGGGGCCACACAATGTCCTTCCTGATCTTTTTTGATTGGTTTTAGTTTGAAGTCTATTTTGTTGGATATTTGGATAGCTACATCAACTTTCTTCTTGAATCCATTTGATTAGACAGTCTTTTCTCAGCCTTTTGCTCTGAGGTTGTGTCTGTCTTTGGAGTTGAGGTGTGTTTCTTGTACACAACAGAAAGATGGATCCTGTTTTCATATCCATTCTCTTAGCCTGTGTCTTTTTATAGGTGAATTGAGTCAGTTGATATTAAGGGATATTAATGACCAGTGATCATTAACTCCTGTTATCTTTTGGTAGCAGTGTGTGTATATTTCCCTTCTTTGGGATTTGCTGTTATAGGTTTATCTATTGCCTTTGTTTTCGTGGGTGCATCTAATTTCTGTAGGTTGGAGTTTTCCTTCTAGTACTTTTTGTAGGACTGGATTTGTTGGTAGGTATTAAATCTGAATTTGTCTAGGAATATCTTGTACACTTTGTCTATGGTGATTGAAAGTTTTGCTGGGCATAATAGTCTGGGCTGACATCCATGTTCTCTTAGTGTCTTCTGGCTTTCAGAGTCTCCATTGAGAAGTCGGATGTTATTCTGATGGGTCTGCCTTTATAAGTCACCAGCATTTTTCCTTTGCTGCTCTTAATACTCTTTCTTTATTCTGTATATTTAGTGGTTCAATTATTATGTGGACAGGGGACAGTTTGGGGGGGGGGTCTAGTCTATTTGGTGTTCTATAGGCTTCTTGTATCTTCATAGGTGTTTCCTTCTTTAAGTTGGGAAAGTTTTCTTCTATGACTTTGTTGAATATATTTCCCATAACTTTGAGTTGGTATTCTTCTTCTTCTATCCCCATCATTCTTAGGTTTGGCCTTTTCATGATGTCCCAGATTTCCTGGACATTTTGTATTATGATGTTTTTGGCTTTAATGTTTTCTTTGACAGAAGAATCTATTTCCTCTATTGTATCCTCCATGCCAGAAATTCTCTCTTTTATCTCTTGTATTCTGTTGGTTATCTGTAGTTCCTGTTTATTTACTCAGATTTTCTATTTCCAACATTCCCTCATTTTGTGTCTTTTTCATTTCAATTTTCAGGTCTTGAACTCTTTCCTTCACCTGTTTAATTTGGTTTTTTTTTTTCCCTTGGATTTCTTGACTTCCTTTAATGGATTTATTGGTTTCTCCCATTTTTTTGTTTGTCTTTTCCTCAGTTTCTTTAAGGGAATTTTTCATCTCCTCTTTAAAGGCCTCTATTATCTTCATAAAGTTATTTTTAAGGTCACTTTCTTCTGCTTTCTCTATGTTGTGATGTTCATGTCTTGCTGTTCTAGAACTGCTAGGTTCTGATGATGCCACAACACTCTTTATATTGTTGTATGTATTTTTACACTGGTATCACCCCATCTCTTCCTCCAATAGGTACAAGAGGTGCCTCTGTCTGGGGAAGCTGCTCTTGGTTCAATCTGTGCTTGCTTTGTCTGTGTCTCAGGTGACCACTCTTGGTCCAATTGGAGCTCTTCATCAAATTGGACCTGGAGGATTCTGTGTCTCAGGAGCCTCTGAGGTCACAGGGGCATGGTGGGTTTGGGGTAGGGATTGGGTCCGATTAGAGGAATCTTGCCAGGAGTCTTCCCTGCCTGCCTACAATTGGGGAAGTGATGGGTGGGGGTGGGGAGAGCACAAGTTGTGCCTCAGTGCCTAGGTCCTAGAATCCGGACTCTCTGGGTGGGAGAAGAGTCACTCACCTCTTGGTTCAATAAAAGCTGGAGGATTCTGTGTCTCAGGAAGCCACTGAGCTCACAAGGGGATGGGTGTGTTTGTGGTAGGGCATGGGTCTTGTAGATTGCAGGGTCTGATGGGGGGTATTGGTAGGGAAGCCTACCCACAGGGGTCTTCCCTGCTGGCCTGCAACTGGGGCAGCCTGTATTTTAATTTTAGAAAAGAAAAAGTTTAAAGAAATTTAATTTTGAAAGGGTCCAAAATTTCAATATGCTTAATGTCTTTTTCTTCTTTAAGCATTTCAATAGCCAAGCTGAAAATTCTCAACAAATTTTTCAAATGTTGCATAATTCATACAAATGTATCATTTATGTTTTCATGGTATAATTAACCTTCTTGGGTTGGTGGTTTCCTTCTAGCACCTTCTGTATGGCTGAATTTGTAGATAGATATTGTTTAAACTTGACTTTATCATGGAATTCCTTATTTCTCCATTTATGGTGATTGCAAGTTTTGTTGAGTATAGTAGTCTGGCCTGGCATCTATATTCTCCTAGAATCTGCAGTCTCCATTAAGAAGTAAGGTGTAATCCTGATAGGTCTGCCTTTATACATTACTTGGCCTTTTCCCCTTGCAGCTTTTAATATTCATTCTTTGTTCTGTATATGTAGTGTTTTGATTATTATGTACTCAGGGAACTTTCTTTTCTGGTCCAATCTGTTTGGTGTTCTTTAAGCTTTTTGTACCTTTATAGACATGCCCTTCTTTATGCTAGAAAATTTTTCTTCTATGATTTTGTTGAAAATATTTTCTGGGCCTTTGAGCTGGGAGTATCTCATTTTTCTATTCTTCTTATTTTTAGATTTGGAAATTTCCTGAATGTTTTTTGTCAGGAGTTTTTTAGATTTAACATTTTCTTTGACTATTGTATCCATTTCTTCTATCATATCTTCAGCATTGAGTTTCTTTCCTATATCTCTTGTAGTCTGCTGGTGAAGCTTGCACTGTAGTTTCTGTTTGAATTCCCAGATTTTAATTTCCAGAATTCCCTTAGTTTAGGTTTTCATCTTCAATTCTATTTCCACTTTCAAGTCTTGAATAGTTGTTTGTGTTTCCTGGATTTCTATAAGGGATTTTTTTTTCTCTTTCTGTTTAAGGGCCTCTGTCATCTTCAAACAAGCTGTTTTAAGGTTTTCTCCCCTTGGGCTTCAGATATGTTGGAATCCACAGGCCCTAGATTTGACCACTACTTTGACACTTTCCACACTTTTCACATAGGTGAAGTGTTATCATGAACAATCATCACATCATAATAAAAAGCATCTGACAAATCAGGTTTCTCCAGCAGAACAAAAGGTCATAGGGGAAATTCTCAAGTCAAGTATCTGCCTCCCCAATCTATCCTTTCTTCACTGACCCCCACCTGAAAAATGAGACTTGTCAGAGATGCTCACCCCTTACACCCAAACATTAAATAAACTTTTCATTCCACTTGCCTCGTAATCAGGGGACCAAGTCACCAAAAATATTTTCTCCATGAAAATGCCCCATTTCTCTCTAATGATCCAAGAATAAACATTTCAAGCACTAAAGATTCTAAGCAATATTCCCCAGGTGCCCATTTACCAATCTGCCAATCCCATAGCATTTTGTAATTAATCTAAACACTGAAAGTCAGATAGGAAATTAACTATAGACTTGTGTGTGTTATTCAAAATATAACTATGAAAAAGTCTTCCATTAGATCTTTTCAAAATAGTTACAAAAGAATTGTGAATATTTTTAAATGGACCATAGTACCCATATGCTGTTTATTTGCTCCTGCATTTTTAATGTTTTTTGCTTTGGGAAAATAATAGCCACTATTTACTGTTTATTAATTTTACTCTGACAGTGATTCAGTGAAGTCAGTCCCATCAGTGTCTTCATTGTTTTCCCAAGAAGACTCCCACTTCAGGAAGTATGAATATCATTCTTTACTTGTTCAGTCTAATATTCTTGTCAGCCTCACTCACATCTAATTCAAACCCAGAGCAGCAAGTAGTACACTCCTGATGCTAACTGAAAAATACCTCTTACTCTCACTTTCCCCCATCCTCCCCAATTATTTTTAGTTTCCTAATTAGCTATTCTGCTTCTGCACTTGTCTCTATGCCTAGTGACCATCCCACAGCCTAAGTGATTCCTGTAAAATACAAGCCTACTGCTATCTCCTCTTTTCTCAGGGCCCATCAACACTTGCACACCTTCACGCAGAATGAAGCCTGAAGTTTCTTGTTCTCTGCAAGCACCTGTACCCACTGACCCAGGATATCTGGACTCACCATGTGGATCTTCTTCTCTCACTCACTTTTCAAAATTACCATACCCTGAGGCAGGCACACCAGTGGCAACCAGACCAGGCATTGTATTATCATTTTGCTAGGCCTGATAAAAGTATCTCTGAAGGCATGTTTGTTGAGCAAAGACCAAAGGAGACTCCGTCTCTCATTTTGAACCAATCAAGTCTCAATGTCAGGAAAGGCCAAGCTCTATAGTCACCCTCTGCTCTGGGAGGGAGTCTGGTTGGGGTGTGGGGACAGTCAGAGTACATACCCCTACAAAACACACACACACACACACACACACACACCTTGATATGAGCAGTAGAGCAATCCACAGCAGTCCAGAGACAGAAGCTGTAGTCTCTGGGAAGTGTTGGGGGCAGGGGGTGGGGGGTGGGGAGAACCTGTTTCATATGAGGTGAGGTGGCAATCTTACACAGAGCTCTTCCTTTCCTGTTATGCTGGATATTTATTTGTCCTTGCTGGACTGCTTGAAGCATCTCCATCATGCAGGCCCCTCACAACACCAGGCAATGAGGTCCTGCTTTGTCTGGACAAGTGCTCCTCATACCCAAAGAGCTCATGACACCACTATGCTACCTGGGACTTTCTGCCTAACCTAAAGAACGAGTGTTTCCTATTATTTTTCCAATTATTCTTCATCAAACTCTTCAGAAATCACTCATTCTCATGGACATTGCTTTCTTCATATCTTCATTTCCTCAAAACCCAAGTTCAGAGGAGCACGACCATTAGGGTTTGACTGGTTTCCTCCCTCCTTTATCCTTAACCTGGGATAGTTGTAGTGGAACAGTAGGAAACTGAATTCTGATTCCACAGTTCATTGACATACATCTGCAATAAGGATGGACTTACCTCATCAGGACTAATTGACAGGCTTTTGGCCTCACGGACACTGCTTTGATAAGTGCTGATGCTGGGAGTAGGCAACATCTTCACTAGACACACGTAAATTTGATTCAGACAAAAGATGAAGTGTCATCAATTTTATTTAGTGTGATGAGAAAGTATCTTCAGAATTCAGAAGAAAGTGATACAATGTCAATAAATTCAAACTGAATGCCTACAAGGTGAGAAGGCTATCTTTTAAAGAATAGGGACTTGGGAGGCACTAATTCAAGTGACTTGGAATACATGTGCTCTAGAGGAAATGTTGGGACTTATTCAAGCAGCTGCTGGACAGTCAACAGTCAGTGGGAAACATCTGTTGGAGTTGAGAAAGAACAGGGGTATGTGTGAGCAGCTGCGTTTCCAGTAAACTATAAAGAAAAAAAATGTATCAACCAAGTTGAGGTGTCTATAAAACTGGAAGGAGTCAGAAATCCTCATGATACTTTGAGTATCTGGTATTCAAAAGGAAGAAGTAACCAAAAGTTCACAAACAGGTGGCAGCTTAAACCAGCACACCACCTGTTTCCTTAAGGGCCTCAGTTCATTCAGTAGAGCTTTCCTTCCTCATAATGAAAGGAGCTACAGATACCAAAGTCAAATACTGAGAGTGCACAGTATCAAACCTACAATGTGTACTAAGACTTGTGAGCAAGCATGTTCAAATTTAAGATCAAGGTGTTCTTATTTTGTGTTTGAAGTATATATAGAATTCCTTTAAAGAAATGGGTGACTTGCATGTTCTTAGTTGGACCAACTAACAGTGCTCTTGTTCCCATTTGAAAAGCTTTTTCATCTACCATGTGGCATACCCTGGCTATCTCCAAAGGTCTTGGAGGTAGAAATTGGTAGGAGGGAACTTTACCTTTGAAAAAAATGGGTGACTTGTACAATGTCATTTCTGTTGTAAATTTATAAATGAGAACCCTGAACAGTGTTCCAAATATGTGTTCTGTCAGGACAAGAGGACTCACTGTTCCCACAGCTACAGTGATGGGTTGTGAGGTAGTCCCCTAGCAGATTTGAGCCCCAGGCTGAAGCTCACAAAGAGGGGAAGAAGTAGAAGCAATAGGTTGCAGCTTGCTGAGGAGAGCCATCAACACTAACTGTACTAATCTGTTCTTAACTTCACACTTACACAGTGGTCCACTAAAGATCCAGCTGTTGCTCTTTTTTCAGCTCACATTTTTCTGTTCTAATTTTGCTTTGCTTGTGTTGAAGCCAGAATTCAGTATGAAGCCTAGAGATTCCTTCCAGTTAATGAATTTATCCATCCCTATATGTGTCTTCCTTGTGTCTATATGAACTAGAACATTTGTGGGTCTTGAAGGTAAGAGAGATGGAAGACATTGTTAATATTCTTTTGTTCTTCTCACTTCATCCATCTTACTTCCCTTGAGTTTGGTAGGATGTTTTCCTCCTATCCACACATCTCCCCTGGGATGCTCTGTGTGTCATAGGAAGGATCAGTACCTGAGTGCAAGTTTATCAGAAGTTCTGGGAAAAACAATTTCTCCCTCAAATAAGCTAAGAAATCTAACAAACACAAACTCAAGAGGAAAGTGATCAATAAGTGAACATCCATGAATTCTCTTTTATCTGGCATTAATTTTATTTTCATCTAGATTTCTGGAAACATTGGGAGTCTCTTCACCAATATTGAAAGGCATATCTTAAGCCAAATTCAGAAAGGCAAACATCATGTTTTCTCTCAAATGAGGAATATGTTTATGTGTCTAATTTGATGGGAAATACATGTATTCACATATGTGACAGAAAGTAGAGGGGCAACTGAAATGGGGAAGAAAGTAGTCTACAGGAAAAAACAGGGGAGAGAGACCAAGAAGATAGTGTGGGGAAACAAGATATCCTGTGTTCTCTCATATGTGGGATCTACACACACACACACACACACACACACACACACACACACACACACTACAATTTTAAACTTTTACAAATAAATAAGTAAAAGTAGAAGTGGGACTATAAGAAAGACAAAGGGAACCTCCAATCAGGAAGAAGGACAGGAGAGAAGTGGGAGAAGGCTATGGAGTATCAAATATGAGCAAAGTACAATGGCCTACATGTCATTTGATACTTACTTTATCATGCTAACAAAATGCAACTGTTATTCTCGAAACGGTGACTGTCACCTCTGGCATGAGCAGAGCCATGTCTACTTTTCCTCTTGACTTGAGGTTTAACATGCTGTTCAGTAAATGCTTCAAGAATCATAGTGGTTTTTTGTCAGCTCTCCACATGAACTACTAAACCACATTTCTTTGTGATTCTCTTTTCTTCCTGTGCTGAATTATGGCACAGTTATCAAGAAGACTTTGTGAGGTAAAGAAGGAAACTGGCACTTGTTGACCCTTAAGAGACTACCAGCAAGTGCCAGGTGTTATGTGTTTGTGGGCTCCTTTCACCTTCTCAGTGCTCTGAAGGACTGATGTCAGTCCCACTTTACAGATGAGAAAATTGAGGTCTATGTGTCATACAGATACGGGCAAATCTAAAGCCACAGAATGGCTCATGACCCAGCCCCTTGACATCACTTATTTCTGTGTGTAACTGAGAATTTCTCCACTCATGGTGGTAAGATGATAGAAAGCTAGAGATGTGAAGTGGAATTACATGGGTTTCAGACCTGTGAAACATTGGGGTGCTGGAAGGTAATGAGCTAAGAGAAGCACATAAGGTATAATATTGGTAAGAATGTTGGAGTTGACTAGATAGGCTAGTCAGTCTAAAGCAACAAATTTGATTTATGTTTGTAGAAATTTAGAACTACCTTGTGCCAAAGTTGATATTTAGTGAGCGCATAACTTAACCAAGATAATGAGGAATAACATTTGATTATTTTTATTGTGGAAAAATATAAATAGCACAAAAATGGCTATAGTATGTTAACAAATGTTAAGTAAATGGTACAAAATTGATCATATTTACCTTGTTCTAAAACAGTGGTTCTCAACCTTCCTAATGCTGCAGCCATTTAATATAGTTTCTCATGTTGTGGTGACCCCCTCTAACCATAACATTATTTTGTTGCTGCTTCATAACTGTAATTTTGCTTCTGTTTATCCCTCAAAGGGTCAGAACCCATAGATTGAGAAGCACCGTTCTAAAACTATTACTACCATCCATCTCCAGAAAAATTTCTTCTTCTCAAATTGAAATTCTGTCCGTACTAACCACTCATTTGCCAATTCATGTTTTTAACAGGGCTAAAAATGAAAAGCTTTCAGCCTTTCACCATTGATGGTTAACTGTGAACCTTTCATATATAGCCTTTAGTATGGTAAAGAAATTTCCTTCTACTCTAGTTGAATGCACTTATTATCATCATCATCATCATCATCATCACTCTTATTGTGTTGTACTGCATTAAGTATATTTTCTGTGTATTGGGATAATTATGTCTATCCTGCATCATGTCAATGTGTGTTGTACTACTTAATTTACTTTAGGTATTGGGTATTTGTTTTGTTTTATTGATGTTATTTTGTAGTCCTGGGGATTAAACCTAAGCAGGGCCTCGCATGCCATGCCAGGCAAGCTTGCTCACTGACTATATCCTCAGCCCATTTATATATTAACTTCCACATTTCATCATTTGGTCCTGGAATGTAAACCTTTTGTAACATTTCCAAATTGACCTTGCTAGTATTTTGTTGAGCACTTTTGCTTCAACACTCATGATGATTTAGATGCTTACTTTTCTCGCAGTGTCTTTGTCTGCCTTTGGTATCAGGCTAATGTTGTCTTCATGCGATTAGACAAAAAGCATTAAACTCTTCAAATTTCTGGTAGTGTTTGCAAAATGTTGTTGATTATTCTTTGAATGCTTAGTAGAATTAACCAGTGGCTCAATCAGGTCTCTCAGCTATTCTTTGTTAAAAAAAAAAAAATCTTGTTATTGATCTAGTAACCCACAAGTTATAGATTTGTTTCGATTCTTTACTCCTTCCTGACTCAATCCTGGTAATGTGTGTGGCAAGGGATATATTTATTTCTTCTAGACTGCCCAAGGAGCAGGGCACAACTCATGGCTTTGCTGTACATGCTCCTCATTCTTGGGAAGCCACACAAGTTGTCACTTCCTTTTGTAATTTTAGCACCCTGAGTGCTTTCTTCTTTTCTAGTCAGTGTAGATAAAGATTGGTCAGTACTGTTGGTCATTTATGGGGCCAAACTCGGTTCCCCTGGCCTGGTTTTCCCTGCCCTCTGCTCCAGCTTCTTTTACGTACTAGTTCCATGTGCTAGAGCTGTGTACTTGGTCGCTTTCACACTCCCAGTTCCTAAGATATGAAGTAGATTGTTGATTTAGTGCTTCATTTGTTTCTGATAATCTGTTACTTTTTAAAAATATGCTTGTGCTATTTTCCATTGTTCTTTGCGATTTCTGCTTTATCATATTGGCTCCCTTAGTGTCATTTAACTTCCACTTATCTGCCAGTGATCATTCATTTTACTTAACCTTGAATTTGCACTTCATATTTTTCTGAGATTTTTTTTTAAGCTTTTGAGATTATAGTATAATTGTATTACTTCCTCACTTCCTTTTCCTCCCTCCAACCTCTATCATGTACCTCTCTCTGGGGTCTTTTAAATTCATGGCCTCTTTATTTAATTATTAATGTGTGTGTGTGTGTGTGTGTGTGTGTGTGTGTGTGTGTGTGCGCGCGCGCACGCGCGTACGCGTGCATATGTGTACTTTCAATCTTACTAGCACTTAGATGCTAGGCTCATTCTACCTGCATTATATCTCATCCTGCATGGGTGGAAAACTCAAGCAGACCTCCTATGAGTGGGAATGAAGTTTGTTTATTCTGCCCATGCCTTATGCAAACAACACTCTCTTCACCTGCCCATTGTGTTATTTAAGAATGGTACAGTTATGGTGACCATGTTTAATCACTGTGGCTTGTGTAGTCTACCAAAACCAGTGCTACTTGCTTTTATATGATGGGGAAATTATTTAACCAATGATTTTCCCTTCATTTTGACTTTCTGGAACCTCAGGCTTAAATTGAATACTCAGCTAAAAAGAAAATAGCCTAGAATTATATATTACTTTTTCATTATTTCCTGTTAATCATTTACTTAAAGTTTCTCTTTTACAGTTAACTGCCTCATGTCTTTCTTGTAAGTTCATTACTCAAAACAGACATAATAGTAACATTTGACTCAGAATGAACATGTCATTGCCATAAGTATGTGTGTGTGCTTAAATTATATGTACAATTTTCTGTACTTTATTAACCTCCAAATTCTGAGATAAGTATAATCCAGACTTAACTCTATGAAAACCACCCTCATATGCAGTTGAATAGTTTATGTAGTTTGTTCTCACATATTCAGAGGATTGGAGGAACTTTGAATCTGGAGTTGATCATTTTCACATAGAGGTCTCTATCTCTGTCTTGGGAAATTACTGCTCCTTTACTGCTCACTAGCATACAACATCCTAATTGAAAAACCTTTACACTTGCTGATGGCATGCATTTAATTTACTTCTGTCCTATTAGCAGCATGTCTTCATCAGGGAATGGATTCCTGATAATTTGTGCTTTATATGGTGTCCCCAAGGGCCAATTCATCCCCAGAGACACTAATACACTGTCCCAGGGACAGATCATTTGTGTCTTTATTGTGGGCAAGAATGGCACCCAAGCAATACTTCAATTTAGAACATCTCCAAATTTCATTCAATTCAACCCAGTGCCATTTATCAAGTAATTATCAAATATACTAAGCCTTTTCAGAGTCTCTGGGAGCACAGCAGCAGAGAGAAGTCAATTCCTACCTTCATGAATTCCACAGGCAAGGAAGATTGATAAATAGCTTGAAGCCTAATTTTAAGTATTCATGAGAACATAAAGGAACACAGAAGAGGGGGTTCCAATACCAGAGGGATGGGAAGTGATGGATTCACAAAGGAGATGGCTCATGGTATATCAGTGAGAAATCAGCCTAGAGTGTGAAGTGAGGGTACAAAATGGAAGCACAAGCCTGGAGAATTCAAAAGAGTTAGTGCAGGTGCAAAAAGAGGGTCTCCTTGAGCATTTTGGAGCCAGTCCAGGTGTCCAGTGTTTGTTAATTACACATGCAAGTATAAAGGAATATGAGAAATATAAGCAGCATGAAAGTGAACTGGCAAGTTTCTGTTTGCTGCTCCATTAATGACATACCCTGACAATAGCAGTGGAACTAGAGATTGGGGTGTAACAGGCCACTAGCATATTACACCAAGTTCAGGGTGGTTCTCCAGCACCTGTCCACACTTCTCCATCTTTACTTCTGACTGTAGCAGGCAATTCGCTTATTATACTGGTTCATGGTTATGAATTGCCAGAGTCTGAGGAAGACCCTACATCTGAGGGAAAAATCTGTTAGTTATTTAGCTGTGTTGTGTTCTTACCCTGCAAGGAAATGTCACGAAACACGACAGAATCCGCTTATAGAGTTTATTAGAGTTAAAGGGACAGAGTGCGCAGGCCTGTGGGAGAGACATGTGCGTGGAGAAGAAGAGAAGCTGGGAAGCATGGCGCTCCACTTTAAAACCGGCTGGGGGCGTGGCCAGGTCACATCACTACTCCAAGCGTGTGCGTAGATCACATGGTCACGTTGCGCGCTTACGTAGCCATGTAACGTCAGGGATCCTGGTCACGCGAGAAGCCTTGGCCCAGAATTTGCTAGGCGGAGGTGTCTGGGTATCCTGGTTACGAGAGACGCTTTGACCCGGAAATGGCTATCCTGACTGGAATTGGCTAGGCGGAAGTGTCTGCCTGGTATATGCAACCGTGGGGGGGCATGTTGTGAACCCTTCAAAATCTACGTACACTATGCTCTTATTGTTAGTTATTTAGCAGTGCTCTTACCCTGGGAGGAAATGTCATGAAACATGACAGAATCCACTAACAAGAGTTTTATTAAGATGAAAGAGGCAGACAAGTGCTCAGGGCTGCAGAGAGACACATGTGTGGAGAAGAAAAAGGAGGAAGCCGGGAATATGGCACCGGCTTATAAAGGCTGGGTGGCACACATGTACACAGGTCAATGTGGCTACTCCACGCATGCGCAGATCACATGGTTGCATTGTGAGCTCTTACACAACCATGCAAAGCCACGGGGTCCTGGTCACACAAGACGCCTTGATCTGGAAATGGCTATTTTGACTTGGAACTGGCTAGTGGGAAGTGTCTAGGTCTGCCGGGCATGCACAAACATGCCCAACCGTGGGGGCATGTTGTGAATCCATCACTTACGTCTGTTAACTTTATTACTCCAAGACAAAATTCTATCTGTACAGCTACAGCTCCATCAGGCATTCAGGGCAGGAATAAATCTAGATACACCAAGCTCTTTGTCTGTCTACTATATTTCTCTGGGATGAAATCCTGTCTACACAGCTTCAGTTCCTCTTTATCCTTCTTTGCTGCCCTCTCATAGTCCTGCTAATGACTAAGCTCTTATACTTCCAGCTTCATCTTCATCCTCTATTTCTTTGCCCTCCATCTCTACTTGCTCTCTACTCCCGGCTGTGATGAACTCTACAAGAGTTCTGCTTTTACAACCTACAAAACCTCTGTGTTCTTCCTTTCTCCCTGGTCATGCCATTCTATCCCTCTACAGAAAATACCTGTTCCTTCTTCCCCTGGCCACATGGTTCTCTGCCTCCTCAGGAATGTTGCTCCACCCTACCTTCCACCTTGATATGTAAAAACCTCTTTTGTTCTCAGTTAATTGCTCTGGAGAGCCACTAGGCCTCAAGGCAAGGGGATGGTCTGAGCCTCATTTGCTCAAGAAACAAAGCTATGCATCCCCAGCCAGCCTGTCTCCTAGGCTCATGGTGGGGGGAGGTGTTAGTTACCTAGAAGTTCAGCAGGTCTGAGGAGCTGAACTGTTTGCCAAATGGTCTGGGAATATTTGGGCACGCAAGAATTTCATAGCAGAAGACAGCTGAAATATTAAAAGCTGGATAACACCAAATATTCATAATAAATGGCTTGGCTTTTGACAGACCCTTGGCTGGTCAAAGTATAGCTTTAATACACAGCTGGACTTCTTATAACATATCCTTGTGGCTTGCCACACATGGTGGTTCTCCAATACCTGTCCATACTTCTCCATGGTTACTTCTGACTGTAACAGGCCATTAACATATTACACCAAGTTCATGGTGGTTCTCCAAGGCCTGTCTACATTTCTCCATGGTTAATTCTGATGTGCCTAATCATTGCCCATGTTGCCTTAAAAGACTGGTTTGTAACTTAACTACAAGCTCATACTGCAAGTGTAATTCCTAAATTTCATTAAGTTCCTTTACTGCCCTTTTTTTTCATTTCTCTTCTTTTTTATGAGTATGATAAGTAAAAAATTTATTTGCATATGTAAATTCTTCTAAAACATCCACAACCAGAATTTTTGAACTTTCAACCTTTAGCAGTGAGTAAAGATCAAAATAAATAATTCACCCAGATTCTTCATCGATCATAATGAAAAATAAAATGAAACAGAAGTCCATTTTCCTAAAAGCAATCCATTTAGATGAGATACACATACATATTTTTAAAGTGTCCAAACGTGTTTCCAAAAACTACAGCAGACAGTGACAGTGGCCAAGGCAGTACCTCAAACTGAATCTCCAGATCTACCCTATGTAAGGATTATGTCCTTAATTACATCACCAGCCTGTGAAGGTGTCCCAGCCTAAAAAGCTTTTGTGCCCTCTGTGCATTCCTTTTTTCTTCTCTTTCCGCTCTCTATCCTTCTGACTGTGGCGGCCACGGGTGGCGGCCAGCCACGAGCAGTGCTGCTTAACCAACACCTTAACCCAGCTACCGTGACAAGGAAATGTTTTGCTAAGAATGGCAGCAGTAAAATCCAGACAAATACATACTGCTTATCTTGTTCTTCTTAAACAGATCACTCTCCCAAATCTAACAATGTGCTTACAAGTCCCAAGTGTATCTTATGACATTTTCTTTAATTCCTAGATCAACTTTCTTTATTAGGGACAGACCCAGTACCTTGAGTTCACTGCATGGCTGGCATGTGCTCTACCACTGAACTATGACCCAGCAGTCTGGTCTTGAAATGTTTTATGTCACTCAGGCTGGTCTCAAACCCAGGAATCTCCTGTTTTTGCATCCTGGGTGCTGGAGTTACAGGTGTGCTCTCCCAACAAGCCCAGCTTACCTCCTAATTTTTTAGTCTACCATCCTTGGGATTTGTTTGTTTGCTCAGCCTTTCCACAAATTCCTATTACATGTTGGAGGTCATTTTATTCCACTGGTCTTCAGGTATGTGGGTGTCTGGTGTGTAAATCCAGTGAGCGAAATTGGCTCCTATGCCAGCAACCACACAGTAGGGGCAGTTTGACTCCAGGCACCCAGAATGACCACCCAGAAGCCTCTGAACCACTGCATGGTGTTCACTCTGGCCAGCAGTGGTATAGACATCAAACAAAGACAATTTTTTTTGTCCTGATGAGCACAAATAGTATTATATGGACTCCAGGGAAATAGAGACAGGCACACAGATAAATCACAGGAACTCTTGACAAAAGAATATCCAAGTAATTCTCCCCAGTTAAAAGTCAACCCCAAGACCAAAGTATGATTGTTTTAATTAATGGGTCAGTGATGAGAAGAAAAGTGTTGTCCCCAAAGCTATACTGTTGTAGCTCAGACACAGAAAAACGGCCCTGTGCCAAGGTCTGTTGTGTCCAGCAGCTATAAAGGGAAACTGCTGTTTTCCTAACCAATAGGAAATGCCCAATAATTTGAGGCACAGGTTGACTTGCAGAAGGTGGATATGAGTTCACCATAGCCTACAGGCCCCACAAAAGCATGTCCCTAGACCCAAAAGCACAGCATGGCTCCTCTCCCTTTTCATTTATTTTCTCCATTTCTCTTTCATTTGTTGACCCTGTCCATAAATACCTATAGTTATCCCAATCTTGCAACTATCTTAGGTCATTTCAAGTTATGTATCTTCCTATATAGAATCTTGTTGTTCAAAATGTGAAATAATTTAGAAAACACCTAAAAAATGTACTCTACTATAAGGACTATGATTAGGGATGAATCTTACCATGATTATATATGGTAAATATGTTAGTCAGCTTTCTGTTAATATAACAAAATATATAAAATAGTCAACTTATGAAGAGAGGTTTACCATGGCTGATAGTTTGGGGGCTTTTAGTCCTTAATTACTTGGCCCTGTTGCTTTGGGCCAGTGACCACACATCATGGCCAGAGCATGTGTTAGCAAAACTATTCATTGCATAGCCAAAAACACAAGAGGAAGAAAGGGGTTGGGGACCCATTAGGTCCCACCCTTCAAAGCTTCTACAGCCTCCCAGTTTCACTACCCCAGGGACCACGCCTAACACTTAGCACTTTGAGGGTCTTTCAAGATATAGCTAATGAAGGACTTTTATTTCTCAAAATAAAAGGTACTGGAAAAGGACAGCTGAGTTGCTCTCAGTACTCCTGAGCCTGTAACCCAGCTGTCAGTTAGAAGTTCTGAGGGCCCCCAAAGGACCATGCCCTGCATGTAAGAAGGATAGACCAGAATCTTTGACAGTTTTGATCATCTATCCTTTTAGAAGGAAGGCATCTCTCACACCCAAGGATTTTCTTTCTTTTATTTTCAATAAATTTATTTATTTATTTATTTATTTATTTATTTATTTATTTATTTATTTTACATCCTAGCCACAGTTTCCCCTCCCTCCTCTCCTCCTAGTCTCTCCCCTCCAATGCCCCTCTACTCCCACCTCCCAATCCAGTCCTTTGTTTCTGTTTAGGAAAGAGCAGGTCTCCTCTGAGTATCAATAAAACACGGCATGTCAAGTTACAGTAAGACTAAGCACACACACACCCCCATGTGTTAAGGCTGGGCAAGGCAACCCAGTATGAGGAACAGGGTCCCAAAGCCAGTAAAAGTGTCAGAGCCCCTGTTCCCACTGTTAGGAGTCCCACAAGAGGACCAAGCTACACAACTGTCACATATATGCAGAGTGCCTAGCTCAGTCCCATGCAGGCTCCCTGGTTGTCAGCTCAGTTTCTGTGAGCCCAGGTTAGTTGATTCTGTGGGTTTTCTTGTGTTATCCTTGACCCCTCTGCCTCCTACAATCCTTTTTCCTCCTCTTCTGCAGGATTGCCTGAACTCCATCTAATGTTTGGCTGTGGGTCTGCATCTGTTTCCATTAGTTGCTGGATGAAACCTCTCTGATGACAATTGGGCTGGGTACAAATCTGATCACAGGAGATGGCCCGTTCAGGAGTCTTAGTTGGGGTCATCCTTGTAGATTACTGGGAGATTCCCTTCTGACCCCAAAATGCAGCTCCTTTCCAGTAGTCCCTTTCAGTATACTTCTCCCATGCCTCCCCACCTGATCGCCCATGTTTCCATCCCTACCTGCCTGCAGTCCACTCACAAAAATCTCCTCTATTTCCACTTCCTAGGGAGATCTGGGTGTCCTCCCATGAATCCTCCTTGTTACTCAGTCTCTCCAACATACCCAGGGATTTTCTGCAAGAAATTTTACAGCCCTGTTTAGTAACCCACATTGCTAGGCACTTGCCTTTGATTGTATGTGTGTGTGTGTGTGTGTGTGTGTGTGTGTGTGTGTGTGTGTGTGTTTACACAATGACACCAATGCCTAATATTTATAAGCTTTCTTGAAAATACTTCCATGAAGCCTGTTTTCCTCATGCTGAGAGTTAAAAGTCTAATCTTATTTGCAAGTGGTTGGGGCACACAAGCATGTAACATTTAGAAGGGCCCACCCCTGCATTTTGGGGAAGAAGGAATCTGGCATGTCTCAGTAAAGGCAGATGCCTAGAAAGAAGTATTGCAGAAGGTGTGACAAGAAGCTCTGAGGACAGGCAGGGGCTTGTGATCTGCATCAAGATATTGTAGAAGAGTGAGACACCAAGTTCCAGGGCAGGGAAAGAAGCCTTTCCTGGCATTGCAGGAAGTGGAGACTGCATTAAGACTCCATGATCACTTATTTTATGGGTCCATAAAGAAAGTCTCTGAGAGTTTTTAACTAGGGAGAAACTTGGTTAGATACCATTTGCAGACAGTTCACTTTAACCATAAAGTGACACACTAGAATCTGATGGGGTCTCAGACTAGGGAAGACGTAAGAGGGAATTCATCAGACTCATTCACCCAAATCCTGCAGGGTGAAACACAGGCCCATACTCATCTGATTCTAATCCTAAATCCTGAACACTGTTAGCTTGGCTCAGCAACTGCATGGAGCAGCAGTGTAGCATGTTCTTAGGTAGTTTTTATCCTGTGGCCAGTTGCTCTGAAGGCCTTTCCTCTCTGAAGCTCTCTTTTTTCGAAAGTACTGATTATCTTTCAGAAACAGTATTACATGGGAAGTCCTACATGACTCCTCCCTGCCTGACCCCCTCCAAAACAAGAAAGAGCTTGAGAATATATAAAAGGGGGTGACTAGTAAGCAGGTCATACTAGAGAGCTAGCCATCTTTAACAGTCCCAACAGAATTACATTCCTTTTATTGATAGCATAAAAACTGAGGCCACCCAAGGAGGCAGGACACTAGAAAACAGAGTGGAAGCCAAGTTTCCAGCCTCCATTCCACCAAAGTTCCTTCCTTTTCTTTAACTTCAGAGGACAGGGAAGTAATTGGGGAGCATGACACAGATACAGAAAACTATGTCAGATTAAAGGTAAGGTGCTATTGCAAGTGTTACAGCTCTGGAGGGAAAGGTATCCTGACTTGTCAGGAAGTCAGGCTATACCTAAAGCTGTGAAGTGAAGTGTCCTGGATACCTACAGCTGTGAGGAGAAAGGTATCCTGATTCCTCAGGAAGTCAGGCTATACCTGAAGCTGGGATACTGTGGGGCATAGTCTCCCTGCAGGATGTAGCAATTGTACTCTTTTCCAAGAGAGAGCCTTTACAGCTGAGCTCTGCTCTGCCCCCCGCCCCCAAGAGGGATTCCCAGCATAGATATCTGCTTCAGCTTGTTCTTCTGCTCTGCTCCCCTAACGGAATGTCCCAGCAGTGCTATCCACTTCTTATCTCTGACCCAAAATGTTACATCTTCTCCTTCACTCTGATAAAGGAGAAACCCCAGCAGCAATCTCCCCCGGCTCTGTTAACAAGTTGTTACTTTTTCTGCTCAATTTTCATAAGGGAACATCTCAGCAAAGGTTCTTCTGCTCCAGGTCAGCGGAAGATCTTCACCCAAAACTCTTTTAAGAAAGAGATTTATTTGGAAAGGAGGAGTCCAGGAGAGTGGCTGCTTCTGTCAGGGTGGAAAAGTATAGCCAACAACTGAACAGGCAGAGGGGTTTATTATAGGGCTTCTTAGGGGCAGAGTTTTCCCAGGGAGAAGACTTTCTGGCTCAGGGATTGGTTGGTTTAGTTGTTCAAGGGCAGAGTTGGCTCTGGTCTCAGGGCCAAACTGTGTTCCTTTCACTGGCCTTTTTGGCCTTTTGGCTCTTGTTTCAGGGCCAGGGTATATTTTTTTCACTGGTTCCAGGGCCAAAGTGTGTTTCTTTCACTGGCTCGGGTTTCACAGTCAGGGTGTTAGATTTTGTGCTCAGGGATTGGTTGGTTTCCACTCAAGGATTGGTTGATTTCCTGCTCTTGGATTGGTTGGTTTTCCTGCTCAGGGATTGATTGCTTTCATGTTCAGCTGGTCAGGGGCAGATTTAGTTCTGTTTTCAGGGCCAGGGTGGGTTTCTTTCACTAGCTCTGGTTACATTGCCAGAGTGGGTTTCTTTGGCTGGTCCTTTTACTCTACATCCCCCCTTTTTTGTTTATTAATAAACAACTAGGGGACTGAAAAGGGGGAGACATTATCATTAGACTACATCCTGTCGAATTGGAACATGAGGTTCTTGGGGCAATCTTGATCTTCAACCTCAGAAAGTAATCAGGTGCTGCAGGTCTCTGGCTCCATGGCTAGGGGCTTATAATCCTGTAACAATAACTTGTTAAAAGTCTGATTAGAAATCTGCGGGATCTGTTGTTGAAGAAATCTAGACAAGAGGTTTATGAGGTAGGGCACAATTAGTAGGACTAAGAAAAAGAAGAGAAGAAGGGTTAAGGAGAGTAGCATCCAGTTCCATATCTGACTAACTATCAGTGATCCACTGGCTAGAGGTATCAAGCTATTTCGGGTTTTGAAGATCCATTTGAAGTTGTTGGATCTTATCTTTCACTACACCTGATTGGCTGACATAGAAACAACATTCTTACCCCAAAAAAGACAAAAACCACCTCTCTCTGATGTTAGTAAATCTAATCCTCTCCGATTTTGTAGCACTATGGTGGCTAGTGAGTCTATTTGTCCCTAAAGGATAAGGATAGTCTGAGCTACCCATTAGAAATCATGGATGAATTGTAAGGAAAGCTGATGGCAAATAGCTAGGAAAGTAGTCAGTCCTGCTTTTCCAGTGACCATGCCTACAGTTATGCCCAGGGCTGCTACAAGGGGTATTACTTGGATTGCTCACTTGTCATGCCATGCTGCTATGAGCTTGGCTATGGGAATTGGCAAGGGTTTTTTAACAGGTACCACCTCTAATTTAGGAAACAGGAACACCAGGGCACAAGTCCCAGACCACCTAGCAGATAAGCAGTGATAAACTTGAATACCACAGAGAATAGAGGCATTGTGAATGTTTGGACATAGGACCTGGTTGACAGTACCAAGGATAATGATATTGTTGCATCTGCAGAATCCAGAGTACCCACAAAGTGTATTTCTGAGGAGTTAAAGCAGTCTGTAATGCTGAAGAGAGGAATGTGAGAGAGATAAAGGGTAGTAGTGACATTTGGCTTGGAGCAGTTAACAAGTGGTCAGGTGAGAGAATCTATTAGGACAATGGGTGAGGCCACAAATGGTGGGTGAGCGTTTGACCCTGGGGGGACACATAACCAGCATTCTCCAAAGAGGTCAGGCTGAACATTATTCAATAGCTGATATATAGTAGTTAAGGTCTGAAACAAAGATGGGGAGGTGGGATCAATATCATTTTAAAAGGGGGGGGTGATATTAAGAATATAAGAACCTTTGAGGAGCTTTGGACTACTTCTGCTGTGTCTGTACCTAGGGGTCAAGAGAGTGGGATGTGTTTGCTGTATATTTTGATTGTGTCTGGTGGGCAGCTATGATAAATGCAATAGTAAAGCTTACCAATGACTCCCATTTCCCATCTAAGGTACCATGGTGGACACTGTTGTTTGAAACTTAGATGGTCTTTTAATTAAAAAAAAAAAAAAACCCAGAGCCAGATACCAGGGTGAAAGCTGAAAGATCAGAGAAGCAGAACATCCAGCCACTAATTCTTACCTCTATGAAATTCTCAGCCTAAAGAGAGTGAGTTCCTGTTTCCTTGTGCCTTACATAGCTTTCTCTGCCTTGCCATATTACTTCCTGGGATTAAAGGCATGTGTGCTTCCCAAGCAAAGGCATGAGATTTTCACATGCTGGGATTAAAGGCATGTGCCACCACTGCCTGACCTCTATGTCTAATCTAGTGGCTGGCACTGTCCTCTGATCCTCAGCCAAGTTAATTAGGGTAACAATACATCACTACAGGACATAGCTGAAAAGTCAGTGTTGTGTCTTCTTCCAATGCTACCTGAAGGGTGAGCACTCAGGAGGGAGGTAGTGTTTGGAGGACATTGTATGTCAGAAGGTGTGATGTGGTAAGGAGAAAGGACAGTAATGGGTGACCCAAAGGTTAACTTCTTATATATAAGTTATTACTTATACATGAGTTCAGCTACAGCCAGAGCTCACAGACAGGGTACCCAACACTGGATAGTGTGGTCTAGTTTTTTCAACACGTATGTAACAGGTGCAAAGGAAGGTCCCAGTTGGTGACCCAAGACCAAAGCACAAGGGCCTAGAGGAATAGTGGAATGATGGACAGCTCCAAGGGAAGACAGGAGGAGAGGACAGGAAGAGATGCTGCACCTCAGTTGGGCCTAAGGAAACTGCTTAACTGCAGCTCTAAGGGTGGGGGAGTGTGTTCAGGTGAAGAGGGCCTGCTGACTGTGGCTGGGGTTCCTCCACTTCCAAGAGTACTAGAGGGGTGCCAGACACTCCATGGTTACTTCCTCAGACCCAGGGAAATGTTTACACTAGTTTCAGGGCCAGGGTAGGTTTCTTTGGCTGGCCCTGTTACCCTACAG
Source organism: Peromyscus leucopus (assembly GCF_004664715.2). NCBI lineage: Eukaryota > Metazoa > Chordata > Mammalia > Rodentia > Cricetidae > Peromyscus > Peromyscus leucopus. The sequence goes on along the minus strand of NC_051064.1, from coordinate 27,508,959 downwards.
TTATTAACAGAATTTCAAATGTCTGCCAGAAACTGGTGAAGGGAAAATGCTAAGAAAAGTAAGTAATCAAGAATAATCAAATGAATTTGTGTGCTACAGGGACTTCAGCAGAATTGGGGATAGCTTCCTCTTTCCCCGCCATCATTAGGAGGAGGGGGCACAGAAGAGAGCATGGCCAGGGCTGTGGAAGAGGCACATGAGGAGAGAAGTGGGGAGGAGAGAGCAGAAGAGAGGAGAGGAGTCTGTGACCAACTTTTTAAGGATTCTCCTGCACATGCGCATGTGGGCTTGTGGAGCTACGCCATGCTTGCACAGATTATGTGACCACACCATGCGCATTACAGATGACATAAAATGTAAGACCCTTTGCTTAGCTACTAAACTGTGCATGTCCAGTCATACAGCTGGAAGAGTGGCAGAATCCTAACATTCTAGACTTTTTGCTTATTATAAAAAAGCAGGTGAACAGGAATAGGGGCATAGTTTCTCCCAAAAAAACTGTTTCCAGCTGACTTGGTGGGCATCAGTTGGCTCCTGTGGGGGTAGGGAAGGGGGCTTCTGAGGTAGACAAGTGTCCTGGGGTTGTCCACTGCTTTGGGAATTATCTGACAAGATGCTGTCCAGGTGGATTCAAGCTGGTTCCAGAGCTTGCTGATCTGTTCAGATGGATTCTCTGGAGCTCTGAAAAAATTTGAACGTATTAAGTAAGAAGCAGCCATGAGAAAATTAAAGTCTTGAGCTAGTGACTATGACATGATATTGTAGTGTTTAGTACTCTGCTTATATTGGTTAGTGTTTGTGTGTGTGTGTGTGTGTGTGTGAGAGAGAGAGAGAGAGAGAGAGAGAGAGAGAGAGAGAGAGAGAGAGAGAGATTTAGAATATGTTTTTAATTTTTACCTGAGAGATGCTTTATCAGGGACAGATTATTCTAAGGCACCTGTTTTCTTTATTAGTTTAGCATCCAGGAGACACAGGTGATCAACTGTTGAGAGCATTTAACAGTAATAGATTGTTATATTAAGGTCTGTTTTTGCAGAGCCCAGACACTTTTCAGTCTCAGGGTGTAAATACCTTTTAACTGTTACTATTCCTTACCACTTGGGTATATACTTGATGGTCCTTGGACTCCAGCTCTATGGTGATCCCGTAACAATTAGCTGAGTAGTTGATTAGAAGAGGGAACCAGGAAGAGAAAAGTTTGTGGGGTGAGAATTCATTCTTCTGGAATTGGGGACAAGGCAGTGGATTCTGATGTCCTTTGGAACTTGAGAGAGAGCAGGGCCCTGTCTGTGTCACTGTGCATGAGAAGCAGCTGACCGGTCTGGAGTGAGGCACATGGAGGGGGCAAATGAAATGAAAGCTCCTACTTTAGCTGGAAAATCTCTTCCCATTAAATAACCCTGAAAATACAAGGTCTGGTGAGGTGGGTAAGACTGTTCCCCTACCCTGACAATAGGGAAATGAGAAGGAGAGGTGGTACCCCAAAACTCCCTCAGGACTGAGTAAGTGACTCAGTGTCCAACAGGAAGGAAACAGATCACCCTATGCTGCATCCTGGGTTCCCTGTGAGCCTGTGGCCAAGCCTTGGAGGTCTGCTGGAGGTCTTTGATGTCCCCATGCCACTAGGTGCATGAGGGCAGTTAGCTGACCAGTTATCTCTCTAGGAGGGACTTTGAACAAGGCTCCATGGATAGCCCGAGAGGCAGGGCACATACTAGCCCACGTGTCCTTTTCTAGCACACAACAGGACCTGGAAGCTCCTATGCAGGAGCTGCTCAGATAGCACGTGCCACCATTTGGCAATTCTGTTCATGGGTTTTCTCATCTCTCCCATGGTACCTTAAATGCCACAGCTGAAACTTCCATCTGTGGGGTCATAAGGAGCCTTGCTCTCCAGATGCTTAAGTTTAGCCCTGATGTCAGGAAGCTCTGGGAAACAAGAGATACAAGAGATGGATTTTATTCCATATCTTGAATTAGTGTTTTATATATATATATATATATATATAGTTTGCTGGTTTGAGGACAGCTTTAGGAAGACCCACCAGGAGGCAGGCTGTAAACTGTAAACTCTCTCTGGCTAGAGAGCCATACTGATTATTATCATTCCAATGTGGATCCTGATCATGAACTTATTTGTATGTGTCCTAGCTTGCTTCCAGACCTGTCTGTGCTTAGTGGCACACCCAGTACCAGAGAACAGAGTGGAGGTCAGATACAGGGAGGTTCTTTGGAGTGAGAGATTTCTCAGGTTGAGGAATGCAAGTGGGCAGGAGAGAAAGACTCAGAAAGGGAGGGTTCAGAGCTTAGGTAGGAAGCTTGGGGATAAGGTAACTCTTTTCATTTGCCCGTTCGCTGCAGAAGTTAGATAATTCCTGTGAAATATTGGGTTCAAGCAGCCACTACATGGCCAAATTTACTGGTATCTGGGATATTTAAGGCATTTCTCAGAGGAGTGGAACAATGAGGAGGAAGCCCCCATGTCCCATGACTGCAGCCAAGAGGAAAAAAATAAAAAAATAAAATAACAAACAGGATCCAAGACTCCCATCCTGGGTATCCCCAAGGGTAATTAATCTGTGGACTGGCATAACAGCACAAGTTACCCCACCCTCCATCAAGGGAGGGGCAAGGGCTGGGGGGCATATGTACTGGAGGACCCCCCAGAGTCCAGACAGCATTCATACTACGTTAAGAGAGAACAAGAGTTGTGGTATTCAGCCTAAGGACCCCTTGGGAGGTCCAATGAGAGAACTACATCTCAGGCTACGGTCATGTGATATGGCAAGAGATCAGAAAGGGAAAACTCACCAATCTAGGCAGCCGGTGTTTTGTGCATAGCTGTCCCGGCAGCTGGGCAAATGAAAAAAGCAGGCAGTCGTAAATCCAATAAAACTTGGTACAGGGTCCCAACTCAGAGTGCTGGGAGAGCCTGCTTCATCACAGCACCAATGTTGGTATTAAATATGGCGCTTTTACTCTGTGAGGAAAGGTCAGAGGCATGACAAAACTCAGTATCAGAGCTTCATTAGGAGTAGGGGTGGGCAGAAGAGAGCGTGTCCAGGCCTGTGGAAGAGACACATGAGGAGAAGGGAGGGAGGAGAGAGCAGAAGAGAGGGGAGGAGTCTGTGACTGGCTTTTGAAGGATTATCCTGCATATGCACATTCGGGCTTACAGAGCTATGCCACGCATGCACAGATTGCATGACCATGCTACGCACATTATGTAATCACGCAACGCATGGGTGACTTAAGACATAAGACCCCTTACTTAGCTACTGAATGCAATGTGTAGTCATGCAGCTGGAGGAGTGGCAGGATCCTAATAGTTTCAGGTCATCATGTGATGGAGGAGAAGCAGCCACATTGAGGGAGGCGCAAGCAAGCCTGTGCTGGTGGGCCTTCTCCTTCCTACCATCGAGACCTCAGTCAATAGGATGGCATCCCTGGCATTCAGGGGGGGCGTCTTCCCCGGCATTCGGGGGTTCTTCCCCATTGCTTATGCCTCACTAAAAGAGCAAGGAGCTTCTCAGTACAATCAAGTTGACCCTGAAACTTAACCATAAATAACCATGCCTTTCCTTTCAATTGCATGGCCTTTGCTGTACAGCTCCTTCATCTAAATAAAATGGTGTGCATACTCTGCACAAGTAAATAAAACCAATTGTTCCTTCTATTTTAACATTGTCCTACAAAAGAAGTCTTTTTTTAATCTCTGAAGATGCACCTCCTCATTCCAAGTTCAGCTAACATAACCTTCCTCAAATAAACTTCTTTCAATTTTAGGCATAAAAGTGCCCTTGGGAAGGAAGATAGGTGTAGGAAAAATTAAGAACAGAGCTAGGATTTGAAATAGCTGATAGTAATTTTCTATTTGCAATGAGCATAAGACCCATAGATTTATAATAGGACATGGAACTCCAGCACACATCTCCCTGTACAACTGAAATCCCATAGATGTATATCAATGCCCCCCACCTCCTTCAGGTATGTTTCTCTCACTCTGGTTCACTCACCACCCACCCATGCTCCACTTAAGGAGTTCATGAACCCAGTGAATGGTATAGATTTCACTGTCCTCAAGTAAAGACCCAATGCCCAGGCCCCATGGCCATGACCTCCATCTTTCTCTGGTCACATCTTCTCCAACCCTCCTAAAATATACTTACATAGCTCTAGCTATACCTGGACACTCTGTCCAGTTAATTATCGATTGATTGATTGATTGATTGTGCTTTGATTATGGGGATGGATGAGTGGCGTGGCACATATACAGAAATCAGAAGACAACTCTGTGAAGTTGCTTCTCTCCTTCCACCCTTCCACAAGTACCAAGGATGGGCCTCAAGTCTTCAGGCCTCATGGCAAGCATTTTTAACCTCTGGGCCATCTCATCACTTTCTCTCTCTCTTCATTCTTTGCCACCTCTGCCTCCAAAACTGAGTCTCTACCTGTGGTTGTTCCTGTCATCTCTATCCATTCCTCCATGGAATGGCATTCGCATCAGACCTTACACTTAGTAGACAGTGTTCAATAATTAATTGTTGTTGTATATCAGGTGTGGGTTCACATGGGTCTGTGGAAATAAGTACAGAGACACTCTAAGATGAAAATTTTTAGCCTTTCCAGCTGCAGGGGAAATCGGTCTCTTTGGACTGACACACTTGTAGCTTAACAAAGGGCTTTTTAAATGTTTCCCAGTTTACACCTTTTAGCAAGTTAATTTCGATATCCCCAAACCTCTTATCAAAGCTTCCCAAAGGGACAATGCCAAATGCAAATTCTCAGTTAAGGAATACCACTGTTGTTCCCCAACCAAGTTTTGTATAGGCTTTGCACTTTTAAAAAACTCTCAGACAAGACTTCAAACAGAAAGTACTGGAGACAAAAGGTAGTGTTGTGCCCAGATCGTGACCCCCAGAGAGACCACCAAAGATGAGCATGCCGGAATGCAAAAGCAAGGTTTAATTCTGGAAATCCAAAAGCAATACAAGCCTAGGCAGGGACTTCGTCCAATACATCCAACGCAGTGGAGGCTGGAGGAAGCGCCCACCTGTCTGCAAGCTCAGTTTTTAAAGGGAAAGGTCACAAGGTTACATCATTTAGGGGTGCTAGTATGGATACAATTCTGATTGGCTCGCTTCTAGGGACTTCTAGAAATTACTTCTAAGGGAGTGATTGCCCACTACCATTTCTCATTAGCTGCCCTCAGGTGGAGGCATTTCTGTGATCAGTTACCCCGGAAACCAGGGAGAGGACATTCCATAGTCTGGCAGGCATTACCTCGTGACTATCTTGTGACTCTGTACTTTTACACTTCCTGGTTTCTGGAATCTGAACTGACTGGTTTCAGTAACTAATGGCCTATTCCCAAAAGGAGAAATCTTAGGCCTTAGTTTTTGGGTGAAAGCATTTCTAAGATGGCTCATTTTGGTCTCACAGTAGCAGTCACAAATAGCAGATCAAAGCCAGGTGCTGACAATCTGAAATCAAACCAGCTGCAGCTCTGCAGGAACTCTCAACAAATCACAAGAGGATAGAACTGAAGGAGGAGGATAGAAGAGGAGAGAGGACAACAAGGATGTTAATCTTGGAATTTATGAGTCCCAGTACTCTTCTTGCAAGTCAAAGATGGCTATGGTTTGGCACAACCCATGTATCCCACACCATCTTCTTCCTTGTAGAAACTCTCACAGTGGACATTAGTTCTGTAGACAGAGTCACACTTTAGCTTCTTCACATCTCTCCTACCCCCAAACAGCTTTGGCTCTCAACAGTCTTCAATACAAATATCATTTCATTTAGTGTCATCATGAACATCACATGGCAACACTGTCTCCACCAGTTCTACCTAACATACACATGACTCACCCTCCCCAGTTTCAAATACCCAGGTCCTAGTTGTCAGTAAAGTTTAATGTCTCCAGGCCAGGGTTCATTTTCAGATCCTTTATGAATGAGTAACTGTGAATGTGGATGATCAGATAGACCTCTTGAAAATTAAACTCAGGACCAGTCACTGTCAGTCACCCTTCCAGGGTTGAACTGCATTATAGTCCCTCCAAACAAGGCAGTAATCATTAATGCTGGTAACATTTTGCATATGGTTTGCAGTATGTGGGCTACTGAATCCACACTTGTGGCAGAGGGCAAGAGCACCTTGAGAGTATTTGGCAAGAAGGAGCATTAACTAGCACAATCAGAGGCCAGGCTGAGAGAAGGAACTTGCCTCCCAGGAAGCAGGGTACAGAATGGAGCACATGACATGTGACAGCTAGAACTCAGGGGCCATCCAGTCCCTTCACTTAGTAAATTCCTAGCCACTTATCTTAAAATGAACAGGTTTATAGAACTGTGCACCCTGTGTCCCTTACTAGGTCCCTTTAGGGATGAAGAGGCAGTACTCTCTACCTTATCCATGCTCCGACTTCAGTCTATGTGTGGGATGTAGAAAACTGAGAGATTGCTGCAGTTTAGTTGGCTAGCTGGCTGAATACAAGGCTTCTGAACTTCCAGGTTGGCAGATGCCATCTGAAACTGTGATATAGCCACATGTAATGTCTTCCCAAAGTCATTGAGTTTTGTGATTGGCCCCAAATGTTTCAGTTTATGAAGAGAAACATTGAAAAATAACAGTTTTTTAAGAATCTATGAATGTTGACCATGCTTTCCTGTTGTTAAGACACATGGCCAAGTGCTAGATGGGAAAGCATGAAGTGAAAGCGTGAGTGCTGCACCCAAACCACGGCCTCTTTTCTCATGCCAGTAGAGTCTGTGGCTGCTTTTCACTATTAATCTGAATGGTCATGAAAGAGAACCATGTGTCTTATGAAGCCCAAACTATTCATCTGGACTCTAAGAAAAGTTTCTTTCTTAGAGTTTACTTGAGGGAGATGAATTTTCATGCTTTAAGGAAGAGAGATATGTTGCTTTTCCCCACAAGTTCCTTCAACTCCTTCCACATTAAAGCACAGGAGGGTTTCCACATAGTACTGCTCTCATCATTACCACAACACAGCAGCCCTACAATATAACAATAATTTTGTAATCCTCAGATGGATTACAAAGTGCGCGTATATTCCTAACAAAACTAAACATTATAACACTCAAATGTGTTCATCAGAACTATTACAAGGTTCAAAATAAAGATTAAATGTGCTTCTGAATATGAAGAATGGAAGAGTGCTAGACCCAGCAAACCTTGAATATTTTTGTTTTATTATCACAGTACGTACCCAGCAAAGGTCAAAGAACAGAAAGCTTTGTACTTTCCAATTATCATCTGCTTAACAAGGTGAATGGATACTTTATTTGCAACTCTAAAGAGTACTCTAAACACTTCGAAGAATTATACAATATTCTGGTTCTCAGCATTCACTCAGTAACCTGCTACTCTTGGACCATGCATTTCAAATCAGATTGGACAACATTTTCTCTCAGATGAAAATTCAAGAAGGCTGAGTTAGTTATTTTAATAAATCAGAAAGTACAAAGAGAAAGGGAAGCTTTCTTCGCTGTGGCCTGTGCTTGCAATCCCTTTCATGAAAAGAATTCCAAACGGGAACCTTTAGACAGGTGCAAACATGGCTGCTAAGGGCTGAGACTAGCGAACGAAGCCTGATTTAGCGTTAGAAGTCTGGTGCTAAGAAGGTGGCACTCATTATGGGACCTCTTGGTCCTCAACAGTTCATATGTGGATAGCCCATGTGCCTTGACTGTTGTGCCCAGATCGTGACCCAAAAGGAGAAATCTTAGGCCTTAATTTTAGGGTGAAAGCATTTTGGTCTTATTTCTAAGATGGCTCATTTTGGTCTCACGTCGACAAAGGGAGAATCAAGACCTTACTGCCATTCTCTGTGTCCCACCCTAACCCCTCGAGTCTGTGTATGGTGACAACTTTGGACTCCTTCATTCTCTGTGGTTTTGGGCTTCTTGCCTATGTTTGTGAGCTGCAAACACTCTGGGGAACTATAAAGTTTCTTAGCCTCAGCACCAGGATGCTCCTTTGCAATGAAGCAATGAGTTAACTCAGCCCTGCCACAGGAAGAGAGAATAGTAAGGGCTTTATAACAGCCTTTAATTGATTCCACAAGAAGGCAATGCTGGTATTATGCTCTCCACTTTTGTATATTTTTAAAGTTTTTTCACAGCAACATCTTTCAAAGTGCTGTGGATTTATTTGCTTGCTTGCTTGTTTGTTTATTACTACTGGGGCAGTCCAGTTATAAATCAGCTGGTGACCAGATGAATGACATCACAAGGTTTGGCTGGCCCAGGCAGGAAAAGGCTGTGCAGTCTTCTCCCCTGGGAGGAGGAGAGAGACAGGCCCATTCCCTGTGCTGAGGAATCAAAGAATTAGAGCACTTGATTCAACTCCCTTGAGCCTCCTACATCTGGGGAATTAGGCTATCACTCCTATGAAGCAGTCTCTAGGGATTTCCAGAAAGCTAGTTTACATGACCACAAACAGAGTGACAGATTTTTTTCCACAATGTGTGGGACATTTGCAACCGAAACTGAAATTGCAAAAGAGCAAGAAGGTGGGGGCAAGGAAGAACTGTGCAGCCGTTCTGAGCCTCTGGTGCACTCCGTGGTTCTGACTTCACATTTGGAATATGCTTTCTCTGCCTCCCTGGCTCACTGCTTCCAATTCTTATGTGCCAGGCACTGTGGGCTATAGAATTGATAAGCAAGATGGTAATATACTTGCCTAGAAGCTTCCTTTAACAAAAAACATAATAATTAAACGAACACAACAAACATAATTATAAACTGGACTACGTGCTGTGCACAGGGTGTGGCACTTGATAAGGAAACACACCTGTGAAAAGAGCCAATTTACATTTCAAAGCTAGAAATGGCTCCTTCGTAGTCTACAAGCTACAAAATCAAGGGACCATTCAATTACACTTCCAAGCATCCCAGCCATGTAGTCACTATTTCCAAGAGAAAATGTTTAAGTTATGATGACAGGGCTGCGACTCTGTGAGCCAGATTTTAAATCCTAATATAAACCAGTTCCTGCACTGCTCATTAAAGCTACATGTAGATACAAATCTCAGGAAGATTACATAAGCACAGGCTACTTGGGATAAAAAGCAAAGGCTTACAGTGCTGTCCTTTTATTGGAAGCTGTGGGAAGCCGTGAAAGAGGGTCAGGATTTGGAGCAAAGCCATGGAGTACAGTTGGGACACAGGGGGAAAATAGCTACAGAAAACTCTCTTCATTGACTTCTCTTGCTGTGGCAATATGCCCAAAGCCTGTATACTCTATAAAAAAGTAGGTTTGGCTTGGTTCGGTTTGGTTCGGTTTGGTTTGGTTTGGTTTGGTTTGGTTTGGTTTGGTTTGGTTTGGTTTGGTTCGGTTTGGTTCAGTTTGGTTCGGTTTGGTTTGGTTTGGTTTGGTTTGGTTATGGGGTTTAAGAAGAACAAGGTGGCAGCACCTGCTCCTGAGCTGAACTAGCAGAGCATTCTTGAGTGGCAGGTCCTGAGAGGAAAATGGTCAGGAGATGAGGAGCTAAAAACAAAAGATAAATAGGAAAGTTGGGGTGGGGGTGGGGGTCTTGCACAAGTTATGTCTTATACCAAGCAAGCTCACTAAGAAGTATATCTTATTTACAGTTTTCCTGAAATGTCAGCAGAAACTATCATACAATGGGAAGACGTCAGCAGGAAGCTAATCAAACAATGTTACACAAGGGGAACACAGGGTATGGAAAGGACAGGACAGACTGAGCATACACTGGCCGTGGGGTTGATAACCATAGCAGATGGGAAGAGAAGGGGTTCTCAGGATCTGAGTTCAGCCAAGGCTCTGGCCCGAGGCCATTACTGGCTCTGTCAAGCACCTTCCTGGTTTCAGTGAAGAAGCTATGTTCCTTCTAGAAACATCAGGACCTCAGGAAAAGCAAAGGAGCAGCCCACCTTCAACAGCTGTCTTCTGGAGAAAGCTTCATGGCAGCTTGCATCACAATGACAGGAGTGTGTGTGTGTGTGTGTGTGTGTGTGTGTGTGTGTGTGTGTGTGTGTGCCAAAAGGCATTTGGAGAAGTGCTAGACTCACAACAATCTGCTCTGGTGGGAAAGACCTGGCTCATCCCTAAGAAAGGGCATTAATCTGTTCATGAGGGTAGGGCCCCCTCATCATTTCCCCACCAGGGCCCCACCTCTTAAAGTTTCCACCACATCACCAGCAACACACTTGGAACCAAGATTCAAATCATGAACTTTGAGAGCCAAACTATAACCAACCATTGCACAGATTTTTAGTAAATTTCATTTTTTATTTTAAGTTTTGAGAGCAATTCTGAGGTTAAGAATGGGCACATTAAAACTTACTTCACTAATAACATCATTTATTTTTAGATAACTCAATTCCAAGTTATGTTCAATAACAGCCCAAACAGGAGAAGAGAATGACGGAAGTATAATCAAGGAAAGGGAGAAAAGATCAAGAGTCAGAAGGAAGGAAGACAAAGGCAGGCCCATGGGAAGAGGCATCCCAAGAAGCAAAGGGGAAGAGGGAAGAGATGAACAATTGCTGTCACTGACAGACAACATCAGCTCATTGAATCATTAGTACTGAACACATACAACCATCTGAAAACACTTCATGCAAAATAGACAAACCTTTTGAACAACTTGTGCCTTGGCTTACTAAACTCTATCTTCAGTATTAAAGACACAAATTGGAGGCCCCCAAGCAGCCCTCTCTTGGCCTAGAGAGTTAAAATTAAAACACTTAGAATGCAGTATTTTCAAGGTTGTCACACCTTTATCACGACTCAAAGGCAAGAAGTATGTATCACCTTTCTATCAACTGTGTATCAGTGATCTATCTGTCTTTGTATCTATCTCTGCCAACTTTGAATGATGGAGTTAACTGTCATTCCAATCTTATGATCATTTTGTTCAAAGTCACAATGATTTTTAGACAGCAATGTAACAAGAAGTGAAGCTCCTGGATTAGATGGGCACAGCCTGACTGAATGCTGAGGAGTGCATCAGAACACATGGATTTGGGTGGCTTTGCAATGTGGCATTTCACTCAAGCTGCACATAAACCTTGTTCTTAGAACTGCAGTAGCCTAACTGATTTGTGTTCTCTTTCATTCTGAGAATAAACTAAATGAACAGCAGGGAGGATGAAGCGGGGAGTCATATTCTTTCCAAGAGAAAACAAAGGTTGTTACCAAAGAGCCAGGCTGCTTCCAGGTGAGGTCTCAGATAAACAGATATGGCTCCAGAGCTCAAAAAGGAATGTGGTCAGGACAGTGTTAGGTTTGAGGATATGGAATGACTCAGGCCGGGAAAGGGAAAAGCCTGGGACTGCTTCCCAAGCAATGTCAGCAGCTCAAGACCAGCAGAAAAAATGGAAAGACCAAGGGAACAGGAAGCACATCTGAAATAGAGAAGTGACAGTCCAGTGAGTGGTATTTCTTAAGATGATAGAGGCCCAGGAAAGGAGCTGGTAGACAGATGGATAGAAGAATAGAATGCAGAGGAAAATGATATAAACAACAACAGCTGTTCTTGAGAAAGCAAGAGTTAGCTTTGAGGTAAATTAAGGTGGGGAGATAAACTGTTTAACCTGTTAAAAGTAAGGCTCAATTTCTTCTCTACAAAATGAGATAAATCATGGTTAGGTAAGCTCAGGAGTCTTATATCTATCTTAACACACTAGGGAATAATGTAAACCCCTTAACTTTCCTCTGGCCATTTTCACTATTAGAATAAAGTTTTTATAAGAGATATGTGTCATTCATTACTTTGATGTGAAACACAGAGAGAGTGTAGAAAGAATCTTTATAGTTTAGTATCGAATGTGGAAAAACTGTATTGTTCTATGTCATTTATGTATTCCTGACTGGAATGTTTAACCCAAATGCAATCATAATGGAAGAAAAATAAACTTCAAATGAGGAATACTGCTTTCCTTTTTTGAGGTACTGTGATATTCAGGATATACCAGTGTCATGATAAGGCAAAGAAAACCTGATGAAACATTCCATACTAAAGGAAACTAAATTGAAGGAGCTACTGAGTATAAAACCTTATTCTAGATTCAACCTAGAGTGGACATCATTTGACAAAAGTAGAAAACTCATCATAGGTGAGTATAATGTGTTGTATTGATGTGAAGTTGGCTGAAGGTGATGACTTTACTGTGATTATGGAAGAAAATATCCCTACTGTAGTAAGTATGAATTGATATACTTTAGGGTAAGGGGCCATACAACCCACAGAATCTATGGATGGGGTGCACATGGGTTTAGGCAGAAGTTTCTTTCATGCCAGAAACTCCCAAATACCCAGCAGATGCTTCCCAAATTACCACACAGAGGTTTATATTAATTATGAATGCTCAGCCAGTAGCTCAGGCTTATTACTAACTAGTTCTTACACTTAAATTAACCCATAATTCTTTTCTATGTTTAGCCAATGTGGCTTGGTACCTTTTCTCAGTATGACATTCTCATCTTGCTTCACCTGCATCTGCTGGTGACTCCCAACTCTGCTCTTCTCCTTCCCATCATCCTTAACTTGGTCATCCTGCCTATACTTCCTGCCTGACTACTGGCCAATCAGCATTTTATTAAACCAATTCAAGTGACAAATCTTTACAGTGTACAAGAGGATTATTCCTCAGAAGAAGAAAATCTACTTTAGCATTGCAAACAACCAAGCTGATGTTATTTTCATAAAGAACGTATACTCTAAGCACTCCATGGTGGGTGTGAATTTTTAACTGATCTATTATAATTTATAAGAAATGAACCTGGGCTATTTCCAGCAGAGCTAGGAAAAGAAATTAACACTAGGGAGCTTAAATCTAAAATGGTCTTGAACTTCTGATTAGATCTGTATTTGTCTTGTGTTGTAATAGTTTACTACTAAAAGAAGAAATGTGCAATATATTTATGCATACACATCTATGCATACATACATGCATGCATACATACATCTGAATGTAACAATGAAAAGAGCTATCAACTTGAGAGTGGGGGAGTCATAAGAGGGGCTCAAAGGATGGTAGCTGGGAGGGATGGAGGGAGGAAAGGGAAGAAAGAAAGTGATTTAATTCTATTTCAATTAAAAGCAAATTTTTTTGAAAAAAAATTAATCAATAGGAAAAACTGAAAAAGAGAAACCCACTCATGGCTAAGAGTCAAGGTTGGCCTCTTAACTGTAAGTCATGTATGCAGAAATCAAGGCAAGTCAAAGTGTCCTTTTTGTACTTCCAGCCTGTCCCCCTCAATTCCCAGTGTGTCACACGGGTAGAACTGCTCATAAAGATTACAGGGAACTTTGGAAGCAATTAATTTTCTATTCCTTTCCGTTGGCAACAGGTAACTTTATGATGTTCTGTGCTTCAGTTATAAGTTGAGACTTTATCTAAAAAATTGAGAACTGGGAGTATTTCAAATTTTGAATTATGGTGCAAGAATTCAGAATACTTGTTTAGGTACATTTATACATTCTTAAATATGAGATTCAAGTCAAACATAAATTCATTCATTTTGTATATACCTTGCAACAGGCTCTAGTATTTTTAGTGCAACTGCACTTTATGATCCATCCCATGAGGCCAGGTAGGAAGCTTTCTGCCTGGCTGTCATGTAAGCATACCAAATCTTTGGGATTTTGGAGCTTTAGGATTTTTTACTTTTTGGATTAAGAATGTCCAACACACTTCCAAGCATTAGAAAACAGATGAGTAACAACTTCCCTGGTCAGATCCAAGGTGGCTTTGGTCTGCAGGAGCCTGGCCATAAGCTATTGTCTTTCCCAGATGTTCTGCGCTTGAGTCCTTTCTGAAGGGAGCTAGCATGTGGAAAGAGCACAGCACAGCAGCAGCTCAGGTGCTACCTTAAAAGTATACAGTATCAGAGCAGCAGCGTGGAGAAGCAAAAGGACGAGCCCTGGAAGGGCCGTTAAACCCCCGCATCACTGCATCCCCAAGTTCAGCACCGTCCTCCACCGCTGCCATGCCCCAAAGAAAGGCTGAAGGGGACACTAAAGGAGATAAAGCCAAGGTGGAGGATGAGCCACGGAAGATCTGCAAGGTTGTCTGCTAAACCTGCTCTTCCAAAGCCAGAGCCCAAGCCTAACAAGGCCCCTGCAAAGAATGGGGAGGAGGTACCCAAGGGAAGAAGGGGAAAGCTGATGCTGGGAAGGATGTGAATAATCTTGCAGAAAATGGAGACGCCAAAACAGACCAGGCACAGAAAGCTGACGGTGCTGGAGATGCCAAGTGAAATGTGTGCATTTTTGATAACTGTGTACTTCTGGCGACTGCACAGTTTGAAATACTATTTTTTATCAAGTTTTATAAAAATGAAGAATTTTGTTTTACTTTTTTTAAAAGCTATGTTGTTAGCATACAGAACACTTGATTGTTTTAGTGGGGAAGGACCATGTGTCACTAACAAAATGTCTCCCAAGCTGGAAAGCATCATTCCCTGATAATTTTGAAAGACTCCTCTTGGCTCTCAGGAGAGACGTCCTGGTGTTGACATATGTGACCACTGTGGCACAAAATGCCTTGTGTGGGGAAACTCTAAATTCATTTCTGTGTCTTCCTTCCCTGTACCATCAACATAGACTTAACTCCCTTCAAGCCAGACACCTGTTGGAATATGACCCCTAGAATTGGTTTTGTGGGTCTATTGGGCAATATGGACTTTGCAGTGGTATCATTGAGTGTCCTCAAAAGAGCAGCGGTTCATTTTATAAAAGATTGTGGACCTTCTGACTGATAATTCTGCCATCTTCATTTCATTTCCTGAAAATCAGGGTCGACTTGGGAAAAGTTGTTAAAAAAACATCCTCAGTGTGAACTGTCAGCCCTTGCTCTAAGCTCTCCCCCTTTTCAAAGCATCAAATGAAGACTCATCGAGTTTTATAGTGGCTTTTTTATTTTGGTGGTCTATACAAGAGGGGAGTTTGGAAGCTGTATACTGTTAATGGTTGTCTTCCCATGTCTTACCTGAAAAACCACGATTGTTTATGGAAAGTATCTTTAATAAAGCTTGATACAGTTTGGCTTGGGAAAAAATATAGAGAGTGCAATTTATTCAAGAGGCTGCTTGCAGCAAATAGTCATCTCAGGGCTCAGGAATGAGGCAGGAGGATTGGAGCTTGGGACTAGCCTATGTGGAACCATCTCAAGCAAAAGGGTGATGCAGGCTGTAATTCTACAAATGGTACAGATGAAGAGAGAAGAGCAGCTCCTAGACTGGGCAGTAAAGATGCTGAGATTAAAAGGGCATGACCTTTGTTCTTTGATCACAAACTCATCATAAGAATATTGGTCACATATATGAGCTTGTCATCTTTTGTTTCCATCCTTTCACTTTCTCCGGTTTGTTGTTTGTTTTTGTTTGCTTGTTTGTTTGTTTGTTTTGGGTTTTTTCTTTCTTCTCTTTTTCATTCCTGAATTTTCTGTAATTGATGTTTTCCAATGCACAGTAATGGAATTATCATAAACTCCTTTGTGTGGTGATCTCTGACCATTCATAGCTGAGTAAGACTTTTAGCAATTAGCAATGTGTATATTGGCTAGAAAAAAAAAAAAAACTTGAAGGTCCCAGTGCCCATAAAAACAAACAGGATTTCTGCTTGATTCATTGGGGGAAGGGTGAGAAATGACTGCTGGGAACTACATTTTATAAATATTTGAGGGCATTCAAAGAGGATTGGTAAGAAGTGATTGCTGGAGTTCAGTGTTTGATTTTGTTTGTTTGTTTGTTTTCCCAACCAGTTTTACTCTTTTCCATCATAGCTGCTTTTTTAAAATTCATTTCTCATGAGTGGGAGAAAGTAAGGTTTCTTCAATAAAAGTATTTTTTTTTTAAGAAAAGTACCAATTCTGTATACCTTCTATTGTTCCCAAAGAAGAAGAAAAACCAGGTACAACCCATCTAGGATTCGTGCCAGGCCTGTCAAGGGAACTTTCCAAGCCATGAGACCTTCTTAGTCTTGGAAAAAATTTGTCATTGCTCCTGAAGCAAGCCAGCTGCCACACAGACTGACGAAACACAATTCTCCAAAAGAGGTCTCTCCTGAGAGGCTTCATGTTTTTAGGTTAAGAGTGTCCACATCTGGACCATGCACATGCACTTTGAGACACAGTGGACAATGCCAGAGTGTAGGAAATCAATGGAAAGATCTTGCTTTCTGAGAGAGTACTAGCTAAGTGGAGCCGATGATAAAATCATGAAAGTCATTTCTGCACAATTTTTAATTTATGAAAAGCAAAGAGTGAAATGACAGTGAGCAGACATTTCTTCCTTCAAGGATGAGGCAGTAAGCAGGTGCAAAATCTGCAGGGAAAATGCTGGGTGACATTCAGAGGAACAGCACACCAGGTGTCACCAGGAATAAGAGCAAACTTGTTTCATGGACTCTGGTCCTTATCGTAAAGAAGGAGTAAGCTACCTTTGGAAATGAGCTACATCATTCTTGCTTGAAAGCAAAAAAGGAAAGCAGCTGCTAGTCCATCTGGTTTCTTTCATTACTGTCCCCTTTAAACACAGAATGACTCTCCAAGCTGACAAAGATTAACACTTTTAAACAAGGACACTGGTTTCAAAAGCAAGCAACACATATGAAGGTAACACTTTTTTAAGTTGAAGCAAGAGCATGTGGCCGTTTCCCCCACTAAATAAAGCAGGGTCCTTGGTCGACTTACACGAGCACACTGAAGCTAGTCCCACCACATTTCCCTATCTCAGAGCTTGTGCTGGCTTTGAGGTTCCATTAACTCAGGCCTTTTCAGAACTTAGTCCCTTCATGGAGGACAGTTTCTAGGATTTCCTTATGGCTGTTTAATCCAGTTAAAACTCAAAGACATTCATAGCCTCTGATGAAGTCTAGCTAGCCTGTCCCAAGCCACCAGGCCCATGTGACTTGACTTCCTATACCATTACTGCCTCTCACTTTTGACAGATGTCTTCCTGTTTGCCTTTGTAGGTTTCACAGCAGCAGCCTCCCTTGTGTCCTTGGCGTGGGCCCTAGCCTCCTACCAGAAGGCTCTTCGGGACTCCCGAGATGACAAAAAGCCTATCAGCTACATGGCCGTCATCATCCAGTTCTGTTGGCACTTCTTCACCATCGCTGCCAGAGTCATCACGTTTGCCCTCTTTGCTTCAGTTTTCCAGCTGTATTTTGGGATATTTATTGTCCTCCACTGGTGCATCATGACCTTCTGGATTGTCCACTGTGAGACAGAATTCTGTATCACCAAATGGGAAGAGATTGTATTCGACATGGTGGTGGGAATCATCTACATCTTCAGCTGGTTCAATGTCAAGGAAGGCAGGACACGCTGCAGGCTGTTCATTTACTATTTTGTAATCCTTTTGGAAAACACAGCTTTGAGTGCACTCTGGTACCTCTACAAAGCTCCCCAGATTGCGGATGCATTTGCCATCCCAGCACTGTGCGTGGTTTTCAGCAGCTTTTTAACAGGCGTTGTTTTTATGCTGATGTACTATGCCTTCTTCCATCCCAATGGGCCCAGATTTGGGCAGTCACCAAGTTGTGCTTGCGATGACCCTGCTACTGCCTTCTCTCTGCCTCCAGAAGTGGCCACAAGTACACTACGGTCCATCTCCAACAACCGCAGTGTTGCCAGTGACCGTGATCAGAAATTTGCAGAGAGGGATGGATGTGTCCCTGTCTTTCAGGTGAGACCAACTGCACCACCCACCCCATCATCTCGACCACCACGGATTGAAGAATCGGTCATTAAAATTGACCTGTTCAGGAATAGGTATCCAGCGTGGGAGAGACACGTGTTGGACCGAAGCCTGAGAAAGGCCATATTAGCCTTTGAATGTTCCCCATCTCCTCCAAGGCTGCAGTACAAAGACGATGCCCTTATTCAGGAGAGGCTGGAGTACGAAACCACTTTATAAAACAGAAGAAGCCACAATGTCCATATGAAGAGATGACAGCAGGGCTGTGGCAATAATGACACTTAATCTAAGAGTAGGGCAATGAGCTATATGTTCTTAGTCCCAACATTGTCATGGTATGGTTTGATCTTCCATTAGCTGACCACCTGCTGCTGGTGTCTATTCAAGCCAGCAGTGCTGAGAGTCTCTTACTCCACCTAAAGGGGCAATGCCAGCTTAGTATGACTGTTGTTACCAAACTTCTCCAGCCCAGGCTTGGAGCACATTCACCGGAGGGTACCATTATTATAAAAAATTTGTTGCCTCTAATCATTAAGGTATTTTGATGGAGTTTACTGATTTTTGCATAAATACGTTCATACACACACCACCACCACCACCACCACCACCACCACCACCACCACCACTACCACCACTCCCACCACCTCCACCCCTCTATCTAAAGAGTTGAGGTGGGCCTAGAAAGACAACCCAGTAGTTAAGAGCACTAACTGCTCTTCCAAAGGCCCAGGTTTGATTCTCAGCACCCACTTGGTAGCTCACAACTACCTGCAACTCCAGGACCAGGTGATCCAATGCCCATTTCTGGCCTCCTCAGTCACTGCACACACATGGTGCACAGACATGTATGCAGGCGAAACACCCATACACATAAAACAAAAATGAATCTCAAAAAAGAGCTTAGGTGATTTCCTTGATGCAAAACTCAAAACAGACTCCAGAAAGAAAGCAATAGTGCTTAGGAAGATTTCATAACCCATTTTCTCATTTGGAAACAAATAGTATATGTGGTGAAGCCTGTGCAGTGGATAGCAAATGGACAGCAAATTCAAGTGTTTACATGTGTACTAGCATTGACTGAACGATTCTTTTTCTATACATTTCAGGATTTGTTTTTTACTTTAGGTTTTGCAGTTGAGAATATCCTTTATGACAGAAATCCTATGCAGCACATGTATGGCTTTGGATGAGACCAAGGAGCTCAATATCCGTGATGTAAATTAAATGATAATCATGATTCAGTATTCAATTACAAAAATACAATTTATATGCAAAGAGCAGTTGGGGGAGGGACAAAATGAGAGTCAGCTTCTAAGGTGTGTGTGGTTCATATTGGAATGCACCCACAGAGCCACAGGAGAGGGAGAGGCTGTTTCCAGGTACAGAATGAGCATAGTGAGCAGGTGTGATTCTGGAAACCATATGCCACATCTTTCTAGTGCCAAACTTTGTCCAATCACAGAACTGATATGGAATCCCCAAAAGCAGAGAATAAGTGGTATCCCAAAGCAGACAAGAGAAGAATGATCAGGTTGTCCACTGTGTACAGACTTACCTTCTCCCATCCAAGGTCAAAGTGATGTGTCTCCTAGAGACTTTGGGACACCTTTTAACAAGAGGGAGCATACAGATGCAATGTGTATGCTCCAAGGAAACTGCCTGGACTGCTTGAGGGCTTACCACTCCATCAGCTAAGATTTGTATTCAAATCATCTGTAAAGTCACGCTCTTTCAACAAGCTTCTGAGTTTTAAATACCTCCGTACAGCAAGTAAACATTCCCGCTTTCTGTTCTCAGTGTCCTTGGTCATGGTGCTTTTTGTTGCATTAAAAGTGCCAGTCAAACTTTGATAGTATTTTTTTATAGTTGGTGCAGAGTGGAATAACTCATGGATTATTTCAATATTTTTGTAATAAAAATATAGGGTGTACATATAGGCATTGTTGCTTTTTTTTATAGACTTGGAATTGTTTAAAATACATTAAATGTCATATTCACTTGGGATATCAGAATCCAGTCTACAAATCCATCAGCCTGCCTCAGCAGATTGAAAACACTTGTCCCTGGAGAGATTACCTTACTTTTTGCCATTTGGCGGCCCAGCAACCTGACCAGGGTGCTATCAGAGCATCAAGTAAAGAGGGAAGTGGCCTAACTAGAAAGGGCTTGTGAAGACTGATCAATGTCTCCCAGGAAATCCAAGATGTGAGTGATTTCTTTCATCTATCCATTAGAACAACCTGACCACAGTGTAAGATGTCTTAAACTTCCTTCCCTTGTTTTATACTAACCCAGCTGATATATTAAAGACCAGTCAAGTCACAAAAAAAGAGAAGGAAGAAAGTCAGTTTCATTTAAATATTCACT
Organism: Peromyscus leucopus; assembly: GCF_004664715.2. Classification (NCBI taxonomy): domain Eukaryota; kingdom Metazoa; phylum Chordata; class Mammalia; order Rodentia; family Cricetidae; genus Peromyscus; species Peromyscus leucopus. The sequence goes on along the minus strand of NC_051064.1, from coordinate 27,488,891 downwards.
CAAAATAGTCAAGTTCTAGAGCCACCACCCATAATGGATGCGTCATCCAAAGACTGTGGTCCCCAAAGTGACATCCACAGGAGGGGACAGAGGGCTCAACCTAGGACTTCTTTTGGTACAAAGCCCCAAAGCAATTTTTTAAGACAGACGATTTTTATCAGACATATTTCCTAATACTCAATGATTTGATCCTTCAAGCAAGATTTCCACTACAATACACTAATCTTCTGTTGGAATGAAGAAATACTACCTTGCTGCCAGTAAAGCTTCAGGAAGACTCGGCTTCTCAGCAAATGGTGAATGCATCCCATTCCAGTATAGAAGGAAATCACAATTTGGACAGATACTTTGCTGGTATGCAGAACCATGAGCTATTAACTTCACTAGTTCTAAGACAACTTTTAACTGATGAGCTTTGGAAACTGACTTTCCCAGGTGGTCTGCAGCTCTGATTCTGTGAGTGAATAACAGTTAACCTTGTAATAGTGTCCAATCAAACAAGCCAAAAGGAGCATCCACTCTTTGATCACGTAAGTTCTAAGTTACTTTTCAACTTGATCTCACATGTAACATGCTAAGGGTTAAAACAGCTGAGATATAAATAGAAGATAATGTTCTATACTTTGTCTTGATGGTAACATAGGTACTCATACAGATGTAAAAAGCTTGACTTTCCAGTTATTTCCCAAATACTGTAAATATTCTTGGATCTGACTTATGTGAAGATCATGATGTTTCAGTGAATGATGAATTCTTATTAAGGAAACGAGTGACCTACCATGTTACAGTTGTGACTCTCAAATGTAAGAAAAGCAAGCAGCAATCATAAAATCACCCTTTGCTGTTCTGATTCAGAATGCACATACTGTCAGCAGAATGCTGTAGAACATAAACACAGGCTCCAGAGTTAAGAGGCAGGATCCAACGAGGCATCATCAATGCACAAATGAACAATTTTAATTCTTCCTAAAAGTTTATTTTCATCTGACATGAAGCTCTACACAGAGTAGCTGGAAAATAATCAAAAGGGGTGAGCATTGGCTGGCATCCAAATGGAAATGAGGGACTCTATCTTGGGCTGAGACTGCCTGGGCCTGATCCACTTTGAATCACTTAAAAGGATGATCTTACTATCTTCTGGTAGTCATTGTGTGGGATGGTGATGTTTTCTAAAGAGAAAAAAAACCTCTCCAGTTAGTATTTCTGAATTATCCCAACTTAAAGAACACACAGACATACATCTTAACCATGCTGAGACTTCATTTGTGTGGAAGAAAAGCAGTTTTCCATGCCTATCAAAGTCTGATTTCCAAGAAATTATGTCCTGTACCTTCCCTACATACTAACATTATCCTGCTTAACTGTGTCTTGTCCACTTCAGCAACTGCTTTTCAGACACTCTGTGACAATTCATTTGTGATAAATACTAACACAACAGATGAAAACTCCCTTACCAAGAGTTTAAGATTCTATAACTCATGTCAGCAACAGACAATTTACACAGATCTTCTGAAGATAACTGTAATCTGAGGATACAGTTAAATGTAAAATGGTGACTCCCTAGGCATACAGTTTACTTCATGCACTAGTGAAATGATGTGGACTGACAATACGTTTTAGCAGGCCAAGGTGCCACTAATCCTGAACTCTTGATAGTATGAGTTCAGTCCCCAGAACCCACATAGTAGAAGGGAGAACTAACTGCTGAGTTGTCCTCTGACCTCCACATACATGTCATGGCATGTGATTGCCCACACATATATACATTAAGAAGACAGACAGACAGATAGATGATAGCTTTTTGAAGTTTTGTGCCTTTAAGTTGCCTCAATAGCAAAGCTACTCAGTGCACAAAGATGCAAACATGGCCTGAGTTTGAACCCTGAAATCCATGTAATGTCAAAAGGAGAGAACCAACTCTACAAAGCTGTCCTTTGACCTCCACTTCACACCATGACATATGTCCTTATACACACACACACACACACACACACACACACACACACACACACACACACGAGATATACACAGACACAGACAGACACTCGTATTAGTATATATACACAAATACAGACACAAATTTAGAAATTCATGGAAATAGTTTAAGTCTCCATGACTTTTTGAAATCATGTATAGGTATGTTGATAACATATAGATGACAAGGATAAAGTACATTTTGTTCTTTAATGCACTGGAAGTGGTATGTATTGACATGTGACCTTTTAGACAAGAGCCCTCTATTTATTCCTTATTTAAAATGAACTGTCTTTACAGTCCAGGCCTATATGACATGCAATTCCTTGTTTCTTGACTTGAGTGAACTTTATCCTCCTTAAGCAACTCATTCTTTAAGTGGCTTAATAGAGCAGTTTTGTGTCACTTCGAAGTTCCTGGAACACATTGGACTAAGCCAGGGAAAACCCTTATGTCCACACAGGGTTGAGTAAGGTGATGCAGTCACTTTCAAATGCACCCGATGCTGCTAGGTGGAAGCGAGTGCTGACACAATGTTTAGACAAGAATCCAGAGAACTTCTTCTAATGAACCACCTTCTAGACTAAATATGTGCTCCTTTGCATTCACCACATATCTTTGCCATTAGCCATGACTGTTTCTATATAAAGCTTTGATTAGATGCCTGCATTTTTATGTTTCCAAGGAGAATTCCTTAAAGCCTCTTTTAAAATAGTTCCAACTGTCTTTCAGAATCCGACTCTGGGGGGTCGGGGGAGGCAGAGGCTGACAATGCAACAGGACTGAGGTGGACCTTATCATAATTTTAGTGATGGACACAGATCATTTTCCATTCCTTTGACAGTCAAAGTTGTCTCCTCTGCCAGCTTTGACTCATGACAGCCCTCTGCTACCCAACATTTGACGCTTCTACATGACTAGGAACAGGTGATTTCACTTTAGTCCCCATTTCTGAGTCTATTTCCCCAACCTGTACCCAGATGGGAGACAATCTAAACACCAGGTAACATCCTTTCACCCCTCTCAGACACCTAAAGTAGCAGAAGTAATGACAAAGCTTTCTGGCGATAGGTCTTTTCCAGTTGCTCTCCTGAAAATAGGCCCATTGCAAGATTCTTGTGATGGACAGCCTCAACAGGATCATTACCCATTCGAAAGTAAAACTGCAGCATGTGGGTGGAATTGGATAAAAATGTAATGAGTCATTTAATTTTGCTAATTGTAGCAATTAGGCTAGCTCACAAGCAGCTACAACAGCAGAGAGCCAAATGGAAGAAGTGGCATGCAGCCATGTGCTGACAGAAATGAGGAGCTCAGAAACTCTCCGGAGGGTGGTCAAAGCATTAGATAAACGTACCATCTACCTGAACTTTTCCCTAGACTCCATGAAGAAGTAATGGTTAGACTCTTATTTATTGCATGTAGTAAGCGTGCCCAGAAGTGCCAGACTTAGCAAACTGGGTGGCCTAGGCTTTGCTGCTCAAGGATGCTGGTTGTCTCTGACTTGCCTCATCATTTGGTTACAATGTTTGTATATTATACTGACATAACACAAACACGGAAGCAAACTAAGTTGAATGTGCTTTGGTTATTTTGTTTGCCTGTAGATTTCCTTGCTGTTTGATTCCCATGTCAGATAGAGTATCATTATTAAGAATGTACAATATGCTAGTGCTGTGCTGAAGACCTTTACCTCTGGGATTCCATTTACTCCTCACAACCACCGGTGAGTGACATCATTTTCAGATGCTACAGCTTCAGCCCAGAGATGGTAAGTGGCTTGCCAAAGGCACCACAGCTAGGTTAGGGAACCATGGAAATAAAAGTTAGTCCCAGCTTCTACCAAGTGAAAGATTTCTAAGAATTGTGGTGACCTCACCATGCCTATTTTTGCTTCAACAAGTCAAATGGAAAACCAGACTCATGTCTGGTTTTTTCCAGGGACATTTCATAAAACTCAGGTATGTTGTCTACCAAAACGAAAATCTAAGAGAACCGTCAATGGTGAGATATGGAAGTCTCTATCATATGAACCTGAATATTACTTCAACTCTAACTCATTGTGTGTAGATTAGTGTTGTTTTCCCATTTAGGCAGTAGTGTGTAAACTATAAAGTCTCCCTGAGGCTTCTTTTTTTTGTAGTCTATCTATGCCTCACATGTTTATCCAACTAGGCAGACTAAAAAATAACTTGTCAAAACTGCTTAGTGAAAAAGACTTTGAAATGACTTATTTTCATACTATAAGGTCATTCATTTCCATTGCCTTATTTTTTACAAAATTTTGTTTAATATCTTATGTCACAGAACTTTAAGGGGATTTTTTAAAGCATTAGAAACATTATCTTAAATTGAAGAATTATATTCAAAGGATATACAAAGTGTTCATGAAATATTTACTGAATTCTAAAGCATGTTCGAAGGCAGAGTGCTAACCCACCCATCTTAGCCAGTGCATAAGAACATGCATTACATAGGAACTGTGTGTGTTGCTTGAATAGATACTGAAAAAGTAGCAGATAATGAACCAGTTTCCCAACTCTGCTATAGTTTTTTAAAATCTAGCCAATATTCAGTTTCAGTGGCAAATCCCAAGCAACATCTTACCTCCCTGCTTTAAGTTAAGCAGGTTTTGAAGAAATTGTTAAATCAGAGGTCAGTAATTTTAATAGAATAATAAAGGAACTCCCCATTATTTTATAAATAAAACAACTGGGGTGAAACGAGTTTTGTAATCAGTGTCACATAGTCAACCCTTATTGATTCCCTTGGTCATTTATTCAGCAAGCTTGATCCTTGTGACTGCAGCCACTAGATCATAAGCAGGCATAAAACAGCCATTTGTCTTAGCAACTCACAAAGATTCTTAGCTGTTTAGCTGGTTCACCAGGCTTCATCTCTAAACCTGTTCTGTTGTAGCATGCTGACATTTCTCTTATCACCATCTATACTTAATTCTACGTTAAAACAGTAGAGAAATATGAACTTTTCTAGGGCTTTCCTATGACTCTAGAAATAGCACAGTGACAAACATGAGGTGACTACATAATACGACCCTACATGAGGACTAGTATGGGAGTGAGGAGAACAGAGATGCTGTATCCTGACCACAGAGGTTCAAGCCACCATCATTATACTCAACCTTGGTTATCACTTTTTAGACATTTAGACACACAACGGAAGCATACAGTTACTGATGAGATGCTTGCAGAACAAAGATCTCATTTAATATCACATTAGTTAGTTAATTAAAATAATAAGCAAATATTAGCAGCATGGTACAACACAAAGTTTTCTTTTGTGCTATTACTGAAGCCTGCCACCTACTCTGCTTTTAGAATGTCAGAAAAAGTGAGGGTTTATGTTTTTATTATACTTCTATATACCAAATTAAACCAGTTTGCCCTTTCCTTTCTCTACTGCTTAATTTGCATTAAAATGGAATTAATCAAATTCTTAACTCAAGTGTTGCAAATAGGAACAATTGGAGATGTTGTGTTTAAGGTAATTTAATTTAACTATTGTAGTGGCATTCTGGCATAGAGTTGGATCCAATCAACACTTTTAATTATTTCAAATTAGTTCATTATCAGTATGTACTAAGATACTCTTAAGTGTGTTGAAAATACATTTTGAGTTTCCATCACTGTAAGAAATTCCTGTTTTTAATACAAACCAGCAAAGTGTCTTAACATACATGTACACTGCAATCCATTGTGGCTAGAAAGCTAGTACTTGAGTTGAGTGTGTTGAGCACCAGGAAGTTCACACAGCAATTAAACATTGACCTATAGCTTTCTATAGAGGCCCCATGATTTTTTACTCTACTCAAAAAACAGAAAAAAATGGGTCACCATCCTGTAACCAGAGGACACTAGCCACCTGGTGAAAGAATTGTCATTTTAGAACTTGCTTTCAAAACACAAAAATACTCAACTTCCCTTGCAAACTCTTTGAATGTGTTGTGCATAATAAGGGAGTAGGTTTCTGAAGTCAGCTCCAAAGGCTTGGGGAGAAACATTTTCCTTGGTCTGAATTAGAAGTCAGGAGCTATGTGAAGAGAGAACTGAGGAGTGGAGTGAGCCACGACCTGCAACATAACCCAAGCTGTCACAGCTCAGACTGCTCATGCTTTGGTCCCCTTCTTCTTTTGCAGAAACACCTTGGAACCTGTCAAGTTTTACTGGAGATGAATTGCAGTTTATTAATCCAACAGACACTTTAATCTTGCAAATTCTTGACTTGTAATATTATAATCAAGCTGCTGGAAGAGAACATGAATCAGTTAATGGAAAAGGAGCACTTGGCTCAGTACTGTGCCCTGATGTGTCCAAGCTTGAAGAGACAGGCCTCTGAGAAGTAGAGCTAAGGAAATTGTTCTACCTGGTCCCTCAACATGAATGCCATCAGTGTCCATGGTATCCATCCTCTTTCTTTATCTTTTCTAGTAAGAACTGCTTTTAGAAAATTAGCCAATGAATTCCTGGGGGCTTGTATAGCTCAGAGAAATGGGTATGGGTCAAAGGGACTTACTTCAAGTGGATTGAAACCCACTTGTTTGGAAATGAAAAGAGTCTGTCATCTTTTAATAACTGATCTATCTTGAGTATCATCACTGCTTTTAATTTATCCCATTGTCAGCATGATAATAGCCAATGTGTAAAACTTCCATTGATAATTCAGTTTCAAAGGTGTAGTTAGAGTGATTTGATGCCTGCTTTCCTAAGTGGTAACACTACCAGTCTCAAACCAATATCCATTTCAACAAGGAACCAACTAGCCTATGGCTTCTCAGATCACATCAAATCTTGGTTATGACCTTAAAGATGACCAACTAAATGGCCTTAATGCCTACATTTTCATTTATAAGAAAACAGGTGGACTGAGAAATTACAACCATGATTCCTTCCCTTTCTTTTTTTCAAATAAAGGTGGAAATTAAGTTGTCAGAGTTCAGATATAGTTATAGAGTATTCAAGAGTCTGATGTGCGTGTGGCCTTGTTAAACTTTCTATCTACTCTTTTGGCATCCATTTTAGAAGTTAGATCTAAATAAAAGGGTGAAAGTCATCAAGTATATCCAATAAGCACTCTGGAAAAAGACGGAGAAAGAGGAGGAGGAGAACAAGAAGAAGGAGGAGGAGGAGGAGAAGGAGAAGGAGAAATTGCTGTGTCTCCACACAAGCATCTCAGTGACTCTATCAGGATGTTCCCAGAGCTTCTGAGTACACTCCTGGGAATCCATGCTGGTACCCACGCAAGTCTTTTTCTAGAGCGATCTCTGGGTGTAACCACTAAATCTGAATGACAGTCAGAAAGGTATTCTCCTACCCTGTGACTTACCCTCACCTGTCAGACAACCAGAACTAACAAGCTGAAAAATCCTCATTTCCTGAACCTACACCCTCCTGTGTAATGTACAATGAGTTGGTTAACTGTAGGGACACAGGAACAATAACAGTCCTCTCTAACAAGGCTCGGGAGTAAGTGTGACCATAAGAGTGTTGAGTACTAGGACAGAAGATTTCTACCAATGGAGAAGCCCAAGAATACCTGTCCATCACTTGTCAGGAACACTTCTCTTTTTACAAGGTAGGCACATGAACTAATCTCTGCCATTCTGTAACTATGGCAATGCCCATGTCCCCTTATGAAAGGGCAAGACCTGGCTAATGTGGAGAGGTGGAGGTCATGCAGGAAGCGTCATGCCAAGACTGGCTCTTTCTAAGGAAACCTGCCCTCTGATGGTTCTCCTTGATTAGTGGTCTTGTAATGCTCTGTACATCAAGAGCTTCAGGTGGATTATAAATCACTCTGACTTATTAAACATAAACTATCTAATTATCTCTCTTTTAATAACAATGAGATTCAGGGTTACCATGGCCTTACTCATCATCCCATTGTAAATATATCAACCACAACAGGTCTGTGTTCAAACACACTCAACCCAGTTTAACTAGTATCATCTTTCTTGCAACACAGTTTGGATCTTGAGTCTATCAGTCAGTCACCTACCTTCTCCATGTACCTATTCAGAGACTCATAAGTCCTGTGCAAGTGATTTTCCAGAACAATAGAAGAAAATAAAAGGACGGTCATGCAATTTTCCCACCAACACAAAAAACATTAGACTGTTGATCACCCCAAAGTTCTGACTTTTCCTCATGACTGAGTTTCTTTTTATTTGCTGGCTTTCAACATTTGAATTTTCCAGATGACTGCTGAACAAATTTCACCAAATCAAAGTAGATATTGCAGCATTATTAAAAAGTAGAGACTATCCACATGAATGCAAATATCCCATGAAAAATCAAGAAGTTGGTCACTTAAGCAGCACACATCTGGAAACTCTCTGCAAGAGTCCAGGTGTTTGGAGTATACAGTTTTCCATCCTGTTGTCTGGTGTATAGATAGACAAATTGCTCAGGTGCTGCAGGTGGAACTTAACTTTCTTGTGCAGCAATCTTTTGTTGGTGACATTCTGCTGCTAACAATTCTCTTTGTTGTACAAAGAGAAATAAATCATGCAGAGCAACTTTGGTCTATTTTTATTTACTTTCTGAAAATGCATGACTGGAAGAGTTTGGTTGGCTGTGTCTCGGGTATTCTAAACATAATTGCATGGGGACCACCTTAAAGTGGCAGTTCTTAGAGGCCTTTCTATAGGAAAGGAAACTTCTTCTTTTAGCCTCTTCTATGTTTCATAATTTTATTATTGTTATTCTACTATTTGTAAATGGTTTAAGGGAAATACAAAATCTTCAACTTTTTATTGTTCAGATAGAACTTTTCATTTTAAGTGTCCCTTATTATATCTTAAAGCTAAAATTATATAAATTGTTTGATACAATTACTTCAAGGTGAATTTTATGGCTGCAATTGGAGGAAAAAGTCTATTTCCCCAAATCAAATTACCTAACGTTAGGATTTGGTTTGCTAACATCATTCCAGTTAACAAGTGCTTGCTGGTTACTGTGAATATTGTAACGTATTTCCCCAGTTAATCCCTGCCACTTTTCTCCATGAGGGGAAAAAAGAAATGTTGATCATGACGGAAATTTACCTTCCAAAAGGAGGGCTGATGTTCACACTGACCCAGATTTGTTTTGTCCTGGTAACCTTGGGAAGTTGGACTTGCTCCTTCTGATCTACTGGGTGGTATAGATGTCCTCAAGTTGAGTGTTTTTGCCTTATTGACTGATCTGAAGTTTGGCAGAAAATCACATAAGCCGTCCAACCTATTTCCTTTTAAGAGCACTTTAGTGGCATAACTTGCTCTGAGGCACTTATTGTAGGTGAACAAAGATCTTGGAGAGGCCTTCAGCTATGTAAACATCTTGAGGGATTTCCAAAGACAGTGCAAATATTCCCAAGTACCTAGGTAGTATCTTGATTGTATAAAATTCTACATTCAGAGCCAATAATAACATCATGAGGCAGATGATGAAATTCCTCTTGAGTTTCTCCTTTCCTGGATGTAGTTTCCCTGAACACCTAAACCTCACCACCAAGCAATGTTTGTCCACCCCCATGCTAACTAAATTGGACCCTACCCTGAACACAGCTGTGGCCACAGCCCAGGTGCTCATGACCCTCTAAACACTGATGACAAGCGCACTGAAAGTTTTGGCTTTTCCTTTTTCCTTTGGATTTTAAATCATCAATCTCTGCACCTGTGTGTTACTGAGGGAATGTTTGGCTGTTATTACAAGACGGTGACAATGGATTGGCAGTCACACACAAAAAAAGCTGTTTCTTTTATGGTCTTTGATTATTAGGTGATTGATGTGAAATATACAGATTAATAGAAAAGCAGAAATCCCTGTGTTGAATATTATGGCTGTTTTAAACATGTTTAAAGATATTATATGAAACAATATTTTTTTGAGACAGGGTTTCTCTGTGTAGTTTTGGTGCCTATCCTGGATCTCACTCTGTAGACCAGGCTGGCCTCGGAACTCACAGAAATCCGCCTGGCTCTGCCTCCCAAGTGCTAGGATTAAAGGTGTGTGCCACCATGGCCTGGCCAAAACAATATTCTTTTGCACTATGGAATATAGTCCCTTCTGGGTACAGTGGCAAGAAGGCATGTGGTCCAGTGACATAGGTAAATAAACTAGCAATCTGTACACATCTGGGTCCTGATCCCTCCTCTATCTCTTTACCTCAAAACTTATTTTGGCCTCATTGACCCCATATAAAAGAGTGAATATATTTGTTTACCTACCTCATAGGGTGTTGTAAAGAATGTGAGAGCTGGGTAAAGCGCTTGAGTTAGAGAGCACCATGCCTCTTCTTAAGTAGCAGGAACATGGAGAACTGTGCACATCACAGGGCTAAGAAGGGTGGGTGCCTCAGTTGTCTGAGAAGCAGCAGCCATTCTAGCTAGTACAGGAAAAACTTCTCCCTTAAAGGTCTAGGTAGAAATTTTAAGCTTTTAATGAGAAAAGTAACCCCTCGTATAGTCATGGAGTATCTCCATATAGATGGACCACTTTCTTCTTAATCAAACTGAATTGTACTACATGTTTATAAATACATCTAGAAAATCTGGCCCTTTCTGATCCCTGAGGAGTTTGCATGAATGCCCCCATTTTCCAGAATCATGTACAGTCTCTAATTCAGTACCGGTGATGCCAACTGACATTCTGGAAACCACTCCTGGATGATGATATTATTAAGATTGGAGTTGGAATGATTTAACTGGGTTCACATTTCATTTCTAACACAACACAGCTGCAACAGAAAAAATGTGAAGCCTTCTTTCTGCTCAGAACTCTCAAGGAAATTTGTCTTCACATTAGAAATGTATTTCAAATATTTCAGAGAACTGCCTGTACAATGGCTTCAGCAACATATTGAAGTGTGTGGACTTGCATAAATGCAATATACAGAGTGAGTTCCACAAAAGGTTAAAAAAGGCAGGAAGATGATAGGCAAAAGAGCTTCAGTGAAAATCCTGTACAACTCTGCCTAAGCAATGTGCGGTCCCTTGCTTAAATGATTAAACTTAAGGAGAAGTAAATGCAAATAATATGATTTGGAGTTACAAACTTTTGTAATTTTTGAGTCATAGGGGCAATATGAAGAATAGGGGTAATATTTTAATGATGTGCTTCCATTTAGTACCTATGATTAACAATTGTATTCATTTACAAAATAATTTTATAGTCTTAAAAACTGAAATGGTTTCCAAATTTTCCCTTGAGAAGTAAATTTAAAATCACATTGTGCTTGAATTACATACCATATTGACATCTGATATAATCTCTTCTGGACTCTAAAATTTATTTCCCAATGGACTTAATCAAATATTTAAGTTTTCAAATTGGTTAAACATTACTAATGCATGGCATTAGGCTTTCTGAAGCATGACTATACCATAAAAAATTGTGTAATACCTTAAAAATTTCTGCACTGCCAGAATAGACTGTTACCACAGACTGGTTATATAAATACAATGCATGAGTAAAAGGTAATTTGGATATTTCTCAACTTCTATCCCCTTCTGATATCAATATTTTTCTACCCAAAATGCAAAAGTGTACCCTTTTTATCATGAAAATAAACGTCTGTTTTTATTCAGTTTTATACAGAAAACTGAAGTTGACTATTGGGTCAAGTTTCAGATACATTTGCTAGAATTAGCAAGAAGCGCGGGAGATAACATGCTATGGAGAGGTTTTATCACAAAGTGCAAAATAGAATCTAAGCATGTCAGCGCTGGACAGCTCCTTGAAGTACTGGCTCAGAGTTTTCACCAGCCAGGAAAAGCACAAGTGCCAGCAATGCAGCCTTCAGCACAGTTGGGCTATAGGCCCATCGTTTGGTAAGCATCACATTTCTGATTAGTTGTAAATACAGCTGCCAAGTTTGATGGCTACATCTGGCTAACATTCTTTTCAACAATCAAATGATAAAACGTGGACACACAGAGATAAATTCTCTACTGCTTCAAAGAAATATCTCCCAGATTATTTATGACAACTATATCACTAATATATTACTGTCACAAAACTTTTTTCATAAACACTTTGGTCAATTGTTTATTTAAGCCTTTCTCTCTGATCAATGAGGGACAATGGAGAAGAACATGGTTAACTTTGATAGGAATCTTGCTTCTGTTTTAAAAAGAAAGAAAGGAAGGAAGGAAGGAAGGAAGGAAGGAAGGAAGGAAGGAAGGAAGAAAGGAAAAAAGGAAGGAAGGAAAAAAGGAAGGAAGGAAAAAAGGAAGGAAGGAAGGAAAGATAGATAAAAGAAAAAATTCCTGCTTTTCTTCTCAGTAGCCAGATAGCTCAGTAGCCTCAAACGGACACAGTGATGGATGTGAAGATGACTTCCTGTTCTTAGAAAAAAAGAGAGTCAATAGGAAACCAGGTCCTCTTGGAAGCCAAGAGGATTTAGAGCTTGGATTTAGAGCTAATGTGAGAGAATACTAGCCCTTCTTTTGGTTACCACTCTCCCTCATTCTCTAAAGTTAGGATTGGAATTTCCAGTGATGATAAATAATGCTATTTTGTATAATGGCTTCAATATACATACTGTGAAAGAATTAGTTACAAATGGGAACACTGGGAAGCAGGCTTCCTCTGTGTTTGCTTCTAAGCAAGTGCTTGGGAAGGCACTGGTCACGCCGACACTCTGGCTGAGCCGATGGAGTCCAAGAGGACAGTTGCAGTGCCGTGCATGAAGCCATTGCACAAGGCGAACCTGCTTCCAAACGACAAGGCCTTGGGCTCCTGACTTCAGTTCTTCATTCTCTCATCATTTTGTTATGTAAGTTTCACATTTAACTACCTCAGCTACTGTTGTTTGATTTAGAAACACATATCATTCACTTCACAATTAACAAATTATTTCATTGAAAATTTCGAAATGTTATTTGGTGTGAAACAATTTTCAGAAATTGTAAAATGCATAAGCAACCCAACTTCCATCAGTTCTACTTTATTTGGTTTGTTTCTGAGCATAGTTTGGGTTAAAAAAAAAAAACAAAAAACTTCACTTCTACCCAACATAAAGGGAGGTTGTATATATTTGCTTAATTTGCCTTAAATATCTTGTGCTTTTTTGCCCCCTCTGTCCAATTTTTGTTTTTTAAATTTATCGCCAGAAAAAAAAAAAAAGCAATGGTGGTAGATGAAGAACAACTGAAAAGAACGGGCCACTGGGTTGTCAGCCCCCAGCCTCAGCTTACATGGTATTCTGATGCAGTCGCCATTTTTGTGTTTTCCTCTCCACTTCAGAAATAAGGTGTGTGCAGGCAACGTGAAGACATTTCCCCCGACAGCACGGTGCCTGGCCTCGGATGCAAACCTGCCGGTCCTGTGCTCTTACTTTGTAAACATTGTACAAATGTATTTGGAATTTTATTTGGAAAAAAGAATTAAATGAGTTATTAAATTCTTTCCTGTAAATATATATATAAAGATATACATATTCCAATCCCGCATATCCAGACATTCCTTTAGCATTCAGATTGTAAGTGTGTCTTTCTTGACAGGAGCTGCTGCCCTGGGCAGTGACTCCAAGTGCTCTATCTCAAAGCACAGTGCGTGGAGTATTTGATATACTGCAGTACCATAGTTATTTTGGTCAGTTAAGTAAGTTGAAATTTGTGATGAAATGAAGTGGAAAGTAGTTCTTCATAATGAATAAATTTCCTGGGTTATCTGATTTTTTTCTTGTAAAACTTTAAAAAAAGAAAACTTGAAATTTTATATATTTGGATTTTGTAGATTTTTTTTTATTTTATTGCAACACAAGGTACCAAAATCATTAAATAAAGTACACTGTGGTCATTTTAACAAATGTCTATTCCTCATTTTTTCACAGTCCAGAAGAGCAGAGTACAATTAGGGTGAAGTGATGGTCAGGGGCCACAAACACAGACTTATTTTCAAGACAATAGGATCCAAAGCCATAAATAAGCAAACCAGAGTTCTAACAAATTTAAAATGCATTTAAGGTTAAACCGTATCACTTTCTTCTTTTTCTCTTTCTGTTTTGAGATAATTTGTTATGTTGCCCAAGTTGAAACTTTGAGATCTTCCTGCCACGCTCAGCCTTCTTAGTAGCAAATCTCTGGGATTCCACATACATATCATTATGCCCAGCTTCGGTTTTTTTTTTTTATATTTTTTAAATAATTAATTTAATTTTACTTTATGTGCATTGGTGTGAGGGAGTCAGATCTCCCAGAACTGGAGTTATGGACAGTTGTGAGCTGCCATGTGGGTGCTGGGAATTGAACCCGTGTCCTCTGCAAGAGCAGTCAGTGCTCTCAACCCCTGTGCCATCTCTCCAGCTCCCCCAGCTTCATTTTTAAAATGTTCATTTTGCTTACTGTACTTTTGGAAGCATTAATGAATATTCTCCTAAAGCCAATATAAAAGCAAAAAAGAAATGTTTGTGACCACACAAACTTAAAAAGGAAACTAAATTGATTGACTTTAAATGAGAAAATTTCCCCACAAACAAATGTACTTTCTAAAATATGATGTGTCTAAATGTTTCCTTTTTCTACATATTAGTCCTATATTTCATATAATTGTTTTTCTTTAGTCTATGTTTAAAGAATTGTCTCTGTTCTAAAAATAGTTGGTATGAGTCCCACAGGTTTACAGATGTAACACTGAATTGTATATGTGGAAATGTCCATGGATTAAAAATTAGAAATGGGCTTGGTGGGCTTGAAACACACTGGGAGTACTTGCTGTGATCCCAGCACTCACATCAAGCAGTTCACAACTACTGTAACTCCAACTCCATGGGTTCCAAAGCCTTCTTCTGGCCTCCGCAGGCACCTGAGCATTCACATGGCACACACACACACATGCACACAAGCACGAACGCACATGGGCACACTTGAATATATACACAGACACACTAAAGATAAGACTTTTAAACATTATAAGCAGGCCAGCCATTGAGAATGGTCAATAAGTGAAGGCATTTGAGTTCAATTCTTGGAACTTGTGTAAAGGTAGAAGGAAAGAACTAACTCCACAAAGTTATACTCCAACCTCCAAATATACCATGGCACATTGACTCCCACACATACACACACAGACACGTACATACCATGGACACATACATATACATACTCACAGATACACACGCAGTGGGTCATTTTAACAGAAGTCTGTCCCTCATTCATCTAAAGTCAAGGAGCAGACACATACACATCATGCACATACACACAGAAACACACATACATACTGGGATCATTTCAACACAGATATATACATCATACAGAGAGAGAGAGAGAGAGAGAGACAACACACCATGTGCACACACATACACACAGTAATATTTTTAAGTAGAAATATTAGAAGCAGATAAGTGTAGACAAATTTCTAAACAGTCTTATTAAATAAGAAACACAGAGCCAAATACAGGGGTAATAGCCGAAGAGATCAGAGAAATAGCCACCGACTAACCTTAGCTTACCACCTTGCCATAGCTTCCCAAGAGAGCTTCTTCCTGTCTAACCTGTGCCTTAATTGCCTTCCTGTTCTGCCTTCTCATTGGCTCTAAGCCCAGCCACAACACTTCCTTGTCACTGCCTGTCTATACAGACCTCCAGGTCTCTATGGTCGGTACTGGGATTAAAGGCATGTGTCACCAAGCTTGATTGTGTCCTTGAACACACAGACTCTGCCTGCCATGTGATCAGATTAAGGGAGTGTGTTACCACTGCCTGACTTCTGTTTATGGTTCACAATGACCTCTGATCTCCAGGCAAACTTTATTTATTAACATACAAATAAAATATCACATTTCAGCACAAATAAAATATCACCACAGATAAGGAAAAGATTAGATGTAAGAAAATGCTTTTAAGATTTGCCTGTTTCAGCTAGGCATGACAGCTAGTGCCCAAAACAACAGCATTTGAGATATAGAGGCAAGACTAGGAATTCAGTGTCACCCTTGGCTACACAGAAAGTCCAAGGCCAGCCTGGGCTAAAAGAAACCTGTCTCAAAAAAATTGTTTCTAAAAATATGTACATCATCACTGTCACCATCATCATTGCCGTCAGTGTATGCAAGCACTCCAGTCCAAATTTGAATGGAAGGAGAGCACAACATCATGGAGTCACTTCTCTCCTGCTTTTGCATGAGTTCCAATCAAACTCAGGTTGTCAAGCTTACAGAGACGCACCTTTTCTTACTGAGCTGTCTTGCAGAGACCTTGTTTCTTTTTTAGAATAACTTGATAGGATTTTCCTTTTTTTAAAATCAATTATTATAGTAGTATATACTAAATTTAAATTAGTTGAAACATACAATTTTGATTGATAGGTTCATTAAACCCTTTTTCAAGAATTTATGCCGGGCGGTGGTGGCGCACACCTTTAATCCCAGCACTTGGAAGGCAGAGCCAGGCAGATCTCTGTGAGTTCAAGGCCAGCCTGGGCTACCAAGTGAGTTCCAGGAAAGGTGCAAAGCTACACAGAGAAACTCTGTCTTGAAACAACAAAAACAAAACAAAAACAAAATTATGTTTTTCACTCTGTTGATTCAACAAAGTTTTAAAATGGTAATGTCTGGTGCATTATATTAGGGTTACAAGTATAAATAAAACCTATTTATTCTTAAGAAATATAGCCTGGAAGTAAAAGTAAGCAAGATATACAAAATATGACTATATTTGTAAAAACAACACAGATGTTTAGAACTTTCTGACACCATTAAACACAGTCTGAAAGAGGTCAAGGCCTAAAAAGAAAGTTACAGTACTGAAGGAACCTGGATCCTCAAGTCAGAGAAGAACAGCATCCCTGGCCTTTGTAGGACCTCAGTGGGCATTATGAAACCATAGACAGTCATTCCCAGCCTCTACTGTCCTTGGCCCAACAGTATGTAAAAAGACAAAGTAACAACATGATTAACTCAGTATTCACTGTCTGAGAGTACAGGGGAAGAGAAATGGATAATTATTAATGTCACTTCATGTTTACAACAATGATTAAGCATTGTTATTATGATATAAAAATGAGATTTATAATTAAAGGGAGTTTTTTTTTTTTAAAGAAAACACACCACAATCCTGAATTAGAAACTTTTATGTGGAATGCAATTTTCCCAAGTCATCAACTGAAGTAGAAACAAAG
This sequence comes from Peromyscus leucopus, assembly GCF_004664715.2. NCBI lineage: Eukaryota > Metazoa > Chordata > Mammalia > Rodentia > Cricetidae > Peromyscus > Peromyscus leucopus. Next base: position 27,471,798 of record NC_051064.1, on the reverse strand, counting down.
CACCAATGTTGTGGTATAAAACTTGACAAAGTAATTGGGAAGTATAATTAAAGATCAAGTGTTTCAGAATAGTCAGCTGTTTTAAGATAAAGACATGATGGACTCCTATCCTTCCGACTTATTATGGGGTACAATATCCATAAGCAGATGCTACAGGCACATAAAAATAAAAATCATTAAGCCCCACAAAAATATAGCAATAGAATCTCTATGGATTTATAGAAATGAATTTAGTTATATGGTAATTTGAGGACAGTGGAGAGAAGATGACTTTGTAAGCAATGGTTACCACAAGGTATGTCTTATTGAAAAAATAACATGTAGATCAAATACACACTGTGGAAAATACAGCCACTAAAATGATGTACTTATATTGTTTTGAAATGAAAGCTATCTTCCAATTTTATACTAAATGCAAGAGTATGATCAATAATTTCTTTCTTTTCCCTTAAAGTTCTTCTTTAAACACAGATGTCCAGGAAACAAGTGATAATGCTACTGTAGGTCCTTTGATTGAACAGATATCCTAAGACAGGCACACAGATGTCCTTTACAGGGAAAACTAGGAAAGACTGTGAGCAACAGGAAACTAAACCTAAGACAGGTACACAGATATTCTTTACAAGGAAAACTGGGAATGACTGTGGACAACAGGAAACTAAACCTAAGATGGGCACACAGATGTCCTTTACAGGGAAAACTGGGAAAGATTGTGGACAACAGGAAACTAAACCTAAGACAGGTACACAGATGTTCTTTACAGGGAAAACTGGGAAAGACTGTGGACAACAGGAAACTAAACCTGTGACTGATCTTATGTGAGAGGCAAAACAACAGAAGTAAATGCTGCCACAGTAACTTGGTTGCAGTGAACAGGAATGTTAACCGTTAAAATGCTTTTTGAAAGTAAAGGAAAGGGTTCACTGTTCTTGGCTAAATCACGAATCATAACACAGTACAAACACCACTGCCAAGCAAATGCTGGCATTGTGAGGAGAGTGCTGACAAGAAGACAGCAGGCTGGCGCTAAGCACACAACTGCCTGGAAGTCATAGTGTCCCCCACACAGGAACCAGGTAAGAGACTCACAACTGCATTGCATGTGAACAGACTTCATTTGACAGATGTGTTTAAGAGAAGAGAACCTTGTAGAACTTGTAAACTTATATAAATGATGTGTATGTAGCACTATTTTATACAGTCCATGAGAGTAACTTTAGGAAAAGTCTGAATTTTTTTCAGACTAAATAAGTACAAGAAAAGGTAAGAGAAGCTGAAGAGATGGGTCAGCAGTTAAGAGAGCACTTGGTGCTCTTGTAGACGACCAGGATTCCATTCCCAGCACCTACATGATGACTCCCAAACTTCTGTAACTCAGCTCCTGAGGATCAGAAGCCATCTTCTTACCTGCATAGACACTGCATGCCTATAATGCACATGTCCACATGCAGGCAAAGCACTCATACACTTGAAAGAAAATAAATCTAAAAACCAAAAAAGAAGTGATCAGAGATGAGAAAATCACCTTGGACAGAAAGCTGGGGCCTACTGGACATGAGGGATGTTCCTCTGGGTTATTCAAAAGTGATTCATGTGAGCTAGCACAAAGTATCCACAGGGTTCTCAGGTGACCTGTAAAAAACCTAAAGCCATGGATAAACTAAACCATCCATGGAACTGGTGTTGATTTCCAAAGTCTCTGCTATTGTTTGAAGGTGTGTTCCCACCTAAGCTTACGTTGAATTGTCATTGTCCTTGTGACAGCACTTCAAGGTTGGATCTTGACAGCGTATAAGGACATGCAGGCTCCACCCTCATGAGTAGATGTCATTACCAGAGGGCAAGTTGAATCTCTCTTGTTTCTTGCTTCTCTTTCTCCCTGTGTCCTTCTATCCCTATGATGCCTTCCCTCATGCTATGAGGCAGTAAGAAAGCTCTTGTTAGGCACAGCCTGCCCACCATGCTCTTCCTAGTGTCTAGAATGGTAAACCAATAAATTTCCCACTCTGTGCTATTCTGTTATTACAACAGAGATTGAAATAAACATGTTTCTACTCCTCTCTAGACAATTGCCTCTCTGCAAGAAGAAGCATTCATGGGAGAGTGGTGAGTCTTCCCCACAGTTACCATTGCATAGTGCCCTTATTGTTTCTTCGTCTCATATGGGACAGGAATAGCAGGTATAAGGAGCAACTTTCTCCACTATAAGTTGAAATCATTGTCCTTGCTATCTGTTTTTCTCAAGGCTTAAACTTCTGTCCATGGTTTGTTTGTTTGTTTGTTTGTTTGTTTGTATGGTTGATTTTGTTTGGTTAGGGATATTTTTGTAAGTTTTAGTTTTGGTATTTTGGAGACAGAATCCCACTATGTAACCCAGGCTGCCCTCCAATGCTGGGGCAGCTCCACCTTCCTTTCTTAGCCTCCTGTGCTGAAATTACAATCCTGTTCCACTGACAGGGTCCTTCCTGAGTGGGTGGTACTGGGGATCAGAGATAAAGTTGTAACAAGTGGTCTGGGGAACTCTTGAAAACACTGTGTCTTATCCAACCAAACTTATTAAGTAGTACACCACCCCTGCTCCCCCGGAGGCCATTCTGGCACCCAGAGCCCCAGGTAAGCCCCTACCCATGAACCACCAACACTCCCCAGTACCCACCCAGCCTATCATCAACAATGCCTCCTCTCCTCATCACCATATCCAGGTCCACACCTATGGTGAAAATCCCCTGCACCACCAGAGGCCACATCAGCTCCCAGAACTCCAGGTAACCCCCTGCCCATGAACCACCAACACTCCCCCAGTGCCTGTCCAGGGTATCCTCAACAGTACCTCCTCTTCCCTCCTCTTCCCTATCCTGGCCCACTCCTCTAATCCAGGGCCACTGCTCTACCAGAAGCCACACTGGCCACCAGAACTCCAGCCTCCAAATCTGCTGCTCAACCAGAGGCCACCCGAGGCATCAGAAGTTCAATCCCCAACTCAGATGGAAATTTATACTCAAACACAGACCGATCCAGACAGAAGAATAGGGAAGAATAGGGAAGAAACAGAGACTGAGGAACAAAACACCCATCCAATAAAGACAAACTCAGAAATCAGCACCTACGCCAATAATCACCCCAAACCTAGATGCCTAGACTCCAGTGTAAGAGCACAATCAACAACAGCCAAGCAATATGTCACCACCAGAGCTCAGCTATCCTATGACAGCAAGTGCTGAATATTCCAACACAGCTGAAGCACAAGGAAAAGACCTTAAAACAAACTTTATAAAGATGATAAAGGTCCTTTAAGAGGAAATGAATAAATCCCTTAAAGAAATTGAGGAAAAGACAAAAAAAATGGAGGAAATGAATAAACCCCTTAAAGAAAGCCAAGGAAACAAACAAACAAACAGTTGAAGGAAACTAATAAAACTGCCCAAGACCTGAAAATGGAAATAAACGCAGCAAGGAAAAAACAAAATGAGAAAAATCTGAAATGGAAAGCCTAGGTAAGCAAATAGAAACTACAGATGAAAGCATCACCAAAAGAATACAAGACATGGAAGAAAGAATCTTGGGCATATGACAGAAGAAATAGATTCATCATTCACAGAAAATGTTTTTGACACAAAACATCCAGGAAGTCTGGGACACTATGTAAAGACCAAATCTAAGAATAATAGGATACAAGAAGAAGAGTTCCAGCTCAAAAGTTCAGAAAATATTTTTAGCAAAATCATACAAGAAAATTTTCTTAACTTAAAGAAGGACATGCCTATAAAGGTACAAAAATCTATAGATTGGACAAGAAAAGAAAGTAGCCTTACCATATAATAATCAAAACACTAAACACACAGAACAAAAAAAGAATATTAAAAACTGCAAGGGAAAAAGGCCAAGTAACATATAAAGGCAGACCTATTAGAATTACAACTGACTTTTTCAGTGGAGACACTAAAAGCCAGAAGGGCCTGGACAGACCTCCTGCAGACCCTAAGAGACCACAGATGCCATCCCAGAATACTATGAGCAGGAAAACTTTCAATCACCATAAATGGAAAAAATAAGATATTTCATGATAAAGTCAAATTCAGTCTCTATCCACAAGTCCAGCCCTGCAGAAGATCCTAGAAGAAAAACTCCAACCCAAGGAGGTTAACTACATCCACAAAAACACAGGAGATAAATAATTTTACACCAGCAAAATCCAAAGAAGAGAAACACACACATACACACACACACACACACACACACACACACACACACACACTACCACTGACTACAAGAAAATAACGGGAATTAACAATCATTGGTCATTGATCTCTCTCAATATCAATGGGCTTAATTACCCAATAAAAAGACACAGACTAAGAGAATGGATTAAAAAAAACAGGATCTATCCTTCTGCTGCATAGAAGAAACACATCTCAACTTGAAAGAGAAACAATACCTTAGAGTAAGTATTGGAAAAAGATTTTACAAGCCAATAGACCTAAGACACAAGCTGGTATAGCCATTCTAATATCTAACAAAATATACTTCAAAGTTAATCAAAAGAAATATGGAAAGACACTTTATATTCATCAAATAAAAAATCCACCAAGATGACATTTCAGTTCTTAACATCTATACCCCAAATACAAGGGCACCCACTTTTGGAAAGGAAATACTACTAAAGTTTAAATCACTCATCAACCCTTATACATCAATAGGGGGAAACTTCAATACTCCCCTCTCATCAATGCACAGGTCCTGTAGACAAAAACTAAACAGAGAAATGCTGGAGCTAACAGATGTTATGAACCAAATGGAACTAATAGATATCTACAGAACATTTCACCCAAAAGCAAAAGAATACACCTTCTTCTCAGCACCTTACAGAACATTGTCCAAAATTTACCACATACTCGATCACAAAGCAAGTCTCAACAGATGAAAGAAAGTTGAAACAACCCCCTGTATCCTATCAGACCACCATGGATTAGCGCTGGATTTCAACAACAACAAAAACAACAGAAATCCTATAGCTGAACTGAACAATTCTCTATTGAATGATTACTGGGTCAAGGACAGAAATAAAGAATGAAATTAAAGACTGCCTAGAATTCAACAAAAATGAATGCATAACATACCCAAACTTACAGGATACAATGAAAGTGGTACAAAGAGAAAACTATTAGCACTAAGTGTCCACATAAAGGTATTGGAGCAATCTCATATTAGCAACTTAACAGCACACAGGAATCCTCTATATTAAAAGAAGCAAGCACACCCGAGAGGTAGAAATCAGTAAATGACTAAACTCAGGGATGAAATCAATAAAATAAAAACAACAAGAACAATACAAACAACAAAAGAAACAAGAGCTGGTTCTTTGAGAAAATCAACAAGATACACAAAACCTTATTTAAACTAACTAAATGACAGAAAGAGAATATTCAAATTAACAAAATTAGGAATGAGAAATAAGACATAACAACAGATACCTAGGAAATCCAAAGAACCATTAGGTCATACTTTAAAATCCTGCACTCCACAAAATTGGAAAATCTAAAAGAAATGTATATTTTTTTTAGTAGATACAACTTACCAAAATTAAATCAAGATCAGATAAATGATTTGAAAAACCTATAACCCCTAAGGAAATAGAAGCAGTCATTAAAATTCTCCCAACCAAAAAAGCCCAGGACCAGATGATTTTAATACAAAATTCTACCAGACTTTCAAAGAAGAGCTAACACCAATACTCCTCAAAATATTCCACAAAATAGAAACAAAAGGAACATTGAAAAAAAATCATTTTATGAGGGCATAGTTATCCTGAGTCAACAAAGAAAGAGAATTACTGAACAATTTCTCACAAGAGCATTAATTTAAAAATATTCAATAAAATAATCACAAACCAAATCGAAGAACACATTTAAAAAAATCATCCATCTTGATCAAGTAGACTTCATCCCTACTTCATCAAATAGGCAGGGATGGTCCAATATATGAAAATCTGTCAATGTAGTCCACCACAGAGACTGACTAAAAGAAAAACACCACATGATCATCTAATTAGATACTGGAAAAGCTTTTGACAAAATCCAACTCTCTTCATGATGAGACTTTTAGAGTGATTAGAGATTAAAAAAAGACATATCTAAACATAATAAAGGAAATATCCAGCAAGCCTATAGCCAACATCAAATTTAATGGAGAGAAACTCAAAGCAATTCCATTAAAATCAGGAATGATATAAGGCTGTCCACTCTGTATCTATTCAATATAGTCCTTGAAGTTCTAGCTAGAGCAATATGACAACTGTAGGAGTACACAGGGACACAAATTGCAAAGGAAAATGTCAAAATTTGTTATTTGTAGATAATATGATAGTATATACATAAGTGATCCCAAAAAGTTCACCAGAGAACTCCTGCAGCTGATAAACACCTTTAGTGAAGAGGCTGGACATCTGATTAACCAAAATAAAATAAAATAAAAAATAAATCAGTAGTCTTCCTATAAACAAAAGACAAATGGGCTAAGAATGAAATCAGGGAAATAACACCATACACAATAGCTACAAATAGTATAAAATATCTTGAAGTAACTCTAATCAAGCAAGTTAAAGACTTGTATGATAAAAATTTCAATTCTTTAAAGAAAGAATTTGAAGAAGATATCAAAAGTTGGAAATATCTCCCATGCTCATGGATTGGTAGGATCAACATAGTAAAAATAGCCATCCTACCAAAAGCAATCTACAGATTCAATGTAATCTCCATCAAATTCCAACACAATTCTTTACAGACCTTGAAATAAAAATACTCAACTTTATACAGAAAAACAAAAAACCTAGTATACTTAAAACAATTCTGTACAATAAACAAAAAATCTGGCAGTATCCCCATTCCTGATTTCAAGCTGTACTACAGAGATATTATAATAAAAACCACATGGTATTGGAATAAAAACATACAGGTGGATCAATGAAACCAAATCGAAGAATTAGACATAAATACATACAGCTATGGCCACCTGATTTTTGATAAAGAAGCCAGAAAGATGCAATGGAAAAAAGAATGAATCTTCAACAAATGGTGCTATTCTAACTAGATATCAGCATGCAGAAGAATTCAAATAGATCACCCTCCATAAAAATCAAGTCCAAGTGGGTCAAATACCTCAACATAAAACCAGATACACTGAATCTAATAGAAGAGAAAGTGGGGAATATCCTTGAATGCACTGGCACAGGAGATAACTTCCTGAACAGAGAACTGAGACCACCAGGACTGAGACCTCAGGAAACTGAAAAGGTTCTATAAAGCAAAGGATACCATCAAAAGGACAAAATGGCAGCCCACATAATGGGAAATATTTCACCAACTCCACATCTGACAGAGGGCTAATATCCAAAACATATTAAGAACTCAAAACAATAGATAGTCATCAACATAGCAAATAATCCAATTTAAAAATTGAATACAGATGTAGACATAGAATCCTTAACAAAGAAATCTCAAATGGCTGAGAAACACTTTTAAAATGTTCAACACCATTAGCTATCAGGGAGATGCAAATCAAAACTACTTTGAGATTCCATCTTACACTTGTCAAAATGTCTAAGATCACTAACACAAGTGACAGCTCATGCTAGTGATGATGTGGATAAGGGAAACACTCCTCCATTGCTGATGGGAGTGCAAACTTGTAGAGCCACTGTGGAAATCAATACAGAGTTATCTCAGAAAATTGGTAATTGAGCTACCTCAAGACTCAGCTATATCATTCTTGGAAGCTCTACCATACCACAAGGACACTTGCTCAACTATGCTCATATCAGCTTTATTCATAATAGCCAGAACCTAGAAACAACTAGATGCCCCTCAACCAAAGAATGGATGAATAAAAGGTGGTATATTTACACAAGGGAGTATTACTCAGCTGCTAAAAACAAGTACATCATTAAATTTGCAGGCAAATGGATGGATCTAGAAAAAAAATCATCCTGAGTAAGGTAACCCAGAATCAGAAATACAAACATGATATGTACTCACTCATAAGTGGATATTAGCTGTTAAGTAAAGTATAATCATGCTACAATCCACAGACCCAAAGAGGTTAAGTAACAAGGAGGGATCAAGGGGGAATGCATGGAACTCCCTGGGAATGGGAAATAGAATAGATTTGAGGGTGGATTAGAGGTATGTGGGAGAGAGTCCTAGGAGAGACAGCTGGAATTGATGGGCATTTGTGTGTGGGGGTGATATAGAAACCTAATATAGTGGAAACTCCCTAGAGTCTGCAAGAGTGATTCCAGCAAAGTCTCCTAGTAAAGGAAGACAAGGAGCCCAAACTGGCCATTTCTATAACCAGGCAAGGCTCCCAGCAGTGAGACTGGGACATCAGCCAAGTCACAAAGCCCTTTATCTACATTATGGCCTGCCTGCAAGATACGCTGGGGTAATGGTGTTGTAGAACTTGTGGGAGTGGCCAGCCAATGACTGGTCCAACCTGAGACCCACACCATGAGAGAGAGCCCACATCTGACACTATTTGGATGGCCAAAAACCAGAGACCCAGGAGAGAACCAAATGTGACTGACAGAAAAAAAAGGTCAATGGAATAATTCCAAATGATATTCTGCTATACTCATAGATTGGTGCCTAGCCCAATTGTCATCAGAAAGGAACCATTCAGGAATTTATGGGAGCAGATGCAGAGACCCACAGCCAGACATGGGGCACAGCATGGGAACCCCACAGAAGTGGAGGAGGAAAAGTTGTAGGAACCAGAGGGGTTGAGGACACCATGAAAACAAGACCCACAGAATTATCTAAGCAGGGCTCGTAGGGGCTACCAGAGACTGAAGTAGCAATCATGGAGTCTACATGGGTTTGAGCTAGATCCTCTGCATATATGATATGGTTGTGTAGCTTAGTATTCTTAAAGGACTCCTAATAGTGGAAGTAGGAAGTATCTTTGATGCTTTTGCCTGTGCTTGGGACCCTTTCCCTCCTACTGTGTTGCCTTGTCCAGTCTTGATATGAGGATTTGTGCTTAGCCTTAATGTAAGTTGTTATTCCATGCTCTGTTGATATTCCTGAAAAGCCTGCTATTTCTTTTTTTAAGGGAAACAGAGGAGCAGGAGATCTTGGGTAGAGGAGAGTGGGGGACTAGGAGAAATGGAGGTAGGGGAAACATTGGTAAAGTATAAAATGTAGGTAAAGAATAAAAGTGAAAAATATTTTTTAAAAAGGTACACAATCTTACATACTGTTTCCAAGAGAGAAATGGCACAACATAAACTATCATACAATGGGAACAAAAATCATCAAGAAGCAAATCAAGTAATGTTGTACAAGGGAAACACGACATGTCAAGAGCATTACAGATTGAGCACACAGTAGCCTTGGGACTGATAAATTATACTCTCTTTAGTGGGAAAAAAACCAAGTTCCCAGGAATTGAAACATTTATTTCTTCAAGGCTCAGGCCTCAGCCCCAGACTCGCTGTGTAAGTCTATTCCTGAGCAAAGACACAGAACTAAGTTCCCTTTGCCTTTCATCAGGGCCTCTGAGAGAGCTTTGGATCAATCCAGTTCTCAGCACACCACCAAAGCTCTCCCACAATCACCAAGTTTGTTTGCTTGAGCTCTCATTTAGTTTGGGTTTATGAGACAAAAATCTCTGTATGTATGTAGCTGGAGTTTTCTCCAGTCCCAGCCGGGCTGACAGCCACTCAGACCCAAGTAAATCCACAGAGACTTATATTACTTATAAACTGTTTGGCCATGGCAGGCTCCTTGCTATCCAGTTCTTATATTTTAACTTAACCCATTTCTATCAATCTATAAGTTGCCGCATGGCTTGTGGCTTACTGGTATTTTCACATCATGCTTCCTCTGTCTCTGACTGGTGACTCCTGACTCAGCCTTCCTGTTCCCAGAATTCTCCTCTCTGCTTATCCTGCCTAGCCTATACTATACTTCCTGCCTGGCTACTGGCCAATCAGCATTTTATTTATCAATCAATCAGAGCAATACATCACAGCATACAGAACATCCCACAGCACCTCCCCTTTTCTGTCCAATCAAAAAGGAAGGGCTTAACATAGTAAAATTACATAAAACAAAACATTAATCAAGCAAGAATTATAGTTATAATATCTAGTTTATTTATATTTGGCAAAATTAAAGAAGATATTCCATCTATCCTATATTTGTGAGTCTAAGGTTTCATATTTAACTTATTTTTTTTACCATGACTAAGGAAATTATATCTAGTCTTCAACTACATCAAAGACCTCAGAAGGATATAATATTACCTGAGAAACGGGAGAAGGATGCAACCAACTTTTGGGAGTCTTGCAAGAGTAGACAGAGACAGCTGGCAGTCTGAACAGTCCCCCAAAGTTCCTCTGTAAAGATGGGGCATCTGTCTTCAGCCCACAGGACTAGAGTCTCTCAGTCACTTCTCTCTGTGTCCTGTAGAATGTCTGGCAGTTTCCTCTGTGAAGCAAGAACCTGAAGGACCATTTTTGTCAAGCAAAAGTTCAGTGGTTACCTTCCTATGGGTCCTGTATGTCCAGTCTATCAAGCAGTCCAGGCAAGAATAATTTCTTGTCAAAATGGGTATTTTTGCCAAGAAGATAAACTCCACATAGAGCATCTTCAATGCCCATCCTCCTCTCAGAAGTAAATCAATGTTGCCAGGAGCAGACATGTCTCACTGTCCAGAAAATGTAAATTTTTAAAACATTTTAAATGCCATATTCTGTAGGTCTTTGAAGTGTTTGAAGATTATCTACCTAATTTAATTATATCTGTGTATACCTAGAAAACTTAACATGACTATAAGCTTGACTATCATAGAAGACTAATTATTAATCTGTATTTTTAATTATCCATTACAAACTAAATGAGTTATATAAACATAATGCCTTAAATGAGAGTAGAAATATATATACAGTATAACAAAATTAACTTTAAATTTGTATCAATAAACTAAAATCCATAACAATGTAAAACATTTCAAACAAGTTGTTCTTTAAAAGTAGGTTCAATAATCTACCCCTTTTATCCTATCATATCTATATCCTATATATCTATACCATATCCCCCATTCTTCTTTTAGAAAGATTGACTATGACCAATAACAACAACCTAAACAAAGACAAGCATCCATGATCTATTTTTTGGGAATGTGGGTGTAGTTTTCTTGGCTACTTCCTGCTGGATGAGGGTGCTATATTCTTATGGGGACATAAAGAAAATTTTAGGATTATGGAGTAGTTCGTGAGGCTGTATTGTCTGAGCCAGTTGCCTTGAAACCATTCTGGATGTTGGGCCATCTGTGCTATAGTGTCATCAGAGACATTTCAGGGAGTCTTGGCTGCTCAAACCTGATGTATCTTAATCTGGAGCAAATCCATAGCCTCTTGCTTTCTGTGGAAACAAAAACAGAGCCTCCTTTCCAAAGCAACATATCCTTAAATCCAAATTTTGAAGTCAAGATACCTTTAAAATACACATAGTGGTTTAACTCATCAGCCTTTACAATCAAACATCTCTCTTTAGTTAAAAATCCCAAAGACAACACAATCCAGATTCTCTGTGTGATATCCATCTTTATGTGGCTTCTTTTTATATTACTTTTACTTTCTCTTTAAAGACTTTATTTTTAAAACTATTTCTTTATATAATTGTATATATTTCTTTTTGTCTCTCTTGCAAGCCTACATACACTTTTACACACATTGTAAACTATTCCATCTGAATCTGTCTTATTGTGAACCTCTTGCTTTAAACTGCAGCATTTTCTGCCTACCTCAGCTTCCCAACATGGCAGTGGTACGTTTGACACCAGCTGTGGGTCTGGAAGCTGTGTACCATCAACTCTCAAAAGCAATGGGACTATGGTTTTATCAAAGCAGTGTATAGCCCAGAAATCTTTTTTTCTTTTTTGGTCTATACTAGCAAAGGCTAAATCTTCCACGCAGCATAATGTGCAGCTTACAGACGCCTCATTCCCGCCATGTTGCAGGTCAACCTGCATGCCACAAACCCACCATAGAGTAGCTCAAGCCCTCATGTTGTAATGCTTGTCACCCACATGAGACACGAAGCATGAACTTAGGTGGAAACTCAAGCCATTGGGTATCATTTGTGGCTGAATTTTTCTCCAGTCCCACCTAAGCCCGCAGCCACTCAGACCCAAGTAAACCCACAGAGACTTATATTACTTATAAACTGTTTGGCCATGGCAGGCTCCTTGCTATCCAGTTCTTATATTTTAACTTAGCCCATTTCTATCAATCTGTTAGTTGCCACATGGCTTGTGGCTTACCAGCACTTTCACATCATGCTTCCTCTGTCTCTGACTGGTGACTCCTGATGCAGCCTTACTGTTCCCAGAATTCTCCTCTCTGCTTATCCTGCCTAGCCTATACTATACTGCCTGCCTGGCTACTGGCCAATCAGCATTTTATTTATCAATCAATCAGAGCAATACATCACAGCATACAGAACATCCCACAGCATATGTACAATTTAGCTGAAATTTTCCCTGTAAACTTTGCTGCCTCAAACTCTTAATTCTGCTGCTGTCTCAGCCACCCAAGTGCTAGAATAATATGTGTGAGACACCATTCCTAGATTTTGTCAGTCCTTGAGTGAGAAGTCCAATGTTAAGATGTCATCAGATTTAATTCTTCATGAACATTCTCCCTCTTACTTTAAATCCAGTACTTCCTCTGAGGTGGGTAAGGTCAAAAGCACTGGGCCATGCCTTAAGCAAACAAAGAACTGTGACATGCATAGAGGGCACTCTGGCCAGGGGAAACCACAAGCTCCAGACCAAAAGATGACATGCAGTCCAGAACCAACCAGGAAACACCATGGCAGCTGGAAACAGAGCCTGCCAAAAAGTACACACATAAATACCTCAGCCCTTTGTTTAATAATGAGATTGCTTGCATTCTCCCAGAGCCTGTGCTATTGGTTCTATGTCTGTCCACCCACTGCCTCCAGGGATTAGAGACAGCAGGATCCCAGCTGCAGAGCCAGCAACATTCTGGTGCCCACATGGACTGTATGGACCCCTTACTATGGCTCGCTCTCTGAGTCCTCCTTAACTTGCTCTGTTGGGCATTTTTCTTTTTTTTTTTTTTTTGCTGGCTGGCTTGCTGTCCTGATTCCCACTGTGACTCAGCATTGTGATAGGCCCCCTTCAGCTGATTCCCAGTGAGTAGATTCCTCTTCTCAGTTCTTTGTTCTTCTTCCCTTAACTAGTGAGTGTTTCTCTCTCTCTCTCTCTCTCTCTCTCTCTCCTCTCTTCTTTTCCTTCCCTTGCTTATCTTTAGGGCACATACTGTTTATTATCATTTCGTCCCGGCATTTCCACATAAGGGCTGGCCACCAGGAAACAGAATCAAGAACTGACCTCCCAAATGGTCTTTTCTCTCCAGAGACACCGTGTGAGGAGTCCCTCACAAACCACTTGTACTCAGTTCACAAACACAAGCCTCTTCTTTCATTTCTGGCCCAAGACTTCATGAGGGACCTTCCGTGGCTCTGAACCAACTGAAGTTTCCTGCCTGGGGCTACTTTCCAGGAGAAACTGAAGGGGCCTCTGCCCACTGGAGGGACCCTGACATCCCCTTTGGGGTGTAGTTAAAGGTTGTTAGTCTGTTAATCTATTCTTGAATCTGGTTACATGACTACCAGATACGAGCCATAAGGGTGGTGGCCAATATCTGAAACTCCGGTCAGGCTTCTGGGTACCCCCTGCAGGAATGCCCTGCTCCCTCCCCTGAGGGGAGTGGGAACATCTCTCTCATGGTACACCAGTTCCCTTAGTCCTATTGTTCAACTGTCTGTCATCTCCCACCTTCCCTGCCCACCCTTGTTCTGCTCTAGTCCCGCCTAGCATTGTCCCATTGCCGGTCTTTCCCAGTCCCGTACACCTCTGAGCACAGGGAAATGCCAGCACCCTGCCCAGCTGTGACTTCCTGTGCCAGCCTGTTCGGGGTGCTGTGAGTGACCATGGGGAGCCGCAGAAGCCTGTGCACCCAAGCCATGGAGAGTTGCTGTGGTTGTCAGCCCTGTAGCATGGCCCAGTACCCCAACTGCGATCTGCCCAAGCTGCGGGGAGCCACAGTGGCTGTTTGGGCATCTTCGTGGTGGCACAGCAACGCCCCAAGCCATGGGGAGCTGTAGCCACTCTGATCAGGGCACCAGAGTCACGATCCATGTACCCCAGGGGAAACAAGACTTGGGAGATAGCTGCGGGGGATGGCAGGGGCCAGGCATAACAAAGGCAGCCATGCGCATTCCCACCCTGCCCATCAGGCAGCAGCTCACATGCATTGTCCTGTCCCTGTCCATTTTGAGATAATCCTACCTATCAGGCCAGACCAAATGTAGGCTGTCCTGCCCTTTCTCCCCCATCCCCCTCACCCACAGATAAGCCTGCATGCTGTTTCCACCCTGCTATGCCAGGGGCACTGGAGAAGGCAGGTCTGCCTAAACCCTGAGCGCTTTCTCCCACTGCCCAGTCCCAGAAGCGGAGAGAAGGCAAGTCTGCCTGAACCCCTGAACCCCGAGCACTCTCTTCCACCTGCCTGGTCATGGAGGCAGAGAGAAGGTGGGTCTGCCTGCAATCTGACCAGTCTCTCCTGCCTGCGGTCTATGCTCAGAAGAGAAGGCAGGTTCCTCCCGCCCAGTCTCCAGGGATAAGGCAGCTGCCACTGTGATCAGGAAAGGGCTTCTCATCCCAGGCTGCTGCACCCTTTTTACTCCCCTGTACAGGAAGCACCCGGTTCAGGGGCCGGGGCTGCAATCAGGTGAGAGCAGAGCTCCCAGTTCCTGGGCTGCTACAGTCTTTTACTCCTATGCTTCAGAAGCATCTGGCCCCACTCAGTAGCTGTGGCTTTTAACTCCTGCTGACAGCTATCTCAAGGATACTCCCAGGAGAGTGCAATTTTACCCTCCCTTTAACTAACAATGGGTAATTTTCCTGCAACCATGAAAGAACCTCAGATATTATCACTTAAAGCTCTTTTACAGACCAGGGATATTCACATCAAGCATGCAAACCTGGCTAGTTTTTGGGCTGAAGCCTCTGCCATAGCACCCTAGATATCTCCTGACAATATCTGGGATCCTTCCCTTTGGATGTGTGTTTTATTCCTAGCCAGAAAAAGAGATGTTCAGGAAGGGAAATCTCCACATGTATCATTCATACCTATTTTATTAGACATTATAGCTTGTATAAAAGAAGGTGCCATGATGTTCTTAAAGCTTTTAATGACCCCTGTAAAACACAAATGATGAATACCCTGTCACTTGACTTCCCACATCCATATAGAGAGCCAGATTCAGAGGATAAGGACAACCCATTAAAGAAATCTCCTAAACTATCCCCTCCCACCTCACCTCCCAAAGAAGAAAGTCTCCATCCTTGGGCAGACCTACCTTCATCCTCACGCCCTGAAGAGCGTCACAGTGATTCTCTTAAGGCAATACCACCTCAGTAACTAAAGCCTGCCCACCCCAGTACCTGAGAGCCCCTTATGCAAGCTCCAACAATAAAGTATCACTCTACTAATCCTTTTGCCCTTCCAGTTAATGTAGATCCTAATGCAGCCACCCAGGCCTGGGTGCCCACCCCTCTTACAGATCTGTCTTTGATTCATAAAGTCATTAATGAATCAGGTCCTGACTTGACATATTTTAAACAGATGCTGAGACAATGGACAATGCATTTACAAACCTATCATGATTGGTCCCATTTAATGAAAGCTGTATTGGACCCCACAGCTTTTCTTAATTGGTGTACAGCTTATGAAGAACAAACTGAAACAGAGGCATGCCTAAATATTCAATATAATATTGCTATATCCTTAGACATGCTGACTAGCAGGGGCCAATATGTTAATCCCATGACCTAAGCCCAAAATTGGCCTGCACGCCTGTTTTCAGCAGGTCTCTGAACTTGCATTTAAAGCCTTGAAATCCCACATTGCTTGGGATCTGACTGCATACTTTGGTAATCTGATACGGTAGCCAGGGAATTGTTTACTGACTTCTTAGCCCGAGTCAATGAGACAGTGGAGAAATGGATTGATCCTAGCCTGACCAGGGAGATGATCATTAAGCAATTGACATCAGAAGGGCTTCATGCCCCTACCCACAATGCAATTGTGGCAGTGCATAATGAGGACATCCATAAGTAGGTGATTGCTACTCATGATCTTGAAACCCAGGTAGGACCCATAGCTGCTTTTACAGCCTCCCTCAATGCACTATTAGCTTCCAAAGATAAGGATCATGGGAAATCCCCTCCCTACCCACTTGACCATTCTTGCTGGGGCTGTGGTCAGTCAGGTCACCTTCATAGAGACTGTCCTAAAGCTAGGCCCAAGACTAAATGCTCCAAATGCCAAAAAGGCTTTCATTGGGTACATGATTATAGGAGCTCTCCACAAGTTCCTTTAAACTCGAGGAGAGGCATCCCACAGCCCAGCAAGTATGAGGGGGGCCCTTCAAACCCAGACTGTTCTGGACGCTTCCAATATTCCCCCATTCTCCCATGATAACTGGATGGCAGACCTGTAGCTAGAGTTTTCCTGCCTTGCCCACAGTCAGGACAAATCTTTGTCACCTGCCAGTCCCACAGCCGCTCAGACCCAACCAAGTAAACACAGAGACTTACATTGCTTACAAACTGTATGGCCATGGCAGACTTCTTGCTAACTGTTCTTATAGCTTAAATTAATCCATTTCCATAAATCTATACCTTGCCACATGGCTGGTGGCTTACCGGTGTCTTCACATACTGCTGGTCATGGCGGCGGCTGGCAGTGTCTCTCTGCCTCAGCCTTCCGCTTCCCAGAATTCTCCTCTCTCCTTGTCCCACCTACTTCCTGCCTGGCCACTGGCCAATCAGTGTTTTATTTATTTATTGACCAATCAGAGCAATTTGACATACAGACCATCCCACAGCACAGACCCACCAAGGGACTGGTGGACACAGGGACAGAAGCCACTGCAATATCTCTTCATGATGCCCAAGCCTTCCCACACTGGAAACTTAAAGATGACTCAACCATTACTGGGGTAAGAGGAGATAAGTCTTCTAAAACAACATTTTACCTGGTTCACTGGAAGGATCTTGATGGCAATGAGGGGCGATTTTGCCCTATTGTAGCTGATACACACTGCATGCTTTGGGGTTGCAACCTATTAGAAGAAATGGGAGCTATGCTCACAACAGATGATAAAGCCTTTTATGAGGATATAGTAACACATGATATGACAGGTCAGTCTGGCAGAAATTCTAGCCTTCACCTCCAGTTCTAAGGACCACTGCCCTACACAGAGATATAAATATTCCAAGGCCCACACCATTAAATTGGACATTGCAGAAGCCTGTGTGGGTGGACCAGTGGCCTATTATAGAACTCAAACTATCAGAATTGAAAAAATTAGTTGAAAATTAATTGTCATTGGGCCATATTGAGCCTTCCCACAGTAGATTTAACACCCCCATTTTTGTAATTAAGAAAAAGTTGGGAAAATATTGCTTTCTGCAAGACTTAAGGCAAATCAATGCACAAATGGAAAAAAATGGGTTCCCCTCAAGCAGGGCTACCACAACCAGGTGTTATTCCACCAGGGTGGCATGTTCTTGTAATAAATATTAAAGATTGGTTTTTTTCTCAATATGACTGGCTCCAAAGGACAGAGAATGCTTTGTGTTCACTGTCTGTGAGCCCAATTTTCAAAAACCTGCTTCCAATTATCACTGGAAGGCAGACCCACCAAGGGACTGGTGGACACAAGGAAATTGGCTTAAGCCATTTCCCCCAATTACCAATGAGAACATGAGGCAACTGCTCTCCGTTCTCAAGGGGCATACCTTCCCCCTCTGCAAAAATACAGTTGACAGAGGGGGAGGCAAGGATCTGTTAAAGAGGGCCAGTGAAGTTACCTATAATGCCCCCCTAAGGAGACACGATCCAAATGTTCCCCTGATAGCCCTAGTTTTTTGGATTAAGGGCGGCATATTGGGAGCACTGTGGCAATCAGGCCCCCTAATCTGGATACACCTATCACATTCTGAGTTATCCCATATCACCTCCAGTTTGATATTGTCTTTGAGATAGGCATTAAAGCAAGAGCAACTGCTAGGAGAATCATGGGCCGTGAACCAGACAAGATGGGTCACAAACCTTCTCCCTCCAAAATACTCAGCCCTTATGGGCAGACTCTCTTCCCTTCCAGAAAATAATGACAGGTTTTCCAGGGACCTTACATAACCACTTCCCCTAAGATGAATGTTTGTCATTCTTGTCACTTCTTGAGTTAACTGTAAGCCTATGTACAAATCCTTTGAATATCCCTCTCCCTCAAGTGGCTATTGCCTCGATCCACTCAGCTGGAGCACGAAATTTGGTGAGGGACGCTGAGGTTAAGCAGCACTCTAGACACCCAGTTTCAGTTAGTCAGGGAAGCAGCTCTCTTTATTCATCCCAACATGGGCTTATATACACCTCTAACAGCAGAAGTCAAGGAATGGTTACTCTGTATCTGGAGGCAAACTAGACACCGTTTTCCAAACAGGAAAAACCACAGGGGAACTGATTCCCAGCACCCTCTGGAACCCAACTGCACATTTTCCACACAACTTAACTGGGACAGGACAAAAAAAAAAGGGCATTTAAAATTAAGGCAGCAAACTTACTGCTGCCGACATGTCCTCCCTTTTTATTTTCAAAAGGAACACATCGGCTAGAACAGCCTGTGGAAGATCAGATAGCCCCTGTCTTAGGTCACCTGTTGCAATCTCCAAACATACCCGTCACATGGGCTGCCCTTATGCCCCCTGCCTTAGGTCGCATGAGGACCACAGGAGTTGCCCGTCTCTGGGTACTATCTGTCCAACATTCGTAACCACACTTGTGCAGATTTAGAGGGTGACATGGCCAGAAGGGCTTGCTTGGTTACCTGTTGGTGTCGAATGAACTGGCGTTGCCATCGTCATAGCAGAAATAACCCAATTCCCATACCGCCTGCACAGATTAATAAGAGGGAAACAGACCCTGTCCATCCAGTGATCCACCCAGGAGCTTTAGACATTAATGACCACCAGGTCTGCTCATTTACAGGAACAACTCTAGTTTCGTTAATCCTTACAATGGCATGTACTAACTAAATTGTATAGTTCAAAAATGTTCCATTCCAAGGCCCTCACAAACAAGCATTCAATTCTGCAACCTTGGCCAATGCATTAAAAGCTGCATGAGGGGTTCTACAAACTTCTGACATTCCATAAGCACATAACATATGTTGGCGTATCCACAACATATCTATTTGTTCTTGTAACAATGCTGCTTGCTTAAGCATCAGAATTCCAAAGTGTAATTGTCCCTCAATGTTTGCTGAATGTCCAAGGCACCAGCCACCCTCTCAGATAATGTGTTGATAATGGCAGCCTGTTGAACAGTCTGAGATAATGCAAATCCAGCAGCTCTAGCATCAACAGCAGATGCAGACACAGCTGCAACAATCGTGGCAGTAATGCAAAAGTCTCTTCTTGTCCTCTTCAGTTGCAGCGGAAACTGATCAGAAGGACTCTCCAGAGACATCACTGCAAATGTGGGTATTCTCACAATCACTGCATGGGACCAATTTGCACTCCAGCAATTATTCAAGCTAAAATTTAGAACTGAACAGTTTAGTAGTCCCTCCCCTCCCACATCACCATTCCAAACAACAAAAGGGAAAGGAGCACTTGGAGACCCACAGCATGGGACATGCTGGAACTACCTACAAAGTCTGCCAAAGAAGTATTACTCAGGACTAGGTAATCATGAAAGCTGCCTTTCAGATTCAAGGAGATATCATTGGTATTAATCTTGACAGCTGTACTATTTTTCTCAAAACAAATAGCATTTTTTTAAATTGCAAAGTAATATTTACAAAACCTTCTTAGAGTTTTACATTGCTGGCAGCAGTACCAATTGTCCAATTAGAAGAAAATACAGCAGGAAAAACAGGGATATCAATACTCACAGGCAGTAACACAGGTGGATTTCTTACTAAGCTCCAAAATGGCTCAGCTTCTCCCTGAGGCATCATCATTTTTAAAGTTAAAGGAACATGCTCCCAGACCACCTGTCCAGCTTGATTCTGAGTTTCAATGACTGGATATGTTTCATGCCACACCACCACCACCCCCCTTTTTTTTGCCTATATCTGTCCTCTGATTCTTTTTCCTCCCCTATCCAATGAGGATTTCTTGGTGGGGGTTGAGACAATACAGGCGCAGAAGGTGCTGACTGTGCTTTCACTTTTGCAGGGCGCAATTTCTGTTGTAGTTCCTCTATCTCTTTTTCTAGCTACTCTTCCTCCTCTACTAAATCTGACACAGAGGCAAGTTCATCATCTTCTTCCTCATCCATTAAATCTTTCACAAATATCCTTATATGCTCTTTACAGGGGACCTCGACCTCTTGCTTTTCCCCTTTCAAAGATTCATTCATCTCCGCCTCCTGAGCGTTAGCAAATGCTTGCTGGCACTCAGAAAGTCGCTCTTTCACTTTCACTTTATCAGTCAGAAGAGCATCTTTCGCAAGTCTCCATAGAGAAAATGCAGCTGTAGGAAATTTATCTGCACCCTTCTCTTGAAACATCTTTTGTAAATCTCTTTTTACTTGTTCCCAATCTGAAATATTCAGACCTCCTCCCGTCAGAAACCAAGGACTTGCTTCATCTATGGTGTCCACAAATGTGAGTGCGGTGCTAGACTTAATTCCTGTTCCTTGCTTACTTAACTTAATTCCTATTCCTTGCTTTCTTAACTTAATTACTGTTCCTCAGTGGCCAACTGAGCTTTTGCAGTAGAATTACCCCTGGTACATACCAATGTTTCAATCCTCCACCCTCCTTTTAGGATGAGCCTTGTTCGCCAGATTTCGTGCTCCACGCAGCTGGAGCACGAAATCTGGCGAGGGACGCAGAGGTTAAACAGCACTCTAGACACCCAGTTTCAGTTCGTCAGGGAAGCCGCTCTCTTTATTCATCCCAACATGGGCTTATATACCCCTCTAACAGCAGAAGTCAAGGAATGGTTACTCTGTATCCGGAGGCAAGCCAGACACTGTTTTCCAAACAGGAAAAACCATAGGGGAACTAATTCCCAGCACCCTCTGGAACCCAACTGCACATTTTCCACACAAACAACTTAACTGGGATAGGACCAAAAAAGGGCATTTAAAATTAAGGCAGCAAACTTACTGCTGCCGACAGCTATAGCTTTTACAGATGTCAATAAGACCAATTTTGGCTTAATACTAACCATGCATTGTTGCGGTAATGCCCGCGCTACAGCCACCCATTCACCATATCCGAGTGAGGGGCTGTGGATTAAAAAATAGAGACAAGCCGGGCGGTGGTGGTGCACGCCTTTAATCCCAGCACTCAGGAGACAGAGCCAGGCGGATCTCTGTGAGTTTGAGGCCAGCCTGGGCTACCAAGTGAGCTCCAGGAAAGGCGCAAAGCTACGCAGAGAAACCCTGTCTCGAAAACCAAAAAAAAAAAAAAAAGAGAGAGAGACAAAAAACAGCGAGTCATTTGCCACAGCAGAATGCTGGATGCCATTTATTGAAAGAGGAAGGAAATCTTAAATACAGGCTTACAGCACAATGGAGGAACCCTGGAGGGCAGAAATTCTGTACCGAATGTTCTACATTCTTGCATCTAAGCTGTTTACACCAAATGCAGGATACAGGAACAAAGAACCTCCAGTGAGCGTTCAGGAAGAAGGAAACCAGCAGGCAATCAGCATAGGGAGGCATCTGGTCAAGGTCAGCAAGCAGGCAACAGTTTACTCAATATTGGTAGGCCAGGGCCCTACAATGCATAATGCTAAAGAAATAACTCATGCTTAGCTCAACCCAGGCTCCGTTCAATTGGGAGAACTCCTGGCCATCCTTAAACTACTGGAGTTGAGCCAATCAGTACCCATAAACATTTTTTTCAGACAGCTGATATGCTACCCAGGCATGTAAGCTGTTGTCCTTTGCTAAACTAAAAACCCTTAAAGATCCCATATCCATGACCATGAATGCAATACAAGACATGCTAGAGAATAGGAGGCATTCCTGGTATATATCTCATATTCAATCATACTCGGGATTGCCAGGAATGCTGGCTGCTGGCAATCACAGTGTAGATAAAGTAATCATGACATTGTCACTGCCAGTGCTGGAGCAGGCCAGGTGCTTATACCTACAGTCCCACCTGTCACCTCATAACCCCATAAACTTCTGCCTGACTTGCTCCCGTCAAGATTTAAGTTCCTAGCATGAATTTGCACTACCTGTGCTCCCCTAGCTCCCCCAGGACCACTAATAGAGCAGAAATTAACCCCAAGGGCCTAATGCCCAATGTACTCTGGCCAATGGATATTACTCATCATTCCCCCTTAGGCAACTTAAAAGATATACATGTAATAGTAGATGCATACTCATTTACCTTTGCTCTAGCACAGACTGAGGAAAAAGCCTCCTAGACAATCAAGGCATTAAAAACCACTATGATGGTCATGGGAGTGCCTTGGAGCATATAAACAGATGATGACCCAGAATACACCTCTCAACAGTTTAAGGATTTTCTTAGGGAATGAAAAATAGAGCACACCACAGGTATTCCATATAACTCCCAAGGACAGGCAATTGTAGAAAGAACAAACCTCTCACTAAAGGATGACTTACAAAAAATACCCAAGAAACTGAAGAGGGATCCACATTTGACCCTGGTGGAAGATCTGTTTAAGAGAAACTTTCCTGTCTTTTGATGATAAAGGCCTGATTCCAGCCTATAAGCATTGGGCCTCTCTCCCCAGAGAAACACCACTCCCTCTAGTCAAATGGAGAGACCCTATATCTAATCTCTGGCAATCTCCTCCTCCTTTGTTAACATGTGGGTGAGGATATGCTTGTGTGTTTCCACAGGGTCAAGCTAAACCAATATGGGTGCCAATCAGGGACATAAGGCCTGCTACAAATCAAGAAAATCTTGAAGAGGACCTCTCCCTTTGCTGCCTGTCCTACTACTGATCCTGCCAACAATTGTTCAGGCCAAATATCTATGAGAGTTAGTCTCTGCCCCACCTATTCCAATGCCTGTTGCAGTAACTGCCCCTACTTTTCCAAGAATTTATACAACAAACAAAATCTTGGGCCTTCCTTATGCCCAATTTCAAGGCCCTTTTAATTATTCATTTGGATTTTATTGAAATACTTATTAACTGGGATTATTGCCTTCCTGATTTTGTACCCCACCCCCTTTATGGAAAGGCTAACATGGAGCTTTGGATCCAGATGCCAGAGGATACCTTTTTTTTTTTTAATGATACCATCTCTGTTTCTGACAGAGTTACAAATGATCTTTATGTTGTCATATGAAATCATTTTGCCCTCTCTGCCACCCCTGTATGCATAAAGACTCCCCCCCCCTTTTCTTCATCTTAACCAATTCCTCCATGCCAATGCTAAGTTGCACTTGAGACCTTTGTAAGCTGGGACCCTGCTAGAATCCTGAGGAGGCCTCATGGGCAGTAGTGGTACATCTCTCTTCTTTCCTTTCGGTACCTTTGACCAATGTAACACATTTCCATAGGGTAAAATTGATGGAACAAACCAGAATAAAAAGAAACTTTGGAATAACAGCAGCCATGACAGCCACTATTCTTCTTGCTGTGGGAGGTGGTGCAGTCGCCACAGCCTCCCTAGTTCAAATGGAAGCTACTGTCTCTACCTTAATAAGGCCATAGAAGAGTCAGCCCAAGTATTAAGTACTCAACAGCTAATTAATTCCCATTTCCAGTCAGCTATACTCAATTTACAGCAACAACTAGATTTATTAGCTGAAGAAATCCAGACATTAAGATGGCTGGTAAGAGGAAACTGTGATCCCTGATTTTCCTCCTTTTGTTTAACCCCTTACTTGGTCTTGAATATGACACAAGCCAGGAGTAAATTAAGAGAAATTATATTGGGATCGTGGAGCAAAGAGTTCTTAAACCTTTTGGTACAACTCTCTAATGAAATCTTAAGCCTGAATTCCACGTGTGTGAAACCATTGAAGGTGTCTACAACATTCTTTGCTCAAATTTGAGATCACATAAAATCAGTTCTAGACCCCTTAAAAATTATAGCATGGGGAATGATGTTCTTAGTAATTCTGTTGCTTAAGTGTTTTGTACAACATGTTTCCCAGCAACACCATGTCAACAAAATGACCCTACAACTGCTAATGGCTCTGGAACACCCTGGTCATCATCCCCCTAAGGAAGTAATAAGCTCACAGAAATTCATGATGCCTCTGTCTGATGCCTCTGTCTAATGCTCTTGCACCCTAGGCACTTTCCAAGGGAACCACCCTCCAAGGGCTGGTAGCCAAAGATGGATAAGAGCCTGTTAGGCAGGCCAACCTAAGAGAGGCACAGTCACCATTTTGGCGGACCCCTGAGGTGGGGACAACAAGATAAGAGCAAAGAACCCTAATTCCCACTAGCAGCCACAAAATAAACAAAAAGAGTGAAATGAGGTGGGTAAGGCCAAAAGCACTGGGCCATGTCTTAAGCAATCAAAGAACTGTGACATGCACAGAGAGCACTCTGGTTAGGGGAAACCTGACCCACAAGCTCCAGACCAAAAGATAATGACATGCAGTCCAGAGCCAACCAGGAAGCACCACGGCAGCTGGAAGCCAAGCCTGCCAAAAAGTACACACATAAATACCTCAGCCCTTTGTTTAATAAACGAGATTGCTTGTAATTTCCCAGAGCCTGTGCCATTGGTTCTGCATCTGCCCACCCATTGTCCTCAGGATCAGAGACAGCGGAATCCCAGCTGTAGAGCCAGCAACATTCCTCCTTTGTTTTCATACGGCCTTTGCATTTCACATGTCCATGGAGGGGTGGAAGATGGGAAACAAACTCATCCCTTCTTATGATTGTGAAGGGACCACCCTCACAATCTTATAAGCTTGACACCTCTCAAAGGCCCAGGTATATACACTATCACACCGGGTGCCACAGCTCCAGCTGTGAAAAGGAAAAAGAGCCCACAATTTTGTCAATAGCAATCTGTAACAACCTTCATTCAAAATCTGAAAATTGTGTACTCTTTCATCTTAATTATATAGTTAAAAGTTTTACAGAAGCCTCCTTGGGATTAACACAAATTGAGGAACACTGCCCTGATGGACAGATGCTAAAAAATGGAGGCCCTTATTAATTTCAGATAATGAATCTAACTGTTAAACTAGTCTTTGACAAGAAAAGAAAATTTAGGTCACTTAGAAAGGAATTAAGTCTTCTCAAAACCTCAGAGAACTACATCCATGAAATCTTAACAATGTGGTCACCTAAGCACGATTTGCTCAGTTTTTCAGTGACAACACCAACTGACATCCCAATTTGGGTGGGGGAAATCTCAAAAGGCCCCACCCCAGATGAAGAACTATAAAGCATAATGACCACTGAGAATGGGAGAATCTGTCTTCTCTGAGGATGAGACTCCAGATAGGTTGTCCAATCTCAAGTGGCAGGTCTAAACATATGCAAAAAGGAGTAAATCCAAATGTGCTCAGCAGGTTGTGTGTGTGTGTGTGTGTGTGTGTGTGTGTGTGTAGGAAACATGGGAGGAATTGGAAGGAGAGCAGAGGAGTGGAAATGGTATTCATGTACGAAATCTTCAAAACTCAAATAAAACAAGTGATAAATGTAAAAGAAGAAGGAAGAGGAAGAAAGCCAACAAATGGCACTTTCAGAAAACAAAAAAAGGTGAATTACTGAATTGTCTGGAAATGAAGCACAGATAATGTGTTTTAGGATAGCTGATCCAAATCATTTTAAACAAGATCAGTGTCAATGCTATTTCCATATTTCTGCCATTCTAATCACATACCTGTTTCAGCCTCTGATCAATTGAATCCAGCCATCCTTGGCAAATTTCAGCACTTTTACTGTTTATAAACAACTATACACTTGTTTATAAATGGACTTTCACAGTAGTGATAGAAGCAAATACTTGATGACATTTGAGAATATATATTGCAGTTGACTTTCAGATGAATGGTGGGGCTGCCATTATCCCATGAACTAAAGTTGGTGGAGAATGAGGTCCAATGGCAGGAATGGTTTGTTATGTCCTCCATAACATAATGATCAAACATGCTGCAAGAAGGTTTAGGAACAGACGTTCACAGAACTTCATGAGGGGAATCTCAAGGTACTAAGATGGTGCTTGCCGGTTGCTTGCTCTGCTCCCACTTTGTGACTACCTCAATCATATTCTACGGTTTTGCACAATATTTCCACTTCTAATCATGTCCTGTTATAGTTTCTATCACTTCCTAGTAATGGCACCAAACTATGAATCTATTAGTGGACTGATTCATTGGTCAGGTCAGAGACCTCATGACCCAGTCACTTTTCAATGATTGTCCATCCACAAGTTTGAATCAAAGAAATACACATGATTTTAATGAACACTTCATACCCAAGCCAAAAGAAGCAGTTTCTAAGTAGTTTGTTGTCAAACAGTTCTCACAGACTAATTCCATTATAAAAAGAGTACCAGCATATGCAAAGGCACTAAGGTATGAATAGTAACAGGTTCACTAAGCTGCAGGTGCTGAACCACTCCTTAAATGTACCTTTAGATTTGCAGCAGCCAGTAAAGACCCTAAAAAAATCAGTTGTGGTCACCAAATATGAGAGTATGCCTCTATATTTACACAAGTGAAGTTAAATTATTTTTTTCCAAATATTTATTTTCCAAATATTTGTACCTGGATTTTCAGGTACTATTAGAAAGAGTATATGATCTAAGGCATTTCACCAATAGAATTCATTAAACTGAATACATTCAAATTTTTTACTTTAGAACAAATGCAAAATGTGGAGTGTGCATGAGCTTCAGTATAAGAGTATTAACTATAACATGCACACTTGTGAATACCCAATTCGAATTTTTAATGATTAATTGGTAATTTCAGTAATCAAAAGCCTGGGGTCCTAATCATGAATAAGACAGATAATAAAATATCTTAAGTAAAATGTAGCTGACGACTGGGAAGATGGATCAACTGGTCAAGTGCTTGTGGCACAAGCCTGAGGGCCTGAGTTCAGTTATTGCCACCCACTTTTAAAAAGGATTTCTCAGCAGTGTAATTCCCAGTGCTGAAGTGACAGTGACAGGCGGATGGGGGACTTTCTGGCCAGTCAGTGCAGCCAATCAGTAGGCTCCAGATCCAGTAAAAGACATTGTCTCTGAGAATAAGGTGAACAGTAGTGGAGGAAGATACCTGACTTCTGCCTCTGGCTCACACACACACACACACACACACACACACACACACTTATTCATATGTAAATATATATATGTGTATATATATATGAGTATACTCACTATATATGTATATACTCACATACACATTTACACTCACATTCACATACATACTCATACTCACACACTCATATACATACACACACTCATGCACATACATATACACTCACATACACACTTACACCCACACATTAAAACATATACATTTACACCCACACATTCACACATACTCATATCCACACACATAGTCGCATTTACACACACTCAAATACACTCACAGACATACTCACATATCCTCATAAACATACTCTCTCTCTCACACACACACACACACACAAAAGAAGTAGTTGATTGGTCATTATGTGTATATACAGAGTAAAGAATTATGAGATCAAACAACAGAATAGTGGAAAACAAATAACATCTGGACAAATTACAAGAATACATTTCTAATTTTTCAATGGTTATAAATGGCCAATATCTTCATTAAAAATGCTCACCATCACTAATCACCATGGATTAAAGTCAAAACCACCAAAAAATTATCTCATACCTGTTAAATATTATCAACAAGACAATGAATAATTAAATACTGGCAAGAGTGTGAAGAAAAAAGAACCCTTCCACACTGCTGGTAGGAATCTAGATTATTGCACTCTCTATGAAGATCAGCCTGGAGGCACAAAACAGCCACTCTACTGCCTGGCAACCATATTGCTAGGTACAAAGCCAAAGGGAATGAAATTTATATGACCAGGAGATATCTGCATTGTCACATTTACTGCAATACTAACCACAACAGATAAAACATGGGATCAGACTTCATGTCCATTAATGGATACATAGATTGAAAAGATGATAAGGAACCAGCAAGCTAGTTCACGAGATAATAGCTGAGTTGCCAAGTCTGGCTAGCTGAATTTGATCCCTGAGACCCACTTCAAGTTGTCCTCTGTGTGTGATGGCATGCATGTGCGAGCACACACACATACATTTAATAACAACTTTTACATAAAATGCTAAGAAAATAGCACAGATAGAGAAATCTTCAAGTTCTCATCTAGAAACAGAAAATGGCATGGTGGTTCCCATGGGCTAGAGTAAGTAGCTGCTCAAAAGGAATGCCATCTCAGTTACATAGGATGAATCTACTCTGGAGACACAGCATGGATTGTGGTTACCATGGTTGCTAATACTCTAGACAGATCTTAAATATTCTCCCTTTAACAATATTTACTGTGCAATGATGAATATATTAATTACTTTGACTGTGGTAAACATGTCACAGTGTGTGTGTGTATGTGTGTGTGTGTGTGTGTGTGTGTAAATCATCACATTGTCCACCATATATATACATGTTTTGTTTACTAATTACACCTGTATGAATCTAGAGAAAAATAAAGAAAATAATATTGTCTCTATCTTTTGTAACAAAAAGTTTAGTGATACTAGAAATGAAGATTAAATATACAGTAGAGCAACTTCCTTTGTAAGTCATTTTATTCTGCAAACTAAAATTTAAAAGGCTATAAAAATTTGAATATTATAGAATATTTAACATATATACATATACTATAGAGAAAGAGATTGAAATCATCAGGAAGATTTTTTATAAACCACAAAATCACCCACTCCCATCTCCATGTCTTATATGTAATATATAACACTTATCATCACTTGTGTAGTATCTTCTCATCTGTATTGTTTAGTATGTGTCTCCCTTACTTTTAAATAAGCTTTATAGATATGGAATTTTGTCTTTTCATTGTTATAAGCCAAGTGCCATGCTTACAGTATGTAATCAACAAATATTTTTCAGTGAAATGAGCTATTTTACAGGAAACATTACCATAATTGGATAGATCAATAGCAACATAATAACTTGAAAACAAAGTCAAATTTACTTCCAAGAAGAAAAAAATAGAACAAATGGCTTTACAGCTAAGCCTCTCAGACTTTCAGAGGTACTGGACTGTCCATCGTATGGCTAATTCCACAGAAAAGACAGAAATCATCAGAATTTCTCTGTGGACAAGAGTAGACACAAATACTGTTTGTATAAAACACAATGCACAACAGTATCTGTGTTTTTCTATGAATACTAGATGGAAGAAATCAGTAAAACGAGTCTGGACAGATGGCTCAGCTGTTAAGATCATGTACTATTCTTGAACAGGACTGGAGTTTGGTTCCTAGCACCTACATCAGGCAGCTCGCAACCACCTGTAACTCCAGGGGTTCCTGATGCTTCTGGCTTTTGCAAGCATCAGCACTTACAAGCTCACATACATATGCACTAATTAGAACTAATATATATATTCTAAATCATAAAATGTTTGTGTACAGCTTATTTAATTTTAAATGAGTATTTATTCAGGAAATGCAAGAGTTCTTCAATTTCAAATTATATATAATTATACTGCACTCAATGACAGACTAAAGAAGAAACAATTATTTTTCCAATAAGTATTTTTAAATAAGTGAATAAATGTGCCATAGCCTTGAAAGAACTTTTAGTAACCCAAGATAGAAAAAAGCACATTTAATCATGTATAGTATGCTACAGATATAGTTGTTTAGCCAATTCTTGACTATACTAACACAGTACTGGGAATTGGCAAGTTGAAAGAGTTACCAGAGCCTTTATAGCTAGTATGTGCCCTCACTGGGCCAAGTACAGGAATCTATAAGAAATACTCAAAATTCAGCAACATGACCAGGGATTTTTAGAGAGAGATCAACTATTTGGGAAATGTAGTGTTAGGGACACTGAACTCTCCTGAGGATGTTACAGTAGTTTGTTTGTTTGTTTTTGTTTTACACTGCTTGGGAGGGATAGAATCCAGGACCTCACAATGCTAAATGCTCTATCACTGAACTACGTCCTAAGCTTTAAAGGAGAGTTCTAAATGTACTGTTTGACATCATAGTTCCAAATGAACTATGGTGTGTTTTACATTTAAAAGTCTGATGAGATTGAGGCTTTCTCCTGATATTGTTACTCCAGACTAAACTATTTTTGTCTATAGAGTTTTCAAGCCCACAAAGAAATACCATGGACACCACCACTACCACCCACTGGACCCTGTAACCTACAAGACCCACTCCTCTGCCCAAACCTACCAAACACATCATCCTCTCCTGGCCAACCATCCCCCACAAAATTAGCAGCCCCTGGAGGCACAAGCACTATCTGCACCATTTGGAACAAGAGGTGAGTGACTGGTATCCCAGCTAAATGTCCCCAATCTCTAGACCCTAAACCCCATGGCACATCCCATGCCCCTCCCACTACCATCTCAACCCTAGCAGCCAGCCAGCAGATAAAAGCCCTGCAGGCAGGCTGCTAAACCACTGCTGCTACCCATTGGACCCTGTAACCTACAAGACCCATTCCCCCACCCAAAATCCACTGAACTCATCACCCTCCCTCTGGCCAACCATTCCCTGCAAAATCAGCAGACCCTAGAGGCACAAGCACCACCTCGACCGTTTGGAAGAAGAGCCCCTACACAAGTACCACCTGCACAAGTTGGAAGAAGAGCAGCCTCCCCAGGAACAGCCCTCTCCAGAACAGCAGCATATCCTATAGGCACAAGTGCCACCCACGCCATTAGGGAGAACAGGCACAGGCAAAACCTATGCCAGTTGGAAGAACAGACTCCATAGGCACAAGTCCACAGCAGCCAGAAGAACTAGGCAATATACTGGATCTAGGCACCCAACCCCCCACAAACCTCAGCTGAGACAACCCTGCTTGACCTGACAACCATCCAATCGACAGAAAACTTGACCATTCAGGCCAAAAGAGAATAAAGGAAACAGACAATAAAGGGACAAAAAAACCCATCCCAAAAAGACATTACAAGAATCAACACATGCTCTTATAATTATCCCAAACCCAGAAGGGTAAATGGCAGTGTAAAGAATACATTCAACAACATAAAGAGTAATATGGCACCACTAGAACCTAGTGCTTCTGCAACAACAAGACCTGAACATCCCAATGCATATGAAAGAGGAGAAAATCACCTTAAATAACTTTATGAAGATGATTGAGGCCCTTAAAGAGGAAAGGGAAAAATCCCTTAAAGAAATCAAAGAAAATACAAACAAAAAAAAATGGAAAAATCAATAAATCCCTTAAGGAAAGCTAAGAAAGTCAAGGGGAAAAAAACAAACAGGTGAAGAAAAGAGTTCAAGACTTGAAAATTGAAATAGAAGCAATAAGAAAACACAAACTGGGAGAATCCTGGAAATGGAAAATCTGGGTAAATGAACAGGAACTACAGATGCAAACATAGCCAACAGAATATAAGAGATGGAAGAGAGAATCTCAGACAGTAAAGACACAATACAGGAAACAGATTCATCAGTCAAAGAAAATGTTACATCCAACAAATTCTTAACACAAAACATGCAGGAAATCTGGGACACCATGAAAAGACCAAACCTAAGAATAACAGAGTTAGAAGAAGGAGAAGAATTCTAGCTCAAAGGCACAGAAAACATATTTATTCAACAAAATTATAGAAGAAAATTTTTACTAACATAAAGAAGGGCATGCATATGAAGGTACAAGAAGCTTACAGAACACCAAATAGACTGGAACAAAAAAAAAGTCCCCTTGCCACATAATAATCAAAACAGTAAACATGCAGAATAAGGAAAGAATAGTAAGTGCTGCAAAAGTAAAAGGCCAAGAAACATATAAAGACAGACCTATCAGAGTTACACCCAACTTCTCAATGGAGATGCTGAAAGCGAGAAGGTCCTGGACAGATGTTTTGCAGACACTAGGAGACCATGGATGCCAACCCAGACTACTATACCCAGAAAAACTTTCAGTCACCTTAGACAGAGAAAAGATATTCTATGACAAAACCAGATTTAAACAATACCTATCTACAAAATCAACCCTATAGAAAGTACTAGAAGGAAAACTTCAACTCAAGGATGTTAGCTGCACCCATGGGAACAGAGTCAATAGATAATCTCACACTAGCAAATCCCAAAGAAGGAAAATGAACACACTACCACCAACAACAAAACCAAAAAATAAAATAAAATAACAGGAATTAGAAATCACTAGTCATTAATACCTTTTAATACCAATGGACTCAATTCACCTATAAAAAGACACAGACTAACAGAATGGATACAAAAACAGGATCCATTCTCCTCCTACTGCATACAAGAAATATACATAAACTTAAAACACAAACATTACCTCAGATAAAGGATTGGGGAAAGATTTTCTGTAGCGGTAACGCCTGCATTACCGATACCCATTCACCATGTCCGAGCGAAGGGCTGCGGATTAAAAAATAGAGACAAGAGACAGCGAGTCATTCGTACGATTGGATGTCGAATGCCGTTTATTGAAAGAGGGAAGAAACCTTAAATACATACAGGCTTACAGCACAAATGGAGGAACCCCTGGAGGGCAGAAGTTCGCTGTCAATGGTCTGCATTCCAGACCCAATGTTCTACATTCTTGCATCTAAGTAGTTAACGCCCAAAATGCAGGATACACAAACAAGGAACTTCCCTTAAGCATTCAGAAGGGTGGATACCGGCAGGGAATCTAAATAGGGAGGACATCTGATCGAGGTCAGCAAGCAAGGCCGCAGCCACTCCCAGTCAGGGGCCAGGGCCCATGGCGCCCACAATTTTCCAATCAAATGGACCTAAGAAACAAGCTAGTGTAGATATCCTAATATCTAACAAAATAAACTTCAAACTAAAATTAATGAAAAGAGATGGAGAAGGACATTTCATATTCATCACAGGAAAAATTCATCAAGATAAAATCTCAATTCTGAACATCTATGCCCTAAATACAAGGTCATCCACATTTGTAAAAGAAACATTACTAAAGCTTAAGTCACACATCAAACCCCACACACTAATAATTGGAAATTTCAACTCCCCACTCTCACTAATGGACAGGTTTGACAGACAGAAATTTAACAGAGAAATAAGGGAACTAACAGGTGTTATGACTCAAATGGACTTAATAGACTTCTATAGCACATTTCACCAAAAAACAAAAGAATACACCTTCTTCTCAGCACCTCATAGAACCTTCTCTAAAACTGATTACATACTTGGTCACAAAGCAAATCAAAACAGATACAAAAAAATTGGAATATTCCCCTGTATCTTATCAGATCACCATGGCTTAAAGTTAGAATTCAACAACAACACAAATTACAGAAAGCCTACAAACTCATAGAAACTGAACAGTGCTCAACTGAATCACCACTGGGTCAAGGAAGAAATAAAGAAAGAAAGTAAAGACTTCCCAGAATTCAATGAAAATGAATGCACAACATATCCAAACTTATGGGACACTATCCAGAGCTAAGAGGAAAATTCATGGTACTAAGTGGCGACATAAAGAATTTGGAAAAATCTCATGCTAGGAACTTAACAGCACACCTGAAAGCTCTAGAACAAAAAGAAACAAACTCAACCAGGAGGAAGAGATGCCAGGAAATAATCAAACTGGGGGCTGAAATCAATAAAATAGAAACAAAGAGAACAATACAAAGAATCAATGAAACAAAGAGTTGGTTCTTCGAGAAAATCAACAAGATAGATAAACCCTTACCAAGACTAACCAAAAGGTAGAGAGAATATCCAAATTAACAAAATTAGAAATGAAAAAGGGGGACATAACAACAGACACTGAGGAAATCCAAAATATCATTAGGTCATACTTCAAAAAGCTATACTCCACAAAACTGGAAAATCTAAAAGAAATGGACAATTTTCCTGATAGGTACCACATACCAAAATTAAATCAAGACCAGATACACAATTTAAATAGACCTATAGCACCTAAGGAAATAGAAGCAGTCATTAAAAGTCTCCCAACCAAAAAAAGGCAAGGACCAGATGGTTTCAGTGCAGAATTCTACCAGAATTTCAAAAAAAAGAGCTAATACCAATAGTCTTCAAATTGTTCCACACAATAGAAACAGAAGGAACATTGCCAAACATTTTATGAGGCTACAGTTACCCTAATACCCAAACTACACAAAGATACAACCAAGAAAGAGAATGCATGGAGAGGAAGAGCAACAAAAGAGATATATTGATATAGGGGACCATTATGGGGTTAAGGAGAAACCTGGTGCCAGGAAACCTCCCAGGTATCCATAAGGATAACTGCAGTTAAGATTCCTAGCAATAATGGAGAGGGTGCCTGAAATGGCCTTCTCCAATAATAATATTGGTGACTACTCTAATTGTCATCATAGAACCTTCATCCAGGAACTGATGAGAGCGGATGCAGAGATCCATAGCCAAGCACTGGGCCCAGCTCTGGGAGTCCAGTTGAAGAGAGGGAGGAGGGATTATATAAGCAGGGTTGGGGTCAAGATCATGTGATGGGGAAGCCCACAGAGACAGCTGACCTGAGTTCATGGGAGCTCACAGACTCTAGACCAACAGCTATGGAGCCTGCATGGGACTGACCTAGGCCCTCTGTATGTGGGTGACAGTTGTGTAGCTTGCTCCATCTTCAGGACCCCTGGCAGAGGGCCTGGTGCATGAGCTGGCTTTTTGGAACATGGTTCCTATGGCAGGATGCCTCACTCAGGGAGGAGGAGGAGCTTGGTTTTGCCTAAACTTGATATGTCAACTTTGTTGATTCCCATGGGAGGCCTGCCCCTTTCTGAGAAGTGGATGGTTGGGGTAGAAAGGTGGTGGTGGTGGTGGGGAACAGGAGGAGAGGAGGGAGGAAAACTGTGGTTTAGTATATAAAATAAATAAATAAATACTGTGAGCAGCCTAATATCTCCCCAAATTAGTTACAATGAGAACCCAGAACTTTGACAGTTTTGTGAAATATTTTTCAGAAAGACACAATAAAATATTATGAAACATTTGCCTCTTTCCCACTAATTGATGAGCACATCCAGGAAAGCCCATTTCCCACTGAAACTTGAAGCTGCTTTAGAGATTCTAGACAACACAATGAGAGAAAAAGATAAAATAAAATTACAAACATTATAAAACTATAAATATCTACATTGTTGGCACAATATCAAAAAGGTGATACATACAACATAAGCACAGTGACTCAAATATACAAAATAAATCAGAGAGTGGTTTGTAAAGGCCTGAATAAATACGATAATGGAAAAATACATAAAGTGTCTATGGTGATTTAGTTTTGTCTACTTTACACAAACTAGGGGCATATGGGAAGAGGAACCTCGATTAAGGAATTGTCTCTATCAGATTGACCTGTAGGCATGTATGTGGGATGTTTTCTTGATTAATGATTGATATGGAATGGTACAAACCATGATGGGCA
This sequence comes from Peromyscus leucopus, assembly GCF_004664715.2. Taxonomy (NCBI): domain Eukaryota; kingdom Metazoa; phylum Chordata; class Mammalia; order Rodentia; family Cricetidae; genus Peromyscus; species Peromyscus leucopus. The sequence goes on along the minus strand of NC_051064.1, from coordinate 27,436,072 downwards.
GTGCTTTCTCCACACCCCCAGGCAAATTGTCCTGGGTTGAATAAGAAAGCAAGCCAGTAACCAATTTATCTCTGTAACCTTGGCTTCAGTTTCTGCCTTCAGCTTCCTGCCTGAGCTACTGCCTAGACTTCCCTTGAGATGGACTATAACTTGTGAGCCAACACTTTCCTCCCTACATTAGTTTTGATCAATTGCTTTATCCTAGCAACAGAAAGCAAACTAAAATAGTGCCATTTATCTTTAAACTAATCAATGGCTTTAATACAATCATAGTTTTTTTCTTTCAGCTTGGAATTTCCTTATGGACAGTTGTCTTAATGATCACAAATCCAGAGTGTAGGTTGCTGGGGATTAACCCCTGGGGCTTTAGTGTGCAAAATTCTACCAATAGGCTGTCATTATTTATCTTGAGAGGAAGGAGTTTATGTTCCTTCAATTTTATGTACTTTCGTTGAAGAGATGGGGTATAGCTTTTAGGTTAAACAGAAAAAAAATTAGAAAATGCCCCTACCAGGTATTATAGATATTCACTCAGGAAAATGACAGATACCACATCATAAATCACACTATCTTAAAATGTCAACCCTACCAGCACAAATGATTGAGGAGCCCTAGATGAAATCTGGGGCACTTGATCCTCAAAATCATCAACAACTAAGGTAGCTCGCTATTATTTTACATCACTAAGTTTTAAGGTGGTTTGTTGTATTAGTTACTATCCTCACTATTGTGATAAAATACCCTGATTAAATCAACTCAAAGGACAAACAGGTTTATTTAGGCTTACAGTTCCAGAAGGAGACATCATGTGAAGAACGCAGGAGCCTGAGGCCAGTTTGTGCTACAGGGGCCCAGCATAGGAAATGGTGCCACCCACTTGTAGCTTGAGTTTTCCACCTTGCCCACAGTCAGGACAAATCTCTGTCACCCGCCAGTCCCACAGCCGCTCAAACCCAACCAAGTAAACGCAGAGACTTATTTTGCTTTCAAACTGTATGGCTGTGGCAGGCTTCTTGCTAACTGTTCCTTTATCTTAAATTAACCATTTCCTTTTATCTTAAATTAACCATTTCCATAAATCTATTCCTTAAAGTAATCCATTTCTACAAATCTATACCTCGCCACGTGGCTGGTGGCTTATCAGTGTCTTCACATGTTGCTGGTCATGGTGGCGGCTGCAGCCTCTCCTTCTGCCTTTCTGTCCTTTTATTTCTCCTCTCTGTTAGTCCCGCCTATCTTTCCTGCCTAGCCACGGCCGATCAGGTTTTATTTATTGATCAATTAGAACAACTTGACATACAGACCATCCCCCAGCACAGCCAAGTGCAGACCATCTCAAACACCTGCACTCAGGCCCATGGTCCTAATCATCCTCTATACGGACCTGCTGGGTAACGCCACAAAGAACCCAAGAAGGGCTCCCACAGGACATACAAATCATCCCACAGCACTCACTAGAGGCAAATCCTCTCACCTCAATGAACCTAATCAAGATAATGCCTCACAGGCATGTGCATCCTGCAGTCTAGGTCTCAACAATTTGGCTTACTTGTTATATAGCAATTATAACTAGAATAACTTGCTATTCTCTATAGTTACTGACAGAGTAATTATAAATTATTGTGTAGGAGTGCAAGAATAATTGTGAACATTTTAAAAACAAAAGTAAAATGAAATTACCCTAAAGTTATTCATGTATGGTTTAGTCTTGTATTGGGATGAAATAGGCAAATAAATTTATATGTAGCAAAATTGTGATCAGGAATGCATTTATATAGAAACTTAGGAAAAATAAACAGGGGTCTCAAATTAGAGAAATTATAATTTTATAACTCATTTAGCTAATTGCTTTGTTTAGAAAAGTAAGTAAAATTGGGTGTCTATCTCACATCATACTTCAGAATAATTTCTAGATGAAAGGATGCTTAGGATATGGAACAGAGATGGAGTGGGAGAGCAATGAAAGAGATACCACGATTGAGGGAGACATCAGAGGGATAGAAAGAAACCAGGTACTAGGGGAGTTCCCAGTTAATACACAAGGATGACCCCAGCTTAGATAGACTACTAGCAAAAGTGGAGAGGGTGCCTGAACTGGCTTACCCCAGTAATCATATTGGTGAATACCCTAACTGTTGTCATAGAGCCATTCTCTAGTAACTGATGGAAGCAGATACAGAGATCCATAGCCAAACACCAGGCTTAGCTCCATGAGTCCAGAAGGAGAGAAAGAGAGGAGGAATTCTATGAGCAAGGGGCATCAAGATCATGATGGGGAATCCTATAGAGACAACCAAACCAAACTAGTGGGAACTCATGAACTTTAGATCAACAGCTATGAAGCCTTCGTGTAACTAGACTAGGCCCTCTGCATAAGCAAGACAGTTGTGTAGCTTGATCTGCTTAAGGGGCCCCCTGACAGTAGGATCAGGATCCAGGCTATTTGGAACCCACTACCTATGATGGGACACCTTGCACAGCCTTGAGGCAGGGGGAGGGGTTTAGACCTGCCTCTACTGAAAGTACTAGGTGCTGTGGGATGTCCTGTATGTTAAATGTGTTTCTCTGATTGGTTAATAAATAAAACACTGATTGGCCAGTAGCCAGGCAGAAAGTATAGGTGGGACAAGGTGAGAGGAGAATTCTGGGAAGTGAAAGGAGAGACAGAGAGAGCTGCCAGCCAGTGTGATGAGATGTTAAGATACCAGTAAGCCATGAGCCACGTGGCAAAGTATAGACTAATAGAACTGGGTTAATTTAAGATATAAAAACAGCTAGCAAGAAGTCTGCCATGGCCATACAGTTTATAAGTAATATAAGTCTCTATGTGTTTCATTGGTTGGGTCTAAGCAGCTATGGGACTGGCGGATGAGAGAGATTTGTCCTGACCGTGGCCCAGGCAGGACCAGAAAAACTCTAGCTACAACTAGGCTCTGTTGACTCCCCATGGGAGACCTAACCTTCTTGTAGGAAGGAATGGGGGTTAGTTTGGAGGGGGAGGTTGAAGGAGTGGGAGGAGGGAAGAGGGGGATCTGTGATTGGTATGCAAAATGAATAACAAAAATTAATAAAAAGAGAATACTAGATCAATGATCTATGTATAAAAGCTTTTAAAAAAGAATCTTTTAGCAAAAAAAAAATCCAAAATAATCAAAATCATACAAGAGAAAAGGAAGTGATTTTTAGCAGACAGAAATAAGAAAAATAGTGAGTTCTTGATTAATAAGAATAAATTTTGGAGATTGGGCATTAACAGCTTAGATGCAAGATTGTAAATATCAGTAGCGAACTTGTGCCCTCTGGGATTCTCCCATTGTGCTTCCCTCGCTCGGACATGGTGAACGGGTGGCGGTAGCATGGGCATTATCACTACAAATGGAGGTCCCATCAAGATCTGAGAAAGAAGGGACAAGCTGATGGACACCCGAAAGAACTCATACTCAATTGCCTGGACCTTGACTTCCTGAGAATTAGAGACTGGCCCCCACCTCCAATCTGCCCCGGACTTCCCTTCTGGACCAGAGGTGAGTGTCCTGGCTCAGGCTGGAACCCATCCCTGGGCACTAGCCACTCCAGAGAAGACCTGCCCAACTTGGCCCCAGGTTCTGGCCACGGGGCAGGTTCCCTTCTAGCCCCACCGGGAAGGATCCCCTTCTCCAAGTCCCCCGGCAGACCCTGCAATCTCCACGCCCTGCCCCCACGCCCATCCGCCCAAGACCCCAGCCACTTCCTGAGACTTTGAGACTGGACCCCAGCTCCATCCTACCCCGGACTTCCCTTCTGGACCAGAGGACCAGAGAGAAAGAGAGCTCCCATCCTGCCCCGGACTTCCCTTCTGGACCAGAGAGAGCTCCCATCCTGCCCTCAACTTCCCTTCTGGACCAGAGAGGGCTCCCATCCTGCCCCAGACTTCCATTCTGGACAAGAGCTCCCATCCTGCCCCAGACTTCCCTTCTGGACAAGAGCTCCCATCTTGCCCCGGACTTCCTGTCTAGATAAGAGCTTCCATCCTGCCCCAGAGTCCCCATTTGGACAAGAGAGTTCCCATCTAGACAAGAGAGAGAGACTTCCTGAATTTGTCAGCTCTGTCTGAACCAAGTACACTGATAAGACCAAGAACAAACCACATGGAGATGGGCAGACGTCAAGGCAGAAGTACATACAACAAAATGAAGAGCAATACAGCATCACCAGAACCTAGCCCGCCTCCAACATCTAGACCTGAATATCAAAAATTGGAAGAAGCAGAAGAAAACAGCCTTATGAATAACATCATGAAGAAGGTAGAGGCTTGTGTAGAGGAAAAGACAAAAAATGGGAAGAACACTATAAACAACTAGAGGAAAGGGTAAACAAATAGGAAGAAAACAATAAAGTACTGAAAGAAAATCATGAAAGAGCAATGAAACAAATAAAGGAAACAGTCCAAGACCTTAAAAGGGAAATAGAAAAAATGAAGAAGACACAAACAGAGGGAACGCTAAAAATAGAAAATTTGAGTAAATGATCGGAAACTTCAGATGCAAGTATAACCAACAGAATGCAAGAGATGGAAGAGAGGATCTCTGGCGTTGAAGATACAGTAGAAGAAATAGATTCATCAGTCAAAGAAAACACTAAAGCCAACAAAGTCATGAACCAAAATATCCAAGAAATTTGGGACACCATGAAAAGACCAAACCTACGAATAATAGGGATAGAAGAAGGAGAAGAATACCAACTCAAAGGCACAGAAAATATATTCAACAAAATCATAGAAGAAAACTTTCCCAACTTTATTTATTTAATTTTATTTTACAATACTATTCAGTTCTACATAACAGCCACAGATTCCCTTGTTCTCCCCCTTCCTGCCCCCCTCCCCTTCCACCCAGGCTATCCCCCATTCCCACCTCCTCCAGAGCAAGACCTACCCTAAGGACTGAGATCGACCTGATAGACTAAGTCCAGGCAGGTCCAGTCCCCTCCTCCCAGATTGAGCCAAGCGTCCCTGCATAAGTCCCAGGTTTCAAACAGCTAACTCATGCAATGAGCCCAGGACCTGGTACCACTGCCTAGATGCCTTCCAAACAGATCAAGCCAATTAAATGTCTCACCTATTCAGAGGGCCTGATCCAGTTGGGGGCCCCTCAGCCTTTGGTTCATAGTTCATGTGTTTCCATTCATTTGGCTATTTGTCCCTGTGCTTTATCCAACCTTGGTTTCAACAATTCTCACTCATATAAACCCTCCTCTTTCTCGCTAATTAGACTCCTGCAGCTCCACCTGGGGCCTAGCCATGAATCTCTAAGAAATGGGCTATAGAAATAAGCAGAGAATTCTCAACAGAGGAAACTCAAATGGCTGAAAGACATTTAAGGAATTGCTCAACATCCCTAATCATCAGGGAAATGCAAATCAAAACAACCCTGAGATACCACCTTACACCTGTCAGAATGGCTAAGACCAAAAACACTGAAGACACTTTATGCTAGAGAGGATGTAGAACTAGGGGAACTCTCCTCCACTGCTGGTGGGAATGCAAGCTTGTACAACCACTTTGGAAATCAATATGGCACTTTCTTAGAAAATTGGGAATCAATCTTCCCCAAGATCCAGCTATACCACTCTTGGGCATATACTCAAGAAATGCTCAATCATACCACAAGAGCACTTGCTCAGCTATGTTCATATCAGCATTGTTTGTAATAGCCAAAACCTGGAAACAACCTAGATGCCCTTCAACTGAAGAATGGATAAATAAATTGTGGCACATATACACAATGGAATACTACTCAGCAGAGAAAAACAATGACATCATGAGGTTTGCAGGCAAATGGATGGATCTAGAAAAAAGCATCCTCAGTGAGGTAACCCAGACTCAGAAAGACAAATATGGTATGTACTCACTCATAAGAGGATACTAGATGTGGAACAGGGATGACTGGACTGCTACTCACATCACCAGGGAGGCTACCTGGAAAACAGGACCTCAAGAAAGACATGAGGATCGCCCAATGATGAAGAAATGGCTGAGATCTACATGAACAACCTGGACATGAGTGGGAGTAATGAAGGGTGAGGGTCGAGGGAAAGAGAGCCTGTGGGAGCAGGAGATCCCAGCTGGATCAAGAACAGAGAGGGAGAACAAGGAATAGGAGACCATGGTAAATGAAGACCACATGAAAAAAGGAAGAAACAAAGTGCTAGAGAGGCCCACAGAAATCCACAAAGATACCCTCACAATAGACTGCTGGCAATGGTCGAGAGGCAGCCCGAACTGACCTACTCTGGTGATGGGATGGCCAAACATCCTAATAGCCGTGCCAGAAACCCCATCCAACGACTGAGGGATCTGGATGCAGACATCCATGGTTAGGCCCCAGGTGGAGCTCCAGGAGTCTAATTAGCGAGAAAGAGGAGGGTTTATATGAGTGAGAATTGTTGAAACCAAGGTTGGATAAAGCACAGGGACAAACAGCCAAATGAATGGAAACACATGAACTATGAACCAAAGGCTGAGGGGCCCCCAACTGGATCAGGCCCTCTGAATAGGTGAGACAGTTGATTGATTTGATCTGTTTGGAAGGCATCTAGGCAGAGGGACCGGGTCCTGTGCTCATTGCATGAGTTGGCTCTTGGAAACCTGGGGCTTATGCAGGGACACTTGGCTCAATCTGGGAGGAGGGGACTGGACCTGCCTGGACTGAGTCCACCAGGTCGATCTCAGTCCTCCGGGGAGGCTTTGCCCTGGAGGAGGTGAAAATGGAGGGTGGGCTGGGGGGAAGGGGAGAAGGGCTGGAGAGGGGAGAACAAGGGAATCCTTGGCTGATATGTAGAACTGAATGTTATTGTAAAATAAAATAAAAGGAAAAAATAGAAAATAAAATAAAAAGAATAAATTTTGATCAAGAAAGATAATACATTTTAGAGATTTATAGTATAACATAGCATCTGTAGTTAACAGGTTAAGAGAAAAGATGTGTTTGTATCCTTAATACACATGCACATCCCCCACACCCCACATGAACATATGCATGCACACACACTTGCATGCATACACACTATGCACACATATTAAAATTAAAAAACATGTACAAAGGCACACAAGAAAATTTGAAGGTTGTAGATATACTGTTTGTTGATTATGATGGTGGTTTTGCAGGATACTTTTGAATTATAATTGAGATGAATACAACATATGTGACTCTTGTTATATCAGTCAGAGTGATATCAGAAATAAAGATTCATGTGATTAGAGACAAGATTGTGAATGTAGGGACTGGCTGCTTCCATCAAGAAATATATTAATATGTTATCAATATAATGACAAGGACTACATTACAACTATCACATTTGGCATACTATTTTGTGTACTGCTCAAGGTTCAGCTTTATTAATTCAACTATATGTCAAACAAACATGTTCAAATAGAATCCATGGTTTTAAATTCTACCATATTATTTTGTTGACAATCCTCTGAAGTAAATGCGTGGCACAATTGAAGTGATGTAAATACAAGTTCAAGTAAGATGTATTTTCTGTCAAGTTAATGCCATCTAATTAAAGTAAAATGAAAAAACTGAAAAAAAGACCCAAAATGGCAAAAATATTGTTAAATTGTAAATATTAAATTTACTATATTAATCATAAAATAAATTTAAATATCAAATTATAAAGTATTTAAAAAATTACACTGTAATTATTAATTTATATTTAATACTAATTTCCTAACATCAAAAGCAAGATCAGCAAATGAAAACTATAGAAGTTTGATTTCATAAGAATGCTTTAAATGCTTTGAGAAAACCTTCCCGTGAAGGAAATGACATGAACTTAGCTTTAATTTCTTCCAAAAGTTTCTGCAGGTCTCATTATTCAACCCTTCTTCTCCTTAGCTAACCTTTTCCTGTGGACATTCTCCTACTTGATGCTGTTTTAAATAAGCCATGCCTACTTTCAAGTAAAACTATACCACTTTGTAGTAATAGAAGAATCCTACAAGAAGAAAAAAATTTAATTCCCTACTCTTATTTCTTTATCATTGCTATCATTTTTCTTATAAAAATCATACATATTCCATGCATACACACATATATGTATATGTGTATGTTTCTGTATACACACACACACACACACACACACACACACAAAATAGTGGTATATATATACAGAGACATTATATATATATAATAGACAACATGTATGTATGCATATATACAGAGATAATGTTATTTCCTCCTTTTATATTTGGGTGCCTCAATCCTTCTTGAGTGGTTTCAGGTTCACAGCAACAGAGAGGTATAGGATGGCCCACTGCTCCCTGCCCCCACACATGATGACTTTCTCATTATATATGTTGTGGTTGAACATTACTAAAACAGATGAGCCAACACTACCACAGCAGTATATCATAACACTCATAGTTCACATTAGGGGCAGGGGAGAGAGAAGATCTGAAACCCCACGTGTTGCATTTGGATTGCCAATGGTTAACAGACTGCAACTCAGTGAGAGCGGTGCTGGGCAACCTACCACACAGAGGTACAAATTAAAGCTTCAGCATATGTTCAGAGATTTGGAATAGTCTTTCACTGGTTTGGCCCACAGGTGTTAACTGATTAATATCTTGCCTCTCCTTCCCTCCATTCTCCAGTCCTGGTAATGAAATGTAGGAAACTCAGGATGTTTCTTTTTATAGATCATAAGAACTAGAAAGCAGGTTTTCACTAGATGCCAAAATGGCTTTGACCTTAACTTCTCAGCTCCAGAACTATGAGAAATAACACATGTTTTATAATGTGGTAGGTTTGTAGCATTGTGTTAGAGCCTCCTGGATGGACTAAAACAGGTGTTTCCCTTCCTCCACATGGAAGGCTAGACCCTACAACAACTGGACATCAGGCTTGACCAAATAGTATCTCCCTAGGGCAAGCCTTACTAATATGGCTGCAGTGCACTAACGTCTCAATGTGGTTCATTTTCTTTCCCTCTTCTGGAAAAGCAGGGAGCTTTTTCTCCAGTCCTTTAAGAATCTGACATTCAGGTAGACGGGCCCTGCGGCAGCGGCAGACAGGGACATACAGGCCCAGCGGCAGCCCGCAGAGGTAGACAGGCTCAGCGGTGGAGACAAGCAGATGCAGGTAGGCCCACAGCAGCTGCCCGCAGAGGTAGACAGACCCGGCAGTGGCAGCCGACAGGGACATACAGGCCAGGCGGCAGCCGGCAGAGACATACAGGCCCAGCAGCAGCCCGCAGAGATAAACAGGCCCGGCGACAGAGACAAGCAGACACAGGTAGGTTCGTGGCGGCAGCCAGCAGAGGTAGACTGGCCCGGCAGAGGCAGTCACACCCAGAGTGGAAGCAGGCAGGCACAGCAGGCGGCAGCAGAAACACAGTCACAATAAAGACCAGAAACAGAGCTATTACCCGCCGAAGAGCTAGTGAAAACAAACTCTTAATCAAAAGCTTGGAACAGGGATGCCTCTAACCTCAACACCCGGGGAAGAAGCTATCTCCATGGGATGTAACCAGAACGAATCTGAACACTCCGTCTGAGGACAACCCAGGGCCCAGCTGCTGATCCTGCGAAACCCAAAAACTTGGAGGTGTTGGTGAGACTACCTCACTCAGCTGAAATCCATCCAGGAGAGGATTCAGATCCCTACAGTTTGAAGTCTGAAGAAACAAGATCAGTTGAGGAGTTGACGAATGAACAAAACGTGACCTGGGAACACAGAAGAAGGAGCTACTCAGCCACCAAACCAGATCACCAGAATCATAAGTATATACTTGACCGACTGAGATCAGCTGCCCTTGAAGAAACAGTCCAATAGCACCAATTTAACCAAGAACTCCTACTAAACCAAGACTAAAAATTAGAACGAGAGAGGCACTCTCAGACACAGACACCACCTGCACCGAGCAGAGGAAGAGATGAGTAGACGCCAGTGCAAAAAGACAGGCAACAACATAAAGACCTATATGGCAACATCAGAATGTAGTGATTCTACACCTGCAAGACCTAAACATACCATGACAGAAGAAACAGAAGAAATCAACCCTAAAAGTGACTTTAAGAAGATGATAGAGGACCTTAAAGAAGAAATAAAACATTCCCTTAAAGAGGAAATAAAAACTTCCCTTAAAGAGGAAATGAAAAACTCCCTTAAAGAGGAAATAAAAATTCCCTTAAAGAGGAAATGAAAAACTCCATTAAAGAGGAAATAAAAACTTCTTTTAAAGAGGAAATGAAAAACTCCATTAAAGAGGAAATAAAAAACTCCCTTAAAGAAATGGAAGAAAAAAAGAACAAAAAATGGGAAGAAATCAAATCAAGCCAAGAAAAAGCAATTAAACAGATGAAAGAAACATTCCAAGATCTGAAAAATGAATTTGAGACAATAAAGAAAACACATGCTGAGGGAATGCTGGAAATAGAAATCCTGACTAAACAAACAGGAACTACAGAAACAAGCATAACCAACCGATTGCAAGAGATGGAACAGAGAATCTCTGACGCTGAAGACATGATAGAGAAAATAGATTCATCAGTCAAAGAAAACACTAAAGACAAAAAAGTCGTAACACAAAACGTCCAGGAAATTTGGGACACCATGAAAAGACCAAACCTAAGAATAATAGGGATAGAAGAAGGAGAAGAATACCAACTCAAAGGCACAGAAAATATATTCAACAAAATCATGGAAGAAAACTTTCCTAACCTAAAGAAAGAAATACCTATGAAGATACAAGAAGCTTACAGAACACCGAATAGGCTGGATCCAAAAAAAAAAGTCCCCTCGCCACATAATAATCAAAACACTAAACACACAGAACAAAGAAAAAATATTAAGAGCCTCAAAGGAAAACGACCAAGTAACATATAAAGGCAAACCCATCAGAATAACACCAGACTTCTCAATAGAGACTATGAAAGCTAGAAGATCATGGACAAATCTTATGCAGACACTAAGAGACCACGGATGCCAACCCAGACTATTATACTCAGCAAAACTCTCAATCACCATAGGTGGAGAAAACAAAATATTTCAGGATAAAACAGGATTTAGTCAATACCTGTCCACAAACCCAGCCCTATAGAAAGCACTAGAAGGGAAAATCCAACCCAAAGAAGCTAAAAACATCCATGAAAAATCAAGCAATAGATAATGCCACACCAACATACACCAAAGAAGGACAACACAACACAACCACAAAAAATAACAGGAATTAACAATCACTGGTCATTAATATCCATCAACATCAATGGTCTCAACTCACCTATTAAAAGACACAGGCTAACAGAATGGATAAGAAAACAGGACCCATCCATCTGCTGCATACAAGAAACACACCTTAACTTCAAAGACAGACACTACCTCTGAGTAAAGGGCTGGGAAAAGGCTTTCCAAGCAAATGGACCTAAGAAACAAGCTGGTGTAGCTATCCTAATATCTAATAAAATACACTTCAAACTAAAATCAATCAAAAGAGATCAGGATGGACATTACATATTTATCACGGGAAAAATCCACCAAGATGAAGTCTCGATTCTAAACATTTATGCTCCAAATACAAAAGCACCCACATTCATAAAAGAAACACTACTAAAGTTTAAAACGCACATCAAACCCCACACATTAGTAGTGGGAGATTTTAACACACCACTCTCACCAAAAGACAGATCTACCAGACTGAAACTTAACAAAGAAATAAAGGACCTAACAGATGTTATGACTCAAATGGACTTAATAGATATCTACAGAACATTCCATCCTAACACAAAAGAATATACCTTCTTCTCAGCACCCCATGGAACCTTCTCAAAAATTGACCACATGCTTGGACACAAAACAAATCTCAACAGATACAAAAAAAATTGGAATAAACTCCTGTATTTTATCAGACCACTATGCCTTAAAGTTAGACCTCAACAACAACAAAAATTATAGAAAACCCACAAACTCATAGAAACTGAATAATGCCCACCTGAAACATTAATGGGTCAAGGAAGAAATAAAGGAGGAAATTAAAGATTTCCTAGAATTCAATGAAAATGAAAGTACAACATACCCTAACTTATGGGACACTATGAAAGCAGTGCTAAGAGGAAAATTCATAGCTCTAAATGCACACATAAAGAAGATGGAGCAATCCCATACCAATGAATTAACAGCACAACTGAAAGCTCTAGAACAAAAAGAAACAAACTTACCCAGGAGAAATAGATGCCAGGAAATAATCAAATTGAGGGCTGAAATCAACAAAATAGAAAACAAGAGAACAATACAAAAAAATCAATGAAACAAAGAGTTGGTTCTTTGAAAAAATCAACAAGATAGACAAACCCCTAGCCAAATTAACCAAAAGGCAAAGAGAGAGCACCCAAACTCACAAAATCAGAAATGAAAAGGGAGACATAACAACAGACAACGAGGAAATCCAGAGAATCATCAGATCATACTTCAAAAACCTGTACTCCACAAACATGGAAAACCAGGAAGAAATGGACAATTTTCTGGATAAATACCACATACCAAAATTAAATCAAGACCAGATAAACCATTTAAATAGACCAATAACCCCTAAAGAAATAGAAACAGTCATCAAAAGTCTCCCAACCAAAAAAAGCCCAGGACCTATGGTTTCAGTGCAGAATTCTACCAGACTTTCAGAGAAGAACTAATACCAATACTCTTCAAAGTGTTCCACACAATAGAAACAGAAGGAACACTATCAAACTTTTTATGAGGCCACAATTACCCTGATACCCAAACCACACAAAGATGCAACAAAGAAAGAGAACTACAGACCAATCTCCCTCATGAACATTGATGCAAAAATACTCAACAAAATATTGGCAAACCGAATCCAAGAATACATCAAAACAATCATCCATCACGACCAAGTAGGATTCATCCCAGGGGTGCAAGGATGGTTCAACATACGAAAATCAGTCAATGTAATGCACCACATAAACAAACTGAAAGAAAAAAAAACCCACATGATCATCTCCTTAGATGCTGAAAAAGCCTTTGACAAAATTCAACACCCCTTCATGATGAAGGTCTTAGAAAGATCAGGAATAAAAGAACATTTCTAAACATAATAAAAGCAATTTATAGCAAGCCAACAGCAAACATCAAATTGAATGGAGAGAAACTCAAAGCGATACCACTAAATTCAGGAACAAGACAAGGCTGTCCACTCTCCCCATATTTATTTAATATAGTACTAGAAGTTCTAGCTAGAGCAATAAGACAACAAAAGGAGATCAAAGGGATACAAATTGGCAAGGAAGAAGTCAAACTTTCACTATTTGCAGATGATATGATAGTATACATAAGTGACCCCAAAAACTCTACCAGGGAACTCCTACAGCTGATAAACTCCTTCAGTAAAGTGGCAGGATACAAGATCAACTCAAAAAAATCAGTAGCCCTCCTATACACAAATGATAAAAGGGCTGAGAAAGAAGTCAGAGAAACATCACCCTTTACAATAGCCACAAATAATATAAAATACCTTGGGATAACACTAACTAAACAAGTGAAGGACCTTTTTGATAAGAACTTTAAATCTCTAAAGAAAGAAATTGAAGAAGATATCAGAAAATGGAAGGATCTCCCATGCTCATGGATAGGTAGGATTAACATAGTAAAAATGGCAATCTTACCAAAAGCAATCTACAGATTCAATGCAATCCCCATCAAAATCCCAACACAATTCTTCACAGACTTGGAAAGAAAAATACTCAACTTCATATGGAAAAACAAAAGACCCAGGAGAGCTAAAAGAATCCTATACAAAAAAGCAACCTTTGGAGGCATCACCATCCCTGACCTCAAACTCGACTATAGAACTATAGTAATAAAAACAGCTTGGTACTGGTATAAAAACCAACATACGGACCAATGGAATCGAATTGAAGACTCTGACATTAATCCATGCACATATGAATACCTGGTTTTTGACAAAGGAGCCAAAACTATACAATGGAAAAAAGAAAGTATCTTCAACAAATGGTGCTGGCATAACTGGTTCTCAATATGTAAAAGATTACAAATAGATCCATATCTGTCACCATGCACAAAACTCAAGTCTAAGTGGATCAAAGACCTGAACATAAATCCAGTTACACTAAACTTAATAGAAAAGAAAGTAGGAAGCACTCTTGAATACATTGGCCCCAGAGACCATTTCCTAAATAAAACACCAACAGCACAGACCCTGAGCACAACAATTAATAAATGGGACCTCTCAAAATTGAGAAGCTTTTGCAGGGCAAAAGACACAGTCAATAAAACAAAAAGACAACCAACAGAATGGGAAAAGATCTTCACCAATCCCACATCCGACAGAGGATTGATCTCCACAGTATATAAAGAACTCAAGAAACTAGACATCAAAATACTGAACAGTCCAATTAAAAAATGGGCTAAAGAGCTAAACAGAGAATTCACAAAACAAGAATCACAAATGGCTGAAAGACATTTAAAGAAATGCTCAACATCCTTAATCATCAGAGAAATGCAAATCAAAATGACTCTGAGATACCACCTTACACCTGTCAGAATGGCTACGATCAAAAACACCAATAACAGTCAATGTTGGAGAGGATGTGGAGCAAAGGGAACACTCCTCCACTGTTGGTGGGAATGTAAACTTGTACAACCACTGTGGAAATCAGTATGGTGGTTTCTCAGAAAATTAGGAATCGAACTACCTCAAGACCCAGCCATCCCACTCTTGGGTATATACCCAAGGAATGCTGATTCATACCATAAAGATACATGCTCAGCCATGTTCTTAGCAGCACTATTTGTAATAGCCAGAACCTGGAAACAACCTAGATGCCCATCAACGGAAGAATGGATGGAAAAAATGTGGTACATATACAACAATGGTGTACTACTCAGCAGAGAAAAACAATGAAAGCATGAAATTTGCAAGCAAATGGATGGAACTAGAAAAAATCATCCTGAGTGAGGTAACCCAAACCCAGAAAGACAGTCATGGTATGTACTCACTCATAAGTGAATTCTAGATATAAAATGAACAATCAGACCACAACCCATATAACCATAGAGGCTATATATATAGAATGGAGGTCCCTAGGATGACTCTGGCTTATAATAAATTTCGGTTTTACTCAATTATTGAAAAAAAAATAGCCAAATGAATGGAAACACATGAACTATGAACCAAAGGCTGAGGGGCCCCCAGCTGGATCAGGCCCTCTGAATAGGTGAGACAGTTGATTGGCTTGATCAGTTTGGGAGGCAACTAGGCAGTGGGACCAGGTCCTGTGCTCGTTGCATGAGTTGGCTGTTTGAAACTTGGAGCTTATGCAGGGACACTTGGCTCAGTCTGGGAGGAAGGGACTGGACCTGCCTGGACTGAGTGTACCAGGTTGATCTCAATCCTCGGGGGAGGATTTGCCCTGGAGGAGTGGGAATTGGGGGTGGGCTGGGGAGAAATGGAGGGGGGCAGGAGGGGAGAGAATAAGGGAACCTGTGGTTGATATGTAGAACTGAATGGAATTGTAAAATAAAATTTAAAACAAAAAAAAAAAAAGAATCTGACATTCAGCGACTGGATCCCCACAGATGACTTAGTTACCACCGCTCTTCATTCGAGCCTCTAGTGGGGTTTCCTGCTGTAGGACTTCCGTACGGTGGTCCTGGCTCTGGTGGTTGTAGGTCTCCACACTTGCCCATTACCTTTCTGATCTGGCCATCAGCTGTTTTGCCTGTAACCTCATTTCTCTTATGAATCTAAGAAATAATTTTCATATTTTAATTTGTTCACATTTTGTATTTTTTTAGACAAGGGTGATCTATTTGTGCTACTACAAGAAAGTACTTGAGACTGGGTCGCTCCTAAAGAATGGAAGTTTATTTTAGAGAATTCTGGAAGCCAGGAAGCCAATGCTCCAACATTTGGTGAGACCAAATCTGCATCCAAGATGGTGTCTGATGGTCCCTCTGAGGGAGCAGCACTGGATCCTCACATGACAGAAGAACAGAATAAATGATCTGTTTACATGAATTCATTCCTGACATTTCCCAGAAGGCCCTACCTCTAAATGCTACTGTATTTAATTTAAGTTTTTAATGCATTATTTTGGGGAGAGAAATTAGATGAGAACAAAATAGTAATGTTCTCTCTGCCAAATTTCCAAATAAATTGACACACAAGAATAAAGCACTGTGCTTATTCTGTATCTTAGTATGTTCTCTAATATGATGTGGCCAGCTCTGAACTGGCCATGAAATATGATTAAGGAATTTCTGGGAATGTTATAAAGTTACTATTAAATGATTGATGTTATGAAACTGACTCCAGAGGGAGCACTTGCAGCAGAAAGAGTAGCACATGCTAATGTAGCTGAAGTTTTCCTGGTCCTGCCTGGCCCACAGTCAGGACAAACCTCTCTCACCTGCCAGCCCCGCAGCTGCTCAGACCCAAGCAAATGCACAGAGACATATTACTTATAAACTGTATGGCCATGCCAGGCTTCTTGTTATCTAGTTCTTATATCTTAAATTTACCCATTTCTATAAATTTATACTTTGCCACATGGCTCATAGCTTACCAGTACTTTACATCCTGCTCCTCATGGTGATGGCTGGCAGTGTCTCCCTCCTCATCCTTCCTGTTCCCAGCCTCCTCCTCTCTCTTTTTCCTGCCTATACTTCCTGCCTGGCTACTGGCCAATCAACACTTTATTAACCAATCAGAGCAACACATTCACAGCATAGAGAACATCCCACAGCACTTCCCCTTTTCTTTTCTTCAAAAAGGAAGGTTTTAACTTTCACATAGTAAAATTACATATAACAAAACAATTATCAAGCAAGAATTATAGTTATAATATCTAATCTATTTGTATTTGGCAAAATGAAAGAAGATATTCTATCTATCCTATATTTGTGAGTCTAAGGCTTCATATCTAACTAATCTTTCATCATAACTAAGGAAATTATAACTATCTAGTCTTCAACTACATCAAAGACCTCAGAAGGATATAATATTACCTGAGAAATGGGAGAAGGAAACAAACAACTTTTGGGAGTCTCTTGAGAGTAGACAGAAACACCTGGCAGCCTGGACAGTCATCCAAAGTTCTTCTGTAAAGTTGGAGCATCTGTCTTCAGCCCACAGGGCTAGAGTCTCTCAGTCATGTCTCTTCATGTCCTGTAGAATGTCTGGCAGTTTATTCTGTGAAGCAGGAACCTGAAGGACCATTTTGCCAAGCAAAAGTTCAGTGGTCACCTTCCTATGGGTCCTACATGTCAAGTCTATCAAGCAGTCCAGGCAAGAACAGTTTCTTGCCAAAATGGCTATTTTTGCCAAGAAGAAGATAAACTCCATATAGAGTGTCTTTGATGCCCATCCTCCTCTCTGAAGTAAATTGGTGCTGCCAGGAGCAGACATGTCTCACTGTCCAGAGAGTCTAAATTTTTAAAACATTTTAGATGCCATATTCTGTAGGTCTTTGAAGTGTTTGAAGATTACTATCTGAAATATATCTATGTATACCTACAAAAATTAACTAACATGACTACAAGTTTAACTATCATAGAAGACTATTTAAATGAGTTGCATAAACATAATACCTCCAATGAGAGTAGAAATATATATACAATATAACAAAATCAACTCTAAATTTGTATCAAAAAAAATAAAATCTATACCAATGTAAAACATTTTTAAACAAGTTGTTACTATTTATCCTATCATATCTACATCCCCTATTTTTCTTTAGAAAGAGATTGCATTTATAATCAACCTGTTTTATATAAAAATAGTGGTTTTTTTCCTGTCCCACACCAGAGGGCTCTTCTGATATGGGACACAAGAATCTCTCAACCTTTGGCTTTAGGAATATGCTTGAGTTTGGAGAAGGAGTGAGCCAATTCCAGCTCCAAAGCCAGCTTGATATTCTTGGGAATTTGGACATAGCTTCTCCTACTACTTCCTGCTGGAGGGGGGCACTGTATCTTATGGGGACACAAAGAAATTTTTAGGATTATAGAGCAGTCCATGAGGGTGTGTTGTCTGAGCGAGTTGCCTTTAAACCATTCTGGATGTTGGATTATCTGGGCCATGGTGTCATCGGAGACCTTTCAAGGGGTCTTGGCTGGTCAAACCTGATGTATCTGGAACAAATCTGTGGCTTCTTGCTTTCTGTGGAAACAAAAGCAGAGCCTCCTTTCCAAAGCAACATATCTTTAGATCCAAATTTTGAAGTTAAGGTAGCTTTAAAACATACATATTGGCTTAACTCAACAGCTTTTACAATCAAATGTCTTCCTGCAGTTAAAAATCCCTAAGGCAATATAATCCAGACTCTGTGTGTGATTTCCATCTTTATGTGGCTTATTTTTTATATTACTCTTACTGTCTCTTTAAAGACTATTTTTAAAAACTTTCTATTTCTTTAATATAACTGTCTGTATTCATTTTCTTTTCTCTTCCAAGCCTATGTTTGTAAACCATTTAGAGGTTTATCTCATCTCACTCTGTCTTATTGTGAACCTATTGCTTTAAACTGCAGCATTTGTAAGCTGAAAGGGCTGCTGTGGCTGCTGGCTCTGCCCACCTCAGCTTCCCAACATGGCAGCAGTACATTGACCACCAGCTCTGGGAACCAGGCTGTCCACTGATTGTGGAAGGCAGTGGGTCTATGATTCCATCCAACAGCGTGTAGCCCAGAAACCTCTTTTTTTTTTGTTTTAACTAAAAAAGGCTAAATCCACCACGAAGTGTAACGTGCCACTTGCAGACGCCTCAGTCCTGCCATACTGCAGGTCAAGCATGAACGCCAGGAACTGGCCATAGAGTAGCTCAAACCTGCAGGCTGCCAATAACTTGAGAGAGACAACTAGGAAACTGTTTTTAGAATCTTTTTTAAAAATATTCTTATTTTATAATTAACTTAATTTCACATATCAGCCACAGATTGCCCCATCCTCCCTCCTCCCAACCCCCCAGCCCTCCCCACAGTCACCCCCCATTCCCACCTCTTCCAAGGCAAGGTCTACCCTGGGGAGTCAGCCCAGCCTGGTAGACTCAGCTGAGGCAGGTCCAGTCCCCTCCTCCCTACACCAAGGCTGAGCAAAGTGTCCCAGCATAGGCCCCAGGCTCCAAAAAGCTAGCCCACTGGTCCTGGCTCCACTACCTGGGGTCCTCCCAAACAGTTCAAGCTAATCAACTGTCTCACTTATCCAGAGGGCCTAGTCCAGTTCCATGGGGGCTGTTTTAGAATCTTATTTCTCAGGTTTTAGGTGGAAACTCTTGCCAACCCATTGGGCACCATTTGTAGCTGAAGTTTTCCTGGTTCTGCCTGGCCCACAGTCAGGACAAATCTCTCTCACCTGCCAGTCCTGCAGCTGCTCAGACCCAAGCAAATGCACAGAGACTTATATTACTTATAAACTGTATGGCCATGCCAGGCTTCTTGTTATCTAGTTTTTATATCTTTTTTTTTAAGATTTATTTATTCATTATGTGTACAGAAGAGGGCACCAGATCTCATTACAGATGGTTGTGAGCCACCATGTGGTTGCTGGGAATTGAACTCAGGACCTCTGGAATAGCAGTCGGTGCTCTTAACCACTGAGCCATCACTCCAGCCCCTAGTTTTTATATCTTAAATTAACCCATTTCTATAAATCTATACCTTGCCACATGGCTCATGGCTTACCGGTACTTTACATCCTGTTCCTCATGGTGGTAACTGGCAGCATCTCCCTCCTCAGCCTTCCTGTTCCCAGCCTCCTCCTCTCTCTTTGTCCTGCCTATACTTCCTGCCTGGCTACTGGCCAATCAGTACTTTATTTATTAACCAATCAGAGCTATACATTCACAGCATAGAGAACATCCCACAGCATGCTAATATCTGGGGTCCACTCCAGTCTGTTTTGACACAGGCAAGCACACCAGTTCCCTAGGTCCTTACAGTAAACACACTCCAGAGAGTAAATGGAGACTCGCTATCAGAGTCTACTAAACTTTCTTCTAATTCAAAACATCTATAATTCATCTACCAGTGTTAAAATTCCAACCCTGATATTTAATATTTTCCCTCCATTTTTGATACTTCCTTTCTTTTATATAAGCATTTTCAATTTCTGCCCCATGGATATTCTTTTACTTCAATACAGCTCCCTTCTCAAGGGAAAAAATGAGGAAAAACTGTATTCTACCATCTTCAAAAATGAAATGAAAATGAAAATTGTGTGTATATATATGTATGTAATATACACACAATATAGCTAGAGTTTTAGAATGTATTATTACTATGTCACTAAAAAAACTCTAGTTACAGATAAGGAAATATAACATTTCAAATTATCTTTAAAGATGGTGTGTTGATTGAAGGAATTGAAAAAAGGATCCAAATATAAGCCCACACAGCTCCAGCCACCAGATTTCTTTAAAAGATACCAAAAATACATTAGAGAAGAGATAGCATCCTTAAGAAAGGGTGCTGAGACATTGATTACAGAGAAAGAATCTAAATGGGAGGCCTACATCAAATTTCTCCCCTCAGAGCTCAGGAAACCCCATGGAAGAGGAAGCAGAAAGATGCTAAGAGCCACAGGGGATGGAGGACACCAGGGGAACAAGGCTCTCTGAATCAACTAAACAGGGTGCATCAACTAAACAGGGTGCTTCAGTCTCACAGAGACTGAAGCAGCAAGCACAGGACCTACACAGGTCTGCACCAGATCCTCAGTGTTGTGAGCTTAGTATTTTTATGAGACTCTTGACTGTGAGAATGAGTGGGTTTCTGACTCATATGCTTTGTGCCTTTGTGTCCAACTTCAATATGACAGTCTTTACTTCATCTTATTATATTTCATTTTGTCAAAATAATTAAAGAAAGAAAGAAATGGTGCTGGGAAACTAGGAGAACTGTACACAGGATGAAACCAGGCAGTATCTCTCAACCTGCACAAAAGTTAACTCCAAATGGATCAGAGACCTCAAAAAACATGAACTAAATAGAAGAAATTTTAGGGGAAATACTAAAAGATACAGGTATAAACAAAGATTTTCTGAATAGTATTCCAGTCACTCAGAAAAAGAAAGCCTATAATCGACAAATGACACCTCATACAATTTAAAATTTTTCTTGACATTATAGGAAACAATTGAGTAAAGAGACAGCCTACAAAATGGAAGAAAAATATTTCTATCTATATATTCAACAGAGGATTTAACATACAGAAAATACAAAGAACTGAAAAAAAAAACTAAACAAGAAAACAAACAAACAAACCAAAATTGGGCTAAGGGAATGAATGGTGAGTTCCCAAAAGAAGAAATACAAATGACTAAGAAAGATAACCTTAGTGTCTTAGTCAATATTCTACTGTTGTGAAGAGACTCCATTACCATTAAAAAGCATTTCATTAGGGCTTGCTGACATTCAGAGGTTTAGTCCAATCTCATCATGGCAAGAACCATGGCAGCATGCAGACAGACATGGTGCTGGAGAGGTAGCTGAAATTTTTTGTTTTGTTTTAAGACTTATTTATTTATTATGCACAGTGTTCTGTCTGCATGTATGCCTGCATGCCAGAAAAGGGTAACAGATCTCATTATAGATAGTTGTTGCTGGGAATTGAACTCAGGACCTCTGGAAGAGCAGCCAGTGTTCTTAACCTCTGAGTCATCTCTCCAGCATTTTACATCTGGATTGGCAGGTGGCAGGAAGAGAGAGAGAGCCACTGAGCCTGATATGGACTTCTGAAACTTCAAAACTCACCCCCAGGGACACACTTTCTCCAACAAGGCCACAAATACTCCAACAAAGCCACACCTCCTAATCCCTCTCAAGTAGTGCCACTTTCTAATGACCAAACATTCAAATCTATGAGCCTACAGGGCCCATTCCTACTCAAACCATCACACTTAGCATCAGGAAAATGCAAATTAATATCACTCTGAGGACTGAAGAAATGGCTCAGCTATTGAGAGCATAGGCTTCTCTTCCAGAGGACTAGGGTTCAATTCCTAGCATTCATGTAGCATTTTAGGACCATCTATAATTTCAGTTCCCAGCAGTCTGACCTTTCTTCTGACCTCTACAGTGGTGCACATGTAGGCAAAACAGCCATAAAATAAAAGCAATGTTTAAGAAAGCAAAACTACTCTGAGATTCCATCTCAGCAAAGTTAGGATGACTACTATCAAGAAAACAAATGACAACAAATGCTAGTGATGATGTGGGTTAAGAGGAATCCTTATCCACTGTTAGCAGTAGTGCAAACTGGTGTGATCACTATGGAAATCAGTATTGAGATTCCTCAAAATAAATAAATAAATAAATAAATAAATAAATAAATAAATAAATAAATAAACCTGCCATATTACACAGCTATATCATTACTATGTATATGCCCTAAAGATTCTATAGCCTACTGTAATTGGACATTTCCTGTCCCAACTGCCCAGTCCCAAATAACCAGACTCAGAGGATAAATATGAATTACAAATTCTTGGTCAGTAACTCAGGCTATTACTAACTAGCTCTTATATTTTAAGTTAATCCATATTCCCTTATTTACACTCTGCCACATGGCAGTACCTTATTTAGAATGGCATGTTCATCTCCTCATCCTTCTGCATCTGCCTGGTGACTCCTGACTCCACCCCTCTCCTTCCCATCATCCTTAATTTGGTTGCCCCACCTACACTTCCTGCCTGGCTACTGACCACTCAGAGTTTTATTAAACTAATTCAAGTGTCAAATCTTTACAGTGTGAAAGAGGGTTATTCCACAGCAGCCTATCACAGAAATACCTACACATCCATGTTTGTTACCACTGTACTCACTTATAGCAAGGAAATAAAATCAGCCCAGATGTCCATCATCTGATGAATAAAATAATGAATATGTAGTATATATATATAAGTGGAATTTTATTCAACTGTAAAGAAGAATGAAATAATAATAATTTCACCATAATGGGCAGAGCTGGAAAACATTATGTTAAGTGAGAAAACTCAGGCTCAGAAAAATACATAGTGCATGTTCTTTCTCCTATGTGAATCTTAGACTCTGGCTTTTATGTGTGTCCATGTATGTAGAATGTAAGTGAGTGTGTGTAGGTCCTAGGACACTAGAGAAAAGGGCTCACGAGAAGGAAAGTATACTCTTTAAGCAGAAGGAAGGTTGACTAATATATATGATATGAAAGCGGAAATGGGGAGTACTGACTTAGAAAGACCCAAAGTGGCCTTTGATAAAGTTGAATGTTCTTTCATCAAAAAATTTTGTAATAAACTGGGAATAGAAAGGGCAAACCTCTACTTAGTAAAGGTTATATATGGCAAACCTATACTCAACATTATATTAAATTGAGGAAAAATCTAAACATTTCTACTAAAATCAGGAATGGGACAAGAGTGTCCATGTTCTGAACCCTTATTAAATATAATGCATGAAATCTTAGTGTAGCCATCACAGAAACAGGGGAGAAATCCTAAGCAATCCCAAGCAAAGAGAACAATGGCAGAAGTGTTACATGATTTGAAGTTATACACCAAGCCTTAGGAAAACAGCCTGTGGCTCAAAAACAGAATGTAGCTCAACAGAGTGGGAAGAAATCTGCACAATTCTAACTACCTGAGCTTTGACAAAGATGTCACCAGCATCACTGGCGAAAATGCAGCTTCTTCAACAAATGATGCTAACAAAACTGGATGTCTACATACAGAAGTGTGAACATAGACATGTATTTCTTAGCCTATACAAAAATATATTCAAAATCAAAGACCCAAAACTGTTAAGGACAAATATTTCAAGACATATTCACAGACAGGGATTTTATGGGAGGGACTCTATCAAGTAGCTCAGGAAATAAGACCTTGGACTGACAAATCACAACTAATGGAATTAAAAGCTTCTTTACAACAAAGAAGGAATCGACTGTGTGAAAAGATAGTCTACAGAATGGAGAAAATCTTTGCTACCTACAGTTTTTATAGATTATTAACATCCAGACTGTATAAAAACTTTAAAGAGTAAATGCCAAGAAGTCAAACAACCATATCAACAAATACATTAATGAAATGAATAAGAAGTTCTCAAAAGATAAAGCATGAATGGTAAGTAAACATGAAAAAAAATGTTCTAAGGAAATACTAAGAAAACGGCATACCGTGTCTCAGTGAGATACCTGCACACTCACGTTTACAGCAGTGTATTCACAGCTGCCAAAAGACAAAAATGACCCAAAATGCTCCCTGGCAGGTGAATGAATAAATAAAAGAATGAACAAAATGTTGTAACTCCACTCAGATATCATTGAACCTTATAAAGGAAGGGAATTCTGACACATGGTGTGACATGAGTGAACTTGAAAACATGTGCCAAGTGAAATGAGCTGTCACAAAGGACACATACTGTATTATTCTGCTTGTGGAAGCTTGAGGAAGCCAACAAGCAGAATAACAGTTGCCAGGGGCTTAGGGAAGATGGGATTGTTTAATGTTCCTGAGGCTTCTAGTTTACAAGATTCTAGTGATGCTCTATAATCTTCTAGAACAGTTCTAGAGATGGATGCCATGATGGCTATTCAATATAAATGCATTTGATACCCTTGACTCTATACTTTAGGATTCTAGCTATTATGTTCTGTAATTTTTACTTCAATCTTTAAAAAAAGTAATTCGTGAAAACTGAGGCCAATGAGATGGCTCAACAGGTAAAGGGACATCAAGCCAAGCCTGACCACCTGAGTTTGATATCTGGGATCCATATGGGACCCACATGGTAGAAGGAAAGAACTGGCTCCCACAAGTTGTCCTCTGATTTGCACACATGTGTGATGTCATAAGGAAAAGGGAACCTGTGGATACTGATCATAAGAGTATGAACTACCCCAGGCACTATTAAAATCAGTATGGAGGCTCCTCATAAAACTAACAGTTAGAACTACCTACCACATGGCCCAGTGATACCATTCTTGGGTATTTATCCAATTGACTCTAAATCAACATGTCACAGATTTACTTGTATATCTATGTTTATTGCAGCACTATTCCCAACACACAAGTTCTAGGACCAGCCAAGGTGCTCAGCAGCAAATGGATGGATAAAGAAAATGAGTTCTGTTTAGCCATAAGAATGAAATTATTACCTTTGCAAGAAAATGGGCACAATTAAAGATCATCATATTAAGAAAAACATTTCAGAATCATAAAGCCAGT
The DNA here is from genome assembly GCF_004664715.2 of Peromyscus leucopus. NCBI lineage: Eukaryota > Metazoa > Chordata > Mammalia > Rodentia > Cricetidae > Peromyscus > Peromyscus leucopus. Next base: position 27,410,860 of record NC_051064.1, on the reverse strand, counting down.
ACCATCTAGTCTATCATCTATGGTTCCTGTACTTTATACAGACACAAAAAATCATATGTGCACATAAACATGAAAGTAGAACCAAGGCTGGGGAACGGAATGGAAATAGCAGGAAGAAGAAGAGAGAGAAAGAGGAGTGTGAGGATTAGTATGATTAAAGTGCATGATATAGAAATCCATTACTATACACAATGAATATTTGCCAATAAAATCATTATGAGATTCCTCAGTTTCTGTCAGCCAATCACCATTACAAGAAGTATTAAATTCTTCTTTGCAAAGGAGAAGCAGAAATAATGAGCCATCAGATATGTGCGTAAAGAACATGTAAAGGGTCCCTTCCTAGACTCTGACTCTCTTTGAAAGGGAGGAGCTGACTTCACAAATTGTTCCCAAGACAATGGTTCATGTTGTTTAGGCTGCTCTGGGTGTGCTGCAACAGAAACAACACATGGCTGTTCTCTCTGGCTAAAGCCACTCTCCAGCAGCACAACCAGATCTTCAAACCCTTCCCTTTTGATGCAGACGCCTGTTTTTGAAAACACTCCAGTAGACACCATACAGAGGGCGTGGAACTCGGATTATTCGGGACAGATCTAACCTGAAAGTCTCCCCTCTGCAGTCTAGCTTTCACTGTAGCAGAATCAATGGTGTCAAGAAAGGTGTTAGTTACTATTACTAATAGTCCTACACAGCTGAAACACCTAGGAACCACGGCAGTGACTGCCATGACAAGATCGCCATAAAGGTGCAGAAAATGGCACGCACATGCTGGTGGTAATCGACTGCTGTCTAAGTGGACTTAAGGCCCACACACATACAGTAATAATAATAACAATAACAAAATAACAATAAAAGTAAATTAAAAGTTTTTTAAAATCTTCAGTAAGTTAGTAACAGTCATGCTGAGCTCATATTCTACACTTTTTAATCTATTACTCTTAAATAAAAGTCATTTTAAAAAATGGATGAAACATAGGAAGGAGATGAGGAAAAGAGGAAAGAGGAAAGAACCAGCATCCTTTCTGGTCCACTGTTGTGTAATTATAAGACAGCTGTCAGTTTGAATAGGATTTATAGGTCCCCCGCTAAGCTTCAACCTCTAAGACTTGTTGTCTTGTCCACATACATATACCCTCCAGTGAACAAATACAGAAATTAGGAAATGAATACAAATGTACACACTGAAAATCCCCAAACATGATTTTGAGGAAAATAAATTAGAATTATAGTTATAGTATTCTCTCACAGAATAGAAATATTGTTTTTAAGGCTGTTTGCAGTCTTTAAGTGGAATTTGATTAGCAGAAGTCTCCTTGGGCTGTATTGCAAAGGGTAGACACATTCTGTTAAGGTCTATGGAACAGAGACCTTGCCTTAAACTTTGTGGTTTCATGAAATTAGCTTTAAATCAATTCAGGAGTCTTATTTGTGTTTTAAGCCCTAGGAAAGAGAGTCATACTAACTTAAACACAGGGGAATCCAATCACTGTAGAAAAATACAACCATCTGTCAGGTGGCTCAGGTGGCTTCCAGCCCTTAAGCCTCACTCTTACAGTCAGTCAGTACAGTTCACAATTCTGTGAAGTCCTTCATCACAGCATGTGACTGGCCAAAGAGAGTCACACCATCAAACATGAAGCATTCACACTGCATCCTAACCCATTCACACTGACCATTTCTCCTTTGATGACTCTTGGGGTCCTAGAAGTTAGAAGAAGGTCAGAGTTCATGTAGAATCAGAGGAAAGGCTGGAGATTTCTGTCACTGTTGAGTTTCTCCTCTCAAAAACTCCAAGCATACCACAAACCTTTCTTCAATGACATCAGACCAGCCAGATAACTTTATATGTAACCTTATAACAGCTTACTAGGACAAGAGCCCCAACTCAGCACACCTACAGCTCTGGCCCTGAGCCCAACAACCCTCATTCCTACAGAGGGGCAACTGTGCCCCCAAGCTATCCTCCAGGTGTGAGGGGTCTATAAAGGAGAGGTGGGGGTATGTTTGTTCCCACCTAGTTCTATGCCCAATCTTGGACCAGCCAAGGCCAGTCCTCTGTCTAGATCCATCCTGTCCTTGACTCAGACTTTCCTACATCTTGATAAAATATGGACTCTCCACTAAGTTTGAACTTCAGATAAATATATTTGAGACATTTTTATTCGTCATAAGTACTGCTTATCTGACACTCAAATGTTATTAGTTGTCTGCTGAGAGGATCCTATGTTTCCTCAGAGCAGAGTCTCTAAATGCTTACCCAACACCAAGCGGTCCACAGAGCTCTAAACAGACTCAGAAGGTTGCATTTATATATTTATTCATACACACACATATATTATTATTGTTACACACACATGCACACACACACAGTAGTCATGAATTTGGGAGGGGTTTGAAGGGAGAAGAGGGAATAGGGAAATAGTGTGGTTATATTTAAATTAAATTTTTAAAATGTTAGTGGGAATGCTGCTTTGCTATTTGTTATTTGTTTTTGTTTTTGTTTTGTTGAATGTGCCAGAGGCAAAGAAGTGGATGTGAAGAAAGACCAGCAGTACAGGAAGGCTTGAAAAAGCAGGCTGCAAGCCTTAGCCTAGCTCTGATGCCCTTTCAGACTTTACCTACAAAGCACAAAATCGAAGATAAAATTACTAAGGTTGAAAACACAATAACCACAGTGTTAAGACCTGAAAGTTTAATAAAACTTTCCACGTGGATGCCGTGCCTGCATGGTGTGAGTGACTTTCCACCACCGCTGCCTTTGGCTCAAACTCATTCAGGCTTCCCGCGCACCGCACCGTTCCACAGCACACACACAGCTAACAGGGCAGGCACTGCCCTTGTAAGCTGTCCCTCTGCAGCCCCCAAACAGCTTGCCCTGCTCCCTAGGCAGCCCTTCAGAACTCTTTCCCCCAGTCTGCTCTCAGTTGATTTTGGCTACTTGTTTACCCGGGAACTCTATCATACACCAAGCTTTCAATTTGCAAAAGGCAGCAGTACCAGTAAGATCTACTGCTTCATGATCAATTTATTCCTGGATTTAGAGAAAATATTTCTTCCTAAAGCACCCAAAATGAAGCCGAATTCAAGAAGTACTGAATAATTCTTATTTGTCATTATTTCTTTTCTAATCTCTACACAGCATACCACACTCCTATCTTGATAATAATAAATGTCATCATTAATTAGACCAAGTTTATTAAATTATATTCATATTACCTCCTTGAGAATTGTTCATATGATTTAAAAGACTTTCTTCCCAGTGTCATCAGTAACAAATTATCTCTGAAGGTGATTTTCCTACTTTCATTTCACCATCAGCCCTGAGGGTATACTCCATTGGTGGTATACATCATTTTTGCACAAACTATAGATTCTGTTAAAATTGCATCTACAGGAATTTTGCAGCTGAAAGCCTGCCTTTCCCACAGATCATCTCTTCAGGGACAAGTGTTTAAATCAAAAGGGAAAATGTTGGGTTTAACTCATATATCAAGACAAACTTATAATGTTAAGTGGCAGACTCTGCAGCAATCCAAAGGGAATTACACCAGGTCACTCTCTAGGGGACCAGCATTACTGACTATTTAACAATCGTTCTTTGATTGCCTGTCTCCATTCTTGAAATGGATTTACAAACTCTTGAAATCAATACATCTGCCTCAAATGTATACAGTAGCTCAACATTACTGACCCCAAACCCTGTGAGCCAAGTACCACTGACAGACAGTGTGGATGAGGAGTTTATATAGACTTAAGTTCTCTGGAGTCCAGGGGTTGGCACTGAAGTAACAAGTAAATATGCTATAAGTGCACAAAATTAGCAAGACATCTATAACAGATTTGATGAGTCTATTTTAAGATTAATAAAAATGTGTGAATAACAAAACATGTTCTCATATGGAAGTTTGTTCATGTAACAAATGTAACAACTTTTAAGTGTACATAATAAAATTATGGCATTAATTAATATACAAAAAAATCCATCATATAAGGATATGAAACAATGACTATAATATCAATACAGTCACATAAATCATAACTCTTTTCAAGAAAGCTGCGTTGGTTTATGATATGCTATTTCTAAATACTGTTCATGTTTTAATAAAAAAATATTTACAATGTCCACCTCATCATTCTTCTGTGGTGATTGCAAATGGTTCTTGCGGTGCTTGCCTGCCAGCAGGACAACACCCTAACATTTTCCCTCACACTCCATGTATCAGGAGTGGCTAACAAACTGCCCAAAACTCTAGAAAAAAAGCAAACCTGCTATCATAAAACACCATAGGCTGGGTAACTTAAATGGCAAACACTGTCTTCTCAGAGTTTGAGAGGCTGTCAAGTCCGAGATCAAGGTGCCAGTATAGCCCTGACCAGGGCCTTTTCCTTTATTTGCAGACACTCCCTTTCCTTGTCACCTCTCCTGGAGAAGAAAGATTAAAGACCCTTCTTAGAAGGTCTTTAATCTCATCAAAGGAAAGTGATCTCCCCTCATGACCTCATCTAAGTCTGTTTATATGCCATAGGTCCCACCTCCTAACAACATTACAGTAGGAAGTAGACCTTTGTCATGTGAATTTTGAGAAGACAGAAACATTCAGCTCATAAGAACCTGGAAGTTACTGAAAACAGGCAATAAATAAAATGTGGAGACATCAAAATATACAGGAAATAAATAATTTTTAAAGAAAAACATTTGAAAGTTAGTCAAATTGAAATTTATTTAGATGAATGCATTATATTAGACAATACATAATATGGATTATGAAGAGTGAGGAGGATGTCTGAAAGGAAAGTAGTAAAAAGAAACTAAGATGTGGGCTCTAGGCATGTTTGGTGGTTTGAATAAAAACGGCCTTTTTAGGTCCATAGGGAGTAGCACTATTAGGAGGTGTGGTGCTGTGGATATCGTTCTATATAAATAAAACACTGATAGCCAGTGGCCAGGCAGGAAGTAGGTGGGACAAGGAGAGAGGAGAATTGGGGAAACAGGAAGAAGGGAGGAGAGACACTGCAGCCACCGCCAGGACAAGCAGCATGTGAAGACGCTGGTAAGCCACCAGCCACTTGGCAAGGTATAGATTTAGAGGAATGGGTTAACTTAAGATATAAGAACAGTTAGCAAGAAGCCTGCCACGGCCATACAGTTTATAAGTGATATAAGTGTCTGAGTGATTATTTTATATGTGGATTGTGGGACTGTGGGGTTTGGTGGAACCTGGAGAGAAGCTCTCCAGCAACAGTGTGGCCTTGTTGGAGGAGGTGTGTTACTGGGGGCAAGATTTAAAGTCTCAGAAGCTCAAGACAGCCCTAGTGTGTCTCACTCTCTTCCTGCTGCCTGCTGATCAAGATGTAGAACTCTCAGCTTCTTCTCCAGCACCATGTCTGCCTGTGTGCCACATGCTTCCCACCAGGGCAACAATGGAATAAACTTCCGAACTGTAAGCCACCCCTATTAAATGTTTTCCTTTATAAGAGTTGCCATAAGCATGATGTCTCTTCATAGCAATAAAAACTCTAATAAGAGAGCATGTCACTAAACCCTTCTTTCCAAATCCCATCTAAAATGTTTCTGGATATATGTTGAGTTTCTGTGACTTGGAACATAGTCCTGTGTAGTTATTGTAGCATTTTCTTAGAAACCTGTATCCTGTTTATTTCAATGTGTATGCTCATTTTGTATTGATACACTCTCAAACCCCCTTCTAGGCTTTTGCATTTTCATGGATTCCTTCTGATTTTATTTATTGTCTCAAATTAAGAAATTAAATACCATTCTAACTATACAGGACTATGTTGTCAAGTCCTCAACTTTATACTTTTAAGTACCAGGACAAAGAACTCCTATGAAGGAATTTCTCCAAATTTAATAATTTCAACCATACTAATCCACATTTATTTTGCCATTTAGATGCAGAATGACTTATGAACATGGTGAAGTTAGTTTCTCAAACTGCGAGCACTAAAAGATGTGAGATATAGAATCTTCCTATCTTATACTATCTTATACTTCAAACAAAACTGAAAGACACTCTAAAACAATGATGAAGTTATTACCAAAGCATCGGTCTTTTCTCACAGGTAATTAGTTCTTGGTTTCTTGTAAACTTTTCTGGTGTTTTCAAACCACTTAGAAGTAAGATTCATATTCTCTGTCATCTCAGCTCAGTCAATATGAGCTCATAAAATATTCTTCCTATATTCTGTTCAACATTTGGACATGTAATAGGTAACACTGCCTTTGGCTTAGGTACTTCTTGAGAATCTGAAAATAAGTGGCTTTTTACATTTTTTTCTTTCCTAAGAATATGCTCTCCTCTTAGCACGTACAAGAAAAGTAGTAGTAAATACAAGGTTTAGAAACCATCCCCAATCTCAGCCATTCACTAGGGAGCCACAGGAATTCCTCCAGAGAAAAAAAGAGAGACTGCCATAGTACGACATTGGGCTCCCCACTTGGACTATACAGGAACATGAGAAGTATTCAAATTTAGGTTTCAGATCCAAGACTCTCACTGCAAAGCTAAGGCCCAGCCTGCCTTTCGACATCCCACAGATGTTTTCCCACAGGGATCAACCAATCCCTATAATACTGACTGAATGAGGAGGGAAGCAATGAAACTTGGATGAACTCTCTGTTATATATGGATTGTGGCTAGCAGGACACAGTGTAAGTCAAGCAGAGGCAAACATGCCCACTGTAGCTTGTACTCCTGGTACATACCTAACTTCATAGACTCCTGGGAAAGGGGAGAAAAGGCCCCAGTCACAACAAAGTATAAACAGCTCAACAATGCCACAAAGTGGAGGCCAATTCAAATCTATTTCACTTACAAAAATTAGATATTTGTTTAGTTTTATCCCAATACTGTGAAGCAAAATTATGTTTATGCTTATAAACATTTTCCATTTAGAGTAAAAATTTAACTCTATAAACTAATAGGCATTGAGTCTTTGTGGTTTGCAACCAAAATGGCTGAAGAAAACACAATTGTTTTTTCAATCAAAACTAGCCCCTCTGATTACATCAGCAGTCACTCCCAGTAGCTCCTGAGGATTTCAAGAACAAAACTAGTAATCAAGCATCACTTTCCCAAAAGCAAGAGGAGTGTTCACATCCCAGACAGGGAAACTGCTGACAGCTGAAAGCAGACCATGGCCACAGAAAGGATTCTTTTTCAACTCTTCTTGGGTGTGTCGCATTTCCATGTTATTCCAGCCCTTAAAAGCAAAGCATAGGCTCACGTATTTGTGTATGTTTATTTTCCTATACTGTACCCCATGAATTTCATGCAATGAAAAGTAACACAAAATATCAGATAGATGTGAGAAATTATATGGCAGCTTAGACCACCAGATGTGCTGGAGATAGTTGCTGTTATAAGGAGTTTCCATAATCACTTTCTATGACTTCTAGACCAAATTACCATACTCCTGATGACTTCAAACACTGTACATTTATTTTCTGGCAGTTCTAGAGGTCCAAAGACTGAATAAGTGTCAGGACTAGATCTTTCTGGAGGTTGAAATACAGACACTGGTCCCCTACCTCTGCCAGCCTCTGGAAGCTGACCTACTCCACTCCTTAGCTCAGTCTCCTGTACATCACTCCACCTCTTGACTCCCTCAAGATACCTCTTTACCAACTCGGGTTTCCTGCATACTTTTTATAAAGACCCTTATGATTGTATCCTTCCAGAAAACTCCCAAAATCCTTAACCAGGTCTGATTTGCAAAATAAGGCAACGTATTCACAGACTGAGAGTGAATGCAGACATGCTTGATTGGGAACAGAAGTAAGCACACCTGAGTTTTCCAAGGGGTTTCTCTTTCCCAAACTAGTTTAGACATGACTGGATTAAACCATTTTCCTCTAGTTCCATGAGAATAAGGAGGTGAAATTAAGGCCATATTTTCCATCATTGATGAGTAACCTATGTTTTTATAATGATAAATCTATGCAAGTAACAAATCACACTTTCCTCTCCAAACACAGGTACCAATATCAGTCTTTTCTTAAGGAAGGATGTGGAAGGCACAGGATGCTTCTGCTGCTGACTTGTACTTAGGAGTATGACCTGGGCAATGAGAGCCACTGAGCCCCCATGTGTACAGCGTACAGATCCTGAGCTGTAACCCTTTCTCAAATAGTATTTCTAAAAATGACAGGTTTATCCTCAGTGACTGACTACACTCTCCTCGTAACTCCTCCAGACAACTTAGAGCATTCCTAGACACTGTAGGTTACTGAAGATAGCCATTTTATTTATTCAGGTACGTTATCCTGTTGGAAACATTTTAATGTCTGGGCAACACCATTTATTTAGGACTTCCTATTTACAAGCCCCCACATGCAGACAAGTATCATGGAGATATGAAAATCTAAGTGTTCAGTATTTTGCAAAAGACACAAGTCAGTCTAATGTGAACATAACAAGACTGTAGCCAGAAGTTTCTCTGGTCCCACAGCTGCTTATAAAACAATCACTCAGAGGCTTATATTAATTACAGACTTTATGGCCTATGGCTTCAGCTTCTTGCTAACTAGCTCTTTCATCTTAAATTAACCCATTCCTATTATTCTATATGTTGCCACGTGGCCATGGCATTATTGGTCTGCTGGCATCTCGTTGCTCCTTGGGTGGTGGCTGATGTCTTTCTCTACTCCACTCTTCTTCATCTCATCTTCAGTTTGAATGTGCCACCTAACCTTATCCTGCCCTGCCATAGGGGCCAATTGAGCTTTATTTATTATCCAACGGGAGCCACACATATTCACAGCATACAGAAAGATGTCTCACAGCACATGACCTGCAGTATTGTAAGATACTGACAAATAGAACAAAGAGACTCTGAGAAAGGACAGACTTACAGAAAGGTATATTATTTGGATGCAGGGCCTCAATTCTAAGAAATACCTTTAAAAGAGGAATACAAATCTAGCATATGGAAAAGATAGAGCTTTCCAGGTTTACTAGAATGATTAACTAATAAAAGGGAAAAAGAAAAGAAAATTGACATTGTCTAGGAATCATCCAGTCCTTCTTATCATTAGCCAGAATAATTATGTCATTCTCTTTTTTTTTTCCTGTACCATAATTATGTGCTCAGCTTTTGGTTGGTGTAAAGTACTATTTTCCTTATTTTATTCAGATGTTCAAAAAGCCCAGACAAGAAGTTTGGATCTTGAATGAATGTTCCTAGAAAGCCCTGTGTGTTGAAAGCCTACTCTCCAGCCTGTGGCTCTAGGTGGCTTAGGAGGTGGTGGAACAATTAAGAGAAAGTCACTAGGAGCATGAATTTAAAGAGGATTTGGATCCTACTCTCCTGCTGTGGATATCACTCTATATAAATAAAACACTGATGGCCAATGACCAGGCAGGAAGTATAGGCGGGACAAAGAGAGAGGAGAATTGGGGAAACAGGAAGAAGGAGGAGAGAGACTGCAGCCACCGCCAGGACAAGCAGCATGTAGAGACTCTGGTAAGCCACCAGCCACGTGGCAAGGTATAGATTTATAGAAATGGGTTAATTTAAGATAAAAGAGCAGTTAGCAAGAAGCCTGCCACGGCCATACAGTTTATAAGTGATATAAGCGTCTGAGTGATTATTTTATAAGTGGATTGTGGGACTGCGGGGCTTGGGGAAGCTGGAGAGAAGCCCTCCAGCTACACTCTCCTCTCTTTTTGCTTCAAAATACCTCAAGATAAGCACCTGCCTCTTGCTTCTGGCCTGATGTCCTGACTTGACACAGACAGAAAGGCAGTGATCCTCCCTCCTATGATGGGCTGAAACCTCCACACTACAAGCCAAAATAAAGTCTTCCCTTTTATAACCCAATTATCTCAAATATTTGCTATCAGAACAGAAATCAACCTAAGGAATGATGAAATTTCTAGTCCTTTCCCTGACCCTTTACTCACCCTGAACCTCCTGAAGAGGGTCCCCCACCACAATGTTACACCCATGAATACTATTAACAACCAAATGTGCAGCCTGTGCTTAAACACAAATGCTAACTCTGCCGTTGCAGATGAAAACATCCCAGGGCTCAAACTCACAGTGAATTTCTGAGCACAGGATGTGTCACAGGAGGTGACAGAGTGTGATGTCACTCATCTCATTAAAAATGAGCTCTTCCTTGAAGATGTACCTCATATTCTAACAGGAATTCTTACTTTGCTATTGGAATTCAATTTTCATATACTATAGGCTATAGTGGCCTCTCACCCCAAATTCAACTGTTAGAGCATTTAACTGTTGGTGCTCAGGTGTTACAGAAAGGCAGCCTGTCTGTTAGTTATTTGGCTGCATTGTGTTCTTACCCTGCAAGGAAATGTCACAAAACACGACAGAATCCACTAATAAGAGTTTTATTAGAGATAAAGGTACAGAGAGTGCGCAGGCCTGTGGGAGAGACACGGGTGTGGAGAAGAAGGAACCGGGAACATGATGCTCATTTTTTAAAGGCTGGGCGTGGCCAGGTCACGTCACTACTTGACGCATGTGTGTAGATCACATGGCCACGTTGCGTGCTTTCGTCACCATGAAATGTCACGGATCCTGGTCACACGAGACGCCTTGACCCGGAAATGGCTATCTTGACCTGGAACTGGCTAGGCGGAAGTGTCCAGGTCCACCGGGCATCCTGGTTACGAGAACACCCTGACCAGGAAATGCCTATCCTAACCTAGAACTGGCTAGGAAGAAGTGTCCACCTGGTATATGCAATCATGGGGGCGTGTTGTGAACCCTTCATCCCTGACTCTTTCCTTTTTAAAAAAGAAAAAAAAATTGTGGTTGACTGGGTATGGGGGCGACGTTTCTCTCAAAGATGCTTCCAGCTGAATAGTGGCGTTGGTTGGCTCTTGGGGGGATGAGAGGTATCTTGTGAAGTCCTGGGATGATGGTGGAGGTCCTGGAATGATGTTCTGCTGTCCCTTCGTTCTGCAGCTGTCCATCCGTGCTGCGGCTGGGGACCTTCTCTTTGACAAGATACTGTTGACATAGAAAGAGCTTAGAGAGAAAGAATCATTATTATTTTATTTTGGAGTTGTCATTTGTCTGAGGTAGATCTGGCCTGCCCAGATAGAGACATGTGACATTTACCTGAGGTAGATCTTGTGGCTCCAAGAAAATTAAGAAAGTGTCTCAACCCTCTGAAATGAGCCAATGTTTCCTTAGCTCTGAGTGGGTCACATGCTCTAAAGCAAGCCCCACTCCAGAGCTAAGGGGCTGAGGAGGAAATCAGAGGGTGTCTGGCTTCTTAGCTTTGTCCTGTCTACACCTCAGCTTTCTCCGTTCTTCTCCATGCTTGTATCATTCCTCCAATGCTCTCAAAGAAGTATTCTTTAAATGTAATGTTTGAATTAATTCTTGGAAAATTCTATACATGTGTACAATTTATTTTGATCATGTTTACCCTCTACTCCACTCCATAACTGCTTCTAGAACCAACACTACCTCCCTACCCTCTCCCAAGTTTATTTCCTGTTTTACTGTTTTTTATAACTAACTGAATCCAACTTGTGTTGCTCATACACATAAACACACCACACACACACACACACACACACACATATATACACACACACATACACACACACACACACACACACACACACACACGGAGGAGGGAGGGAGGGAGAGAGAGTGGGGAGTTCTTTTTGTGTAATTATTGGTTATAGGTCACATTTTCAGATTCACCACAGCATGAGCAAATTAAATAACAGCCTAAAGTATGTCAGAGTTCAGAGTTTCAGCTGTCCATGCTACTGCATAAACCAATTTGGCTAGTGAAATCATGGTTATTTGAGGAGAATCTATAACTACCAATTTACTAAATGAGCATAACTCCTAATAACAACCTATAAACATTTGTCTTTTAAGTGTAGTTTTTACCTCCCACAAGGAACTTCTATTTCCAACAGACAGAGACACTACAGAAAAACACAATCAATCAATATGCAGAGTTATGGACTGTATGGATATATCTATAGAACACTCCCCTAGCTACAGCTCAGGAAACATTGAAGAAAGCTGTGGAAAGACTGTAAGAATCAGAGGATCAGGGACTTTGCCATGTGATTGTCTCCTAGTAACATCAGAAGCTGTGCCCTTAAATTCTCATCAACATGACATCCCAAATGTGAGCTGAACAAGGAGGACACCAACAGACATTCAAAACTGCATGAGGAAACCATGAGGCTTCAACCCTACACAAAGAACTACAACTATAAGGAACAAAGTAAAGCTGGGAGTAGGAGAGGTGGTCCTCTGTTGCGGTAACACCTGCGTTACCGATACCCGTTCACCATGTCCGAGCAAGGGGCTGCGGATTAAAAATAGAGACAAGAGACAACGAGTCATTCGCCACGACTGAATGCCGAATGCCAAATGCCATTTATTGAAAGAGGGAGGAAACCTTAAATACAGGCTTACAGCACAATAGAGGATCCCTGGAGGGCAGAAGTTCACTACCGAATTTTCTACATTCTTGCATCTAAGTTGTTTACACCAAATGCAGAATACAGGAACAAAGAACCTCTGGTGAATTCTCCGGTGACCAGCAGGGAATCTTAATAGGGAGGACTTCTGGTCAAGGTCAGCAAGCAAGGCAGCAGCCACTCACAGTGGGGGGCCAGGGCCCATAGTCCTCCCCACAGAAGAGCACACCAATTGATTGTCCAGTGCCAAATGGTCAGCCATGAAAAACATGTGTACAATGAACACAACAGGCTATATTTAGGAATATATGTGTGTACACATATATGTATACCATAACAATGATGAAAAAAGAGGACATTAATTTGAAGAGACAGGGAGAGGCATATGAGACAGTTTAAAAGGGAGAAAGGAAATGGAGAAACGTAATTAAAATAGAAGTGTCTCACTTTTTTTTTTTTTTTTTTTTTTTTGGTTTTTTGAAACAGGGTTTCTCTGTATAATAGCTCTGGTTGTCCTGGATGTCACTCTGTAGACCAGGCCAGACTCAAATGCACAGAGATCCACCTACCTCCTGAGTGCTGGGATTAAAAGCATGTACCACCACTGCTTGGCTAAAATACAATCTCAAAAATAAACAAATAATAGTAATAATAATAACAATAATAATAATCTGGCATTTGGGAAAAGATGTAACTACAAGAAATTTTACAGAAAATATTGGGGGACAAGTAAATTAAAAAATCTACACTCCCACCCACACACACACCCCCAATCAGAGGATCTCTTCAATCAGTCTATGGATCTTGTTAATTTGTCAGAGTTACCATAACAAAGAACCAGGAACTGGGTAGCTTAAACAACAAAAATATACAGTTTCAAAGGTGTGAGCATACAAGGCCAAGACGTGGTGAATGTCTGGTAATCTATGGTGTCATGTGGCTCTCTGCCATCTCTTCCATCATCTTCACATGAAGCTCTACCTGTGTATGTTTCTTAGCATGTCTCCAAATTCTCCTTGTGAAGACCCATTATTATGGAATCAGGGGCTTACCCTATTGCTCCATCACTCCATCCTAATTAATGACTTCTGCAGTAACCCTATTTCTAAATGAAGTCAGGCTGTAAGACGCCAGAGGTTAGGACTTCCATGTGCACATCTGGGGACCTGAGCAGTGTATCAGTAATCTTTTTGATAGTTTCGTTGAAATGCCTGACAGAACAACTTACAGGAAGGAAGACTTCCTTAGGCCTAGGGGTTGGTTAAGAAGGTACAGCTTATCACAGCCAGGGTGGCAAAGCATGTAGCTGAAGGGTTCACAACGCGGTTCCATTTACTGGGCGGACACTTCCGTCCAGCCACTTCCGCATCAAAAGCGTCCCGTAGCTAGGATACCGGTGGGCCCGGATGTCTCCACCTAGCAAGTTCTGGGCCAAGGGGTCTCGCGTGATCAGAGTCCCGTGGCGTTGCATGGTGATGTAAGCGCGCAACACCACCATGTGCCCTACGTACACACGTAGAGTAGTGACGTGACCTGGCCACGCCCCCAGCCGGTTTTAAAAGTCCGGCGCCATATTTCCCCTTTTTTTCTCCATGCACGTGTCTCTCCCACAGGCCTGCACTTTCTGTCCTTTGTTTCTAATAAACTCTATAAGCGGATTCTGTCGTGTTTCGTGACGTTCCTTGCAGGGTAAGAACACAACGCAGACAGAAAACTAACATTTTTGGTGCCGTGAACCGAGCGGGCGCTGCCGGGGAATCTGCTCCGTACGCGACAGACCGCTCTCCATTAGCCTGAATCACATCCAAACTGCATCCAACACCGAACCGGATTGGTGAGTGCTCCCCACTTTCGGCCGGCGTAAACGGTTTCCTGAACCGGTGAGAACGACCGTTGATTGTCCGGCGCCTCACACGTGTTCTTGAGACCGGGGGAACCCCCGACCACGGTCTTCATTGGCTACGGTAGGCCCCTATCGCTGGCCAACTGGCCTAATTTTTCTGGCCTCTCCCACGTCTGCAGCCTGAGGTGTTTCTTCAATCAGGGCCACCGCCGTTGGTGCGTCCTGACAGAGCCACGTGAGGGCGACACGTTCATCCCTTGACGGAGGGACAAACACTGTCTGGATTCCCGGGGGATCCTTTCCTCACCGTGGAGGGGGCCCCTGCTTCTTTGGCTGACGAGCCTAGGAGCAGCCTGTGCCTGAAATCCGTCCGGGACCCTGGGGACGCCTGAGGTCTTGGCTCCGGATTACGTTTCTTTTTATTTTTTCTTTTTTTTTTGCCTCTGCTGCAGACATGGGAAACAAGGCTTCCAACTCTGTTACTCCTTCCTCTCCGTTGGGCTGTCTTGTTGAAGCTTTAAAACCTCTCAGTTTAATGCCTCACATAAAGATTTCTAAGCTAACTCGTTTATGTTAAAAAAAAAAAAAAAAAAAAAGGAGATGGCCAAAGTATGCTTTAAAAAAAATAACAAAGGGCCACTAAGCGGCTCCTTGGATCCCGATATTTCACGGGAGCTATCCAATCACTGTCGGCGTTCAGGCAAATGGAAAGAGTTGCTTTCTTCTCTCTCAACGCTAAACTGTCTCTTCTCGTTTCCTTCTCTCCTGCTCATATGCTCCTAGCTATACGTAAACCAGAGGATTCTCTGACTCCGGAATTTCTGACTCTAGATCTTGCTAAGGAACCAGCAATTAAAATTCATGTTCCATCCACTCTCTCAGATAATAAGTAAGCTGGGTTCTTATACGTCTAATTCTGCTTCCTTCATTAAACAGTTTCAATATATAACTCAATCTTATAGTCTCACCTTTCATGACCTTCTGAGGAGCTCAGGCGGGTATGGGAAGCAGGCTAGGATTCACGCAGACGAAATTCATCAGACTAACCTTTCACACCCCCCAGGAGCCGAAGCGGTTCCTGACCAGGAGCCACACTGGGACTATAACACCCAGAGTGGCTGTCTAGCCAGAGATAGATTTATTACCTGTCTCCTGACAGGCCTCCGTAAGGCTGCCCTAAAACCAGTAAACTATGAAAAACTAAAAATGGTAATTCAGGATAAGGACGAATCTGTCTCTTGTTCCCCAGACCTACCTGACTAAAACTTAAGCATCTGGAGAGCGAGGCTCCTGACCCCACAGGCAAAAGAGTCACTTGTGGCATTTAAGGTGTGCCAGGGAAGAGATAAAAGCCCGAAAACAAAATTGCCAAGTGCTGGCACTCGCTGACTTCCAAAAGCTGTTGGGTCCCTGTTTTAAATGAGGAAAAGGCCACGGGCTACCGAATGCTCTGCTAGGCCATCAACAGCCTTGTTAAAAGTGCCGCCTAGAAAGACAGAGTCAGCTGACTGCCCCCAGGCACCAAGATGCATGGGTACATCAAGCTAAGACCTCCAACAGACCTAGGCTTGGCTACAGACATGACAGGGAACCCAGAACGCAGCAGGGAAGCGATCCGTTTCTTTCCTTCTGGACACCAGAGCCATTGACTCAGTCCTGGGAGTCTTGGGATGCCACCTCTCCTTTATTGTCGGTACAGGGGACAGCCTTATCTACCTCAGCAGACACCGCCATTTAATTGTATTTTCAGAGGCATCCCTCTCACACATACATTCTTAGTGGTGCTAAGTTGCCCTGTACCTTTAATGGGGAGGGATCTCCTAGCTAAGGTAGGAGCATCCATTTCTTTTCACACCACACATTTGCCTCCTCCCAGACGCGCCAGCAGCTCTCTTACTTCTTCTCCTAGCCACTAACTCTACAGACTCCAAATATGCTTTTCATATCCTCCTGTCCCACGCTGCTATTTGGAGGGAGCGTGGACTTCTCACAGCAAAAGGAGGATCAGTGTCTCAGGCCATATAATGGCCATGCAGCAGGAAAAGTTAAATATCTCCTCAGACCAGTTCTAACACCAGGTCTTTTCCAAGCCTCCAGCTGTTCCAGATAGTCTGTTAACCCCTCTTTTATGTCATCTAAGGTCTATTCTATGGAGCTATGCGGACTGTTCACTGCCTCAGTCATGTGACAATCCTTGCCCACCTCCAATACACACTGGAGATCAGGTTCTTCTTTCCCCTCCAGGTCAGTGTCCTTCACCCCTTTCCCCTAAGTGGCAGGGACCCTTCAAAGTAATTCTTGTAACCCCTACAGCTGCTAAACTCGAGGGCTTTCCTCACTGGGTCCACCTGTCTCACCTAAAACCTTTTATCTCACCTCCATCCCAGAAGAATCTCTCTTCATATACAGTGAAACAGACAGGGCCTCTCACTCTCAAGCTCCAGAGGACATCAGGATCCCCTGCTTTGCCGCCAATTCCAGAGGAATAAGGTACCACCCCTTCCTTTTCCAACCAGGGCCACACAGAGCCGGAGGCAAAAGGGACCATCAAAAATATCCAGGCGGTAAGGAATAATGTAATACAGTAATTTATCATTGTTCAATACTCAGCAACTGATCACCTGTGTTTCCCAAGTGTTAAACTACCTCCAGCAAGGCTTGCCTGAGGAAAACAGGTGTCTTACATGGATCACCTCTAATGAGGCTTGTCTCAGATGGAAATTAAACAGAGTACTAAGACCAGATCTACCTCAGGTGAATGTCACATGCCTCTATCTGGGCAGGCCAAATCTACCTCAGACAAATGCCAACTCCAAAACAAAATAATAATGATTCTTTCTTTCTAAGCTCTCTCTATGTCAACAGTATCTTGCTAAATGGGAGGCCCCAGCACCAGTACGGATGGACAGCTGACAGCCGCGGAACCAGGAGAAGGCAGAACGCCATTCCAGGACCCCTCATCATCATTCCCGGACTTCACGAGATACCCTTCACCCTCCCCCCAAGAGCCAATCGACGCCCACTATTCAGCTGGAAGCAGTCTTTAAGAGAAACGTCGCCCCCGCACCCAGTCAACCACAATTTTTTCCTTTTTTAAAAAAGTAAAAGAGTCGGGAATGAAGGGTTCACAACGCGGTTCCATTTACTGGGCGGACACTTCCGTCCAGCCACTTCCGCATCAAAAGCGTCCCGTAGCTAGGATACCGGTGGGCCTGGATGTCTCCACCTAGCAAGTTCTGGGCCAAGGGGTCTCTCGTGATCAGAGTCCCGTGGCGTTGCATGGTGATGTAAGCGCGCAACACCACCATGTGCCCTACGTACACACGTAGAGTAGTGACATGACCTGGCCACGCCCCCAGCCGGTTTTAAAAGTCCGGCGCCATATTTCCCCTTTTTTTCTCCATGCACGTGTCTCTCCCACAGGCCTGCACTTTCTGTCCTTTGTTTCTAATAAACTCTATAAGCGGATTCTGTCGTGTTCCGTGACATTCCTTGCAGGGTAAGAACACAACACAGACAGAAAACTAACAGTAGCAGCTACCTATTGCCTGGAACTGACCAAGGAGAAAAGACAAATTAATGTTGACATTCAGCTGGAATTCTCCATTTCCCATTGGCATTCAGTCCAGAACCTTGGCTCCTGGAATGATCCTGTCCATATTTGTGACAGTCATCTCCACTAATCCTCTCTAGAAATACCTTTACATATACTCCCAAAGATACATTTCACCAATGCCCTAGGTATTTAATTGACCCAATTAAATTGGTAATCAAAACTAACCATTATGAGAATGTTATAATTCAGCACATAAAAGACCTAAAATGTTGGTTATGTATTTTTTTAAGTTACTCTCACGTTTAGAACTCATAGTTACATTGATAGTTTATTTTCTGATTTGGACATAATTTTGGTTTGCAAACTGTCAGTGAACTTTCTCAAAGTTTAACCATGCTATAAATGACATCCAGTGGTATCTAGCCCTATGTGAATTCTGAAAAGGACAGATGGGAAACTAAGAAGCAGTGGTACTAGGGAATCAGGCTAGAAATACTGGGAGACATCAATCCAAAGCCTTCTCTATTGGATGAATATTGGATGCATGTCTTAATCTGGCCCTGATCTACCAGATTCTCTGTGTCTTCCTTACATGACTTCCTTCCTCTCCAGACGTACCCATTTCTCACCCCGAGAAGATTTTCTGCTCTACTCCCAATATCTTGCTCTAAAATTTCAAACTTATCTTAAGCACAACACTTGAAACTCCTCTTACACAGATCCTTTCCCCAGTACTTCCATGCAGAGATATTGATTTTCCTATAGGTTCTAGGTAATTTGTTCAAGAGAGGATCATTACACATAACTATTCATGATTCAGTCCCTCTAGACTGTAAACACTTGTCAATAACTGAAAAGACTTGGTCAATAAACAAGACATAATCATTTCTACCAAAACCCATACTCTTCATAAATGTTGAGGTTATGATTACAGATTCCAAGGGCTGGTTTGTGATGGCATTCCTGCTGAGCTGCACCTGGCCTGGCTCCAGAGAGTAGCACCTAGCCATAATCTATCTTTTGTTTAGCAGACACCTTTGGTTTCCCTTATTGCCCTCCATGTGAATCTTGTCTCAGAGTTTCCCAAGGATACAAAGGCCTATGTAAAACCCAAGAAACTGAGGAATTTGCACTTGGCATTGTATTGTTGGGAGCTCCTTTCAGGTTGTCTTGAGCATATGGAAATTATCTGGCTAAACTGTAATGGAAGGAAATAAAAATACCCGAGGAAAAGGGAAGATGCTTCAGTCCTTCGAGGCTGGACCCCCTGCAGCCATGAAAGGCTAGCTTCATTCTTAAGTTGCCTCTGAGTCTTCATTCCACGGATCTGCGTGAACCCACACACCTGTGTAGCGACACACAGTTACACTGGTTCTAATCTCTGCAGGCCTCCATGTGCTTGCACTCTACTACAGCCATCGTGTCTGCTGAAACCACCAGCATGCTAGTCTATTACGCACAATATTTACCTTTATAAAAGCATCCCATTTTGTGTAGCAATCACAGCTACCTATGATTATTACCTGGGACACCATTTTAATAATGTAGCAAGTATATGTTATTCAGGCAGAAGTTTCTGTGCAAGCAGTGTTCTCTCTCTCTCTCTCTCTCTCTCTCTCTCTCTCTCTCTCCTTTTTAGAAATATGTGTGCTAGCAGTTCTTATTAATCAGCTGCCATTGTTTTGGGCATTCACTCACTGTATTGACAAGTTCACAGCTGCAGGAAAACCTGCATGCTGTGAAACTTTTCATCTTGCTCTCCATACTTAACTATTGTGAAGCATATAAAAGCTGCACCTGGGTTCAGATTGTGACTATCTCAGTGAGTGTGATTTGGGGAACTAGGGGAAACATATTTAAGGTTTGTGATAGAACTTAGATACCTAAGTAGAAATTGTTCTTATTTAAAGATAATAGATCTAAAATTTTGTTCTCTTGTGCATTTCTGGATACTGGACCCTGGATATTACAGGGAAGTACTGTAGTACCTCACTACAGTCTCAGTCCTTTTGATAGATGTTATTTTGAGAAAGGATCTTAATAAGTTGCCCAGCTGTATAGTCCTGACTAGCCTTCATACTTGTAATCCCCTTACCTCAACTTCCCAAGTGTGAGATTATAAGCATGCACTACCATTCCAGTCAATACTGTCTTACAGAGATAGCCATAGACAAGATGGATCTGGGAGGCTAAAGACCAGAAAAGTTAGGCCCTGTTATCCCATGTGGCAAGAATTGCTTGAAGTAGACAGATCAAACTCTTCACCTGTGCCCAAAATTCCTCAGAAATGAATCAAGGCCCTAGCTCCATAATTTTAAGGTTATGTAAAAAAGTCTGTGAGATGGTACCAATATGCTAGTACAGGACTGTAACTAAAAAAAGACAAAGACTGTTCTGAAACATGTGTAAGTGTAGAGAGTACACTTCAGATAAAGGCTCAAATAAGGACTTTCTGAATAGGACTCTGCCATCAGAAAATAGGAGCAATAACCAGGAGTTGGAACATCATGGAGTTAGTGGCTTCTTTACAGCCAAGGAAACTGTTCATTGACAGAATAGGCAGCCTACAGTACAGGAAAGACTTTTCCAACCATACATCTGACAGAAGACAAATGCAAAGAACACCCAGAAACGTCTAAAGTAAATCACCAATTAAAAAGTGGGCCATGAAATGAAACAAAGTTCTCACAAGAAATAAAAATGGATAAGAAATGTCCTTAAAAGTGCTCACTATCCTTAGCCATCAGAGAAATGGAAATTAATTATTTATCTGGGCCCTAGCTCTCTCTCTCCAGACTTTGCCCTCAGAAAATCCACCAAACAGCAGCTCCTCCCCCAGAGCTACTCAAGACCACACCTATAGGGTATTTAAAATGCCCCCTGGAGAACGGCCACATGCTTTTTCCTGGTCTCCTCTCCTGCTCACATCTCTAGAGGCCGGAAAAGTCACCCAGGAATGTTTTTGTTCGATTAACTTGGTCTTTTATTTTTAATTCAGCTTGACTCAGCTTACTGCATTGGCAGAGAGACTTAAAATTGGGTTATGGAAACCTTTTATCTTGGTGCATTAGCCAGGAAGGAATTGAGTTTTTTCTCCAATCACCTCCTTACCCCACCAACCCCCTGGCCACATGATGGAAAAAAAGCTCCTCTCCCTATACCTGCTCTCTGCTAGACTAGATCAGCTTTCAGTCCAGTAAGTTGCTCATTCCAAGTCACTACCTCTATTAGTACAGGACCCCTCCCAATTTTGGGAGTACCCCACATAGACATAACTGTGCCAGGGACAACCCAACCTGTTCCCACTCAATCCAGTCCTCCCTGGATGCCTGGGATACCAGGACATTCAAGCTTTGGATCTTCCTCTACCCACACAATCCAAAAGCTTATCCCAGTGGACACATTGCTTTAGATTTTGGGTTCCAGCACACACTTGTGAAATAGGCAGCTGAGAGTCTAAGCCACACACCCCTGGGGTGTCTTTTACAAAATCGATTCAAGTTAGGGCTATCCAATACCACATATCATGAATGCCTGATTTCCCTGTGCACTAAGGCCACAATCCATTCTTGATAACCAGTCAAGATGGCTACCACCGGGAATTTTTGAATTTACCATCTTTCGTGATCTTGAAAATTTTTGCCAGCATGGAGATAAGTGGCCAGATCTGCCCTATGTCCATGGTTCTTGGGTTCTGCATTCCCACCCTTCCTTCAGCAGCCAGGGTCCCATGACTCAGGACTTGTTGGCTAGGGTTGCAGCATCCCACTCATCTGGGAACTGGAACCCTGAACATTCCATCCTGACCATGCTGCCAGAGACTCTAGCACTTCCCCCACTGCCCCCAAACCCTGCCTCTCCATCCTGCTTCTTCATTGCCACATGTTCCATTCAGTGGCCAACATCCCTCCATTTATCCACCCCTCCCCCAACTTCCTGGACAAAGGTAGAGAACCAACTTTGTGGTGGTATTGTGTTCCCCAAAATATTGTGTACTCTAATAAATTTATCTGGGGTCAGAGAACAGACAGCCACTAGATACAAGGGCTAGAAAATGGTGGCATGCCGGGCGGTGGTGGCGCACGCCTTTAGTCCCAGCACTCGGGAGGCAGAGCCAGGCGGATCTCTGTGAGTTCGAGTCCAGCCTGGACTACAAAGTGAGTTCCAGGAAAAGGCGCAAAGCTACACAGAGAAACCCTGTCTCGAAAAACCACAAAAAAAAAAAAAAAAAAAAAAAAAAGAAAATGGTGGCACTCACATCTTTAATCCTAGCATTCCAGAGATAGAAATCCCTCTGGATCTCTGTGAGTTCAAGGCCACATTGGAAATAGCCAAGCATGGTGACACATGCCTTTAATCCCAGAAAGCCAGCCTTTAATCCCAGGGACTGGTGGTAGAAAGCAGAAAGATATATAAGGCGTGAGGACCAGAAAACGAGAAGATTTTGGCTGGTTAAACATTCAGGCTTTTGAGCAGTAATTCAGCTGAGACCCATTCCGCATGAGGACTCAGAGGCCTCCAGTCTGAGGAGACAAGACCAGCTGAGGATCCTGCGAGGTGAGATAGCTGTGGCTTGTTCTGTCTCTCTGATCTACCAGCATTGACCCCAATACCTGGCTCCGGGTTTGATTTTATTAATAAGAACTTTTAAGATTCCTGCTACACAACTTCCTCCTCCTTATCTGCCTTCCTCTCTTTCCCTCTCTCCTACTCCAACTACCCCTCCCTATCCTTCAATGCCACAACCTACACCCTGGCGCCCTTCCACTCCACTCGCTGGCTTACTCTGCCTCCTGAATCCTCTCCCGTATCTGTTCATACTCAGTCTAGGAAGACTCCTGCCCTCCCCTGCCCTCTCTGAGAGGTGGGTGGAACCAATGGAATTGTTTGAGTCCATGCCCCCGTCTCCCTTCAGGGTCTTTTACAGATAGAGAAGCCCTTGGGTTCCTTCTCTACTGATCCTATTTATATCAAGGAGTTTTGTTATCTTTCTCAAGCCTATGATCTGACCTGGCATGACCTCTGTATCATCCAGGCCTCCGTGCTCACTCCTGAGGAGCGAGGTTGAATTCAGGCAGCAGTGAGACAGTATGCAGACCAAACCCACCTGGTGGATAATACTGCACCTGTGGATGACATGGCAGTGCCAACCACAGAGACACACTGGGGTTATCAGCCAGGTAAAAATGGCCACCAGAGGTGGGACCTCATGGTTTGCTGCCTCCTTCAGGGTGTGGAAATGGTCTCAGACAAAAGTCCTCAATTTTGATAAGCTCTGAGAGATTCCACTGTGAACTGATGAAAATCTGGCCATTTTTCTAAATCAATTCCAAGAAACCATGGTTCATTATACTTGCCTTGACCCAGCCTCCCCAGAAGGAATCATAGTCCTGGGCACCCATTTCATTTCTCAGTCAACACCAGATATTAGAAAGAAATTTAAAAGGGCTAAAGAAGGGCTCTAAACCCCTATACAGGAATTGGTAAAAATGGCTTTTAAGGTTTTTAATCCTTGAGAGGAGGCAGCTGACTCTTCCTGAGAGGCTCAGCTGCAACAGAAGGCTACTGTACTCCAAATCCACACTTTGACAGCTGCCCTGAGGCTATTGGCACTTGTCAAGGGGGACAAGAGAAGCCCATGAGGCTCCATCCCACTAGAACACAGCCCAAGTCAACTCTGCCAGAAGCCTGCTTCAAATGTGCCCAGGAAGGCCACTGGTCCCAGTACTTCCCTGACCCTCAGCCACCAAGAGGCTATGGCCTATTTATGGACAGCCTGGACACTGGAAATCAGAATGCCTCCACATGGGCTAGTCCTCTATGCCATGCCCAGAGGTCCAGCCTAAACAGCACCAGCCTCTGAGACTCTTCCAGCCTCCAAACTCCTCAGCCTGGCAGAGGACTGACAAGGACTACATTTTGGTGACTTCTATTGCCCTCACAGAGCCTAGGGTGAAGCTCCAGGTATCAGACCCCACCATCTGCAGGTGGCAGCCATGCTTAAGAGCCCTAGCAGCAGTGGCTGAACTCACCCAAGAGGATCTCAATACTACCCTGTTCCAGCCAATCATGATATACTCTACCCAATGCTTCTCACACCTTCTGAGTATTCTTCTCTCTCCCTCCTTGAGCCCTCACAAGTTCAAGTATTTCACTTACTGTTTCTAGAAAACCCCAAATTACCTTGGCCTCCAGCCCTTCCCTAAACCTTGCAACCCTCCTTCCTGTCCCTTCCTCCTCTGATACCTCCTCTCACTCCTGCCCAGAAGCTGTGGAGGCCTTATGCTCACCCCAGCCTGGTCTCCTAGACCAACCTGTCACAAACTTCCAACTCACCCTGTTTGTTGATGGACACTCTCTTATAGACAGATCAGGAAACTGCCAGGCAGTGTTTGCAATGGTCACTTCCACTAAAAAGTTGAAGTGACCCACATGCCAAAGGGGACCTCTTCACAAAAAGGGGAATTAATAACCTTGACTAGAGCATTCCAGATAGCCAAAGGTCAATGGGCTAACATTTATACTGACTCTAAATATGCCTTTTCAATAGCCCATAACCATTCTGTCTTACGGGAGGAAAAGAGGCTTCCTTACTACCAAGGGCATCCTCATAGGTAATGGACCCTTTATAGCAAAGTTCTTGGAGGCCCTCCAGCTCCTTGCAGAAATGGCCATAGTCAACTGCCAGGGACACCAGTCCTTCAAGGACCCAGTGGCCTTTGGCAATGCCAAGGCTGACTCAGTAGCCTGGGGATTGGCCTCCAGCTACTCTGGATCAACAGAACATATTTTGGTTTTGACACGTTCCTATCAGCCCTGTTATCAACCAGAGGAGAGGGATGAACTCCTGAATAAAAGGGGCCATGGAGACAAAGGATGGATGGGTCTACTTAAATAGCCACCTCATCCTCCTTCAGGACCAGGCTCCGTCCATCATTTCAGACATCCACCAGACCTTACAAATAGGCCCCAAAGCTTTGTTCCATTTCTTAGAGCCCTTCTTTGACCCCACTCATCTTCAACCTCATATTTTACAGGTTCATTCCTCCTGCTAGATGTATATCAAAGCTAACCTACAGGGGGCCATCCAGATATGTCAGCCCCTGCACCAGCTCCAAGGACACTAACCAAGTGAGAACTGGCAGCGTGACTTCACCCACATGCCCACTCATATAAAGCTCCATTATCTTCTAACTCTTGTTGATACTTTTACAGAATGGATGGAAGCCTTTTCCACCTCTAGAGAAACAGCAGACATGGTGGCTCGGGTACTCCTTAGACACATCATCCCCTGGTTTGGCCTGCCACAGGCCATCCAAATGAACAATGAACCAACCTTCACTTTCAGTGCTATGGAGCTCATGTCAGAAGTTAACATCTCCTAGAAATTCCAAATCCCCTACCATCCACAATCCTCAGGAAAGGTTGAGAGGGCAAATGGACTCATCCAACTACTCACCAAGCTTTCCATTGAACTCAAGTTGTCTTGGCCCTTCCTTGTCCCCATGGCCCTTACTCACCTTTGGGCCAACCCACACTCTCCTACAAGCCTAAGCCCTTTTAAGCACCTTTACAAATGGCCATTCATTCTCAGTCACCACCTCCTGGGCCATCCCCCCACCCCCAATGGCCAGGTACCTAGCCTACCTCTCCCTTATGAGGTCCCTTCTCTGTTTACATGCTGAGAGCTATCTCCCTGCCCCCATGCCAAAGGTGCCATCTGCCCCTGGGCCCACCCTACTGTCTTCAAGGGACTGAGTACTCCTCAAACAGTTATCTCCTAAGCCTCTAGAGCCCCAATGGACTGGATCCTACACTGTGATCTTTACCACTACTTCAGCTGCCAAGCTCTTGGGACATCAATGCTGGTACCATCTCTTCAGGTTCAAGCAGGCACCTACCAGGGAACATGGTCTGTACAGCAACTAGGACCCTCCATCCTCTGATTTTGAAGGGCCTATCAGCTTTTCTGCCATGCTCATTCATCTTTGTCAGCACAACGAGGGCACAGCTCCATTCCATTCTTACTGGCAATCTCCACTCTCCCTGTGCCTAGCCACATTCTTAGGGCCAGTGATAACAACCTATTTTTTCTCCTTACAACCTGCCATCTCCACTTCTGGTTGCATAGGATGCTATTGGCTAATATGTCACAGTTTAAGAATGGAATATAAATTAAATAGTAAAGCATCATGTCTGTTTAAGCTTACTGAGAAGCTAGCCCTGGAATCAGGGTTACCCTTCTTCATTTTAAACCGAAGTTTATTTATTTCAAAGTGTTCTCCAAGACCCCTTGTCCAGGGACAAGTTGGCCTCTGGCCCTGTAATATTAGGACCAGAGAAAAATAATCCAAGAGTAAAGAACCTGAGCCCTTGTGAACAAAAGTAAATCTTTTGAGAGAAACAAAAACAAAAATGTGCTCTTGAATATAGGATGCTGTCTGATGCCATCTCAAAACTCAATACACAGATATTATTTACCTCATAACCTATAAAAGCTCTTGTAAGTCTCATGTGAAGGGAGGTCATTCTGCCCAGAATCTCTTTATCAACCTGAAGTTCTAGCTGATGGTCTCCAGAGTATTTCTCCTCCCTCACTGGATGATTTAAATGTCTGATCTGATGCTTCTATTATTTATCTATTCTTACTATTGTACTCTGTTACCTTCAATTGCTCTCTACTTATTAAACTAATCCAAAACCAAGAACACAGTGATCATGTATCATTCTGTGTACAGAGCAAAGGAGAATGAGTCCTAAGCCACAGTACCACAGAATATGTACTTAGAGGCATGGCTGCAACAGATACGATTCAGTAAAACCAAGATCATCAGGGTGGCCTTATTCTAATGCAACTGATGTCCTGGTTAAAAAAAAAAAAAAAAAGAGAAAACAGGGTACACCGAGACACTAAGGATACTCAAGCAAAAAGAAAGTCATCTAAAAGCACAAGGTGTGGCCATCTATAAGCAAAGGAGTGAAACCTCTAAGGAGCTAATTCTTTCAGTGTCTCAATCCCATAATTCAGCTTCCAAAGCTGTGAGACAAGAAATCTCTCCATTTAGGATGATGTTGGCTATGGTTCTCTCCTATATAGCTTTTATTGTTTATTGTTGAGGTAATCTATCTAGGCCTACTTTCTCTGGGACTTTTATTAAAAAGGCATATTAGCTTTTGTTAGCTTTTTTCTGTGTCTATTGAGATAAACATGTGATTTTTGTCTTTACCTCCATTTATGTGGTAATATTTATTACCACATAATTAATAATGAATATTATACATAAGTCACGTTTATTGACTTATGTAAGTTGAATCACCCATGTATTTCAGGGATTAAGCCAACTTAGTGATGATAATCTTTTTTGATAAATGTCTGTAATTCAGTTTGTAAGGATTTTATTAAGCATCTTTTAATCTACGTCCACCAGGGACATATATTAGGCTATGGATTTTTGTTTGTTGTTATATCTTTTCCCAGTACTGTAGGGATACTAGCTTCATAGCAGCAGTTTGGAGATGTTCCTTGTGTTTTTATGTCTTTTTAATAGTTTAAGAAGGACTGGCTATAGATCTTTGAATGCCCGGTACTCTGCTGTGAATCCATCTGGCCTTGAACTTTTTTTCATTTGGAAAGCATTTTATTATTGTTTCAAACTCCTCATTTGTTATGGGTCTATTTAGGTTGTTAGTTTCTTGATTTATCTTTTGTGGTTTAGCTGAATCTAGAAATGCATCCATTTCTTTAGGTTTTCCAACTTAAGTACAGGTTTTTTAAGTATTTCTTTCTAATTTTCTGGATTTCTTGGGTGTTTGTTGTAATGTTTCCTAGTTAATTTCTGATTATGCTAACTTGGGTCCTCTCTTTCTGTTAATCTTATCTTCTCAAAGAATCATCTCTTAGACTCATTGATTCTTTGTATTGTTTTCTTTATTTCCATTTCATTTGTTTCTTCTCTGATTTTTATTATTTCTTGCTATTGATTGAGTTTGCATTTTGTTTGTAATTGTTTTCCCAAAATTTTAGTTGTATAATTAAGTCGTCTATTTGTACTCTTTCTGGCTTTATAATGGAGGCTTATAGAGCTATAAATTTTCCTCATAGGACTACTTCAGTGTGTCCCAGACATTTTTTTTGTGTTGTGTTTTTATTTTCATTTATTTACAAAAAATGTTTGTCCACTCCAACTACAACACCTGTAAACTGCAACAACCAGCATGGCATGATTACCATGTAGTAGCTTGCACAACTTAGTGATACCCAGCAACTCTATAACTGGACTTACAACCTAATCAATGAGAGGCAAATTATGCCTGGTACTGGAAACCTAGCCAAATACCCAAGGCTAGAGAAATCATGGAATGAGGCGGAGAACCTACAACCACCATTCTACTATGCCATCTTACTCCCTAACTACATTCTAAGTATTTTTCATTGTATAAATAAGTGTGATTCTCACTCCACATCAAGGAAACTTCTCTTTGCAACATACAGAGAGAAATAAAGAAAATTGCAGAAAAATACAACTAATCAAAATGCAGAGTTGCAGAGTCTAATCCCAATTAATATATCTATAAATCAATCCCCTAACCTAAAGCACAGAATTCATTGTGAAAGAGGGAGTATGTAGCTGGAGTTTTCTCTCTGGGTCCTGCCAAGCTTTGGAAGTCCCTAGCCCACTTATAAAATAAACATACAGATGCTTATATTATTTAAACTGCTTGGCCATTAGCTCAGGCCTATCATTGTCTAGCTCTTACTCTTATATTTAGCCCATTTGTATTAATCTATACTTTGCCACGTGGCTCATGGCTTACTGGTACCTTGCATCTTCCTTGTCCTGGCTGAGGCTCCAGCAGTCTCCCCCTCTGCTTTCCTGTTCCCTCAATTGTCCTCTCTGTTAGTCCCGCCTATACTTCCTGTCTGGCTACTGGCCAATCAGTGTTTATTTATACAGAGTGATATCCACAGCACTTCCCCTTTTCTTTTTCAAAAAGGACGGTTTTAACTTTAACATAGTAAAATTACATATAACAAAACAATTATCGAGCAAGAATTATAGTTACAATATTAAAGAAGCTATCCTATTTATCTTATATTTGTGAGTTTAAGGTTTTATATCTAACTTATCTTTTATCATAACTAAGGAAAATTGTAACTATCTAGTTTCAACTACATCAAAGACCTCAGAAGGATATAATATTACCTGAGAAACAGGAGAAGGATGCAAGCAACTTTCGGGAGTCTTGCAGGGTAGACAGAGACAGCTGACAGCCTGGACAGTCACCTCATGTTCCTTTGTAAAGTTGGGGCATCTGTCTTTAGCCCACAGGGCTAGAGTCTCTCGGTCATTTTTTTCAGTGTCCTTAGAATGTCTGGTAGTTTTCTCTGTGAAGCAGGAACCTGAAGGACCATTTTGTCAAGCAAAGTTTAGCGGTCATCTTTCTATGGGTCCTGTATGTCCAGTTGATCAAGTAGTCCACGCAAAAACAGTTTGTTGCCCAAATGGCTATTTTTGTCAAGGTGAAGATAAACTCCATATGGGATGTCTTCAATGCCCATCCTCCTCTCTGAAATAAATCTGGTGCTGTCAGGAGCAGACATGTCTCACTGTTCAGAAAGTCTAAATTTTTAAAAATATTTTAAATGCCATATTCTGTAGGTCTTTGAAGTATTTGAAGATTACTTATCTATCTGAAATATATCTATGTATACCTAGAAGACTTAACTAATCTGGCTATAAGTATGATTATCATAGATGACTAATTATTAATCTTTTTACTTATCCATTCTAATCTAAATGAGTTACATAAACATAATACCTCAAATGAGAATAGAAATATATATACAGTATAACAAAATTAAGTTTAAACTTGTATCAATAAACTAAAATCTATACCAATGTAAAACAATTTAAACATAAACTAAAATCTATACCAAATGTAAAACATTTTAAACAAGTTGTTGCTCTTTAATAGTAGGTGTATTAATCTACCCTTTTATCATATCATATCTATATCCTATATATCTATATCATATCCCCTTTTCTTCTTTAGAAAGAGATCGTATTTATAATCAACCTGTTTTAAATAAAAATATTGGTTTTTCTCTGTCCCATACCAGAGGGTTCTTCTGATATGGGACAAAAGAATCTTTTAACCTTTTATTTTAGAAATATGGGTTTAGAGAAGGAATGAGCCAATTCCATCTCCAAAGCCAGCATGGTATATTTGGGAATTTGGGCATAGCTTCTCTTACTACTTCCTGCTGGGGGGGGGGGGGCGGCGCTGTATCTTATGGGGACACAAAGAAAATTTTAGGATATGGAGTAATCCGTGAAGGTGTATTGTATGAGCCAGTTGCCTTGAAACAGTTCTGGATGTTGGATCTTCTGGGCCATGGTGTCATCGGAGACCTTTCATATGGTCTTGGCTGGTCAAACCTGATGTATCTTAATCTGGAACAAATCCATAGGGTCTGGCTTTCTGTGGAAACAAAAGCAAAGCCTCCTTTCCAAAGCAACATACCTTTACATCCAAATTTTGAAGTCAAGGTAACTTTAAAATATACATTTTGGCATAACTCAACAGCTTTTACAATCAAATGTTTTTCTTCAGTTACGAATATCAAAGACAACATAATCCAGATTCTCTGTGTGATAGCCATCTTTACGTGGCTTATTACCTTTACTCTTTCTTTAAAGACTTTATTTTTTAAAAACTATCTATTTGTTTATATAACTGTATATATTCCTTTTTCTTTCTCTTTCAAGCCTAAGTAGATTTTTACATACATTGTAAACTATTCCATCTGAATCAGTCTTATTGTGAACCTATTGCTTTAAACTGCAGCATTCTAAGATTGAAACAGTGCTGTGGCTGTTGGCTCTGCCTACTTCAGCTTCTCAACATGGCAGTGGTATGTTTTCCACCAGCTCTGGGATCCATGAACTCTCATAAATAGTGAGTCTATGCTTCTATCAAAGCAGCGTGTAGCCCAGAAACCTCTTTTTGTTTTGTACTAGCAAAGGCTAAATCCACCACACAGCTTAATGTGCCTCATTCCCACCTTACTGCAGGTCGAGTGCGCATGCCAGGAACCTGCCATAGTAGATAGTAACTCAAACACACTAACTTGAAAGAGGCAATAGGAACTGTTTTTAGCTCTGTTTTAGAATCTTTTTACTCATAGTTGGAAACTCTTGTCAACACGTTGGGCACCATTTGTTTAGCTGGAGTTTTCTCTCCGGGTCCTGCCAAGCTTTGGAAGTCCCTTAGCCCACTTATAAAATAAACATACAGATGCTTATATTATTTAAACTGCTTGGCCATTAGCTCAGGCCTATCATTGTCTAGCTCTTACTCTTATATTTAGCCCATTTGTATTAATCTATACTTTGCCACGTGGCTCATGGCTTACTGGTACCTTACATCTTCCTTGTCCTGGCTGAGGCTCCAGCAGTCTCCCCCTCTGCTTTCCTGTTCCCTCAATTGTCCTCTCTGTTAGTCCCGCCTATACTTCCTGTCTGGCTACTGGCCAATCAGTGTTTATTTATACAGAGCAATATCCACAGCAGGAGTAGAAAGTTTGTTAAGGGCCAGAGGAACAAAGAGTTTGATATGACATTCTGTCCCCTAAAAATGTCAGGAACTACATTTACAAAGTCTCACCAATAACACTTTCTAAATATTATGTAAATAAGGATGACACCAACAGACACTGTTAACATGGGCAGGGGAAAGCTACAGGGGCCTCAGTCTAAGACACGGAAATACAGGCAACGTAGGAATGCTAAGATTAGGATAAATGGACTTCCCCAGGGAAGAACACCTAATGCTTGTCCAATACCAAATGTTCAGCCCTAAAAAACATGCACATGTAAGTAATGTTATACATACTGTAAAGGTTGTATTTTTGTACTTAGGAATATATATAATATATAATATTCATATATATATGAAAAAAGACCATATATATAAGAGAAAACAAAGGAGAGTTCATGAGAGAGAGGGTTTAAATGGAAGAAATAAGAGGGGAAATGATACAATTATATTACAATCTCAAAATAATAAAAGATACATTAAGAAAGAAATTTTAGAACTTGTTATTAAGTATATTTTGTGTATTTGTTTTGTTTTCCTTTTTAATTGTGTGTATGTGTCTGTCTGTTTCTGTGACTGTGTGTGTGTTTTGTATGTATGCATGCATATGTGTGTGAGTACACACACCTGTGAACGCATGAAAGCCAAACTATTCACTCTCTGCCTTATTTCTTTGTGGTAGGTTCTCTTATTCAACCTGGAGCTTGGCTGGCAGTCAGCAAACCCACCAGTCCTTTTAGCTCCACATTAGTAATGACTCTCAGCTTTTTCTGTGAGACACTCACATGCCTGTAGCAAGAGCCCTTACTTGTTCAGCCATCTCCCCAGCCTCCTATTCTTGTTCTGTGAGTGGATTTTTTGTTATGTAGCCCAGGCTAGCCTCAAATTTGTAGGCTTAAATTTCTTCTTGCCTCTGTATCTACAATCCTTAGATTTAAAGGATCTTAGATTTAAAGAATCTTACAATCCTTAGATTTAAAGAATACCTGTTTATGGTATTTTGTTATGACAGCCAGTGCAAATAATACACAATTATCATGGGAATAGTAAAGTTCTCTGTTTAGAAAAGTTTTTTTTTAAGGTGCTGTTATTGCTTTTGTAGTTATCTCTCTTTTTTTGTCTTTTTATTGGTTTTTTTCTTCCCTCTTCCTTGTCTGTAATTCACCACAAACATGGGTAAAAATCTATAAACTAATTGTATTCTGTCAGTACTCATACACCCTTATGAAAACCATTTACCACAAATCTTACTTTCGACATTCAAATAAAATTGTTGCTTTTTATAACAACAACAAAAATCATGTTGATATAAAATTCAATGGTTTAAAAATGGGTTCAGATTTGGTTAAACAAACTACTGTATGGAGCAGAGTGAGCCCAGCAACAGGCAACAAGGCCTACATTGGCAAAGCAGTTGGAAGGGCATCCTGGTCATGCCCCGGGACAAACAGAGGCAGCCTGTACAAGTGTTGGTCCCCTGGGCCAGAGAGGAAGAAAAGAAAAGTTTGCAGATAGATGTTGCTGAGCCAATAGAAGGACAAAAGCAACAAACAAAAGGCCAAGTATAAAGTTAGGAAGTGGATAGGGTTCATGCAACTTCATTAGGCAGTCCTCATGTGATCTCAGCTATCCTAAAGGGATATAAGTTTAAACAAGAAAAAAGAAAAGGAAGAAAGATTCAATTCACTCCTAAGCCACAGCTAGCATTTTAGGAAAAGGATCTGGGAGGGATGAGTGTGCAGAGCAGATGGCAGAAGCACAGCACTTTATAAATAACCCATGCAGTTCAGATGCGTAGCATATCTGGTCACATAGTTTGACTCCTTCCTGGAAGAAATGTATTTTTGGAAAATAGGACATAAAATTTTTGGCCCAAATAAAGGAAAGCTGCATGCACTTGCTTCACATTTTAGCACATTTCAAGCTGTCTTTCACATAAATGGAAAGTAATTAACACAGATACATATCACAAGTAATAAACATGACATAGCAGAGATATTTTTATTCAAATTTAACCCTTGGAAAGTAAAACTGGCCTCTGCATTTCACCCACAGTTAATCTTCACTCATTTTAATTTAGAAGATAGCTGTCTCCTCTTACTTGTCTGAAAATATTATTCAAATTTTTGGCATTAAGTAAGTGTGCATTTGGGATCCATATTGCTTACTGTTTGTTATCCAAGCAAACCCTCAGAGGGTTCTCTTGCAGACTTCTACTCTGTCACTGTGGAGACAAACATAGTTATCTCTAGAACTGGCAGCCAGTGGCTAAGAAAACAATTTCTCCAGGGACATCTAATTCTCTTCCCTTCACTTCCAAAAGTGTTATTGCTGCTAAAGGATACGAAGCCAAGCTCAAGCTCTCTCCAGATGGGAAAGATATTTTATCAATGAAGAAAAATGAAAATCTGAAAAAGAGATGTCATTAGTACCTATGACTAAATGAACTACCCTTACTATTTGAATAAACAAAATACCTTCTCAGCTGGGCATGGTAAATCCCACCTGTAGTCCCAACAGTCAGTAGGCATAGGAGGTGCAGAATCACTGTAAGTTCAAGGCTAGTCTGGATTACTTACGAGTTCCAGTGCAGCCAGAGCTACAGAGCAAGATCCTCATTCAAAAGACAAACAACAGAAAGATGGAGTCAGAGAGAGAGAGAGAGAGAGAGAGAGAGAGAGATTACAAAGCTCCGTTGCCATGGTTCAGCCCTTGCTAACTTTCCTTGTAGGTTTTAGATGAAAATAGACTATGACAGAATCTTTAGATACATGCAATTCCCTTTCCTTTAGTGTGGACCTTTAGTGAAAAGTTTAGCAGAGAAGGATTAGAAAGAACTGAAGTCTCCCACACTCATTCCAAAGCCAAAAAAATCTGCTGCTAAGGACTCTACAAATTGTGATGCATCCTGTGCAGAAAGAAAACTCGACTGAGAAGGGAGGCAGGTCCTTGTTCACAGTCCGCTGTCCAACTGCATGATTGTAGCCAAGCCCTTGAATCACTCCAACACACTGTTTCCTCATCTCTAAAGTCACAAGTTAATTTTAAAAATTGAACTCAACTTTTTTAGTGTCAGGAGGAAGGGCCTTGTGCATGTTAACCATGTGCTTTATCACTGAGCTGCACGCCCAGCTCCTAGCTCTGATGAATAGCTATCCAGAGATCAGATCTTGCCCCTCAGGGTTGTATATCTTTTTCCTCTTCAAGGAGGTGGAAGCTCCTAAGACTCAGGAAACTCAAAAAACTAATAAGGTTCACAATGCCTTCTCCCCAAAATTATAAAAGCAATAAGCAACACCAGGGAGAAGGGAATTCTTAAATGAAGCTTCCTGCACTTGAGCAGAAAGCTTCAGGGATGCAGCCAACATTAGCTGTCACCCAACCTGAGGTGGAATTTTCAGGTAATCTTCTCCTTTGAATAACCCCTGGCCATGTAAGTGACACTTCATCCAAGCTCTTATAAGTACCCCAATAACTCATGAATTCACCAAGCTAAACTTGAGTGGAATCATATGGGATGACTGGACACCTATTCATGTTTCCATGGGGAAAGTCACACAGTACTAGCTGTACATCCCCCTGATCTTAGCTCAGATTGCTGAAGCAAAAATTCAGTTATCTTTAAATTTATTTGCATAGTTTAAGTTTATGTGTATGAGTGCTTGCCTACATATATGTATGTGCACCATGGACATGTCTGGTGCCCATGGATGTCAGAAGAGGGCTTCAGATCCTCTGTAACTGGAGTTATGAATGATTATAAGCCACTATATTGGTTTTGGGAAACAAACCCAGGTCCTTTGAAAGAACAGCAAGTGCTCTTACCTGCTGAGCTGTCACCTCAGGCCCAGGCTAGGTATTTTAAGCAACAAATGTTTATTTTTCACAGTTCTAGAGTCTGGGAAGTCCAAGATCTGTGTACTGGCAGATGTGATATCTAGTGAAGGCCTACTTTCAGAGTCATAAATGGAATCTTTCTATGTCCTCTCATACTGGAAAGAGCAAGAGAACACTCAGGTCTGTTATATAAGGGCGTTAATTCTACTCATGAAGGCCCCACCTTTTCAATCTAATCTGATCCCTCACACAAAGGTTGCTACCTAATACCACCTCATTAGTGGTCAGCATTTCAATGCCTCTGAGAGAACATAGACCTCATTTGACACTCATCTTTCACATTTATCCTTCTCTGTCAGCTTCCCCAGCTCTGTGCCAGAAAATGGAATGCAAAATGTGTTTTCTATCTTCCAGCAGCATGCAAATCCCTTTATCCAAAATAAATAAAAATATCCAAAATAAAAAGATGAAAAGTTAGGGGTAGCAGGTGAGATGGAATGAGAGTGCCAAGTTCTCCAGACTGCTTCCTACTGACCAGGGGAGTGTCAGTCATCTCTGAGGGACCTGAGAAAGCTGCAGTACTGGCCACATCCTGGAGTAGCTGGTTATTTTACTTACTGTCCAGGCTCTGTGGATCTGGTGTCACTTGAACCTGTCGAGATGCTGGTAGGGCAGAAGAAAAAGTTAAGTATAGGGAAAAAATTTCCTTAGGTCCTGGAAATTGAGGAGTGGGTCCCAAGGCCAGAGAAAGGTGGGGATAGTGCTTATCTGGAGTGCATCTGGCCTGCTGGGGTAAATCCAAGTCAACTCCCTAGAGCCTATAAAAATTTTAAATTTACAAAAAGAGATAAGTTTTAGACATATTAAAACGCAACCAAAGGAAATTTAAAATCTTAAGCTTGTGGCTATGTTAATACAGTGATAGAATATAGTATTTAGCACTCTGCCAGAGCTACATTAATAGCTTATCAGAATTCAATCAGTTAATGCTCAAGTTATGGACAGTAACATAGAGAAATTTAAAACATTTCATTCTTTTATACATCTCAAATCAGTTTTCCTTATAATCAATTACACTTTTCTATCTTCACATAAATAAACCTTAAAGTACCTGTTCCTTTCCCATCACCAAGGCACCACCTTAACACCCAGGAGACACAGGTGGTTGATTTCTGAGGGCAGTCAATAGTTAAAAAGTTACAAAGAAATCTGTTCTGTGAGTCTCCTTTTTTGAGTCTAAGGGGGTGGATATCTCTGGGGTGTTATTGTTTCTTACCACCCGGGCATGTTTTATAGTCTTTATGCCTCCAACTCTGTGACTAATGGTTGACAGTCCTGTAACAACAGCTAATTAGTTGTTTAATTAGACATTTTTAATATGTCATTGGAGATACATAGAGAAGAAATTGATGAAGCAATATATGATTAGTAGAGACAGGAGAATGAAGAAAGGAGTCAGGAAGGAAAGCTTCCACTTTCATATGGGGTTCCAAATCTGATAGAGTTAAGTATGGTTTTAGAGTAAAGCCTCATTCTTCTGGAATTGGGGACAAAGCAGCTGATCTCAGTGTCCTTCCTCTGAAACTTAAGGGAGCAGGGCCCTGTTGAGATTAATGTGTACAAAGGAAAATTATCTGGAGGTGGGGGAGTAAAGGGCTTGAGGTGGATAAGTGAATCCAATGAGGAAGGCCCTCAAGCTTATCAGCTGTGGAGGTTACAAAAGTACCTACCATTTAGGGGAGGGGCATGAGGCATTGGTCTGGAGTAGAGGAAAGGACCTGATCCCTGATGTTGACTTGGGATGGACAGGAGTTTGTGCATGGTTGGGGTAGGGAGTGGTCAGTAAAGTTCCATAGGAGGGAACATAGATGATAGATTAGGGGGATAAGTAGGTGATCACGAAGAGGTGAGGGTTCAGACAGGAGGCCAGAGATTAGAACTGACCTCTTACACATGAGTTCAAATGACATGAAAGACGTCACCTGGGGAGAGCCTGGAGCCTGAAAAGAGCTAGAGCAAGAGCTTTACTCAATCAAGATAAAGTTCCTGTGATATTATAACAAGGGTGTTTTTTAAGGAGTGACTAGTTTGTTCTATCTTTCCTGAGGACTGGGGAATAATATGGGATATGAAAATGCCAAGGGATGCTGAGATAAGGTTTGGAAAATCTGGGAGATGAATTCAGGATCATTGTCTGACTAGAGGGAGGCAGGGATTCCAAATCAGGGAATAATCTCCCAGAGAAGGATGTCAAAGACTGTCTGAGCCCTTTTGTAAATGATTGGGAATGCCTCTATCAAAACTGAGAATGTGTCCACTAGGACCAAGAGGTACTTAACTCATCTGATTGTGGGCATGTGGATAAAGTCAAGTTGCCAGTCAGGCCCCAGGAGGGAGGCCTGGTGGGTAGGAAAAGGAGGGCTGTAGTGTCTGGAGCTGGGGTCTGACATTTGACAGATTTTACAAGAGGCATTAATAGTTCTTAAGAAATGCAAGTCCTCAGGGTTGGGCTGTAGTTGAGCCTTGACAAAATGAGACAGAGTCTCATTGGGATGAAAGAGCTGCTATATATAGGACGGAATTTGTCAGTGTCAGGGGGTGACTGTGGGGGAGTGGGTTGTAGTGCAAGGATTCTCTGTAGTGGGAGAGGCAGGCCTGGGCCTTGGTGGGCTGCTGCTCTAGCTGCCTCATCACCTTGGCTATTTCCCTTAGAGATGATGGAGCTGTCAGTCTGATGAGACCAGCAGTGAATATTTCCTATAGCTTTGGGGACATGGGAGGCTTTTATCATGGCCATAATTTGGCCTGAATTACTTATAGATTCTCCTTTTGTTGTAAGTAGTCTGTGCTCTTACCAGATGGCAGTGTGGGACAGGAGGATATGAAAAGCATATTTGGATTCTGTGTAAACATTTTAGGGATTGTCCTTGTGCCAGTTGGAAAGCATGAGTGAGAGCTTAATAGCCTATTGGTTAGTAGTGTGGGTGGGGAGAACCTGTACCTCAAGCACCCCAGTATCTGACAATATGACATACCTTGCTTTTCATATCCCCTCATGTAAAAAGGAGCTGCCATCTGTGTACCAGGTTTAGATGCCTGGAGGCAATGTGCCTTCCTGTATTTGTGAGGGATGGAGCAGTAGTTCCTTTGGAGTTTCAAAGCAAGAGTGAGATGGGGAGTTGTTAGTATTTGGTTGAGGAAGGAAATTTCAGACATTGAGGGGTGTGTAAGATTGGAAAGTAAGTGTGGCATCTTCTACTAGTGCCACCTGGAAAGAACCCAGGAAGGAGGTAGAGATTGTAAGTCTTCATAAATTAAGAGATGGGACAGGATGTGGGAGAAGATAGTGGTGGGTGACCCAGAGGTTAGTTTTTTGGATTCATGAATGAGGAGCTCAGCAGCTGCTAAAGCACATATATAGGTTGCTCATCCCTGGGTGGTAAGGTCTAATTTTTTGACAGGTAAGCTATGGGTGCAAAGGAAGGTCCTAGTTGGTGGCCTAGGAACCCAAGGGCATATCCCTCTTTTTATGTTACACAGAGAGAGAAGGGATAGGTTAGGTCTGGGAGATGAAGTGCTGGGGCCTGGAGGAGCATCTATAGGAGCTTCTGAATGGGCTTAGTAATGGAAGTGAGGAGGAGTTCATGTGGGGGCCAAGGGCTGCCTCATCTAAGTGGCAGGCAAGGAGGGGAAAAGAGGAGATCCAGGAACATAAAAAGCCAGTTATTCCTAGCCATCATAGACTCTCCTCTTCAGTAGAGGGGACTGCGAAAGACTGGATTAGGTGCTTTCTATCCAAGGTAATGTTTTTGTGGTTGGGATAATGTTTAGTCCCAAGTAGGTGACCTGAAGAGTAGACAGTTGGACCTTGAAATGGGAGACTTTATAGCCCCAGATGGACAAGAAATTTAGAACAGCAGAGGTGTTAGACTGGCCAATTTTTAGGAACAGACTGCAGAGGAGAAGGACATCTACATACTGTATGAATTTAGATTTGGAGAGAGACAACAAGAGTATATCAGAGGCCAGAGTCTGGCCAAATGGGTGTGGGCTGTCTCAGACCCCCTGGGGTAGGACAGTCCAAGTAAGCTGAGTAGAGAGGTAGGTGTCAGGGTCAGTCCAGGTGAAAGCAAAAATGTTTTGAGACTGAGGGCTAAGAGGGATAGAGAAGAGCATCTTTGTGATCCAGAACTGAGAAATGGGAGGTCCCTGAGGGGATAGTGGAAAGGAGTGTATAAGGGTTAGGCACATGGGATAGAGGGGGACCACTACAGAATTAATGAGCCAGAGGTCTTTAACCAGGCAGTAGGTCCCACTGGACTGCAAGTATAGGGATTTTAAAAGAAGATATAGGATGAAGTAGTTTTTTTCTTAGAATGTCAGAGATGATAGGTTTAAGTCCCCCAAGATTCTGGAGTGAGAATTGGTACTGAGCTTGGGTAATGTAGGGGCCTCTAACTGGATAACAATGGGGGAGTGGTGTCAGCAACAGAGCAGTCCTGGGTGTCCCAGACTTGAGGGTCCACCTGGGAGGCTGGCAGAGAAAGTGACATGTTGGAACCAGTAGGGTAGGTGGCTAGGAGGAGGAGGAGAGGGGCTGCTGGTGAGTCTGGGGTCAGGTGAATGGGGAAAGCAAAAGAAATAGGATCCCCCACTTTGGCAAAGTGATTCCTTCTCAGTAAGGTTACAGGACAAGTTGGCACTATTAGGAAGGAAGGAGTGGGAGGAATACCCCTGAAAATGCAAGTGATGAGGTAGGCAAGGCTGTCCCCCTACCCCAACAATAGGGAGATGAGAAGGAGAGGTGGGTCTCCAAAAGCCCCTCAGGACCGAGGATGTGGCCCCAGTGTCCAGGAGGAAGGAGATGACTACCCCGATACCATGATGGCTACCCAGGTCTCCCTGTCAGAGATGACAGTGCCTGGGTCAAGAGAGGCTGTGTCCCCTTAGTCATCCATGGCCAGGCCTAAAAGGTTGGCTGGAGGGTGGTCTGCATCTGGTGTCCCCATGCCATGAGGGGTGCAGGGGCACTCAATAAACCAATGTCTCCTTTGGTGGCACTTGGGACACGGCCCCGGTGGCCTGTGGGAATTGGGGCAAGCCTGGGCCTGGTGACTCTTCTGACCACATTTGGATCAGGGACCCCATGGTTCTCAGGCCCCAGAGGGCAAAGGAACCTGGGTAGTCACCAAGGCCAGTTGGGTGGCCTTGGCCAGTGTTTGGTATTTCTGTTTATGGCTTTCTCATCTCTCCCATGATACACCTTAAAGGCCAGTGCTAAGACTTCTGCCTGTGAGTTTAGGGGCCCTTTCCAGATGCTTAACCTTAGCCCTAAGGTTGGGGAAGCTCTGGGAAGAAAAAATAGATCATAACGAGTTGTCTGCTCTCTGGGTTTTTATGTCTAGATTAGTATACTGTAAGAGGGCGTTTGTGAGGTATTCTAGGAATCGAGATTTTCCTATTTGTCCTGGATGATTTCTTGAAGTTTTTCATAGTTCAGTTTAAGGACAGCCAGGAGGCAGGTTGTAAATTGATCTCTAGCTAGAATGTCTCCTTTGGTATTATGGTCCCATTAGGGGTCCGAGTCGGGGACTGCCTCATCCCTGGTCAGGTGTGCTGCATTAGTTTGGTGTATTTCATCTGCATGTGCTCTAGCCTGCCCCTAAACTCACCTGTGCTCCTCAGAAAGTAAGTTGTTGGACAGAATCATGTATATATCATGGAAGGTGAGACTATACGATTGGGTGATATATTGGAATTCTTTAGTGTAAAAGAGTTAGACGTATAAGATTCCCATTTTTTCTCTATTTGAGAGTTCACCTAATGAGAAGGGGACATGTACCTTAACCAGTCCATCCACCTGGCAACCTCTCACAAAAGGAGAAGGGTTAGCTGGCTGGGTTGGGTAGGGAGAGATGGATGGGGTCCCATAGCAGTGCAAGAACAAGTAATGGGAGGGGTGAAAGTGGGCACGAGAGTTGGACAGTTGGAAAGGCCCATTACTTTAGAGGAGGGAGGGACTGGAGAAGCTGGAGGAGCAGTTCTATGTTGAGGTTGGAATAGTGGGGTTCGTCAGCAGGGTCCAGAGTAGTGGAGGGTCCCTCCAGCTCAGATTGCATAGCTAGGAGGACATGGGTGGGTGAATGGGAAGTGCAGAGAGAAGGAAGGCTTGAGCACGGGCACCTCCTTCCTTACCTGAACACTGGCGGAAGTTGGAAAGTTCCTTTAAAATACTGGGGTCAAAACTGTCCTTAGGTGGCCATTTTGATTGGTTATCTACGGGATATTTGGGCCAGGTCTGACTGCAAAGGAAGATGAGTTTAGAAGCCATTAAGTCAGGTGCTAAGCATAGAGGTTAGAGGTTTTCTGTTTTTCCCCCCTTTGATTTTTTACAACAGGGTTTCTCCGTGTAGTTTTGGTGCCTGTCCTGGATCTCGCTCTGCAGACTAGGCTGGCTTTGAACTCACCGAGATCCACCTGGCTCTGCCTCCTGAGTGCTGGGTTTAAAGACATGTGCCACCACCACCTGGTGAGGTTAGAGGTTTTCTAAAGGCATCCCAGAGGGAAGGTTGGGCTTATGCTGCCAGGTGCAGTTCCCGTGAGTGAGGCAGAAAAAAATGAGACCCAAAGACCTAGAATTTTTAGTATCTGAAAAATTTGGGGAGGATTTATTTGAAGAGCCACAGGCTGGCCAGTGGGTCATTACCCAGAGGGCCTGGGCCAGGGGAGCTCTGAGCCCCAAGAGAGTCACGTTGTTGCCTGGCACCAGGGCTTGTCAGCAGGGCCAAGAGGTGAGAAACCACAGTCAAGAGACAAGGCCTCACTTGTGGGGAATGGCTGGGGGTGACTGTCAGCAAAGGGCGTCAACTGTACCCTTTAAGATCATGGTTGCTTGTTCCCCCACCTCCAAGTATGCCAGTGGGGTGCTGGAGGCTCAACAGTCACTCCCATGGGTCCAGGGGCGTGTTTATGCCAACTGGGATGAGGAAACTCACCAGTTGTGCCTGGGTTGGATGGACGGCCCAGTAATCACTTAATTGGAAAGTGAGGCTTTCATAAGCGGAATGTGTCCAGGGTCCTAGAATGCCTCAGGGTGCCAGGAGGGCCTGCCAAGTCTCGGGGCACCAAATGTAGTTTCGCAGTGGTGAGAAGGAACACCATACACCAGAATTCTCTCATGGAGGTTTATTTGAGGGGGGAAAGGTGCAGGGGGGAAGTGAGAGGCACAAGGACCTGCCTGTCTCATTGGAGGAGCGGTGTGAGTGTGAGAGAGGAACAGCAGAGCTCTCTTTTAAAGGGGGCTTAGCATATGCTCACAGACTACATAGTAACATAGCAGCCATAGGACCCGGGGCTGGCCAGGTACCTGCCTGAATGTTAGCAAACGCCAAGTGCAAAAGGGTGCTCTTAGTGGCTGCAGGTGAGGACCCTCGGGGGCAGGCCAGTGTGATGTGTGAAACACTAGCAAGCATATGCATGTAGGAGTGGTTGTGGTTGGTGATTTATTCTGCTAGGTCCCCAAGGGCAGGCCAGCATAATGCCTGAATGCTAACAGAAATGGTGGATTTGTACTGCACTGGGTCACAGGATGACCTAAAAGGAAGCAGGGAAGATAAACATGAAAATAAACTCTGAATGTCTGAGAAGTCTTATTATCTTTTGTGAAAAGAAGGAAAGTAATAAAATACACCTGGATAAAAATGATCCAAGGAAGTCTTGAGAGAGTGAAGCAATGCTCCAAAGTTGAAGGACTTAAAATTTGGAAGCCTCTTCCTGTAAGAGGAAAAGAGATTTGATTCAATTTTCAAACATTCACATGAGGGAAAAAATACATGAAGCCATAAAGGAAATTACATTTTTCAGTCTACTACCCCTGAGTAGAACAAAATAACAGTATTGTGGTAAGGTTCAAGTAGACCCAGGGCCTTACCACTTCTCAGTCTCTGAGCCTGAAGTTCTCTATCTCCAAAGTCAGCAGCTCTTCCTTCAAGGCTGCCCTTGGGGCTTCAGACAACTTGATGGAGAATGCTCACAGCTGTGCAGTGGCTACAAGAATTTCATCCCCATAGACAATCTTTGGTTAAGTTCTGCCCTTCTGGTAGGTACTTTTGAGAATAGGGGGAAGTCCAATGTCACACCTTGTTGAGAAAGGCTCTTGATACAAAGGATTGACAATTGGAGAATAAGCCACTGTCAACTTTTCAGCCGACCTGTGCAGATTTGTCTGTTGGACCTGGGATCTGAGGACCTGAAAGAATGGGGCAGACTACAGTCTAAAGCTGTAGACAACTTTACTTCAGTTTCTGTGGACTTTTATACATCAATGTAACAAAGAAAATAATGATCAAAGGAATGTTGTTTGAGTTCAGAAAAACATGTACATAAATGTCAGTAAGCCAATACTAATTCTTAACAGAGCATCCTTTTCCCAGAACTTTCTCAGAACAAACCAATTTAAACACAATTGCCAGGCATGTACTACAAATTATACGTGAGAAGGCACTAAAGCAAGGCACAAGGCTATACCCAGATTCAGGGTACACTGACCAGATTGGGTT
This sequence comes from Peromyscus leucopus, assembly GCF_004664715.2. Lineage (NCBI taxonomy): Eukaryota > Metazoa > Chordata > Mammalia > Rodentia > Cricetidae > Peromyscus > Peromyscus leucopus. Next base: position 27,367,018 of record NC_051064.1, on the reverse strand, counting down.
CTATAGCTATGAACTGACATCCAAGAAGAAACATGTCTTATAAACTGAATGTAAATGCTTGTCACAGAAGACACAAAATCATGTTCAAGAACAATCCAAGGAACAAAATGTATCTGAAGTAAGAGGCCCTCTGCCTTTTCTTCCTGGAGCGTCTCCCACAGTTCCCCAAGGCATTGTTCATCATGTGTCCTTCTGTGTTCCAACAGGCACAGAGGACAGGCTCGGTGAAGAAAGAGGGGGTCACACTTCCAAACAGGTGAGCTACATGGGGGCATTTGAGCTGCAGAGCATGCTGTGGAGACAGCCCCCACATGCAGCCATTTGGCCCACTACGGAACTTCTCTGTAAGTAGAACATCTTTGATTTTTGCAGGCCATATTTGGTTTTGAAACTGCTCTTACTGATAACTCATCACAATTAAACCACTGCTAATCAGATGCTAGATATGCAATTAGCTTTTTTTTAAGTCTCTAGACTGTTAAAGCTGTAAAGAGAAATAATTCATATTTATTTACTATCTATTCTCTGCCAGTCACTGTACCAGCCACTTGTTCCATATCCAGTCAAATACTTTCATGGGCAAGTATAATCACAGTCATCCTGAATGCTGTCCACGGCTCCATAGAGCTCAAATCTTAGTGTGATTCATGGGCAGCTCACAGCAGATGTGGCACAGAAGAGTACAAAGGGAGTCCTGTGCCAGCTCTTTCCCCAGATAACAGATCTCAAACAACTCATTTAAACTTCTGGCTCCCAATAGAGGTCCTCTTCCTGTTGTTGGTTGTTGTTGATTTGGTTTAAGATTTTATTGTTGTTGGGGGTGTCTTTCTTATGTTTTATTAACATATATTAATTATGTGTAATAATGTTCCATTTTGACATTTCCATATATTATATAATGTATTTTGATCATTTTCATCCTCCCTTAACCCAGTTCCATTCCTTTCCCACTATGACTTCCCCCTTTGTCTCTCCATTCAGCTCCTTGTGACTTTCTTGTCCTTTTGTGTGTTATTCAGTGAAATTCATTAGGGCTGTCAGAGGAGCAGCATGGGCGAAGTTCAGTTTACAGAAGCATGGGCACTTTACCAGTTGTTACACCACTGGTGAAAACATCTCTCTCTCCCATTAACCATTAACTATGTATCATCAGGGAGGGGTAATCCCTGATCCACATCCTCCTTCCATGACAGGGTGTTGATAAGCCAGATCTTACATAGATCCTGTGCAGGTAATATTTACCACTAGTTGTTTATGAGACCAGTACCCACATGTCAAGATGCCAGCATGCCTCAACTATCCCCACATCCTCCACCTCTTACATTCTTTTTTCTCCTTCATGATACTCCCTGGCCTTGGGGGTGGTGATATGGATGACCCATTTATGACTGGGAACTCAACATTTTGTTATTTTCAATACTTTAGCTAGTTATGAGTCTCTGAAATCACCAGTGACAACTGCCAAAGAAGTCTTTCTGACCAAATCTGACAACAACACTATTTTATGGGCAGAAGCATAATTGCTTAGGCAGCAATCTGATGGGCATATCATGTCCATCTAACAAAACAACAACAGTGGCTTCCCCACTAAGACCTATGACCTCCCAATCCATAGGCTTTTGATATGGGTGTAGTACCATACAAATTTCTTCAGAGCAGGCACCAAATCCAATCAAAAAGCAGTCAGTTACCCACATCACAGACCTGCCACTGCTGTGCCAATGGGCTCATCTTCCCTGAGTTGTTTGTATTATCGTATACACAGGGTCCACAGCTGGAAAAGATTGGTGATGGCAATTCTCTTCCAGCAGCCTGAATAATACTTTCTGGTACTATGAGGTCCATCGAGTAGAGAACCAAGTTCCAGCTTGATTTTTTTTTTATGTCCTACAACCAATGGGGTCATACCATCTAGTTCTGTGGGCAACCAAGGGCACTGACAATAACCTTTACTTTTAGGAAATATAGAGGCCTCCTGGAAAACATCTTACAAGGCATTAAAATTTTAATTTACTACCCTGCATCTTCCGGGAGCAGCCTTGCCTCCATTCAAACTCTCTTACATTATATTTTATTTTGTGATTAGTTCATTGCGGTCCAGATTTCTCTCTGACTTGTTCCTACGTTGTCAGCTTTGGCTGACCCTTCTGTATCTCTCCTTCTCCTTCTAGCACTGAGTACCCCCCCCAGCATTTTAGACCTTTCCATTTACAGTACCCCCTTCTACTTTGGTATCATATGTGGTCTACAGCCCCCAAAGAATCTTTCTCCTCTCAGGGATCCCTTTCTAGTTTTCTAGACTCTATACACACTCAGTCCCTCATAGATATGCATATATAAAAATAAGCAACTATGATTCACATGTACAAAATAATATGAGACATTTGTCTTTCCAACCCTGGGTTACCTCATTTAATATTTTCCAGTTCCATTTCCTCCTGAAATTTTGATAATTTCATTTTTCTTGCAGCTGTATAAAATTCTATTATGCATGTGTATTTATACATGTGTGCATACCTGTGTGTGGGGCCACATTTCATTTTCTACTGATGAGTTGATATGATTCCGTATCTTTGCTATTGTAACTACAGCAGCAATAAATGCAGGTGTGCAATGAATACCTGTGCAATAGGATACAGAGTTCTCTGGGTATATGCACAGGAGGGGTACATCTGCATCATGTGGAAGTTCTATGTTCAGTTTTTTTTTTTAAACCCGTGTGTAGATTTTTCATAGTGGCTGCACAAGTTTATACTCCTATGAACAGTGACTAACGGGTGCTCTTTCCCAACATTGTTCCAGCATTTATCATCTTTTGTTTCCTTGATGGTGGCCATTCTCACTGGTATGAGATGAAATCTCAAGGCAATTTTCATTTGCATTTCCTGATGGCTGCTGTTTGTTTTTGTTATTGTTGTTTTGATTGATTTACTATTTATTTATCCATTTATTTTTATTAAGACAGGATCTCACTCTGTAGTCCAGGATTTCCTGATAACCCAGGATTGCCTGGAACTCAATGTGCAGCTCTCACTGGCCTCTACCTCACAATCATCCATATGCCTCAGCTTCCCAAATTCTGGGGTTGCAGGAACAAGCCACTATTCCCATTTTTATGTCATCTTGTAAGGAAGTAATGGGAATAAAAAATGTTTGTCTCCAACATGAGTGAGTATGCATCTGTCATTACAAAGGTTTCCCAGGCCATACCACTCTGGACACAAAAGGGAACTCACAAATACTTGCTGAGAAATCAGGCAAATCTTAGTGTGTTGACTTAAATAATAAGACACTGAAAAGTGAAATGATTTAGCCAAGACAATGAATTTCTTCAGTAACAAAGCTAGTACAAAAATTTATCATTCAAAGTTTAGTTTTATATTCAGTCCTTTATTTAACTCACTGACTCTATGCTCTAAAACCCACAGTCAGAAAAACACTGCAAGAGGTCAGACTTTTCTCCTCAATGGCTTCACTGTCTCTTAGCTCCATTTAGTTCACTTTCCATAGCTACTGGAGAACATTGACACTTTTATTTGAAGTATATCTTAATTCTTTCTTTTTAAAACAAATGCCAAACAGCATTGTATGGCTTTGCTCTTTCTTATAATCAGAAATAAGTTTTTGAAAGCCACTTTGTGGAAGACATTCTATCTTTTGTGTATATTGTGTGCAGCTACTTGGGAAAGTTCTTATACAGACATCCCTGCAATGGTTATTTTTGGTTCTTGGAGATCTAACTCGCTCTTCCCCTGCTGGTTGTCACTTTCATGATTGTCTCCTGCTTTGCTGCCCTTTCATATTTTGTAAGCATCCAGTATGTTCAAAAAGTTGATCCTGGCCAGATGGGCTTCTACAGATCCATGATATTGCCGTTATAAACATTGGTAGTCTCCTTTTTATAGTTACATTTTCTCTAACTCATTTCATGGATAGACAAATAAAATTTGTCACTTGAAATGATGACTGGACCAGAAAAAGATGATATTTCCTAGCAAAAATAGCTTATACTTTTTTTCTAAAATCATTTGGGAAATCCATGAGCCATGTCCATGAGGCAACATAAGAGAAACTGAGTTAAAATTATTTCACTATGTGGACAATTTTGCCTGTCTTCATGATCCTTGTCCTCCTTTCCTGGGTTAGAAATAACTTTTTATCTAGTTCAAAACAGTCATTTCTGAGGATCTGCTGACAAGGAAGCATGCTTTCAGAAGACCCAAATTAGGTTCCCAGGACCCATGTCAAGTGGCTAACTCCTGCTCCAGGGGATCAAACACCTTCTTCTGGCTTCGACAGGCACCAATATTCATGTGCACCCATCCAACAGATACAGACATACATACAAATACAAGATTAAAGATACAATAAATCACAAAAGCAACAATAATTTCTTGGATTAAACCACATATTTTCTATTTTATTTTTTACCTTTCTTTGAAATTCTTTTTGTGATGGGCAATGAAAACTAAACCTGTTGTATTAGCTTCTTCATCACTCTATCATAGTATAAAATATCTGAGATAGAAAATTTAAAGGAGGAAAGAACAGGCAGAACATCATAGGATCAGGACATGGCAGAGGTAAGCTGTTTACCTCTACCTCATGGCATCTAGGAAAAAGAAGGAGAGAGAAAGTAAGTAAGAGGGGAATAGTGAACATGTGCATGGACCTATACCAGTAGGGACCCACAGAGACTCCCTAGTGTCCCTAGTAAGTCCTTACTCAAGGTCAGAAAGTCTGAGCTTGCTTTGCCCAGCAGGGCTGCATAGTAGGATGATTTGGCCAAATACATGGTTACCAGGTGTTTTGAAGGGTATACACTTATTGGTACTTTATAACTTGACCTTAAAAGGGGGAGGTCTTCTGCCCCTCCCCTTGCTGATGTATAAAAGGCCCATTATGAATAAAGTTGGAGTGACTGGGTATTGACCCAGGGCCCTCCCAAAGCTATCCTGTGTCTCTGTCTATCTCATTGTCTCTGTCTATATTTCTATCTAATAGTTCATTCCTCACTCCTTCCCCCAAGAACCCTTTGACAGCTCAGAGCTGGCCTCCAACATATGGCACCCAAACATGGAACTTGGATGTGGAGGATAAAGTGAAGTAATACCAAAGGTTAAGTCAGCATGCACATATATTTAGTTGGGGTGCAGTGATTTTCTTTTTTGGGAGTAAAATTATAAATATGGGGCAGAGTAGTAATAGACAACTCTTTAAAGATATTTTAAAAGCCAGAAGGAACTAAGATTAGACTGCAGCAAGTATCTATCTATCTATTTATCTATCTATCTATCTATCTATATATCTATCTATCTATCTACTAAAGAACAGGCTAAGAAAATTGCAAGAGTCTAGAAAGTCATGAAGATTTGATTTTATGCTTTTTTTGGTATGAGAAAGTTGTTTGAATGTTAATGATACAAGCCTAAGTAAGGGCTAAAGTTATAATATAAATAAGCCATGAAAGTCTTTGTTAGGTATGAGAAATGTAGACTTAGGTAGAATAGAAAGTAACTTAGAGTAGAGTAGGTTTTCCCAAGTGTGGGACCCTGGATGCAGACAGAATAGAAAAGCAGTGTCTGGGACCAAGCAGCCACTCTGAATCTAGCAGTCCAAGAACAAGAAGCTGCTTCAAAGACAGCCAGCTTCAGAAAGAAGCAGCAGGAGCAGTGGCTGTCCCAGCCTAGCATCAGCATCACTGAGACCCACGAGGCACCATTGCATCACAGGCAGCAGGTGCCAAGAGAGCCAGCAAAAACAGCAAGGGGCTGTGCATTTTCTGACATAAGTGAACGGTGGTAAGGGGAGTACAGTTGGCTGGGGTGTTTGTGGGAATTGGAACAGACATGGCTAGAGGCTGTGCTCTGTGGTCTTGAGAAGCCAGGTAAGAGAAGGTGTACAAGCATTGGTGGAGGCTTTGGATCCCAGCAGCTGGAGCAGATCTGTCACTCGGAGCCAGAGTCCCTGTTGGACAGAGTCGAGTGAGGGCCACCCCAGGAGAGCACAGGCAGAAAGCCAAGTAGGCAGCTGGAGAGTGAGTGTGCAGGGCATCTTGGCCACTGCACAAGAGACAAAGCCTCCAGAGAAAGACGTCTGTGGGGCATGCACCCAGGAGGCCAGGGAACAGGTGCCTGTGAGTCTGCATGCACCCTGCTGGCTATGCATTCCAGGAACACTGGGGTCCCTGTAGAGATGGGGCAGCATCCCCAAGGGCAGAACCATGGCAGAGGTGGTGCTATGGACCCAAGGGACCCTGCTGGCTGACAGGATACCTAGGCAAGATGTGCCCAGGCATGGAGAGTGTAGCAGCGGTTTTGTGTACAGGGTCTGAGTCCCTAGCAGCAGCAACAGCAGCAGTGATGGAACTGCTGAGTGAGGCAGAGTCACACTCCAGGCTGAATGGTGGAGATGCATTGGAAGCCAGGCCAGCCCAGGCTCCCAGCAACAGGATGCGGCTGTAAGGCAGCACACAAAGGATGCAAGGCCACCAGCAGAGCAGGTAATGGAGCCAGGGTACAGCTGCTGCACCTGGCCTCAGCTGAGTTTTCTCTAGGACATGGGGTTCTGAATGAGAACTGCAGCTCATAGCAGCAGGGCAGCACCTTGAGCCCTTGTGATGTGAGGTGATTGAGGCCCAGGTCTCAGGCCCTAGAACACTGGAGTCCTGGGTGGATGGACCAGAGACAGGAGGAACAGATAGACTGAGACTATAAAAAAAGGCAAACAGAGTGGAGTCAGCCGCTAAAGCCATGCAGCTTCTATTTGCTGGTGGTGAATAAATGCATGGCTCCTTTAAGAGATGGCTTACTGGTTCATGCTGGCTGTAAGGGGGACTTTTTTGAAGAGGTCTGCAGCAGCCAGCTTTACCCTAGGACAGATTGCCTAGGGGAAGGCTACCAGCTGCAAAGTACCTCTGTAGCTGAGAGAGAAGTTTCAGAGACTCTTGTTTAAACTGGATTGTTGCATGCAAAGGAACTGCAACAAATTTTGGTTTTGGGTTTCTTCATATTTGGAGCTTTTTCTTCAGATTCATTGTGACTTGGACAGCTATACAAAGACTTCAGGGCAGCTGGTGAGGTAGGTCCTGATCTTGGGCTTTCAGTGGAACATTAAGACTGGTATCAGAACTGGCTTTTTGAACATTTCAGACCTCAGAAATGGAACAATTTTGATTTCATCTACACATATATACTTTTATTAACTGTAGTGAATCATGAACTGTTTTGTATAAGAATGGAACTGTTTTGTATAAAAATGGAATGGAACTGTTTTGTGTAGGAATTGAGAAGCTTGTTTTTTCTATCCAGGTTCAGGATGCAGATTAAAAAATTATAAAGGAAAAGGGGAGTTATATTCTCAGTCACCTCATCATATTTTTTAAAATGTACTGATGAGTAAGAGTTGGGATAAAGTTTTTGCTGCTAGACTGTAGCAGCTCAAGCACAAAAACATTTTCTTGTTCTTTTTATGATTAATGTTAGCCTGTATTAATGTACCCTATGTTTTGTTAGTAGAAAATGTAAATAGTTCTATTAAGAGTATGCTTTTGGATATAAGTATGTGAGAATTGTAATTGTGTGTCTATAGTAATATTCATACTAGAATTATGATATTAACCTGTTAATGTTAATGAACTATGGTATGGTGATGCTAAGGAGTCCTTAGATCTGATATGGTTGCATCGGGAGTTTACTGATTTATTTGATGTGGTTACATCAGGACTTTATTGATTTAAAAAAAGGTTTAAAGCAGCTAAAACTGCTTTACACATTATGGCCTCATTTAAAAAGGCTCTTCTATCTTGATCACCCTCTATTCCTTTACTAAGAGGCATAGCAGCCATAAGGAGCAAGAGTATTGCTATAATTATTCTAGCTATTGGCAAGCTCTTAGTGGAAAGCTGATTCAGAGCTGCATGGAGTTAGGCTCTGTACTTTCCCTTGCCAGAGACTGGTAGACAGAGACAGGTAAGTACTTATTACCAGCTGTCAACCTAAGACAGGTCATATATGGTGGAATGTGTGTTCCAGAGACAGGTAAGACTAGATGGTTAAAAATGGTGACCTAAGACAGGAACAGTCATTTGAGGGGTCCAAGGGACCCTTTATATTATAAAAAAGGGGAAATATGTGGGGGTCTACAAAGGATCCCTATTAGGACCTTACACAAGGTCAGAAAGTCTGAGATTGCTTTGCCTGCAGGGCTGCATAATAGGATGATTTGACCAAAGGCATGGAAGGTTACTAGGTGTTTTGAAGGGTATACACTTGTTTGTGGTTTATACCTTGACCTTGGAATGGGGAGGTCTTTTCCCCCTCCCCTTGCTGATGTATAAAAGGCCTATTATGAATAAAGTTGGGGCAACTGGGTATTGACCCAGGGCACTCTCAAAGCTATCCTGTCTCTGTCTATCTCACTGTCTCTGTCTATATTTCTATCTGATCCTTCATTCCTCACTCCTTCCCCCAAGAACCCTTTGACAGGTCAGAGCTGGCCTCTGACAGGCTTCTTTCTGCTTTTGTTCTATGCAAGCCCAGACTACAACATGGTTCTGCCCATGTTCAAGGTCAATCTACACCTTTTCAGTTGCTTCTCACATGCCAGTCATCCCTGGAAAAGCCCTCAGTGACATACTCAGAGGTGTGCTTCACTAATCTCCTAAGCATCTCTCAGACCAATCAAGTTGATTATTCAGATTAAACATGCACCACACCCACTCTGCAGCTGGGTAATGCATTGAACATTGACTTCCAGACCTCTCCTGCCACCTGGGCATTATGGAAGAATCAAATGCCATAAGACTGGGTCATATACAATTTATACTAACCAGCTGGAAGCAAACAGCTTATCTGAGAGACTATCCTGAGGGTAGTGAACTTTTCAAATGTGATCCTAACTTTCCTGAGATAATAAAAGCAGGAAGACTAAGAAATTCAGTTTGAGACAAAAATAAAGTTCTCAACACAAAGGTGAGACTGGAAACCTGAAAGATGGCTAAGTTGGAGGTGGGTGGGATAAGGCTCAGGGCAAAGGTACAGGTGCCACATGGAAACCTACCAGTCAATGATCATAAAAAGAACAATTGAAGTGCTAGAGGTGAGATGCTTAGGAAGAAAAGAGACCTAATTAGGCACCTTAAGGAATAGCAATGCCATTTTAAGAGTAAAACCAGAACCCAGAGTATCCAGTGGAAACTGAAAGGGAAAAGTCTGAGAAATGAGGAAAATATCAGAATATGCTATCACAAAGAAAAATAAAAGTAAATCAAGATAGAGAACATAACTAAGAATGAAAAATGCTACCCGGGGGAAACATGATGAAGACTGAGATATCCATTGATGTTTTTACTCAGATCAGCCATATCACATAAAATTTGCCTGTTTAAAGTTCATCTGTACTATGGTCACAAGGTTTTGTACCTAGCAGTACAATATAATTCCAGAATATTTCATCGTCTAGAAAGACAACACAGACTCTTTAGTGACTTCTCACTTCCCACCTCCCTACTACTAACTCCTAGCAACTACTACATTACCTCCTATTTCTGTTCTGAATATTTCATGTTAATAAAATCAACCTTTTGTGTTTGACTTCATTCACTTGGCATGTTTCCAAGATTCATCCATGTTGTAATTTCTATCAGCACTTCATTCCTATTTATAATATTATATTGCATATCAATTGATTTCTTTCTGCTATTTGTTCCATTACTGTCAGAGAGCTGAGAGGCCCCTTGGGAGTAAAGGAGACATGAGTAAGGAAGTTTCTTTTTCTTCCTTGTAGTCTATCACCTGCCTGATAGAACCTCTTCTAATACCTTTGGGCTCCACAAAGAAGTAGACCTCACCAAAAACACCTCAAAAGAAGCAGTGATGGAAGGCCTTGAAATGATTCAGAAGCATCCCAGAACATGTGTCATATGTCAACTTTGCTGTTGCTTATATATTGTATGTATTGTTTCAGTATTATTTTAGCAATAGATACTTTTATGTTGTCACTAGGTTGGTGTTGTCATGAATTAAACAAACGTTAAGAAATTTGAGATAGAAGTCTTTTCATGTACATAGCTTTTATTCTCTTCAAGTAAATGCCTAAGAGTTGAATGGCTGGGTCATTGAATGTGATATATTAAAATTTGTGATATCATCTTCAAAAGTAATTGTATGGTTGTATGAGTCTATCCTCCCTCACAGTGACTGAAAATTCAAGTCATTCCACACACCTGTCAACATTTGGGACTGTCAATGTAGAACAGTTGAGTTACTTCTCTGGTAGTCAGTGCTAGTGACTGTGTTTTATGTGCTTAATGGACATTTATGCTTCTTATGTACTTGTTCAAATATTTCATCCTTTTCAAAAAGAATGTTTTATCTTATTGTTGCTGTAGATGAAAGAAATTTGTCCCCATGCATTGTGAATGTTTCTCCCAGCATGTGGTTTGTCGTTTCCTAGACATACTAGTGTATTTTGAAGAGTAATTTTTTTTTAAATTTTGATGCAATCCAATATATAATTTTTCTTATATTGTTAGTGTTTTATGCCTAAAAGAAATATTTGACCATCCCAAGATGATGAATATTTTTCCTATTTTTTTCTGTCTTTTAACTTTTACATTTAAAGCAATGATACATTTCAAAATAATTTTTATATGTAGGTAAGTGTATCACATTTTAAAAAATTCAACTAGGCCATCTCTAACTGTTGAAGAGTATTCTTTTCCACACTTAATTGTCTCAGCTCCATTGTTAAAGATCAGTTGACTGTATGTGTGTGAATCTGTTTCTGGATTTCATTTCATCCATATTCTTTTTCTTAGTTCTTAAAATCTAGCAATTTTGGTCTTTCAATTTTCTTTTTCAAAAATGATTTTGTATCTTGTTATATTATTAGGATCAGAGCATGATTTTTTTCTGTCCAAAGAATATATGCTTAGATTTTTTAAATTGGAATTACAAGAAATCAATCAATTCAATCAATACTGAGTCCATCAATTTTTAGTTTCATTGTATAGATTTTTACATCTGTGACTATTGAATTTCCAAAACCTGAACACAGTACATCTTTATTTACATGTGTCTTTTTAAGATTTTTATTTTTGTGTGTTTGCACATGCTCATGTGTATGTGCAACTGTGTACAGGCATGTATATGTGTGCATGCCTAAGGATGATGTCAAGAAACTTAGGAGTCTCTTGCTAAGCCTGGGACTAACAGTTTAAGATAGACCAACACACCCCAAGGATGTGCTTGCCTTTCATCCCACCCTACAATGACATTACAGATGCACACTACTACTCCTGGCTGATAGGGATACAAATTTGGATTTTCATGCTTGTGTGGAAAGCCATCTAAGCCATCTACCCAACTCATTCAGCTTTGTCCTGTTGACCTTTGACAGCTTGATTCTTTCAAGGAATTTTTACACTGCATCTATTAAATATTATTTAATATTTTCTCACTGTCTAATGTCTTTGTGTTCCTATAACAAAATGCCTGAGATTGGAAATTTTATAATTAACAAAATTAATTTCTCAAAATTATGGAGACTAAAAAATTCAAGATCAAGGCACTGACAGCTTGAGTTGTCAATGGGAGACTGCTCTCTCTGCTTCCAAGGTGCCAGGTAGTTTGGTTGTGTCATCCACAGAGGAAAAGCACTGTCTTCGTATGTAATAAGATACAGAAGAGGCAAATTTGCTCATTCAAGGCCTTATATAAGACACAAGTCTATTCATGATACCAAATTCTTAATGGTTTGGTGGCCACATAAAAATTCATTTTTTTAATACCACCACCTTGATGATCAACATGAATTTTTAATGGGACATCCAGCTAATATCTATGGCCTCTGTAGTGATGTCTCCTCTTTTATTTTTGGCATTGTTGATTTGTGTTTCTGCTGTCTCTTCCTTGCATATCCTTTTGCTGTTTTGACACGTTCTCAATCTGTAGACTTGCTGGCCTCATGCTTGCCATATAGGCCTTATGGTTGACTTTAATCTCATAAGCCTGCCTCATCCTCTCAAGTGCAGGGATTTCAGGCATGTGCACCTCAACTGGCTTCATTTTAAATATCAACTGATGTTGATCAATTTTATTAATTTCTTCAGAGAATTTACTAGTTTGTCATTTTATTCTTTTGCTGTAATTGTTATTGTTGTCATTCTGCTTTGTTTTCTGGAAATTTAATAACTGGGTTTACAAAAAGACAATAATTTTCCTATCATTTAACTGAGAATATTATGTAATTTTGCTATGATTTATTCTTGACTTGTGAATTGTTTAGACATGTAGTGTTAAATTTCCAAACATGGAGATGATTTTAAGATATATTATTTAAATTAGCTTCTAATTTAGTTTGTTGTAGTCAAAGAGCATATTACATAGTTTCAATCCTATACCATAGCATATATCTTAGTGAGCAATCCATGGACACTTGAAAAGAATGAGTTTTTGCTGCTGTTGGTTATCATACCCTATTAAATTGGTGTTGCTTTTAGATGTTTCAATTGTTGCTCACTTCTTTTTCCTACTTTTAGAGCACATATTAAAGTCCCCTGCTGTGATTGTGGCATCTTCCTTAATTCTGCTACTTTTATTCACAAATTTTAAAACTCTAATATTAGACTCAGGTACATTATAATTGGGATTTCCCATTATTTATGATTTTGTCAATTAAAGTAACTATTTCCATTAGAAAATACCCGCTTTTACCTCTATCTTGTCTGTAATTACCCAATTTTCCTAAATTTACTGTTGGCATAGCATATCTTTTGTTATCTTTTCATTTTTAGTCTGTGCTTTCACTTGGATTAATCAATACTTTTAATTTTCCATTTTATTTCTTGTATTAGCTTTTTAGGTAAGTCTCTAATTAATGCTGTTATTGGTGTTGTTTCATTGGTCTACTTTTAATTCATGAAAGACTGTCATCGGGCTCAACTGCTAGTTATACAAAGTGGTATGGAATCTATTTATTTTTGTTCCTGCCTGGAACTAAAAGTCAATCAAAATATTAAAAAAGTAATTTTCATATATTGGACATCAACCAGTGCCATCTATTGCTCATGTTTTCAAAGGCTTGCCTCATGCTTTGTGCTCGGTTTAATGTTAACAGTGAAAACTGTTTTGGAGTTGTTGACTTTTAATATTAGTAGATATGAGGCACACCCTAATGTGGACAGAATATTTCACATCATTTTTACTACTCAATATTTATTTCCTGAGCCAAGAAACTTGACTTGAGTCATCTGATCTGAGCTCGTCTGAAGAGCAGAAACTCTTTGGAGTTCTGAAGAGAATATGAGCAGTCCTGTGACGCTAGTCTCATCTCTTTTTATTCTTCACAGCAATCCTACAAGGACTACATGATGTCTATCCTTAATAAATAAGAAAACTGGATGCCAGGAAGTTATCCGGTGTTAGTTAAATAGAGATTGAGGTCTGGTGGGCAGAAACATGGGCTAGAGTTCTCTTCACATACACACTTTCTCTCCAGCTTTTTCATCCTAAAAAGACTTTGAGACATATTTTGAAGGTTTAGAAGGGTAGAATGGGCAGTAAGTAAAGACTCGGGTCTTTTTGTCTTCAGACATAAATGATATCAAAAATAAGTATCAAATAAAGTCTATTCCTAAGTATATAAGCTTTTCTAGTTAAAATAATATTGATGTAATTCAATTTGTAAGAACATGTCCATATCATCTGTGACTTGGGTGAAATTCCAAAACCTGTTTGCAGCTATTGCTACTGACACAGTAATGTGTCCCTAAGAGTGTTTTGTTATGATCAGTATAGTAGATGGGCAGAGTTGATGCCACTGTGTCATTTGAACTTTGGCTTGAATCATTTTTGATTACCCTGGTGCTTTAATAATAGAGAATATAATCTAGACAGCAGCTGCTGCACAATACCCCACCCCAAGAACATGAAGTATGATTAAGAAAATAGCCAGTTCTCATCAGCATTCACCATCCATTTATCACTGAGACATAGTCTAGAAAGCCATGGATTGTATGTCCTGCTCTCTCCCTATCAATTTTTCCAGGAACCTGTGACACATACTGATCACAGAGAGAAAAGGAGATGATATGACCACAGTGTGGAAGGACATGTCCTATCTACTAACAGCATTCAGCTGGAAGATCCCTTGACAGCAATGAGGAATAAATGACAATGTGAGGATTATGAACTGACTCTCCTCAGAATGAGTACATCGAATGAGTACATCTGTCACCAGGTAACAAATTTGAATGCTCTGATGCTTGTTATTCTCTAAACAAAGACTGATCACTGGGTGTCACTTGGCACTAAATTTAAAGCAGACAGTAGACCTTGATTAACCAGAAGCACAGCATAAAGCTCTCAAAATTTTTTATGGCTTATGACTTTTGGGGAGTAAGCTTAGGTTATAAGGAAACCAAATTATTTTAATATTTTATTCAATGAATGGCTGCTCTGGTCCTGCCCTGAGGTCAGAGCAGACTCTGCTGTTACCTCCAATGCATCTTCCAGAAAAAACAGATTGGGGTCTGAATATCATCATAGCCTTGAGGCATCAGAGTAGTTTTAACCTTCAGAGAAGATTTTCCATTTTGTGCAGAATATCATGCAAAGTTATGAAAGCAGAGTTGTTAAAATCCATTTCAGATGGATGTTACAGAAAAAAAAAAAACTATGTAGGCCAACTACTATAAAATGAAATCATTTCATGGAAATGTTCCAGACACTCTGTCTTCCACCTATTATGTCCAAAACCAGAGGAAAATAAAATGCCTATGTATTTAGGAATAGCAATCCTATATGGGTGGTGTTTCTTTTTTCTTTTCTTTTTCTTTTTTCTTTTTCTTTATTTATTTTTGTTTGTTTCTCAAGACAAGGTTTCTCTGTGTAGCCCTGGCTGTCCTGGAACTCACTCTGTAGACCAGGCTAGCCTCAAATTCACAGAGATCCACCTGTCTCTGCCTCCTGAGTGCTGAGATTAAAGGCGTATGCCACCACTACCCAGCTGTTCCTTACTTCTTTACGCTAGGAATTTCATTTAAAAACACACCCCCTCTCTTCCCCAGCATCCTTCAGTTAGGATATCAGTTATTTGCTACCAATGCTTGTTTACAGTCAACATTTTGTGTCGCTTTGGTAGAACTGCATTTATGACATAACATTCATTTATTTTCTCATTTATAACAAACATTTTGGACAGGTGCTCTACAAAAAAACTAAATGAAAAAAACAGATAATCTCACACTGCAAAGAAGGACATAGGTTTATGTCAGAGGTCAGATACCCTCCAATCACTGGAGTGGACAAGGACAGAGCAACATGGTGCACAACATGTGCAGACCCACATGGCTAGCAATCAAATGTTATCAGGAAAAACACCAGAGAAAATTATTTATGCTGAGTCTTTAATGATAGCAATCCATCAGGCTTGTGAGGAGTACCTCACTTGTGCCCACTGCTGCACTACTCCGATCAAAAAATCCATCCTGTACCTGAGTTTCTGTTTCCTACCCAACAGATGGTGACAGACCATCCATCGGCATCCTGCCCTTGACTGTTATTCACCTTCTTTCAGTTGCTGTATACTCTTGGAGTAGGAAGAATGCATGATGAAACCACCAGGATGCAGTACAAACCACAGCTAAGAATACCATGACCAATGCTGAGTCTGCCATTTGTTGGGAGGCATCAAAACCTAGAAATAACCCAAGAGAATGGCAATGTGTCAGAAAATTCCCTAATGAGGACATAAGATGCAACATGGCTACTCCTTGTGTTGATACAGAACTTTAATGCTATGTAACTAGACCTTACAGAATGATAGGTGTATTAGTTTGCTTCTTTGTTGCTATGCTAAAACACTGACCCAACACAACTTGGGAAGGAAAAGATCTATTTGGCTTATTCTTCCAACACTGAAAATTCAGAGCAGAAACTCAAGCAAAAACAGAGAGGCTGGAGACAAGGGAGAATCCTTCTGATTGGCTTGCTCCTGGTGGCTTGCTCAGCCTGCTAAGAGCAACTCAAGACCACCTGCCCAGGAAGTAGTATTGTCCACAGTGGGCTGGGCCTTCCCACATCTATCATTAATCCAAAAACATGCCTACAGGCAATCTGATAGAGGTGATTTCTCAGTTGAGGCTCTCTTGCCAGGTGATTCTAGTCTATGTCAACTTGATAAAAACTAACCAGTCCAGTAGAACAAAAACATGCCTTAGAGGTCTCTTAAGTTTCTCAGCATTTGTTGATAAAACACAAACCTTATCCCCTGGAGCTGCTTCTAGAAAAGGTCCACATTCTTAGTTCTCACCGACCTACTTTCTACCTCATGCACCAGTCTCCTTTTCTCACTTCCAGGATTTATCCCTCGCCAACACCTAGCAGGGGGAGCTCCATGTTTACTGCTCATTTAGCTCTAGTCTATAAACTGCCTCAGGGTAGGCATAGTGCCTATCTCAGTCACTGTTAAAACGCCAGCTAGTATATGGTCTTGCCCATACCAAGGTGTAGTGGTTTGAAAGAAAATGGCCCCTAAAGAGAGTGGCAATATTAGGAGGTGTGGCCTTGTTGAAAGAAGTGTTATCACTGTGGGCACGGGCTTTGAGGTCTCATTTTTTTTTCAAGTTTCTCTCAGTGTGACAGTCAGTGTACTTCCTGTTGCCTCTGAGTTAAGATGTAGGACTCTCAGCTCCAGCACCATGTCTGCCTGCAAGCCACCATGCTCCCCTTCATGATCACAGTAGATTGAACCTCTGAAACTGGAAGCAAGCTACCTCAGTTGAATGGTTTTATTTATAAAAGCTGCCATGGTCTTGGTGTCTCTTCACAGCAATAGTAAATCCTAAGACACAGGACTCCAATAAATGATTGGTGAGTGGGTGTTGCTTTTGATACTATGGCTGGTGCTCTGGGAAGGCCTCACTGAAGAGACACCATTTAACTTGAAGCTGAAGATGAAAAGGTTCCAGTCTTGATGGAACCCAGAAGAGCGCTTCAGGTAGAGGGACAGTAAGTGCAGAACTGTGATTTCAGGATAAAGTAAAACAGCTCCCTCTCTGCTTCTCACCTCAGCACTGGCTCTCACCATTTCCTATGCTTCCTTCCCCAACATCTTTTGCATATATAGCGAGCCAAGTTTTTTTTTTTTTCTAGCCCCTGCCAACACAAGTAGAACTGTTATAGCTGGTAAAGACATCTACCGGAAGTGAACTTTTAACCCAAAAGGTAGTTCAGCAACTTTGAGTTCCTTATGCTGTGCTGTTGATATGTGTTAACTAACAGACGCACTGTGAGTTACTCTATCTGAATTGTGAGAGGGAAATCAAACCCTTTCTTCATAACATTGCATATCCACAGAGTGCTCACTGCAGGTGATATGTAGAGCATTTGAAGATGGCCTGAGTGTACCAAGCATAACACAAACATGAAATTGTTCCATTGTTTTACAGTGAGTCTAAATAACAGCAGTATTAATGCGGTCTAAGAACTATGATAAAAAGAACATGGTATTGAAGCATCATGGCAAGTTATTTTAGAAAGCAGACCACTGGGGCTAATGAAGGCTCAACTTGAATTCTGTTGGAAGCACAACTCTTGAGACCATGAGGCACTCATCTATTAGTGCACACATTGCCAAGAGGACTTGGGGCTCTTCCTTTAAGAAAATAACAGTTTTGTACATTACATAAATATAAAGCTTCACACAAGCTTTGTATCTGTCTCCTCTTTGGTGTCACACCCAACTCCTACTTGGGTAAGTGGGAGTAATCCACACCCCTTCAGAGCTAGAAGCATCTCCATGCTTCACTATTCTGGACAGCCTGCTGTCACATTGCCTCTTTTGAATGTTCTCATAGAGATGAAATGCAGCTTGATGGAGGGAGGGGAAGCATTTTGCCAATTCAGCTGATTCTTCAGCTTCAACATGATTGAGTGAGCTGAAGTAATTCGGGGCTCTACTTTACATTTTTGGCAAACGAGCAAATATGTAGATTGGTACCAAACAGATGTGTCTGCTCGTTACCACAAGAGCAGTTCCCAAAGCCGAGTTCGTTGAGCTGTGCTCTAATTAGTGAGAGCATCATAGCAAGTATGCAATTATCCTGGAACCTGTTGCACTTTCATCTGCGCTCAATCCCCTTTCATTAAGCACATTCAAGTTGAACTTACAGTGAACTACATAGTTTAAGGGTGGCAATCTCGGAGTGGCGAATCTTCTGTCCCTGTCATGTGTGCTCTGAAATGGTTGGGAAATTGCCTTTGAAGCAGCCAGAATTTGTCCTCATCTGTTGTCTCATGTTGGCTGCAATGATGTGCCATTGCTATGATTGTTGTTGTTTACAATATTATCCAGAATTACACAGTAATTATTTCCTAAAGGTAAGCAGGTGGGGAGATAGCAGGCTTCTTGAACCGTCATTCAGTTCATTCACTCAGTTTTCTTGTCAATCACACTGTGCCCGGTCTCTTGCTGTGGACGCAACAGTGCTAAAAGATGGTTTATGTGGCTGTAGAATTTATAAAGAGAGAGAGAAGCACAGGGTGGAATAATTAACTAGATGTCATGAGCTTACAGGCAACTCAGTAGCCACCCAGGAATATACAAGCACGGTGTGTGTGTGTGTGTGTGTGTGTGTGTGTGTGTGTGTGTGTATTTGTGTGTGTGTGTTTGTGTGTATGTATTTGTGTGTGAGTATTTGTGTGTGTTTGCATGTGTGTTTGTGTACATGTGTTTGTGTGTGCTGGTGTAGGGGAGTGTGTGTGTACATGTGTGTGTGTGTGTGTGTGTGTGTGTGTGTGTGTGTGTGTGTGCATGAAAGTGGAGGAGAGAGAGAATGCATGTTGAGGTCAAAGGACAACTTTAAAGAGTCAGTTCTCTCCTTCCACCACGGTATCCAGGGGTTGAATTTACATTGTCAGGCTTGAGCAATAAGTGCTTTTATGTTCTGAACCATCTCACCACTGTTGTTTATTTTCATTTTATTGTGTCCTTTCTGCTTTCAGCATTAGGGTAATGCTGGTCTCATCAGATGAGTCCAGAACAGCAGTTCTCAGCCCTTTCACAGGGATTACGTAAGACCACGAAAAACACAGATATTTACATTATGATTTGTAACAGTAGCAATATTACAGTTATGAGGTATCAGCAAAAATAATTTTATGGTTAGGAATCACCACAACCTGAAGGCTGTATTAAAGGGTCACAGAATTAGGAGGGTTGAGAGCCACTGCCCAAGGAGGTCCAAGGAGGCTGCCAGGAAGAGGGCATTCTGGAACTGGGTAAAGAAAAACTTCTAGAGAAAAAGAAAACTCCACGTTAAAGTGTGGAGGTGGGTAAAAATACACATAGGTCGTGAGAGTAAAAGAGACTGTTTGTGGGAGGAAAGGTAACTAAGGAAAGTGAGAAGGGAAATCAGGAGGGGATAGTGAGGTGGAGATATGGTCCAAATAAATGATATATTTGAGTAAGAAAGGTATTATGAAGCCCATCACTGTGTAAAATTAATATAGAGTAATAAGTAAAATATCCTGTTTATTATGTATAAATAAAGATAAAGTATCTGCTTGTAAGTCTCATCTGCATATTTTTAAATCATTTTCAGAAACTTAGTTTAAGCGTACTTCCAGCTGGTTATGCCTTTACTATCACCAGCATATCACACTGTATCTCAGAAATGTCCCCTAATACATTAACATTGACTCACTCACTAACATTATTCCTACATTGAAGGCTGAGGTGCCTTTGGCATGGTAAGAAAACAACTGAAGTGGACAAGACATTTTAAATTTTTCAGTTACTAAAAGTTACTACTGTTAAGTAACTTTAGCTACTCCGTTGTGAAGCTGGGCTTTGACCATAGAGGTTTAAAGTTTTCAGTGCAGAAGTCCTTCACCTCTTGGATAGGTTTGTTCCTAGGTTTTTTTTTTTTTTTTCATTTGAGGATATTTTAAATAGGAGCAGGTCAATAGACTTCTCTGTGCATTTGTTTTTGATGTAGAGGAAAGCTACTTATCTTGTAATTTGATTCTATGTCTTGCCACTTTGCTAAAACTGTTATTTATAGAAGTTTTTGGTAGAAATTTTTGGGATATCTTATGCACAATATCATATCACCTGCAATTAAGGACAGCTTGACTTCTTTTCCTATTTGTATCCCTTTATTTTTCTTCTCTTGCCTTCAAGCACAATAAACAGTGTGTGGGTACTAAACAACCCTGTCTCATTACGACTCATTATGTCTCATTATGTCTCTGTATGTCCATCCTAACTGTAGTTTTTTGTTTGTTTGTTTGTTTGTTTGTTTGCTTGTTTTGTGTGCTTAACCTGGTTTGGGTATAGAGTAACACTGGCCTTATGGAAGGGGTCAGGAATGCTCCTTCTGTGTCGAGTCCTTTGACTAACTTAAGAAGGATCTACTGCAGATCTTAGAAAGTCTGGTAGAATTCTTCAGTGAATTTATCTGGGCCAGGACTTTTTTAGTCAGAATGCTTCTTATTACTGTCTCAGTCTACTCATTTGCTACCGGCATGTTTAGGTTGTTAATCTTTTCTTAGTTTAACTTTGGTGGTTTGTTTGATGGCTTGGATAAGTCTAGAAGTTAGTTCATTTTTTTTTTCCATTTTAATGGAATACACATTTTTAAAATATTCTCTTATAATATTCTTAATTTCTTTGGTGTCTATTGTAATGTTTCCCTGTTCATTTCTGGTTCTGTTAATTTGGGTCTTGTCTCTGTTTTGGTTAAGTGAGCCAAGGGTCTGTCAATATTGTTTATCTTCTCTTTAGCCAGATCTTGGATTCTTTGTATTGTTTCCTTTGTTTGTATTTGATTAATTTCTGCTCTGATTTTTATTGTTTCTTTCTGTTTACTGGATTTGTGGTATGTTTAATCTTGCTTTTCCAAATTTTTGAGTTGCATCAGTAAGTCATGTATTTATGCTTTTATTGATATTTTTAATGTAGGCACTTAAAACTATAAATTTCCCCCATAGGACTGCTATGTGTCCAGAAGTTTTGTGTTATATTTTCATTTACACTTAGCTCTGCAATATTTCTATTTCTTACTTGATTTCTTCTCTGGTCCATCCATCATTTAGTAATGAGTCATCATTTAATCTCCATGAATGTGTGTACTTTTTAAAGATATATTTGCTGTCCATTTTAAGATTTATTGCATTATGATCAAGGATACATAGAGTTATTTCAACTATTTCAGAATTGGTTAAAATTTGTTTAGTGTTTCAGAATTTGGTCTATTTTAGAGAAGTTTCCATGTGCTGCTGATAAGAATATGTGTTCTTTGGTGTTTAAGTGGAATATTCTGGAAGTATATATTAGTCCATTTGATGTATGGTATCATTTAATTCTGATGTCTCCTTGTTTATTTTTGTTCAGATGATCTGTCTATTGGAGAAATTTGGGTATTTGAATAGCTTAATATTATTGGGTTGCTGTTAATCTGTGTCTTTAATTTAATTTAACAGTAAGTGTTTGATGAAATTGGATGCACTAGAGTTTAGTACATATATACTTAGGATAGTAGTATTTTCTTTTTAATTGTCACCATGATTAGAATGGACTGTCTTTTATATCTTCTGATTAGTTTTAGTTTTAAATACATTTTGCCAGATTGCAATTCCTGCTTTCTTCCTGGTCACATTTGATTGTAGTACAATTTTTCCACCTTTTCTCTTTTAAAGATGGTGGTATTCATCTTTAAAGTTAAGGTGAGTTTCTTGTAGATAATAAATAGATAGAGTTCTGTTTCTTGATCTATTCAGCTAGCCTGTATCTTTTGATTCAAGAATTGAGGTGATTAATATATAAAGTTATTTTTGAAAGGTACGCATTGGTTTTAGTCAATGTATTGTTGTTTTTGTGTCTGTGTTCTTAGTGTTTGTGTCTCAGCAGCTATGGCTTCATTTATTTTCTTTCTATAGTCTCTTGACTGTTCATTCCTGTCTTCAGTCCAAAGTATTGTGTTGTGTCATATTTTGTTTGTGTCTTGACAAATAAAGCTTGCTTGGAGTCAGAAGGCAGAGCTAGCTACTAGTTAACCATAGACGTTTGGAGGACTGTAGAGAGAGGGACAGGAAGTGGTAAGGCGGGGCTGAGACAGGACCTCAACCCTTTCAGTCGGAGGGATGGATGAGGTAGAAAGTCACTGGTGGCTGCTCCCCTGCTTCTTTCATCTTTCAGGTTTTTACCCCAATAGCTGACTCCTGGTTTTTATTGATAAGATTAATTAAATTTACACATCAGTATTTCTTCTTGTATTCTGTTCTGGTTGGGTGCTATAAATGATTTTTTTTTTGGACTGCTTGAATCATAGAAAGTTTTTCCTTCTCCTTCATCTGTAGCAGTTTTGCTGGGTGTGGTATCTAAGTCCACGGACAAAGTCTTTTGGGACTTGGAGTGAATTGCTCCATGCTCTTCCAGATTTAAAATTTTCTGCTGAAAAAAAAAAAATCAGCTGTCATTCTGATGGGTTTTCCATTATAAGTGACTAGTGTTTTTTTTCTCTTGTAGCTTTCAATACACTTTCTTTGTTTCATGTATTTGTATGACTGTGTCTTTCCTCAGTTTGGGGAAATTTTTCTACATCTTGTGGAAGATCTATTCTATGCCACTGACATCAGATTCTTCTCCCTCATTCCTGCCTATAATTTGAAGATGTGGCATTTTCATGTTCCAGTATGTTCATTTCCTGTGGATCTTTTCTTCATATCTTTGCTTGCTAGGTCTAGATGTTATACTTTATTTTCAGATCCTAATATGCTCTCTTGTATCTATAATGCTTTCTCTTTTTTGTTGTTAATTTATTGAGTTTTTCATTTTCACTTCATTCCAACTTGCATTCTTGTCAATATTTCTTTCTTTATTGAATTCAGTTCTCAAGTCCTGGATCATCTTTATAATTTCATTCATCCTTTATGTTTGTGTTTTCTTGTGCACACTTAGGAGTTTTATTCTCTTTAAGTATGTTCAGTCAGCTGGTTTTTTTTTTGTGTGTGTGTGTCTTCTTTAAACTCCTTGAATTTTTTTCATGAGGCTTATGATTTTTGTGAGAGGATCATGATGACAAAACATGATCAGGGCAGGAGCTATTGTGGTACTACATTTTGCAGATTCAGATAATGCTGTGAAAACTAAGGAACTTCAGGAATGTGCTGAGTGTAAGAAGCCTGACATAAAAGGCCATATAGTATATAATTGTATTTGTAGGGAATGTCTGGACTAGACAAAACCATAAAAAGAAATTTACCAAGGGTTGGAAGTGGGGATGACCTGGAAGTGACTTCAAATGGGCTTGTCTTTCTTTCTGGGATGCTGTGGGATGTCTTTCTGTATGCTATGAATATGTGTTGCTCTCATTGACTATAAATAAAGCTATTTTGACCTATGGCAAGGCAGCTTAGAAGCAGGAGGGAAATCCTAGACAGAAAGGGGAGAAGAAAGGCAGAGGCAGAAGAAACACCATCCACTGCTGAAGGAGCAAAAAGATGCCAGCAGACCAGTAATGCCATGGCCACTTAGCAACTTACAGATTAATAGAAATGGGTTAGGTAGTGAGAGCTAGCTAGCAAGAAGCTTGCCATAGGCCATACAATTGGGAATTAATATTAAACCTCTGAATGATTATTTTATGAGCAGCTGAGGGACTGTGGGACTGGGAGGAACCAGAGGAATGTGAGACTGCAGGGCTGATGGGACCTGAGAAAACTTACGGCTACACTGGAGCATTAAAATGTATTCTCCTTTATACAACAGTAATCACCAAATTTTTATTTTTAAGGTGAATCCTTGGCACATGAATTTTATCTCAAAGTAGAAAAATACATATTATCAATTGCTGAGACTTCTGTTCTGTACTCTATATTGCTCAAAGACAAATACTCAATGATATCTAGGTGAAGTCACATGATGCTTTGGAATCACCTATGAGACACACTACTGGATGAGGCTATGTAGGCATTTACAGGGATGTTTAACTGAGGAGTAAGAGACACTATCCTATGGATTGATTTTCAGACTGAATGAAATATAACAGAGGAGGCTAGCTGAGCACTGAATGCTTTGCTTCATGGTCAGCACCACAACCAAGCTGTTCCCCTTGCCATGACTTTGCCACCATGATGGATTGGTGCCACTGAATTATGCACAAAATAAATCCTTTCCCCTTAAGGTGTTTTGCTGCAATGACAAGAAAAATATCTATTATCATGCTATAATGGGTGGATGAATTCATGTTATACCCACTGGATGTGAAAGCTGATGGCCTCTGAATTTAAATAGTCTCTTATCCTAGAAGATACCTCACCTCCTTTCACACACTGCTACAAGTTCTCTGGGACATTCATTTTAGTGTGGACATGCTCACCTTACTGGGGGTCCCAAAATGAAGACAGTGGTCAGGGGACTGATGAAATCTTTCTGGTATTTCAGTTTCTTTCTTGCAACAGGCTATAGTTATGCAAATCTTTGGAGGAAAGACTGGGAAAACAGTACATGGGACCACTGTATAATTTTACAGTTTCCTGGGAATTAACTATTATTTCAAAAGTATTTTACAAAAGCATGAAAATAAATATTTAGTTATTTGATTTATATAATATATTTATCAGCAACTAGTCATCATTAAAAATGCCTCCATAAGAACCAGCTGTGAGGCATTTTCTCAGTTAGTAAACAATGGGTGAGGGCCCAGAGCATGGTGGGTGTTGTCATCACTGGGTTCATAGTCCTGGGTTCCATAAGAAAGCAGACTGAGCACAGACACTGAGATGGATAATTAATAAATGGGACC
The DNA here is from genome assembly GCF_004664715.2 of Peromyscus leucopus. Taxonomy (NCBI): domain Eukaryota; kingdom Metazoa; phylum Chordata; class Mammalia; order Rodentia; family Cricetidae; genus Peromyscus; species Peromyscus leucopus. The sequence continues at coordinate 27,342,207 of NC_051064.1, read as the reverse complement.
TCATGAAACTGAAAAGCTTTTGTAAGGCAACAGACAGGGTAAATAGAACAAAACTGCAGCCTACAAAATGAGAAAAAATTGTAATATGAATCTTAAAAGGTTTTATTAAAAAAAAAAAAAAAAAACTTGGGGCCGGGTATTGGGGTGAATTCTGAAAGGTCAGAGACACAGAACAAGCCACAGCTCACCTCACCTTGATAACTTCTCAGCTGATCCTGTTTCCTCAAACTAGAAGCCTCTGGGTCCTAAAGATCTCCACTAACTCCACATCAGACAACAAGCTAATCTCAAAAATATATAAAGAACTCAAGAAACTATACATCAAAAAACAAATGATCAAATTAAAAAATGGGGTGCAGGTCTAAATCAAAAGTAGATGTTTCAAATGGCAGTGAAACACCTAAAGAAATATTCAACATTCTTAGCCATCAGAGAAATGTAAATCAAAATGACTCTGAGATTCCATCTTATACCTGTCAGAATGGCTAAGATCAAAAGCACAAATGACACTGTATGTTGGAGAGGCTGTGGAGCAAGGGGAACACTCCTTCATTGCTTGTGGGAGTGCAAACTTGTACAGCCACTTTGGAAATCAATGTGGCAGTTTCTCAGAAAATTAAGAATTGATACACCTCAAGACCAGTTATACCACTCTTGGGCACATACCTAAAAGAATCATACCACAATCATACCACAAGGACACTTGCTCAACTATGTTCATAGCAGATTTATTCATAATAGCCAAAACCTGGAAACAACCTAGATGCCCATGAACCAAAGAATGGATAATGAAAATGTAGTGCATTTATACAATAGAGTATTGCCTAACTGTTAAAATCAATGACATCAGGAAACTTTTAGGCAAAAGGATGGAACTAGAAAAATCATCTTGAGTGAGGTAAAGCAGACCCAGAAAGACAAACATGGTATATACTCACTCATAAGTGGATATTAGCTGTAAAGTAAATAATAACAATGTTACAACCCACAGACCCAGAGAGGCTAGGTAACAAGGAAGGCCCAAGGCGGGACGCATGAATCTCCCTAGGAAGGGGAAATAGAAGAGATCTCCTGGGTGGACTGGAGCAGGTGGGGATGATAACTTAAGGGATTGGTTTAGGGAATGGATGAAGAGGGAGAGAACTGAAAGAGATGACTGGAAAAGGGTGGGCCCTCCCAGGTCAGGTAGAAACCTGATGCAAGGGAAATTCCCACAAATCTACAAAGATTACTCCAGTTAAAACTTCTAACAACAATAGATGCATAGCCTGACCTGGCCACTCTTGTGATCAGATTGGTGACTACCTCATTTGTCATCAGTCTTTCAGTAAATGATGAAAACAGACGTAGAGACTCACAGCAAAGCATTAGGCAGAGCTTGGGGAATCCTGAGAGAAGAAGGATTGTAGGAGCCAGAGGAAACAAAGATGAGAAACCATAATGAAACAACTAACCTGGCTCATAGGAACTCACAGAATCTGAACCAACAACCAGCAGCCTGTGTGGGATGCACGCAGGTCTTCTACATATATATGACAGTTGTGTAGCTTCGACTATTTAAGAGACTCCTGACAATGGGAGCAAGGGCTGTCCCTAATGCTTTGGTTGGCTCTTTCAAACCTATTCCCTATACTGGGTCGCCTATACAAGGGAAGGTGCTTTGTCTGACCACAACTTGATATGCCATGGTTTGTTGATACCCATGGGAGGCCTGCTCCTTCCTGAACAGAAACAGAGAAAGAGTGAATTGAGGTGGGATGAGGGAAAGTGGGAGGAGAGGAGGGAAGGGAAATTGCAGTTGGAATGTAAAATAAATAAATTAATTAAATCAAAAATAAGTAAATAATAAGAATCACCCCAGCCAATCAGTGACAGCATGGAGTGTGTGTTGTCCAAGCTGTGTCAGCAGAGAATGGGGCTCTTGTTATAGGAGCTAGAGGGAGGGTGGAGGAAAAGACATTTACTCATTTTTCTTTCATTTGACAGCTTGGAAAATCCCAGTTTGACTTCACAATGCCAGCTCTTCAGTTATCATTTAACACCTCATCCAAAAACAGCTGATTAATGTTAGTGAGATGCACAATGCCATTTTCATTTGCCAATCAGACCAATTTTTTTTGTCCTTAATAAGCCCACAAGTAAATTTGTGAATTTATTCATTAAAAACTCAAGTTAAAAGGGTGAGGAGATAGCTCAGTCAGTAAAACATGAAGGCCTGAATTTGATCCCCAGAATCCACAACAAAAAGCCAAATGTGCTGAGGTAAACTTGTAATCCCTGGTCTGAAGAGCTGGAGACAGGAAGATCTCTGGGTTGGCTGGATAGCCAGCCAAACTGAATCAATGAGCCAATGAGAGGTCCTATCTCAAAGACAAGAAATGATGCCCCAAGTTCATCTTCTGTCCTCCACACATGTGTGCACTTACATGTGTGCAAACACACACACAGAGACACAGTTAAGCCAGCTGAGTGTTAAATGATCAGCCTAAATGAGACACCCATATCATACACTCCAAAGCTCAGGGAAAAGGGGACTGAAATAATGTGGGATCTGGCCAAAGAGAAAGAGAAATGATGCAAAAATGAAATGCTGTCTTCTGGATATGACATGGCCATGGCACTCATGAGTTCACAAAACCTGTGCTTGCCTGCATAGGGCCCACACATGACACAGACAGGGAAAGGGCTCGTGGTGCTTTACCCTGCCAGGGGAACAAATGGCAGGCAAAGGCTTCTGGGAGACAGAAGTCTTCTATGTCTTCAATAATGTAGCCACTGGTAGTTACTCATATTCAAGTGAACAGTTTCTTGGTCACACACATGCAGGTGACCCTGGTTGAACCTGGTGAGTCACAAAGCAAAACCAAAACCAAATGATAAGACAATGGGGTGCAGACTTGGTGGGAAGGTAGGAGTTGGTAGGTTAGGAGGAAGACAGAAAAGGACAGAAGAGAGAATGCGGCCAGAATGTATTATATAGGTATACAAAATTGTCAAAGAACAGACATTTTCATTCTATTATAGTACAGTGGAGATCAGGCAATGAAGAGAGCCTCGGTGGGTCAAAGTGCAAAATCTGTGGAATGCTAAGCAATAAATGGAGTGTGCACATCACACCCTCCTCAAAGCTCAGGAAGAGGAAGCTGAAAGATTATTAAGAGCCAGAAGTCAGGGGGAACCAGAGTGAAACAGTGTCTTTCTGACCATGACAGGACCACTGCACATATCAACTCACAGCAGCTGTGGTTGCCTGTGCAATACCTAACCAAGATCAAACAGTCAACATTTTAGCATGGGATCAGGGAAGGTCTCCCAGCCCTAGCCCCTAACTGAGGAGTTATTGACAGTTGATGGCTTCTTCAAGGATGTGGCCCCTAGTGAATGGCCCCACAACTGTGGGCAGCACAAATTAGACTCAGTGGGTTAATGAAAAAAGAAAAACAGGACAAGTAGTTATCAGTGCACAGCATCAACATCTGGAGGCATCCCACTGTGCATCATGAAAATGAACAATTATTACAACAGCAAAAAAGTAAAAACTTTGAAATATTGACAGACTATCGTAGAAATAAGTAGTTGACTGCTTTGGAGGGAAGGAGACTTCACAGAGGTGATAAGGCCTGAATGATTCTGTGAAGAGTGAGCTAGCATTTCCTGGGAGGACTGGTGAAAAGAAGAAGCCTACAGAGGAGACACCAAAAAGCCAAACACACAAGGCAGGTGGCACAAGTCTGTAATCCCAGCTACTCATCAGGCTGAGAAAGGAACACAGCAAGACGAAGGCCAGCCAAGGCAAATTAGAAAAACTCTGACTCAAAATGAAAATATGAAAAACACATTTTGGGATATATCAGTCATAGAATGCTTATCTAGTAAATGCAAGATGTGAATCCCAAGTCTCTCTCTCTCACACACACCTGCACACACACGCATACAGGTACACAGGCAAACACTTCATCAAATATTTTTCTTTTCTTTCAAGAGAATGTCATTGCTTAAGAGGACTGTATTTCCTTTTATAACTAACTTACCGGAAACTTTTAAATTATAACAGTATAAATGAGAATCCACAAAGAAAAATAATAGCCTCAACTTTCTTCTTTCTACCATCTCCTAACCCAGCATCCCAGGAATAGGTAGAATCTGGTGTACAAGCAGGAGTGGGACTGCTCACGTCATTTAGATGCTGTTCAGGAACCTTCACTTTTCAACTAATGATAAAACTTTAAACATCAGGTCACCATCACCTGATCTCAAAACTACAAAGTGTTCCTTCCAACAGTTGTGTCCTCATTTATTTTAACAGGCTTATGACTTTAACAGTTCATAAGAGCTGTTAAGCAAGAACAAACTAGATCAAGCCTCTTACCAAAAAAAAAAAAAAAGTGCTAGCAAGATAAAAATCAAAGGAACAAGATTGTGATTCATGCTACATTAACAAAGTACAGAAAATCATAGTGCTGAACTCTTCAAGTTGTTTCCCTAACTTTACAACTGTATTCACAAATCATAGTCCCCTCAACCTAGATCAAGGATACTGGGACTCTCTCTGCTCCTCCTTCTTTCTCTTACCTGGAATAGTTCAGAAAAGTTCTTTAATATTTGGAGTTATTTATTGAACCACTTGGAGAAAAGATATAAGACTCTTTTCATCAGTATTTATAAAGCTTTCTTTTTCCCAGTGAAAAATAACTATATTTTAAAAAAGAGAAAACTAAATAACTATAAGGTCAGTAAACACAGGACTACCAACCCAGGGTAGTGATTCAACAGGAACACACAGAGTAAGAGAACTTTATCCAAAAGTTCTTCAGATTTCAGAGTATTTCCAATTTTAGAATATTTGAATCGATGTAATGATACATCTTAGAGATAAGGCCCAAGTCTGAATGCAAACGTATGTATGTCTGATATACATGTTACACACACAGTCTGCAGGTGTTTTATGCAGTATTTTTAGGGCTCTAACATTTGACTTTATAAAGATACCACATGTGGAACTTCCTGGTTGTTGCACCATCTCAGCACATCAAGAGCTTCTTATTTTGGGGCATTTCAAATTTCAGATTTTTGAGTTAGAGATTTACAACCTGTACTCATAAACCAGCCTCAACTGGCTTCTTTTACTCTTGTACAAAAAGAGAAAACTTCCCACCCACTGAATTACACAGTGCCCCCCGCTCCACGGTGGTGGATTGGAGATGCTTGCACTACAGGCTGGGCAAGATGGTGGCCCACAAGGTTACAGCTGGAAAACACTGCAGCCTCATGCCTCCATTGGCTGGTTAGTTGCTTGGTTCCTTAGTGTAAGGTATCAGACCCAAGACTTCTTGCATATGAATCAAGCGTTCAATCAACAGAGTCAGATACCCAACTCATATTTCTTTTTATTAATTTTTTACTGATATTTATATTTTATCATGGAACTTACATTTCTATTCCATTCTGCCACTAAATTTTATTTAAAATATATTTTATATGTAAAAGCCTTTTTCTTGTTTATTACAAATGAACAAAAGTTAAATTTTGAATTGAACTTTGTATTTCCTATGAAACCATATTTTTCAATTTAAAAAATTCATCTGGAGTTTAATTATCACTATATAATCCAGAAATGTAATCTCAGCATCTGAGAGGCTGAGACAGAAAGAACAGAACAAATTCTAGGCCATCATGGGTATATAATGAATCTCAAGCCATCCCAAATATATAATTGATCCCAGGCCATCCCAGGTACATAATAAATTCTAGGGCAATGTGGGCTAGAGAATGAGATTTTTTTCTCAAACAAAATAAAAATTGTGAGGAACATGTAAGACCTAGGGTGAACAACCCTGGTCAAGAGTGATAAGCAATAGAATGATGTAAATAAACCACAAATGGAACAGTGATAAGCTATAAGCTATGTGTGAAAGTAGTGATAAGGCTAGAAACCTAGCCAGAAAGGGGTATAAAAGAGGAAGCCTCAGACACGACCAACAGAGCTCGTCAGACCCTGGAGTGAGACGACTCTCCTCCGCCAGAGACGCGAGATCCTGCCCTCAGCGCAGATGAGGTTGACCACAGGAAGGTTGACCCAAGATCCAGAGGAACAGACGTGGCGAGTCCAGACCTGTACACCCGGAGAGGTACTCCCACTTCCACTTTGAAGACGGGATAAATATTGCTTGTAATCTTATTGTGTGAATAAATGAGTGTTATACCAAGTCTGAATCAAGAGTGATTATTCCTCCCCCGTAACAGGGGTATGTGCTCATCACTAAAATCAGCATCAAAAAGAAGAGTCGTTCTGCTTCCTCTCTGTGAACATAATGTGGCAGGCCACCGACTGTTCCTGCCACCACATTTTTCCCATCACAATGGACTGTGTTCCCTCAAACTGAGCTCATATTGATAGCAGAAGATACACAGAATGTATAAAGATGTATAAATATGGCAGAAGATACACAGAATCTCCAAAGACTTGGGGAGGGGGTGCCTATCAGAAAATCCTTGTTGCAGATCCTGATGATCTGAGTTCAATCCCTAAAATCTAGACATGGTCTAGAAGGAGAAAACTGACTCCTAAAAGATCTCCTCTGACCTTAACACGAATGCTGTGGCACCAGTACATGCATGAGTATATTTACATGCACACACATGCATGCAAATAAATGAAACTTTAAATTAGCTAACAGAAGAGGTAGGTGTTGCCTGAGTAGCTCTAGCTTTAAAAAAAAAAAAAATGGTCAAGGAAATCTACATAGCAATAGACAGAGCCTAGTAGAATCTACCCCTATGAAAACTATATATCAATAGACAGAGCCTAGTAGAATCTACCCCTACGAAAACTATATATCAATAGACAGAGCCTAGAATCTATGCCAGAGGGGACACAGACAGCAGACCAGCAGGAACCGTATCTTAACACAGGCTTGGGAAAACTGAACAATACCTCCTGTAATGGAAAAATTTTAAAAGCTGAAAGAACTGGAGAGCCAGACAGAAGGGGTGCAGCAACAACACTGGCAAGGGAAGAGAGTTTGGAAGAGTCCTTTCCATGTCAGCTCAGGACACCATTATTAAAAGACCTCTGCGGAGCCTGCAAAGAGGAAGACCCAGAATGCTCAGGAAACTCAAGCAAGAGCTCCGAGTCAATGCTGAAACATGGCCAGCAGAATACCTCCAGGCTCAAGAAAGAACCTTCAAACAGCACCACACAGTGATCTCTGAGGTAGAAATCTTGTCAGAACCAGTCTGCACAGAAACTTTAACTGAGGTTCCAAGCCACATACCAGACTTTCGACAAGGTCAGGGCCAACATTTGAAGCAAGACTCTTAGAGGACACACCTCACACCAGACTGACCTGGAGCAAGCCCAGCAATGGTAATCAGTCTCCTGAGCAGAGGACAGGAATCTGGGAGTTCAGGAAGCCTCCAGATGGAAGCTGGCAAACAGAGCAGACAGCACTCACAATAAATGTTCTTCTCACTCTCACAGCTGGAATCTAAAACACCCCCAAGGTCAGCTGCTTAAGGACTTAATGCCAGCTGGCACTATTGGGAGGTGGTAGAAACTAGAACCATGGTGAAGACATGGCTTCTCCTTTTGCTCTCTTGCTTTGTTTCTCAACTGCTGTTATTTCAGATGGGCATCTCTCCTCTACCATGCCCTTCCATCACAATGCCCTTTTCTTATCAGTCCTCAAAGCAGTGATGCTGATGGATCACAAACTGAAATCTCCAAAATCATGAATCAGAGTAGACCTTTCCTCCTAAGTTGCTTATCCTGGATATTTTATTATAGCAATGAAAAGCTAACACACTCACTAAATAAATACATGGGAATGAAAGCATGCATGTTGCACAACAAAGCTGCTTAGTCACAGAATCCCAAATTACAGCATAGTTACATATTGTCAGTTTAAGTAATTGTTTGACAATTCAGTCATATTCTTCAATTAAAATGCTCTACAGGAAATGATATATTTCACCGCTAGTTATTGGTCAGGGAGACCCCAGATGTCTCCAAAATCAAGAGCTATTACCAATTACCTTGGTTATCTACTGTACTGCTGAATATTTTAGCAATAGGGAATAGAGAAAATAAGCAGGGAAACTCCTTCCCTTTTGGCTAACTTTCATAGCCCTGGTGTTGTATTCGTTTTGAGAAACCCCCAGAGACCACCAAGGAGCCAGTTTCCGATGCAAGCACATAAGAGTCCTTTTATTGTCAGGTTCAACCTGGGCCACCAAATGGCAGATGGAGGGAAATGCAGCAGTGGCCACAAGCCCAGGTATAGAGAGTTTTCATAGGAAAAAAAACCACAAACTGGGAATTGTTGCTGGAGGGCTTCTCTCCAGGTCCCCCAAGCCCCGCAGTCCCACAATCCACGTATAAAATAATCACTCAGACGCTATATCACTTATAAACTGTATGGCCGTGACAGGCTTCTTGCTAACTGTTCTTTTATCTTAAATTAACCCATTTTTATAAATCTATACCTTGCCACGTGGCTGGTGGCTTACCGGCGTCTTTACATGCTGCTTGTCCTGGAGGTGGCTGCAGTGTCTCCCCCCTCAGCCTTCTGCTTCCCAGAATTCTCCTCTCTCCTTGTCCCACCTACTTCCTGCCTGGCCACCTACTTTCTGCCTGGTCACTGGCCATCAGTGTTTTATTTATATAGAACGATATCCACAGCAGGGAATTACATGCATGGGATTGGGTAGAAGGGATATGGGGCAGGGTGATTTTTTGAAACTATTGGTCTAGACTTTTGGCTTGAAGCCACATTTGAAACCATTGGGTTAGACTTTTTGGTGGGGAACCACAACACATGAAACAGGATTATCTAGGCTGCTCAGGAGGATTATCTAGATATCTTCAAGGGCCATAAACTGTAGACAAAATGTCTGCAGGAGCATACTGCTCTGCATCTGTTCAAGTTGTCATGGCACATTCCTGAGATCTTTCCTAGAACTGAGGGCAGCAGGTGGTCTTACCCTAAGGTCTCCCTACCCTAAGATGGAGTCTGTATTACCTTCACTGCTGATGGAGGAAAGTTATCAAAGGTCTTACCCAGTGCTGGACCCTGCATGCTACACTATGATCCTGCCAGGTAAGATTGCCCACTAATGCAACAGTGGCATGGCCATTATGAAGTAACTAACCACTTTACATGTGGATTTGAAGCATGCTCCACTGGAGAGAATTTCTGAGCCAGAAGCCCCAGCTGGAGAGGCTGTGCTGTCAGTGTCTTCTAAATATCTGTGTTTACAGACAGATCTAGGCTGCTTTCACCTTTGGCCAAAGAAGCTTCTTTTTGCAGTTGCACTGTGTAATATTTTGATTGCTTTCTGACAATAAAGTTTGTTTTGAATTAGAGGGCAGAGTTAGCCACTAGCTAATCAAAATTAACCATAGAGGTTCTGCAGGGCTGCAGAAGTAGTAAGGCAGGGCTGAGAGGGGATCTTGGCCCTTCAGGAGGAAAGGACAGAAGAGTCAGGAGGTCACTGATGGCTGCTCTGCTGCTTTGCTGATCTTTCAAGTTCTTACCCTGATATCTGACTCCTGAATTTTTATTGATAAAGAATAATTAGATAAATGCATCACAGTGGGCAGCAGTTAATGCAGAGACATAATTGGCCAAAGCACTGAGACTAAGAGATTGGGTGTTCACCCTAAGTGGAACAGCTTTATCAACTTGCACCTTGCCCCCACCAGGTCTGGAGAAATGTTAAGGAAAGGGAGGTAGAAACAATATGAGAGGCAGATGATGGAGGGGAATGTGGTGAAATGCTGTCTTCTGGACATCACATAGCCACTGCACTCCTGAGCTCATAGCAGCTGTGATTACTTGTACAACCCCTGCAGACCAAGTCAGCTAAAATTCAAAGATTCTGGGAGAGAAGAGGGAGATGTTCCCTAGGCCTCGTTCTTTACTGAAGAACTATTGGCAGTTGATAACTGCTTGAGAGAGAAATCACTGTGTTTTGAGGATATGGCCATTGGTAGTTTTCTTTACTCCAATGCAAGGCCCTAAACCTGTGCATATATGGGCAGCACTGATTGGGACTTGAAATAAATAAATCAATATATAAACAAAAAAAAGACGGTTTTAGAGCGGCGGCTGCGACCGTGTAGAGGGAGCTCAGGGCTTCTATTGTAAGATTCACGAAGAGAAGCGGCGTCACCGAGTGCTGTCAGTCATGTTCTCCTTCAACATGTTTGATCATCCGATTCCCCGGGTCCTCCAAAACCGCTTCTCCACGCAGTACCGCTGCTTCTCTGTGTCCATGCTCGCAGGGCCTAATGACAGGTCAGATGTGGAGAAAGGAGGGAAGATAATTATGCCGCCCTCAGCCCTCCATCAGCTCAGCCGGCTCAACATTACCTATCCTATGCTGTTTAAACTGACCAATAAGAATTCAGACCGAATGACACACTGTGGTTTACTGGAGTTTGTTGCTGATGAAGGCATCTGTTACCTCCCCCACTGGATGATGCAGAATTTGCTGTTGGAAGAGGGGGGCCTGGTTCAGGTGGAGAGTGTCAACCTTCAGGTGGCTACCTACTCTAAGTTCCAGCCTCAGAGCCCGGACTTCCTGGATATCACCAACCCTAAAGCAGTATTAGAAAATGCATTGAGAAACTTTGCCTGTCTGACCACTGGAGATGTGATTACTATCAACTACAATGAGAAGATCTATGAACTGTGGGTGATGGAGACCAAACCTGACAAGGCTGTGTCCATTATTGAATGTGACATGAATGTGGATTTTGATGCTCCCTTGGGCTACAAAGAACCAGAAAGACCAGTACAGCATGAGGAGTCAATAGAGGGAGAAGCTGACCACAGTGCCTTCTCTGGTTCTGGGAATAGACTGGATGGAAAGGAGAAAGGGGTTGAGCCCAGTCCCTCCACCATCAAGCCTGGAGACATTGAGAGGGATTCCTAATTATGAATTTAAGCTTGGTAAGATCACTTTCATCAGAAATTCACGTCCATTGGTCAAAAAGGTTGAAGAGGTTGAAGCTGGGGGCAGGTTTGTTGCTTTCTCTGGAGAAGGACAGTCGCTGCGGAAGAAGGGGAGAAAGCCTTAAGTCCAAACTGTTGACTGGCTGGAAAATAAAGATCGTTTGCAACACACTGGCTTATAGTTACTGCCTCTGACAAGTTCAGAGAATGCTTATTTATGGTTTGTTTATAGAGTTACCTGCAGAACAGCAGAACCGGAGGTTGTGTGCTTAACTTGGGAAAGAGAAGTTGCTCTCAGGACCCATAGGTGGCCGCCTCCTCTACTTCATGCAATCTGCTCCAGGGCTCCCCCAGGCCATGCAGACCAGTTCTGCTTCCTGCCTTGATCTTCCTTCCTAGGTCAGTATAGGGCAGTGTCTCCAGCAGATTACAACTACTCGGGCCAGGAGCTGAGTACCTGACAAAGATGATCTCTGCCTTTATTTATAGTCTTCAGAAGGGATCTCATCCAGACAAATTCATCCTCATTTTGATCTGCTGGATGTCAGTGAGTTCCATGGGGAAGCCAAATGTGGAAGTTAGAATGAATAAATGCTGAAGTTATGCCCTCTATTGCAATTTTATTTATTACCCGAAGTTCTGATAGTTTGTCTGTTTTTTAAGTACTAGGGTTGAATTAAAACATCACGAATACTAAGCATGCTGCATACTCTGCCATCGAGGTTCACCCATGCCCCATTTTCTTACTGTTTTATTGTCCTCACATCTGCACTTTGTATGACGTAAGATCTTTTGACATGCTGATCCAATTATTTAAAATTTGTTCCTTGAGAATAATTCTTATTCAAGAATTAAATAAACTAATTAAAACTAAATAAATAAATAAATAAATAAATACAAGAAGTTGGGAGGGGTACATGTTGGGAATGACTTGTGGGAAATTGGAGAATGAAATTGCATTTTATACATGTATAAAATTCTCAAGGACAAAGATAAATTATAGTTTTTCAAAGATGGAGAGATGAAAGAACTGTAAATAACCAAATGACTCGACTTAAGAAGGAACCTATGGCTTTCTTCAGCCCACACAAATACTTCAAATCATCCCTGGTAGAAGGTTACAACATTGCAGTGTAATATACTATAGCAAAATATGGATTGGAGGCAAATATGCCTTTCTTCTAGGAAATGGTGAAGGATTAAATTCATTATGAAAGAGAGACCTGAAAAACTCCTGAGCCACAACATTCTTGGCAAAACAATCAGCCTGTGAGTTAGTGATCTTAAAATTGCTTGCCTTCAATTTCTCCAAACATGGGCAGGCATGATGACCTAGGCTTGTCATCACAGCACTTGAGAAGTTGAGACAGGAAGATTGCTCTAAGCCAGCCTGATCACAAAAAGACCCTGTCTTAAAAAAAATTCTCCATACTCAAAAAGCATAAAGCACCTTTCATAGGGCCTCGCCACAACTCTCTGACTTCTGTGGCCACATAGTCAAAGAAAGATAAAGGGCTGAGTCCCAAGGCTGCCACATTTTGGAGATGATGAGCTCTCCTGGGACAAGACAGCAGAAAGGCACTTATGGCCAGGAATGTCCAATGGCTGATGTTAGCTTCAGATTCTGTATATCATTCTTCACTTCCCCAAACCTACTAAAATCTGCTGCACACAAGTGCATCCCAAGAGTGAGTGAGGAAATCATTCAAAGAAGCTGAATCCCACTTTCATCATACAGGGTAGATCAGAAATCAGCCTAAAAGAAGAGAATGGAAAAGTTCGATAGTCCATCCATGCAAGAATGTTGAGCCAGAATGGACTATGGGAACAATGCCATCAGGAATCCACAGGCACAGTTGCATTTATCCAGGATGTGAAGCAAGACTTGGTACTTATTTTTTCTTGATCTCAGAGGACAAGATGACCTGAGCTAAGAGCTGAATTGCTCAGGGCAAATTAATTCCTCGAACTGAGGCAGCAAAAGCCATCTATTACCATAGCTATCAGGTTAGTGCAATATGTGAACTGGGGCTGGGATGTAAAACATGCTCAAAATCGTGGTGATTTGAGGAAATCAGTGTGCTCACTATAGTTCAATGTCCATCTATAGACTAAAAATTGTGGTTTTATGTAGCTCATGCATTCCTTGTGGTGACTAAATAAAAATCACACATACAATAAGTATCTCACAATTATTGTCAACTACTAAAATGATTATTAAATTGTTGGGTTTTTTTTTGCTGAAACATGATCTACTATGTAACCCATACTGGCTTCAAACTTTCCATCCATTTGTTTCAACCTCTTGAATATTGGGATTGCAGGCATGTGAAACCATACCCAGTTATATTATTAATTATTCATTTTATCTGTTGTCCTTTGCTAAGATTATATATGATATATTTTCAACAATTCATTCAACAATTACTTTTAAGTGTATATACATAACACAATAACAAAATTATTTATATACCATTGTTTTTATTTGGTATTGAGTTTACATCTTTATTCCTAGGGGATATACTACAAAAGGTATATACAGAACAATTTAAAATTTTTACCACAAACATTAAAAAATTATCACAAAGGAGAAGTGATGTTGTGTAATGAGGTAGAAACAAGGAAAACACCTTAGATGTCATGATGGCCTACATTGTCAGTTATTACAAATAGGCACAGATTTAGTGCAAAATTGCTAATTACCAAAACAAAGCCAAAGGATTGATCAGTTTCAAATTTTACTTTATCCATAAGATGAAGCAAATTTTATTTAATGGAGAGGCAACAACTGTCCATAGCTGTGAGACCTAAAAAAAAATTATCCCAGGTGACATTGAATGCCTCACAATGCCTTGAGTGACAAGGAAAACTATCCCTGTAAAGTCCACAGCACTCTTGCATTTAACTTAGTAGATAAAATAAGAAGAAAATGGGAATCTTCCTCTTCAACCCAAGGAGAAAGGAAGGAAGTTGAATCTGGGCCAAGGGAGTGAGGGGTTACAGTACATGCCTCCCACACAATGACCCATCCACAATCAAGGAAAAGAGCAGAAATGTGATGCATAGTGCCTGTATTCTTCAGAAAATTGAGTGTTTTGTCTCCACAAGTTTCCCTCAAGGTCTCTGAGGAATTTATTCCACAATAAAATTCAGTGGGGACAATACTGGGTGAAACCTGGTCAGTTAGAACAGGGAGATGGCATCTCTCAGTTCTGGAGGCAGCATTTCCTACCTGCACGCAGGTCTCTTTACCCATTTCAGACACATGGATTTTGTTACTCGAGGGTGGAACTGATGCCTTAGCCATGTGTTCCCACTGGTAACCATGGACCATCTTTGTAAAACACTAGGGAAGGATGGATACTGTCTTTACAGAGCATATGTTTCAGTACTTGGTTCCAAAGTGGCAATACTATTCTGGGAGGTTGCAGAAATTTTAGGAGCTGGGGCCAAGATGGAGAAGGAATGCCAGTAGAGACTGGGTAGGAGGGACATGTGATTTGTCACTGATTCTCGGCTTTCTCTATACTTTTTTTTTTTTGCTTACAAACTGTATGGCCGTGGCAGGCTTCTTGCTAACTGTTCTTATAGCTTAAATTAATCCATTTCCATAAATCTATACCTTGCCATGTGGCTGGTGGCTTACCGGCGTCTTCACATGCTGCTGGTCATGGCGGCAGCTGGCAGTGTCTCCCTCCCTCTGCCTTCTGCTTCCCAGAATTCTCCTCTCTTCTTGTCCCACCTGCTTCCTGCCTGGCCACTGGCCAATCAGTGTTTTACTTATTGACCAATCAGAGCAATTTGACATACAGACCATCCCACAGCACTTCCCCTTTTCTTTTTTTAAAAAGGAAGGTTTTAACTTTTACACATCTCCAAAGCCAGCTTGGTATATTTGGGAATTTGGGCGTAGCTTCTCTTACTACTTCCTGCTGGAGGGGGGCGCAGTATCTTATGGGGACACAAAGAAAATTTTAGGATCATGGAGTAGTCTGTGAGACTGTATCGTCTGAGCCAGTTGCCTTGAAACGATTCTGGATGTTGGATCATCTGGGCCATGGTGTCATTGGAGACCTTTCAGGGGGTCTTGGCTGGTCAAACCTGATGTATCTTAATCTGGAACAAATCCATAGCCTCTGGCTTTCTGTAGAAACAAAAGCAGAGCCTCTTTTCCAAAGCAACATATCCTTATAGCCAAATTTTAAAGTCAAGGTACCTTTAAAATTTACATTTTGGCATAACTCAACAGCTTTTGCAATCACATGTTTTTCTTCAGTTATGAATATCAAAGAGAACATAATCCAGATTCTCTGTGTGGTAGTCATCTTTATGTGGCTTATTTTTTATATTACCTTAAGCCTATTGCTTTAAACTGCAGCCTTTTAAGCCTGAAACGGCACTGTGGGCTGCTGGCTCCGCCCACTTCAGCTTCCCACCAGCTCTGGGAGCCATCATGGGTCTATGCTTCTATCAAAGCAGTGTGTAGCCCAGAAACCTCTTTTTTTGTTTTGTACTAGCAAAGGCTAAATCCACCATGCAGCTTAATGTGCCACTTGCAGAGGCCTCATTCCCGCCATACTGAAGGAGCTCGCATGCTAGGAACCCACCAGTAGCTCAAACCCCTGCTGCTCATTTGAGAGAGACAATTAGGAAGCTGTTTTTAGTTCTGTTTTAGAATCTTTTTTCAGGTTTTAGGTGGAAACTCTTGCCAACTCATTGGGCACCATTTGTTGCTAGAGTTTTCCTGCCTTGCCCACAGTCAGGACAAATCTTTGTCACCTGCCAGTCCCACAGCCGCTCAGACCCAACCAAGTAAACATAGAGACTTATATTGCTTACAAACTGTATGGCTGTGGCAGGCTTCTTGCTAACTGTTCTTATAGCTTAAATTAATCCATTTCCATAAATCTATACCTTGCCACGTGGCTGGTGGCTTACCGGCGTCTTCACATGCTGCTGGTCATGGCGGCAGCTGGCAGTGTCTCTCTCTATACTTTTAGGGCAGCCACAAACTGAGCATCTGTCATCTACCTACTGTGCCTGCCACCATCATGTCCTGTCCAAGTACACAAGACCAAATGACCCTGGACTCAGCTTCTGAAGCCACAGCAGAATTGATCTTTGTTGTCTCAAGTTGTGTCAGATGCTTGGTCACATCAATGAGAAAAACAACTCATACAGGTGGAATAGACAATATAGAGGGCAACAAGTTATTGTCAAGTATATAGTTAATGACAAAATATTAAACTCTATTCTTCCTGCAAATCTTGAAAACTCACATATTTGAATCATTTTATAAAAATTAAGAACACATGACACACTCCTATAGTCTATGTGTTCAAGAGGCCTTGGT
This sequence comes from Peromyscus leucopus, assembly GCF_004664715.2. Taxonomy (NCBI): domain Eukaryota; kingdom Metazoa; phylum Chordata; class Mammalia; order Rodentia; family Cricetidae; genus Peromyscus; species Peromyscus leucopus. The sequence continues at coordinate 27,325,896 of NC_051064.1, read as the reverse complement.
AAGAAAGCCCAAAGTCCAAGGCAAACATGGGCTACATGGTGAGGGCCTATTTCAAAAACCAGAAAGACATTAACAGTGAATGCCATTAGTTATGTCAGATGAGAAGATGGGCCAAAGGTGTATTACTAAGTTTGTGCTAACATTTCCTCAAAGCAAGTTCTATGCCAGCTTAAGACTGAACCCAGAAATTCTATCCTGGAAGATATCATTGATAAACTTCCATCTTGAGAAGACTATTAATCACTTATAGACTTAACACTACTGCCATTAAAAGAGGAGTCACTGATGGTATGCCAGTGTTGGTTAAACTGTGCTGGTATGTTATTTTAACTATATATTTAATGCAGTATTCCCAAGAGGTGGGGTGGGTGGTTTTGCTCAGTGGGTTGTGAATGTTTGTTATTATTTAAGGTGTACATAGGAATAAGGGCTAAAAAGACAACTATTAACCTCAAATATTTGAATTTTGGTATAGTGATACAAATTTTTTGTTATACTGTATGTATTCCTACTTTTGTTTAGGGTGTTATACCTATGCAGCTCATTTTAAAAATGTAATGTTCAGTTAAGAAATGTGGGTTAGCAGATAGTCATCTATAACAATCAAACTTATAGTCATGTTAGGTGTATTTCAAGGCTAAACAGATATGTTTTAGATAGATGAGTAGTCTTCAAATACTTCCAAGACCTACAGAATATGGGCATTTAAAATGTTTTATTAACATAGGGCTTTTCATGACAGTAAGACATGTCTGCTTCTGGCTACAACAATCTACTTCATAAAAGGATGATGGACATTGAAGAATCCATATGGATTTTGCTTTCACTGAGGCAAAACTAGACATTTGGGTCAAGAACTGTCTTTGCCTCAACTGCTGACAGTATATTATACAAACTGGACATGCAGGACACAAAAGAAAGTGACTGCTGAACCTTGTCAAAAGATGGTGGGACCATCCTTCAAAATTCCTGCTGCATAAAAAAGTCTTCCAGATAGTCTAGGCCTGTAGGCTGAAGATTAGATGCCCTAATGTTGCAGAGGAACCTTGGGTGACTGTACAAGCAGTCAGATGTGTGCCTTTTCTATAGTTTTGGAACTGTCTTGCACTACACTTTCTGTCTACTCAAGTGATATTATATCATTCTGGGATCTTTGATGGAATTGAAGACTAGATGGTTATAGTGGTAGTTTTCCTTAGTTATGATATAAGATAAATTAGGTACAAAATTTTGAACTCACCAAGATAGGATTAATAATGGAGTATTTTCTCTGAATTTGTCAAATACAAAAGGACTGGATATCATAAATGTAATTCTTACTTGATAACTGTTCTTATTGTATATAGTCTTACTATGTTAAAGTTAAAACCTTTCTTTTATTTAGACAAAAAGGGGGAAATGTTGTAGAATGTAATTTTAACTAGGCAAAGATGTGTTACATTTGTTTATCCTGCAGAATATTACTTTACTGTGTGAAGGTATGTTACATTTGTTTCTGCTGCTTTTGTTAATGATGTAAAGATGTGTTATGTGTGTTTGTGCTACATTTGTTTAATTATGTATAGATGTGTTACATTTGCTTCACCTTTCTTGCCTAAGGCACCTGATTTGTCTAATAAAAAGCTAAATGATCAATAGCTAGACAGGAGAGGGGAAAGGTGGTGCTAGTGGATAGAGAGAATGAGTAGAAAGAAAAATCTAGGCTCAAAAGATTGAGAGAAGGTGGAGAGAACAAGGGAGAAAGAGAGGGATACACCCGGGGCCAGAAGCCAGGCAGCTGCCAGCCAGCCAGCCATGGAGACAGCAGGAAAGTAAGATATACAGAATGAAAGAAAGGTAAAAAGCCCCAAGAGAAAATGTAGATGAAGAGAAACAGGTTAAGTTACAAGAGCTAGCAAGAAATGAGCCTAAACTAAGGCCAAGTATTTATAACTAATAATAAGTCTCTGTGTCATGACTTGGGTGCTGGTTGGTGGCCCAAAAGAAAGCCTGCCACACTGGTAGGTTTCTAGCTCTCACCCCACCATCTCTAATTTCAATGGCCACATTTGCAGAACACAGCCAGAGGGTGGAGGGAAGTTGATCCCTTAAGCCAATTTTGTCCAACTAAAATTAATTGTAAAACTAATGGTTTGAGCCAGGCGGTGGTGGCACACGTCTTTAATCCCAGCACTCAGGAGGCAGAGGCAGGTGGATCTCTTTGAGTTCAAGGCCAGCCTGGGCTACAGAGTGAGTTCCAGGAAAGGCTCCAAAACCCCACAGAGAAACCCTGTCTCAAAAAACCAAAAAACAAACAAACAAATAAACAAACAACTAATGGTTTGAAAAAATCATAAAATATAAGCCTGGGTAACTAAATGAGTGGACCCAATTATACCTGATTTGTTGGCTATGAGTCCAGTAGGTCCTCTAAACATTCACCTAAAAGATTTTAGGATAGCCAATTTAAATTATCCTTTATAACATTACTTATAGAGTAAACTGACTTCTAGAACCACTTTTATTTATGAATATAAATCACATCCTTGTTCTCTTTAAAATTCATGGCCTCGCCGGGCGTTGGTGGCGCACGCCTTTAATCCCAGCACTCGGGAGGCAGAGCCAGGCGGATCTCTGTGAGTTCGAGGCCAGCCTGGGCTACCAAGTGAGCTCCAGGAAAGGCGCAAAGCTACACAGAGAAACCCTGTCTCAGAAAACCAAAAAAAAAAAAAAAAATTCATGGCCTCTTTTTTTCATTAATTCTTGTTATATAGATACATGTGTTTGTGAATATATGTATGTATCTATGTATTTTTAAATACATAAATACAACCTACACTATCTGTATAATGTTTCTTATATGTATACGTTTTCAGGGGTGAAGTATCCTTTTAGTATTGGATAATCAATTGGTGTGCTATTCCCTGGAGAAGGCTACTCTCCCAAGATCCATGACATCACTAGTCCTGGATAGTTGGTTAGGTTTCCAGTACCAGGTATGCTTTCCCTCTTGTTGAGAGAGTATGGGTATGTCTTTCCTTAATTTGAGGAAGTGTTCTTCTATGATCTTGTTGAAGATCTGTTCTAGTACATTGGCTTGGAATTCTTCTCCCTCATCCATCCCTGTAATTCAAAGATTTGGGGGTTTTTTATGATGTACATTTACTGTATGTTTCTTTTCTTTGTTTATAATTTTTTTCATATTCCTTGCTTACTTGGACTCAATCCTCTAGTTTATTTTGAAGTCCTGATATTTCATCTTGTTTGATTCATTTTATTTATAAGGCTTTTCTTCAAGTTTTATAGTTGAATTATTGGGTTTTTCGATTTCCTTTTTATTTCAACTTGAGTACTCTTAAATGTTTTTCTCTCCTTATTGAACTCCATTCTCAAGTCATAGACTATCTTTATAATTTTCATCAGCCTTACATTTATGTTTTCTTGTACACCACTCAAGAGCTTATCCTTCTTAAGTTAATTATCCCTATTTCCCTGTGCCTTCTTTAAACTCCTTGGATTCTTTGATGACACTTCTGTTTGTTCTTTTACATTCTGTATACTGGGCTTCATCTAAATAATTCTCCTTGGCAAATATGTCTACAGGGCTGACTGATAGGTTTGGAGAGAAGATCTTCACATTGTTTGTATTTTTGCAATGAGATTTGGGCACATAGACTTTTGCTAGTTCTAAGTGTAATATGGGCAAATCAGATTGGGGTACATAAGAGAATATGTAGGTGGGTTGGGCCTGAAGGTTGTAAATTGCTTGGGTTGAATAAAGTCAGATGATCAGAGGAGACTGGGATGCGCCTCCTGGTGTCAACCTGGCATGTGGGGTAGATCTGAAAGATTGGATGTGGCATGAAAGGGGCAAAGGTTCTGCCAGAAACCTAGAGATATGTTGGGATACAGGCAGAGGGATCCAAATTCAGCCAGGACTCTGAATGTGGTACCTGGGCTAGATCAGGTGGTTTGGGGGAAGGTATGAATGGGAGGTTAGGGAGACTCAATGGGTTATGTAGTAGGACAGGCTCATAGGGTTGAGGAAATTGGCTCAAACCCGTTGCCAAGGCATGTACATTACATACTTCCTTAGGAGTCAACCTGGATTCTGCCTGAGGGTGCTTTCAGAGTTCCTAATCATTCATGCTGAGTCTTCCTGAGGACCTAGAAACAGGTACTGTCAGAGTTCCTGATCATGCCCAGCCAATGAGGGATGACCCATCAATGCCACCAGATTGGGACACAGCTTGGGTTCTGGGATGAAGGTATATAAGACCTTCCCCAATATTGAATAAACAAGTTTGCTGTTTGCCTTCAACTGACTCTCAGTACTTGTTGATGCTGCACCTTCTCACCCCCTCCCCTGAGGGAGCCATTAGGATCCAAGCAACATCTGGCATCTGAATATGGGATTTCTGTTACTTTCTCTTTCCCAGCACAGGTTCTGACCATCTCCCTCCCTTCACTCACAATGCTTGGCAGTGTCCACAAGATGGTGTGTTTCGGTTCAGTCTCTTCAGCAGGTAAGCACTGGGACCCCCACTTCTTTCCTTCTTTTGTGTTGTCTGTCATGTTTGTCTGCCCAGCCCATTAGGAAGGCACATTATTTTTTCTGTTTCAGTTTGCCCAGCACCTCCACATAAGGATTGACCGCCCCCCAGGAGGTAGAAGCAAGGCTCGGCTCCCAAATGCCATCTCTTGTCCAGAGACACCATGTGTGCATATAGATGTGGCCTAAAAAACCATGGAAGTCCCCTACAAAGCACAAGACATAAGGGTCTGATACAAAATTCCACCCCTGTTGACTGTCATCTTCTCTCTGTTGTTTGCTTGCTGTTTCCCTCTAGAAGATGGGTAATCTTTTCATCACCTCCACCCCTTCCATATTGGATATGTATAGGAAATCCAATCATGAGGAGACGACATTTTGGGTCCAGCAAAATCTGTCAAGGAGAATGAAGTTCTCTTTGATCCCTCCTGGATTTTCACTTATGTTTTCATTGGTGGGGTGGTACTTTTAATCTTTCTCCTTTTTAAGTGTCTCCACAGCACATCTGGCAACAATAAGTATAGTTGGACAGGCCATAGGGTTGAGGAAATTGGCTCAGACCAGTAGCCAAGGCATGCACATAACATACTCCTTAAGAGCCAACCTGGAGGAACTGGAGAGATGGCTCAGTGGTTAAGAGAAGTGACTGCTCTTCCAGAGGACCCAGGTTCAACTCCAGCACTCACATGGCAGCTCACCACTGTCTGTAACTCCAAGATTTGACAGCCTCATACAGACACACATGCAAGCAAAACACTAATGCATGAAAAATAAAAATAAATAAATTATTAAAAAAAAACAAACAAACAAAAAAAACCAGCCGGGCAGTGGTGGCGCACGCCTTTAATCCCAGCACCAGCACTCGGGAGGCAGAGGCAGGCGGATCTCTGTGAGTTCGAGGCCAGCCTGGGCTACCAAGTGAGTCCCAGGAAAGGCGCAAAACTACACAGAGAAACCCTGTCTCGAAAAATCAAAAAAAAAAAAAAACCAAAAAGAGCCAACCTGGCACCTGCCTGAGGACCTAGCAACAATTGCTGTCAGAGTTCCTGATTGTACCCAGCCAATGAGGAACATCAAGGTCCAGGAAAAGGTGAGTCTTGTGGTCTACAACCCTGCACAAGATCTGTACCCCCAATTCTAAGGGCCACTGTCTCCATGAGATCCACCACCATTGAGCCTCCTAGCCCAACTCCATTAATAGGCTCTCGGATCAAGAAGTATGTGTAGAACAGTGGCCTATAATTGAACCCAAACTGTCAATCCTAAAGGAATTAGTTGCAGAACAGTTAAAGATGGGGCACATTAAACCATCCACAAGTAAACATAATACCCCCCATATTTGTTATCTCCAAGAAATCAGGACACTACTAGCTCCTGCAAGATCTTTGTGTAGTTAATGTTGTAATGGAAAAGATGGGGTCTGCACAGCCAGGCCTCCCCCACCCTAGTGCTATTCCTCCATCTTATTATATATTAGTTTTAGATATTAAGGATTGCTTTTTTCGAATTTCTCTGGCACCACAGGATTGAGATCACTCTGCCTTTTCTATGTGGGAACATAATATGCATAAACCAGCTAAGAGATAACAATGGACTTTTTTTATCCCAAGGAATAAAAAAAAAGCCCCAACTTTTTGCCAGTTATATGTTTCTCAAGCTTTGGTCAGTGTCCCCAGGGTGTAGTGGTATTGTGTTCTCCAAAATATTGTGCATGCTAATAAACTAATCTGGGGTCACAGAACAGAGCAGCCACAATATTAAACATAGAGGATAGGCAGTGGTAGCACACACCTTTAGTCCTAGCATTCCAGAGACAGAGATCTACCTGGATCTCTGTGTGTTCAAGGATACAGCCAAGCATGGTGACTCACACCTTTAATCCCAAGAAGTGAGCCTCTAATCCCAGGAAGCGATGGCAGAAAGCAGAAAGATAAATAAGGCGTGAAAACCAGAAACTAGTAGTATTTGGCTGGTTAAGCTTTCAGGCTTTGGAGCAACAGTTCAGCTGAGAGCCATTCAGATGAAGACTCAGAAACTTCCAGTCTGAGGAAACAGGATCAGCTGAAGAATTGGCAAGGTGAGGTTGCTGTGGCTTGTTCTGCTTCTTTGATCATTCATAATTCACCCCAATACCTGGCCTCAGGTTTGTCTTTATTAATAAGACCTTCTAAGAATTCATGCTACACCAGGGATGTACTTTTGATCTATTATATGGATGATCTCCTCTTGGCACACCCAGATGCAGCCTACCTGCAAAAGACTGCCAAGGGAGTATTAGATCTTGCATTGTTACATCTGATGGTGGCTCCAGATAAGGTTCAAACGGTAACCCCTTTTGCCCTTTTAGAATTTTCCATTGCTAGGCAAGTCTGCCCCCTTTTCTTTAAATTGGAAATGAAGGAATTGTACTCAATATCAAAATTACAACAATTGTGTGGCACTGTTAATTGGCTTAAACCTTTCTGCCCATTCCTGACCAAGAGATGAGACACCTATTTTCATTGTTGGAGGGTCTCACCTGTCCTTTCACTGAGATTAGGCTTACCCAAGAAGCTAAAGAGTTGCTACAAAAGTTTGGGCCATTCTAGCTACCTCCAGCCTGCAACGCCATGATCCCCAAAGACCTTTATTGGCAAAATCCTCTGGACACCCAGGGGATTTTGGGAGTATTATGGCAATCTGGGCCCCTTCTATGGATACATCAAGTACATTCTGACCTGCACAAGGTCACCTCTAATTTTGACCAGTCCTCCCAACTTGGTCTTAAGGCATGGATGCTGGCACAGAGAACATATGGACAAGAGCCAGATAAGGTTATCTTCCCCTTTTCTTTAAAGAATACCCAGTCCCTCTAGACAGATTCTATCTCATTCCAGGAAATGGTTGCAGGATGCACAGGAACTATTGACAATCATTTGCCAAAAAAAAGATCTTAGCAGAACTCCACCCACTTCCAATACAGATACAGCCCCATGCAGTGCCTTCCTCCACCACCATCCCTCATGCCACCCTGGCCTTTTCAGATTCCAGTAAAAACAGATATGGCATTCTTATCCAGTGTCCTGGTTCCAAAGATGTTACACATGTTATCCATAACCCTGGTTCTGTTCAATTGGGTGAGGCATTGGCCCTCCTCAAAGTTCTAGTAGAGTGCCAGACTGAGCCCATTAATAATTTTCCTGACAGCCAATATGCTGTGCAGGCAGTTTGTGCGCTGGCCTTTTCTTGAGTCAAAGACTCACTGACTCCCATCACCAGCATCATGTTGCTCTTACAAGATGTCCTAAATCAGAGGACTGAGCCTTGGTACCTGTCACATAATTAGATCTCATTTCAAATTACCCAGAATATTGGCTTGAGGAAATGAGGTCACAGACACCATTGTATTAACAGCCAACATGGGTCTCCTAGAGCATACCAAGGCTCTTCACCAGCAGTTTCATCTGTCTCCACAGAATTTGCATAGACTTCTTCCAGAATTACTGTTTTCTCAGTGTAAACATTTGTCCGGGCATGTGCCACTTGCACTCTGCTTGCCCCCTTAGGCTGCTTCAATGTGCAGGGGTTGATCCCCAAGGCTTGTTGCCTAACACCATCTGGCAGATGGATGTCACACATGATTCTCCCTTTGGCAATCTTAAATATGTTCATGTGATAATAGACACCTGTTCCTCCCTTGTTTATGCCCTCGCCCTTTCTGGGGAGAAAGCCATCAATGCTACCAAGGCCCTTAAGTCAGTCATGGTAGTTATGGGGGTACCTTGGGCACTTAAGACTGACAATGGCCCTGCTTATGCCTCTCAACAATTTAATGACTTTCTGGGGTCCTGGAAGATATCCCATATCACTGGCATCCCCAACAATCCACAGGGACAAGCCATTGTTGAGAGGACCAACAGAGCTCTTAAGGAGCTGTTGACAAGGACTGTCTCACCAGAGGCTAGGAGAGATCCTCATCTGGCCTTAACAGAGGTCCTTTTCCTTATGAACTTTCTCAGTTTTGATGACAAGGGGCTCAGCCTGGCCTACAAGCACTGGGCATCTCTGCCAAGGAACAAGCCTCTGCCCTTGGTGAGATGGAGAGATCCTATCTCCCTCCAATGGCAGATACCAGTCCCCCTGCTGACCCGTGGGAGAGGGTATGCTTGTGTTTTTCCTCAGAGTGCCACTATGCCAATATGGGTCCCAGCAAGAGATGTACACTTGGCCATAGGTCAGCCTGCTTCCACGAAGGAGAAAATCACCCAGGATGGGTAATGTATATACTCCCCTTTCTTGCTCTCATTGCCCCTCTAAAGGCTGGAGATTTGTGGAGCCTTGCTTTTCTTCATTTTGTGTGATGCCTTTTGAGATGAGGAATGTTAGTTTAGCAGGCTGGAAGCTAGCTAAATATATTAAGGGCCCTTGGTCGCTAAGTTTCTATACTATCCATTACAGCTAACACATGAATTTTTCCAATTAAATCAGACAAGAGCATAGGCTATGGATTTTGACTCAATTTTTTTTTTTTTTTTTTTTTTTTTTAAGATTTGGTATGATATAAAGAGACTGCTTGATCCCTCCTGGATTTCACTTATGTCTTGATTGGTGGGGTGATGCTTTTGATTTTTCTCCTTTTTAAGTGTCTCCTATAGTATATCCAACAACAACAGGCAGCCACTAAGGTGACTCTACAGGTGTTAACAGCTCTGAGACATCCAACTCACAGCCCTCCACAGGAGGTTATACAAGCCTGGCTTTCTGAAATTCAAAAGGCTACTGCCTGACTCTCTCCACCCAGGGTGACACCCTGGGTATGGATGCTCTTCAAAAAAGAGTTCCAGAGATAAGATCCAGAATGGCTCATGTCTCTCAAACACCTCACCGACATCAAATTAATATAGTGCTTTGTCATGCTGAGATACCAGCTCTGGCATATTACTTTAAGATATTGAGTCAGTTTGTATTGTGTTGGTTTATTCTCACCATGCTTTACCTGTGTCTGCTACAGAGTGCCATCAGGGAGGCTGAGATCTGTCTGGATCTCTGTGAGCTCAAGAACACACTGTGAACAGAGCCAGGCACGGTGGCACATGCCTTTAATCCCAGCACTTGGGATCTCATGTCTTTGCTTGGAAAGGACACATGCCTTTAATCTCAGGAAATAATGGCAGGAAGCAGAAAGGCATATAAGGTGTGAGGACCAGGAACTAAAGGATTTTAAGCAGTTCAGCTAAAATCTCTTCCAGGTGAGGACTCAGAGGTTTTCAGTCTGAGGAAACAGGAACTCACACTCTGGAGGCTGAGGAGTTGGTAAGGTGAGGTTGGCTGTAGCTTGTTCTATTCCTCTGATCTCTCAGTTTTCACCACCACCCCAAAAAAATTTCTGCAGAGAACCATGACCATGCCTAGGAGCAACTTTGAAATCTCCAAAAAGATGATGGGATCCTACAACGATGATTCCACAATATGATAAAGCCATTAAGCTGAATAATACCACCCAAAGATCAGCTTTGGACTACAAACTTCTCAGGACAGTTTCCAAATGGCTAGCTGAGATGATCCAGCCTCATAGACTACTGGAGCAAGGACTTGAGACAAAGCCTGCACTTTCCCATTATGCAATAACTAGACAAATGATACAGCTAACTCTCCCAGGTCTTGACAATTAACTCAAAAATTTTCTTTTCAGGATTCCCTAAAGATGCCTTTGCCCCCAGACAACAGAAAGTAATTTTAAGAAAATTATGTCCACATTCCCAAAAGGTGGAGTGGGTGGTTTTTGGTCTTTCAATGGGTTATGGATAATTGCCATTGTTTAGGATAATTGGTTACAAGTTGTTAATTGTTAATGGTCAAGAAAAAAAGCTAAACAAAGGAGATTAGACTCAGGGTTCTTGTTTAAAGAAAAGAAAGAGAAAACGAGCATATAGATAAGAGATGGATTATTGAATCGACTCTGAAAAAAGAGACATAGAAATAATAGGATAAAAGGGTAGATTATTGAATCTACTCTGAAAAGAAAAAAGAGAGAATATGGATATGATAAGATAAGAAGGTAGATTATTGAACCTACTTTTAAAAAGGAACAAATTGTTTTAAATATTTTACAGGGGGCTGGGTGATGGTGGCACATGCCTTTAATCCCAGCACTCAGGAAGCAGAGCCAGGTGGATCTCTGTGAGTTCGAGGCCAGCCTGGTCTACAGATCAAGGTCCAGGACAGGCACCAAAACTACACAGAGAATCCCTGTCTCGGAAAAAAAAAAAAATTTACATTGGATTGGATTTTTGTATATTGTATACAACTTTTATGTTGGTCTGGCCAAAATAGGACAAATAATAAAATTTTTGTTGTCTGAATCTGTCAAATGTTAATGGACTAGATATTGTTAATGTAATTCTTGACTGTATATGTTGTATATACTTATTGTACTTATTGTATATAATTTTTTCTTATATTAGTTATAACCTTCATTTATTATTTTAGACAAAAAAAGGGGAAATGTGGTTGATAATTGTGCACCCTAATAAAGCTTTCCTGGGAATCAGAGAACAGAACAGCCAGTAGATTAGACATAGAGGCCAGACAGTGGTGTCATACATGCCTTTAATCCTATCACTCAGGAGGCAGAGATCCATCTGGATCTCTGTGAGTTAAGGCCACACTGGGAACACAGCCAGGCAGTGGTGTCACACACCTTTAATCCCAGCACTTGAGATCTCATGTCTTTGCTTGGGAAGGACAAATGCCTTTAATCCCAGGAAGTGACGGCAGGAAGCAGAAAGATATAAGGTGTGAGGACCAGGAACTAGAGGCTTTTAAGTAGTTCAGCTAAAATTCCTTCCCAGTGAGGACTCAGAGGCTTTCAGGAACATTTGTTCTCTTGGGCTGAGGATTTCCTAGCGGTAAAAACTTGTAGCTTGGCTTGTTCTATTCCTCTGATCTCACAGTTTTCACCCCAATATCTGGCTCTGGTTTTTTATTAATAAGACATTTTAAGATTCATGTTACAGAGTGCTGTTAGGATCCAGCAACATAGGGAGCCATTAGGATCCAAGCAACAAGGTTAGATCATAGAAAAGGAAGTGGGAGACCTGCCTGGGTACATTAGGTGAATATGGTGTCTGTCTCTCTGTTTCTTGATTTGTGATTAACAGAGAGCCCTTGTCAAGCCAGAACTATAAAATTGATCAAATTTGGTTTCTCCACAGTCTGTTAGGGATAAATAGAAGTATGTCAATTCAAAGCTTATATTCAGGATCCTCTAGCTTCAAAAGATTGGCAATTATTATTATTATTACTCGGATGCCTGTTTGTTTTCTAATGAGAGACAGAAAGAATGTAGACTTGGATAGGAGTTCGGAAAAGTGAGAGTCTTAGAGAAGGTAGGGTGGAGGAAATCATAATCAGAATATATTATATGAAAAAAATCTATTTTTCAATAAAAGAAAAATACAAAGAAAAAAAGAAATTGAAAAGGTTGTGGTTGAGAAACCTGGGGTCACTACTACACCCAGTATATCAGACTGGCTCTAGAAAAGATGGACAATGGTGTTGCTACCTATTTCCTTCTAAGAATTGATCTCTACTTCTAAGAGACAGGGAGTGAGAAGAGAGAAGAGAAAGGAAGAAAAGAAGAAAAAAAGAAAAAGAAAGAAAAGAAAGAAGACAAACAGACCAAAAGAAAGAAAGGAAGAAGAAAGAAAGAGAGAGAGAGGGAGAAAGAAAGAGAGAAAGAGAGAGGGAGGGAGGGAGGGAGGGAGGGAGGGAGGAAGAAAGGAAGGAAAGAAGACAGGAGAAAGGAAGGAGAGGGAGACAAAGAGAAGGAGGATATGATGTCAAATTTGATTAACCTTGTTAGGCATACTCAATTTAGAAAAACGGAAAAGCATTTACATTTGTTGTTGTTGTTGTTGTTGTTGTTTTGAGACAGGGTTTCTCTGTGTAGCTTTGATGCCTTTCCTGGATCTCTCTCTGTAGACCAGGCTGTCCTCAAATTCACAGAGATCCGCCTACCTCTGCCTCCTGAGTGCTGGGATTAAAGGCGTGTACCACCACCACCACCACCACCACCACCACCACCAGGCTCAGAAAAGCATTTAGAATTTTATTATCCGCAAATAAAAATCCTAGATTGAAGTTCTAAGGACTTTGATTATTAAACAAATGCAACTCAGTGAAAACATTAGAATAATCTCATAATACTTCTTCTCCTTTCCTCTAAGCAACAATTGATCTAATTGATCAACAACTTTTATTGAAAGAAATGGGATGGAGGGGGACAGGAAGAAAGTCAGATAAGGGATGTGGTACATCTCTCAATCAAAATAAAACTAAAGAAATACAACATTAAAGGCATGAAATAATTAGATATATTGTGTATTTATATAACTAGTTTTAAATAAATGAAAGCAAGTAATTTTCTGATTCTTAGTGTTTTCTGCTCAAGACAGATAATAGAACAAGGAAGAGAAAAAAAGAGAACACATGTGTGTGCACATGTATAAAAAGAAATAGTGATAAGATTAAAAAACAAACTAGGCCGACCTTCTGGAGTGACCTCCCTGTCTACTCCCATTCCAAGGAGATTAAATAGCAGAAGTTAGTTGAATGCTCCATTCCTCCCTCCTGAGAACACCTTCAGATTCCTGGCATAGTCCCATTCCTAAGTGTCAGTTCCAAAACCAAGAGACACATCCTACCTGGAGCCCCCGTAGCCATACCTATCAGGTCCACAAAAAACTTCCTACCAAGCAACACACAGCCGTCACACTCTCCTAAAATCTGAAAACAGAAAGCAAAGAACAAAACACCCCCTCAACAAAGACAAAAACCAGAAATCAGCACCTATAACTATAACCACTCCAGTGTCAGATGCCTAAATGCCAGCATAGGAGCACAAGCAATAACAGTCAGAGCAAAATGTCTGCACTAGAGCCCAGCTGTCCTGCCACAGCAGGTGCTGAATATTTTAACATAGCTGAACCACAGGAAAAAAATCCTAAAACTGCTGAGATAAAGATGATTGAGGTTTTTAAGAGTAAATTAACAAATCCTTTAAAGAAATAATCAAACTGAGGATTGAAATCAATAAAATATAAACAAAGAGATAATATAAAATAATTAATGAAACAGAATCGATTGTTTGAGAAAATCAGCAAGCTATATAAACCCCTATCTGAATTAGCTAAAAGGTAAAAAGGGAATATCCAAATTAACAAAATGAGAAATAAAAAGAGAGGCATAACAACAGACACAGAAGAAATCCAGAGAATAAGGACATAAAAACCTGTATTACAGCAAATTGGAAAAATCTAAAAGAAATAGATAATTTTCTCAATATGTACCACTTACCAAAGCTAAATCAAGATCAACTAAGCAATTTAAATAAACCTATAACCCATAATGAAATAAAAGCAGTAATTAAGTCTCCCAACAACAAAATAAGTCAGGGCCAGATAGTTTTAGTATAGAATTCTATTAGACTTTCGAAGAAGAATTAGTGCCAATACTCCTCAAGTTATTCCCCAAAATAGAAACAGAAAGGCCATTGCTCAACTCATGTTATGAGGCCACAGTTACACTTACACCCAAATCACATGAAGACTCAACAAAGAAAGAATTACAGATTAATTTCACTTATGAACATAGATGCAAAAATATTCAATAAAATGCTTGCAAACTGAGACCAAGAACACATCAAAAAGATCATCCATCATGATAAAGTAGGCTTTATCCCAAAGATGCAGGAATGATTCAATATATGGAAATCAATAAATGTAATCCACTATATAAACAAAGTGAAAGAGAAAAATCAAATGATCATCTCACTAGATGTACAAGGTGCCTTTGACCAAATCCAAAACCCTCTCATTCTGAAAATCTTGGAAACATTAAGGTTACAAGAAAAGTGCCTAAACATAATAAAGGCCCATAGTCAACATCAAATTAAGTGGAGAGAAACTCAAAGCAATTCCACCAAAATCAGGAGTAAAACAAGGTTTTATATTCTCTCAATACCTATTCAATATAGTACTTGAAGTCTTAGCTAGAGCAATAAGACAACTGAAGGAAAGCAAGGGGGTATAAATTAGAAAGAAAGAGGTGAAAGTATCTTTATTTACAGATGATATGGTAATATATATAAGTGACAAGAAAAATTCCACCAGGGAACTCCTACAGTTGATAAACATTTTCTGTAAAGTAGCTGGATACAAAATTAACTCACAAAAATCAGTAGCCCTTCTATATACAAATGAAAAACTGAGAAAGAATCAGAGAAACGTCTTTCACAATGGATTCACATGATATAATCTATCCCAAGGTAACTCTAACTAAGCAAATGAAAGACTTGTATAATGAAAACTTTGAAGAAAGAAATTAAAGAAATATCAGAAGGAGAGCTTTCACATGCCCATGGATCAGCAGGATTAACACAGTAAAAAATGGCTATCCTACCAAAAGCAATCTACAGAGTCAATGAAATCACCATCAAAATTCCAACACAATTCTTCACAGATCTTGAAAGCACATTTCTCAGCTTCATAAGGAAAAACAAAAACCCAGGATAGCTAAAACAATCCTAAATAATAAAAGAACTACTGGAGGTCTCAATAGTCCTGATTTCAAGTTGTACTACAAAGCTATAGTAATGGAACCCATTGAACATGGAGAGGGCAAGCTGGTGCCTACATTCTAGTGTCTTTGATATGGAAAGGTACTCTTGCAGGCTATTAAAAGAGAAATGTAAACACCAACTTAGCCATTAAATTTTTGATCTACAAAATGTCCTGCCTACAAAATATGCTAGGGCAATGGTGGTATAAAGCTTGTGGGGATAACCAACCAATGTCTGATTTGACTTAAGGCCCAATTTGTAAGATGGAATCCATACCTGACACTGCTTGGGTGACCAAAAACCAGAGACTTAGGGTAAAATCAAATAACACTGGTCTTAAAAAAAATTGTAACAGTAACATAACTCTTAATCTTATTAAGCTACACTCATAGATCAGTGCCTTACTCAGCCAGCATCAGAGAGGCTTCTTCCTGCAGCAGATGGAACAAATACAGAAACCCACAGCCAGACATTAGGCAGAGTGTGACCTTGGAACACATAGTTCTCAATGGTATGTCTCCATCAGGTCCCTCCCATTTGAGCTCAGAAAACCCTGAGGAAGAAGAATAGGTGTCAAACAGAGTGTAAGAGCCAGAGGAGATGGAGGACACCATGAGAACAAGTCCCTCTAAATCAACTGAGCAAAACTCTTCTGAACTCACAGGGACTGAAGCCACAAGAACAGGGCCTATCCAGGTCTGCAATGAAGAAGAAAATTAAAAGCAAATTATGCATAGTGTGCACACCTATAATCCTAGCATAAGTTTGTTTTTCCAAGACATGCCATTAATGTGTACATTAGATTATAAAGCCTAAGTTTCAAAGACTTCTTGACACCTTAAATTTATCATGAATCAAAGAAGAGATCATTCAATAGAATAAATGTAACAAACTCATTAAAAGCCAACTCTATAATGATAGATTAAACATATTTCCCATAAAAAATTATATAGAGGCTGTAAGATTTTATTTAATGGTTCTAAACATAAGCATAGGATTCAGTATAGCCTGTATTTCTGTGCAGGCCAAAGAAACTATGTGAGTACACATGTGTACTGCATGGAATAGGCTTGATTCAGGGCAAGCAATACTTCTTGAAGGAAAAACAATGAGTTGCTGCCCTAGCTGGTCTGTCAGCTTGGCACAAGCTGGAGTTATCTGAGAAGAGGTAACCACATTCGAGAAAACGCTCCCATAAGATCAACCTGTATGCAATCCTGTTGAGCAATTCCTTTACTAGTGATCAGTGTAGGAAGGCCCAGCATACTGTGGGTGGTGAAACTCCTGGACTAGTGGCCCTGGGATATATAAGAAAGCAGGCTGAGCAAGCAGGAGAAGCGAGCCAGGAAGCCACACTTCTGCATTGCTTCTGCTTCAGTTCTTGTCTCCAGTTCCTGCCTTGAGATCCTGCCCTGACTTCCCTTCATGCTGGACTACAAAGGAAGCTGAAACAAACCTTTTCCTCTTAAAGTTGCTTTTGGCCATAGTGGCTTTTTTAATGTAATTTCTTTATTGACTCTCACCTCCCAATTCCTCTATATCTTCCTCTCACCCTGAAGCAGCCACCAAATGAAAAGTTTTTAAAAAATCGTACCAACCCAAAAAAAGAAAAGAAAGACAAAACAAAACAACAACCAAAAAATAAATAAATAAATAAACAAAAAAACTCTTCGGTCCTCCATCCTTCCCAGCTCTCCAACACCTCTTCATTTGTCCTGGTGGCATTGGGAACCAGGGTATGTCACACAGTATACTTTTTTGTTCAATCAGCTTTATTTGCAAATGTGCATTGCAATGAGTCATTGGTCTGGTTCAAGGCTTCTGGTACACCATCATCCCTGGATCCTCACCAAATCTCCCCTCAGATAGCCCAAAGCTACCCTGAATCATGGAGATCCTGTGGTTATCATTCCACAGGACCAATCCCTTCACAAGCACCAACAGGTCCTAGATAGGATAAATGCTAGGGTGGGCCAACCCCAGGCTTGATTGTGGGCCTGGGTGGTAGTTGAACTGGTCAGTCCAGGCCACCAAGGCTGCCTCCATCAGGCAAGGGGCGGAGCCAGCTCCCTTATGCCCATGTCATCAGGGTCAGCTCTCCCCAACTGTGGTGAGGGGTGGGGCCATCTCTCCTAAATATCTGGGCCAGCCCTCTTACTGCAGTGTCCAGCATGGGACAGTGCCAGCTATCCCTGGGCCAGCAAAGAGCAGGGTCAGCTTAGCATGGCCCTCTGATTCCATCACATATGGTTCCTATGGCCCTTGAGGTGACATGGGCCACAGACATTAAATCAGACCCCAGCTGCAGCAGGACCACAGACCCAGACATGGCCCTCAGCAGCAGCTTGGGCCTGGATGACCATCCTAACTCTGGGTGGAAGCACAGGCCACTCAGATCAGTATGGTTCTGGTGGTGGCACAGCCCCTGGGACACCAACAAGGCCACAGATTGCTACCCTGAACCAGGCTTTTAGTGTAACCTTTGGTGGCAACACAGACTCTGGATGTAGTGGGACCACAGACCCAGACATGGTCCTCAGCAGCAGCCGGGTCTGGATGTCACCATTGCCATAGGAAGCAGTGTAAGCCACTTAGGTCAGCATGCCCCCAACAACAGCTTGGCGCTTGGATATTATCATGGCCCCAGGTTTTGGACATCCACATGGCCTTCAATGGTAACAGGAACCTCAGACATCAGCACAGACCCTGGCTGCAGTAGGGCCATAGACCCAGACCTGGCCCCCAGCTGCAGTTCTGGCCCAGATGTCACCATGACACTTAGATCTGTATGGCCTCAGATGCAGCATGGCTCCTGGATACCAACATGGTCTCAGGTGGCTGATCCAACCCCAGATATCACACAGCCTCTGTTGCAACAGACATTGACTCAGATCCTGGCTGCTGTAGGGCCAGGGATCCAGACATGGCCCTTGCCAGCACCTTGGGCCTGGATGACACCAGGCCAGGGTATTTTAACCCAGCAACAGAAACTCTAACTATGACAGTTGCTGCATTTTTATATATTTATAGAAAAATAAATAATACTACACTCAGAAAACCCCATGAATATATAATAAAACATGGGCTTAGGGGGATGGGAAAATCCATGTTCTTTCATCCAGAGTTAGAAAATATCCTAAAGATGATTGTGTCTAACCACTCACTTAATATAGGAATTTCAACTACATTCTCTCCATATGGTGATTATTTATTCTCTGAATACTTTCCATGGTTTATAAAAGCATTCATTTTTGAACTATACTCTTCATTAGAAAGTTCTTCATATAAATAAAGGTAAAATGCACCTTTCTGCAAATTTTCTCCTGAGTTTTGGTCTCTACCTTGGACTTCACTGAATAAACCTGGTCCCTTGTGCTGCACTGTTTAGAGCCACAAATTATATCTTACAGCCTCTGTCTCTTTTGTATGCAGACAATATTTCAGCTACTATTAAGGAACTGATTTCTTTTTTTTTTTTTTTTTTTTTTTTTTGGTTTTTTGAGACAGAGTTTCTCTGTGTAGCTTTGCGCCTTTCCTGGGACTCACTTGGTAGCCCAGGCTGGCCTCGAACTCACAGAGATCCGCCTGGCTCTGCCTCCCGAGTGCTGGGATTAAAGGCGTGCGCCACCACCGCCCGGCAAGGAACTGATTTCTTAGTGGAGTTTTTCACATTTACTCTGTTGAACATTCATTTGTATTAATGATTATTAAGGTGGCAAGATTTTTGTTTGTTTAACCTGACACTGTTATTTAATATGCAGTGTTGGAGCCCACTAGGGTTCCTAGTGGCTTTACCCAGCAGGACTGCATAAGAGGTCGGTTGGACCATGGGCCTGGGTACCAGGTGACTGTAGCTAACAAGGGGGAGGTGTAGAGAGCTGTGTGCAGCACGCCTCAAAGATGGCGCTGACTTCTGCCTTCCACCCTCCCCGACGGTGAGTGCTCTCTATGATAAACAACTCCTTATTTGGCTAAGGCTAAGGATTTGGCTTGCTTCCGCTTACCTGGACCTATCCGCTGTACCCACCCCACGTGGCAGATTGGGGTTGGCTGACCAGAAGCTATTTAGGTTGTGGGTTGGCTTTCTCCAGGGGTCAGAAATCAGAAGATTGTTTCAAGGTTCCTGAATAAACTGCTTGGAGAAGAGCCTGGTGTTGCGTCTTCCTTGCTGGTCGAGGCGGAAGCGACAGGGAGGTCTTTGTTCCACCTCTTGGTATTGTTATAAATAGACCTTTGGAATAAATCTCTGGGCCAGTAGATAAGGATCCATGCCCTCCTGAGTATATCCTGTGTTTTCTCTCTGTTTCTCTTCCTCTCTATTTTTAACTAAGTTTCTTATCTCTCAATCCTCAAGAATTCCTAGGGTAAATAAGTGTGGGGGCTGGTCCTCCACGGTGCAGGCTATCCCACACTTTTTTACTCACAATGCTGACATACTTTCAACATTTTTATGCACTTGAACAGCAAAAACATTGGCAAGAATGTGATGATCTATAGAACCTTCCTAAATTTATTATTATTAACAGGTCAACCTTGGCAATGAGTGATGTCCCTGTGTCAGAAAAATATAAGCTCACCCATGTCTGTTTTAAAATCAAAACTTCACATGCTATTCCATCAATATGTACAATTTGAATGTATCAACTAAGATTCTGTAAATTAAAGATGACAAAATAAAATGCAGACATTGCAGTTTGTATATGAAATGTCCTCTGAACCATTGGTGCTGAAAACTTGTCATCCAGTACAGTGTTCAGAGGTAGGGCTTTGGGGAAGTGATGAGGGCACTCACCTAATCCATGAATTAGTCTTTTGATGGAGTCATAATTGGACTATTGGGAGATGTTGGACACAAAGGAAGGTGGAGCCCAGTCAAAACAAGTGGGTCAAAGGGCTTGTGCCTTTGGAGGATTTGCTTTATCTTGTCCTCTCTCCATCCCTGTTTCATGGCAGCCATAAGATGAACAGCTTTCCTCTACCAGACCTTTCTGCCATATAGTGCTTCTACCTTTCCAGAGGCCTGAGAGCAGTGGAACAAGCTGACTCAGGAAGTACATGTCAACAAGGCAGCATAGAGGATGGCAACAGCCTTCACTGTGTTTCTTTGCTTGCCTACCTACTTAAGATGCTGGTCACAGAACTCAGTCTCATGCACAAGCTAGGCAAGTGCTCAGCTGCTGAGCTATCTATCCTCCAAGCCCCTGTTGCAGCTTTTGAGGACAAGCAGGGTTAGCAGAGCAGGTTTTGAGAAATTCATATTTTGAAAGTTTTCCTTGGGCTTTGAGTTCCAGGAATAAGTCCTAATCATCTGGTGCCTGGCCTGGTGGTAACTCAGGCCACTGAGATGGTGTTCTGGACTACATGGACCTGAATAATAAGAGAGTAGGGTGGGCATGGGCTGGGTTTGTTGGTTTAGATGTCCAAGGTGGTTCTAGCCATGTTATTTGCTATTTCTAAGGTTAGTTGGCCCCCAAATGGAAGGTCACTCCCCCTGATCAGTTAAGGCCGATGTGTCTGTTTAGTCTCTCATCATCGGGGAACATGTTCTATGAATGCCGTGGATACTCATTTGCAGACACTACAAATCCTGTGTGTGCTTGCTTCTCCTTATCCACACTTACCTATGATGAAATTTAATTTAAATATTAATCACATTAAGATTGTCCACAATAAATCACTGTAAACTAGAACAATAATAACAACATACTTTAATATAAGGTATGCTAGTCCAGGTTGAGTATAAGTCATGGGAAAATAGCTTCCACAGTGCAGATGTACTAGACACAGGTGATTCATGCCCACAGAAGACTCAGACATTTCATCACACCTCAGGATGATACACAATTTGAAACTTGTGAATTGTTTATTTGTGGAAATTGTTGCTTAATATTTGTGGATTACACCTGATTTCGGATACCTGGAATAATCAAATATGAAACTTGGCTAATTAGATGTTGGGGCTAATATACCAAGAATGCAGAAAATGAGAAATATAGTTACTTGGAGGTCACCACCTGTCTCTGAGGACAGTGTTTTGCCCTGATTTAGCAATGCCTTGCCTTGTGACAGTCACCTTGTTCTCAGTCTGAACTTTTTTATCACAGGTTAAAAAGGCAGGTTTCTAAGACAGAGTCTAAACCTTGTGAGACTAAGAATCTCTACTAGATTCTCACAGAGAATGGTGTGTGTGTGTGTGTGTGTGTGTGTGTGTGTGTCTGTCTGTCTGTCTGTCTGTCTCTGTCTCTGTCTCTGTCTCTGTTCGAAGGTCAAGGGGCAAATCCGAGTCATGAAGACCTACACCATGAAGAGTGCCAGGAACTTTGAACCTCATGTAAACCTCCCTGGAGACTACAGGCCTTGTGCAAGCCTGTGTGCCTAGGGCAGCCTTGTAGAAAGCCTCCTTCCTGGAACAGATTTCTTGTTTTATAAGGAAAGGAATGTGGCTTTCAATTGTCTGATGTGTCTTACTAAACGTTCCCTGACAAGCCTGGGCACTAAGATAAGTTCCCAGGTTCCCAAGCAGGAGCATAAATAAAAAGAACTGTCATCACAGCGAGTATTCATCTGCGCTCCCGGCACAAAACTGCTGATGGAGGATTAGGGCTGGGATCATCTTGAATGTAAGAATATGACTGGGAAAGCCCGGAAGTGATAGATCTGTCTGCAACTCTCATTGTGACTCTCAAATTTTTCTTCTCACCCACACTTTTGAACAAAATCCCTGCCAAGACACAACCACAGGCAGTAAAGGATGGGCCCAAACTGTCACATGTGCCTTATCTTCTGAGTTATTACCTTAAAACCTGGAAAAGCAAAAAGCAATAGCCAGAACAAAAACGATGATCAGCCTCACTTATTCCTACTGCAGATGTGCCCCTTAACTTGCTGATCATCATCAGAAAGGGAGACAGACAGAAGACAAAGCAGCTTCATCTGTGAGAACATTAGCTCCCAACTCAAAACTTGCTGGGGTTGTAGCTCAGTGGTAGAACATATTCTTGACATGCACAACTGTATTTTCAACATAAAGATGAAATTTTAACTAATAGAAAATTAGTTTTCTCCCATATTCCTTCAGTAAGTGCTAAATGATATGCAAAAAAAAATTTTAAAAAAAGAGGCTTGGGCTGGGGGTGTGGCTCCATTGGCAGAGTGCTTACCCATCATGCACAAAGCCTTGGGCTCCATTTGCAGAAGTACATGAACAAGTGTAGAAATGCACACCTGTAATCTTAGCACTCAGGAGGTGGAAGCAAGATGGAGTACATCCTAGGCTACATGGTGATTCTGAGGTCAGCCTCGGGTATATGAGACCCTGTTTCAAAAGAAGCAAATGAATAAATGTGAGAATTAAAAACACAAATAAATATAAAATGAAAATACAAGCTTCTGGGAAGTGATATTATTATTCTTTCACAGAACCCCACAGGTTTTTACAGCAATTGTATGTGACTCTCAGTGGTAACATTGACTTTATTTATTGGGAGTCACATTTTGTTTACAAAATTCATGTGACTCTCAATAGAGGCATTCACTTTACCATTCAAAAAAGTTTTTGTAGATAATATTGTGAAACTAACAGAGCCAGTGAATGGCTCAGATGGTCAAAGAGCTTACTTCTAAGCCTGATGACCTGACTCCAATTCCCAGGGCCCACAGAGTAAAAGGAGAAAATCAACCCCCGTGAGCTGTCCTCTATGTGTGCACACAAGTACACATACACACATGCACATGTACACATACATGCATGCATACAAAGGAGTGATGGAACTAACAGTATTGGACATAGTGGGGCTTACCTTTTATCCAAGAACTGTAGAAATTAAGAAAGAAGAATCTCAAGTTTGAAGTCAACTGGAGCTACAAAGGAGGAGGAGGAGGAGTGGTAATTAATTAATTAATGGATCGTAACAGGCTCAATGGGGAAAGAAATGGAAAAAAGCTAAGAACCAGTCAGCATGCAACCTAGATAACAAAGGCTTTTTGAGTTGAAGGTTTTTCATGCTGGGTCATTAAATACACAGAAACTGAGTTTGTGAACATAAGTACCCCTACCACCAGAGACCCTGCTTTTTCATGTAGGAGAAAAATGGTTCATCTCACCTCACAATATCCTGGAAAACTGTTTCCATTTCCCCCCTAGAAATCATTAAAAGAGTATTTAAAGCCTAAAGTCAAGCATGAGAGATAGAGGCAGAAATGTCAAGAGATCAAGGTCATCCTCAACTATATAGTGAGTTTGAGGCCAGTGTGAGCTTCGTGGGGCCCTGACTAAAAAACAGAAAGGATATCTATGTAGTCTGCATTTCAGCCTCATTAACTCTAAAACAGGAATGATATTATAGCCTTTGCAAGTTTGCTGCAAAAATTAAGTTTGAAAAAAAAAAAAAAAAGGTGCCATACTCAGAAAAGAGCAAGTATTGCTGTTGGTATCATAACAACTATTTACTTTTTCCTCATTTCTAACCCAGGAAACTACTTCCAGATCAACGTAGCTTAGAGAATTATTGGCAGTGTGACTAACACAGGACACCTTACATATCAGCCTCATTCTAGTCCTTCAGATCAATAAATTAGCTTTCAAGTACACACACTAAAATCAGCTAATTGGCTTGTTTGCTTTGCAACATTAGTGAAATTCTGCTTAACACTAAATGCAAGTTTGGGGAACATTCTCTAGAAACAACATCAGTTATCACTTTAGTCTGATTTCTGTTGCTAGAAGAAATACCTGAGGGCTGGAGAGATGACTCAGCCATTAAAGGCTAGGCTCACAACCAATAATATAAGAGGATACCTGAGACTGGGTAATTATAGAGGTTTCTTTTGGCTCATTATTCTAGAGGCTACAAAGAGTGAAAAAGGGACATAACATGTGGGTGAGAGGGCAGAGCATGTCCAGCTCTCTTTATAACAGTCCAGCTTCAGAACCAACCCATTTGTGTGGCACTACATTAACCTTGACTTCAAGGCCTCTTTAAAATTTGATATCTCAACTCCCTCAATTTGGGAAACCAAACCTCCACACATGTTTAGTAGAACAACCCACATTCACGTCATGATAGACTGCCACCTGGTGAAGCCAAAACTGCCTTGCCCGTTTGATAACAGCCTCTGAAGACAGGAGAGAATGCTTGAGGAAATGTCATTTACTCCCATCAACCCTCATGACACTGAATACTTGATGAGATCATGTAACAGGGCCCCAGACCTTAGCATTACTGACTCCAAGATGGAAGTACCATTTAGGCTAAAAAACTCAGCACTAGACAGCACCGCCTGCCAAAACTAAAACAAAGACCTAATCCATCAAAGTCTGTACCTCTGGGAGAGTCTCCAAATGTACTGACCTTGGTTTTTTTTTGTTTGTTTGTTTTTTTTTTTGGCTACTGTAATTTTGCTTCTGGCTAAGTGTTCTTGTTAACTGAGGTATATCAACCCAGGACACGGAATATTGTGCTTAACAGCTCACCCTGAGAAAGACTCAGGACTACACTGAGATCCCAAACACCCCACCAGCCAGCTAATAAAAAATGTCTAGCAGTCATCTCTGGTGAATACCGCACAACAATCGGATGGAACGTGTCATGATTGCTCTCATTCTTAACTGCAGCCAAGTTAGCCTGTCACTTGATTCCAGCACCAACGTTGTGGACTCACATGAAAGAAGTCATGGCCTTTTGTACAAAGAGAAATGTAAAACTTAGAAAGGCTAAAAGTCTTGCCCCTAATCACACAATTGTATCATGGAGTACAATTCAAGATAAATCATTCTACCATAACTTCGTGCAAGATAATATAGGGCTACATTCATACACAATTTGGAATCTACTTTAGTAGTGGCTTATTTAGAAAATAAAAACATTTCTCTTGCAATCACTTCTGGTATTAGAGTGAAGTATTAATAAGTAATAAAACTTTAAATTCTAAGACTGAGAGATACATATCATTCTGAATAAGGGAGGTTAGGCTGAACTCTTGAACCTACGAAGATGAGCTGGCAGCAACAGTGGTTCCTATGGGACCAGTCTTCGTGCAAGCAACACCTATTAAACTCTGGATAAACTGTAGAACAACCACCTGAAAACACAATAAAGGAAGAACATTCTTGAGACACTGAGTTGCCCGTTCCTATGGTTACAGCCTTGAGGGGAGGTTCTAATACATACTGACGTGAAGACTAAAAGAAGTAAGATTAAGAAGCATCTGGAAGGTGGAGGGATACGTCTTAGAAAGAAGAGAGCCAGAGAAAGAAATTCCACCTGTAAGCATTCACCAACACCCCCCACCCCTCCACCCCATCCCCAACACCCTCCAACTCCCCCACCACCCACTACCAACCTCTGACTCACATTTCCCAGCACTAAAGTCCAGGCTAAAGCAGAGCAGGCAGTCAGCACACTGCACAGGCTGCTGCTGACTCAGACAGAGCATAAGTGCTTTGAGATTAAAAGCAGAATCCAGAAAACACATAGAAGACCATTCACAATATTCGGAACACACTCCAGAACTGTTTGACATGCAAATGAGACCCGTGGTGCATATTTAAAAGACAATGACCACACACTAATTCTGAGATGGGGTTAGTAAACAAAGATTCCAAAGCAGCCACAAAGACTGTTCTCAGCACACAAGAAAATGTATTCATCATTGATGCAAAGAAAATTTCAGCTAAGAAAACGGAAAATACAAGAAGAAGAAGAAGAAGAAGAAGAAGAAGAAGAAGAAGAAGAAGAAGAAGAAGAAGAAGAAGAAGGAAAGAAAGTAAGAAGAAAGGAAGGGAGGGAGGGAGGAAGGGAGGAACTTGAGGTCTGAGAGTTTAATACTTGACATTTGAAATTCATTAGATAAACTTGAGAGGATTCAAAATGTCAAAAAATAAACGAGGACATAAAAATAGAAATCATCAATCTGCAAAAAAAAAAAAAACAGAGGGGAGGATATTTTTAAAGATACATGGAACCTCAGAGAACTGTGAATCCTCCCATGTAAATGAAAAATGCAATTTATCAGTACCTGTATTCAGATAAAAATTTTTCAGAGTGACAGCCTAAATCCCAAAGAGGAGAAAAACCCTTCAATCACTTGAAAATGAAAACTCTGGGTGGCCTTGCAAGTCACAATAATACTAAGAAATTGAGTCACAATGGGAAGGTAAGTTTTGAGAAGGACCTTCTCGGAAATACACAAAACTTTAATATCTAAAAAGCCTCTTGTAAGACATGGAGTTAAAAGCCATTAACTTAAAAAGAGAAACTGAATTACAGGAAGAAAGACTCAGCCTCATGAAAGCTCACACTGAAAACTCTTGACCTGACAATGGATGCTGGTTTCTGGCCAAGAACCAGTTGCCTAATATATCTGCAAGCTCAGCTGTCTAGAGACACAACTCCAACATCTCCAACCCATTCTTTATAAAAATGCCTGCAATTTCAGGAGGGCAACTGCTGAAAGATATTCTGAATGAACCACTTCATCCTGGTATCAGTGGGTATAATCAGTTTTATAATTACACTCCTCTGTCCTCTTTTTTTAGATATGTGCAACATTAATTTGTGATTTTATTTAATGGGTGTTTGATTAAATAAGTTTATACTCAGTACTGACATATTGTATAATTTAATTTTTAAAATGTATACATTTTGATTTACTTATTTCACAAAGCATGCAAGTACTTAAAGGACTTGTTATATACAGCTGGTGTTCACAATATATGAGATGATAAGAATAAAATTGATGTGAAATACAATTAAAATGGTTGAGAATGTTCTTTACTGTTTGGGATGATTCTGCCCATGGGGAAGAATGCAGTCAACATATTTCTAATAAAGTTTTACAGAAAATGTAGGCAAAACCTTAGAATAAATGGAAAATTTATGCTTATTTGTGTAAGACTACATAGATTCCAACTTAACATGTTTCTAACTTTTGAGTTCTAAATTCTATTTTCAGAAAATCAGACAAGAAAAACAACATGCACATCAAGGGAGAGGGTCACTTAGTATTCCTGGCTGATATTCTTATTCCACAACAAACATATCTGATGTTTCATTGTTTTCCTTTTCAAAGCCCATATCTAATCTCAAATGTTAAGCAAGTAAAATGCCCACACACAATAATAACCAGATCCATGAAAATAAATATCATAACAAGAAGAATAAAGACAGATCCTTTAAGCTGGCCAAAATGATAGTTTATCATACACAAAATTTTTTATTTACAAAATTTCAAATTGATGAGGTAGCCTCACCCCCTCCAACAGTGATTTTTAAGGGGGGATTTTGGTATCATAAACTTCTAAGTCTTAAGATAACTTAATATATGTGTTAATTTATTGCAACCATTTTCTTTTGATGACCAGTTTGCCCTTTCTCAATGTTTCTTGTATCCTTCACTAATAACACTAGTAATTTTTAGATTGTAGTAATGTATACATAACATGAAAGTATACATTTCAGTGTGTTAAGTTTACTTACATCATTTTTGTACACATCACCACCACCTATCCCCAGAATCCTTTCATTTTCTCATTCTAAAACTCTCTCTACCCACTAAACACTAACTCCCCATTCCTTCCTGCCATAGATAGATAGATAGATAGATAGATAGATAGATAGATAGATAGATAGATAAGCCTAAGGCCTAACCAAGAAAGTGAAGGCCTGACAGGAGACACTAAGATGCCCATAGATTAGTAGAAATAATATTATGAAACTGACCAAAAGCAACTTTCAGATTCAACATAATTTCAGTCAAAAATCCCATGGCATTGACATTGTTCATAGAAAATGAACAATAGAAAGAAAGAAGGAAGGGAAGGAAGGGAGGGAGGGAGGGAGGGAGGGAGGGAGGGAGAGAGACAGAGAGAGAGAGACAGAGAGAGAGAGAGAGAGAGAGAGAGAGAGAGAGAAAGAAAGAAAGAAAGAAAGAAAGAAAGAAAGAAAGAAAGAAAGAAAGAAAGAAAGAAAGAAAGGAAGGAAGGAAGAAAGGAAGAAAGGCGTTCATAAAATTTATATGGAACCACAGAAGATCTTGAAGAGCCAAAGTAATCTTAAGCAAAAGGAACAATGCTAGAGGGATTTCAAACTATTTTGCATAGGTATAGTAATAAAAATAACAGCACATTAGCACAGAAAAGACATGTAGACCAATGGCACAAAGTAGAAGACCTAAATAAGGGTGCATTGAGTAAATGAATATTTACTGAATGGGGAAAAATAATATCATTTATGGATAAATAAAAGGTAGTTTTTGAGAAAAACATCAAGCAAGAAATTTGAGGTTGTAAAAAAAAAAAAAAAGACATGGTTGCAGTAATGAACTAAAACAGATGACCTGTTTCATAGCTGTTCAGGCTGAGATGAGGAGAGAATTCCCCTTTTTTTATGATCTTCCAAATTCTTCTCCATTTAATTTTAAATATGTGATAAAAAATGATAAATAAAAAATCACAACACAAAGTAACTGAACTACACAGGCATGTGCAACTGACTATTTTTAGAATTAGTAAGTAGAATTTTCCCTCATTCATTGTCACACTCTAGTGTGTTACTTCTTCAACAAAGAACTACACCCTAGTGGGCTTCATAGATAAAGTGAAAACTTGTCTCAGAACTGATCAGTGTTCTTCACCAGGTATCAAAGTGAACAATAATAAACACAAATTTTGCCTAACATCTAATTAGGATCGTTAATAGGTAATATCGAAATGTGTTGAGCAGAATATGTTCATGCACTAATACTGGTTATGTAAATGAAAAGGCCTTTTCTGGGGTAATTTCTCAGTGCGTCGTAATCCAATGGTTTTATTTTTTAATGTGTGTGGAATGTATCTGTCCCGTGCCCCACTCTTGTTTCACAGCCTCCTCTCACTTGTATTTGTCCCTTTTGTTCCCCTAGACAACTTCTCTCTTATTTCCATGTTCTATACACACACAACATAATTCAGTTTTTCATGAGCACTGTCACTTATCCAGCTCGTTTAGGATAAAGTTATCTTTTAAAAAAATGAGTGGAGAAATAAAATGTTATATACAAACATGTTAAGCAAGGTTTTATTTAAAACACCAACAAAGTAGAAAGCATGTTTTCTCAATTCTTAACACAGAAGCTATTAAATAAGCGATACAGTTATAGAATGAAATGTTGTTAGTAGATATTAAATTGATAATAATAGTAGTATCTATTGGAATGGCTATGATATATAGTGTTTTAAAGGTTACAAAAGTAGTATGCACAATATAGTAATATTTTATGTACATCAAAACATATGATCTGTCTCCAGGGTCTAGTACAGTAAACTGATGAAGCTAGAAAAGATTATACAGAGTGACATAACACAGACTCTAAAAGAACAACACCCTCATGTTTGCTCTCATCTGAGATTCCTAGCTCCAAATCTTCAGATGTGAATATCTACACACACACACACACACACACACACACACACATACATACACACACACACATACATATACATCCTGGAATAACTAAAAAAAAAAAACAGGAAAGTAAAAAAGTTCCATTGTGGGGGTCAGAGCTGAGGAGAGCAATAGAGAGGGGAATAAAATGATCTAATCAATGTAATGGGAAAAATAGAGGAGTTCTAAGTAGAGAGGAGAGAGGAAGATAAAAAAAACAGTAAGAATGTCTGAAAAGTCATAAAGAATCATACTATTAACTATCTACCTAAAAACTATAATAAATGTAAGTACCTGTACAAATAAATAGTTTACACGAAATTTTCTCATCTGGGCTTCACAGTGTTCCTTCCAAAAGCCAAAGACAACTTGACAAAACCCACAGCACCCATGCATGACAAACCATCCTTTGAGTTTGGGTCAAGATTGTCCAAAAGACTCCCAATGTATTATGCTATTGTTGCTGCTCTTGGTTGTCCCTAAGAGGTCAAAGGTAAGTTCCTATTCAAAAAAATGCCATACACTTCTGACATAGGACCCTGAGCTACTCCCTGAGGACTATCTTTAATGGTACCAGAAAGTGTCATGCAAGCTTCCAAGAAAGGGAGGTAACCAACAGTCCTACCAAGCTATGACACCTATGAACCACAACAAGAAACAACATGGTATATGACCTAACGGCACAGAAGTGGCACACACACCTTGATGATAACCAATAGGCAATTGGGCTTCAGACACCCTCAACAAGAGAGAAATCAGGCCTGGTACTGGAAACCTAGTCAGCTACCCAGGATTAGTGATGTCATGGATCTTGGAGAACTTACAACCATCACTTTACTAAATCAGTATAACCCTTAACTACATTCTAAATATTAGTCCTTGTACCCACAGAGAAATAGAGTCCCCACCCCTCATCAAGAAAACGTCTCTTTGCAATCGATAGAGACCACTACAGAAAACCACAACCATAATTCAGGGTTATGGAGCCCAGTCACAACTGATACATCTACAAAATAACCACAGTTAAGGCTCAGGGAACATTATGGAAGGAGGGGTGGAAAGATTGTAAGAGCCAGAGGATCAGGGAGTTTGTGAGAGACTGTGTCTCCTAGAAATGTCAGAACCAACAGACATAAAGTTTCACCAATATGGCTGCCTGAACAAAAATTGAACAAGAACAACACAAAAGAGATGCTAATGTGGACAGGGAAAGCCCAGGAAGCCTCAACCCTACAGAACTATAGGCAACCAAGGAATGCTGAGAGCAGGAGAAATAGTCTTCCCCTAGGAGGAGCACACCAATTGGTTATCTAGTACTAAAAGGTCAGTGTTGAAAACATTAATACAAGTAATGTACACACACACACACACACACACACACACACACACACACACACACACACACATAGAAACACATATGTGTATGTAACAACAATTAATGAAAAAAGAGGCCATAAACTTGACAGTGAGCATGGATGGCATATGGGAGGGTTTGAAGAGAAAAATTATGTAATTATAATCTCAAATTATAAAAAAAAATTTCAAGAAAATATAGAAAGCACCCATCAAACTCTTAATGAGAATATCAACAAGAGAGAGGAATAGGGACCCTCAGTCTCCCACAGTTATACAGGTTAGCAACAACACAGAGACTAAATAGCTTTTGAGAACTCAAAAGACTAATTAAAATATCTGGACAAAAATAAAACAAGTATTTCCAGGAGAAATGGACAGGAAAATCCCTAGTATTGTGGCACCTGTTCATATCATTCCCTACATCCAACCTAGCACATGGCCACTTAGAGAAAATCTCCCTCATCAAAGGTCTTCCCTTAAGTCAGAGATAGAGGGGTAAATGAAGGGTCTGGCCCAAGTTCCAGTTAGCCTGGAGACTGCCAGAAGGACTGCATCTGTCTTGCTTGATGTGGCCCAGTAATGGACCACCACCGGGCTGCTGATGGGCTGCTGATGAAACAAGCAGCTTTGTCTGGAAGCTGCTGAGAACAGACACTACAACCACAGCATGTTAGAACTGTAGTTCCTCGGGCAGACAGCAGGAAAAACAACAGATTACAGATTTCTAAAAAGAAGCAAAGGTAAGCTACTTAAGGAATTATAACTGAGGGAAAGTTATACTCAAGTTTAGAGAAAAACCTGTCCTCAGAAAAACCCGTCCTCAGGAAAGGCCAGTTGGCTTGACTGGGAAAAGCCTTTGCCTGCATGATACCATCCCATGTAGACTCAGAGAAGCCACTACTTGCTTGTTTTCAAATAAACAAGTCTTTTTAAAAAATCACAAAGTACACCAAAAAAGGTAGAAAAACAGCCCACTCAAAGGAACACAACAGACCTATGGAAATTAAAACTGAAGAATTGCAGATCTGTCAAATATCTGGCAAGGAATTTAAAACAATGGTCACAGAAATGCTTAAAAGACAGCATCCATGATAAGTGAAGTAAGCTGAGAAAACATGTATGAACAAACTGAGGTTAATGAAAAGACAGGACTGTCAAAAAAAACTAATTAACTTCTGAAGCTGAAAATTCCAGTAACAGAACTGAAAACTTCACCAGTGGGTGGGTTCAACAGCAAACTTGCCCTGGCAGAATAAAAATCTTAAAGGAAGTGTATAGTTCATTTGAAATTGAATTAAAGAAGGAAAAAATGAGGAGCATGTTTTACGTATGTGAATGACATTTACTAGGTTAAGTGTTGGCTGTGAAAGAAAGGTCGAGAAGACAGGTGTGTTACCTGAACTTTGATGTCCTTTCTGTCCATCCTTTCTTACCCCCATATTTTGAAAACAAAAATCAAAGGGGGAAAAAGTGGCTTTTCCCTTCTTGATTTTTTCTTTTTCTTTCTTTTTTTTATTCTGTAATTTTGTTTCTATTTTTAGAGATTATAATTACATCATTTCTTCCTTTTCTTCCCTTCAACCCCTCTCATATACAATTTCTCCTGGCCTCCTTTTGATTGTTATAGCACATAAGTATATGTATATACATATGTATTACTAAATATAACCTGTTTAGTCTGTATAATGTTGCTCATATTCACACTATCTGGGCTAACTCTTGAGCATTGGATAACCAGTTGATGTGCTCTTCCATGGAGAAGACTGTTTCTGCTGCTCTGAGTCTTCCTTAGATGCCTGTAGTTCTTTGTGTAGGGTTGAGACCTCTAGGCTTTCCCTATCCACATTAGCATCTCTATTGATATACTTATTCAGTTCATATTTAAGCAGTCATGTTGGTGAGACTTCATGGATATAGTTTCTGGCTACACTGAGAGACACAATCTGTTAGCAAACTCCCTGGTCTCTGACTCTTAAAAATCTTTTAATTCCCTCTTCCACAATGGTCCCCAAGGCTTAGGTGTAAAAAATGTGTTGTAGATATATCCTTTGGAACTGGGCTCCATAGCTCTGCATTTTGAGCAGGTGTGGGTTTTTTGTTTTGGTTTGGTTTTTTTTGTAATGGTCTCTCTTAATTGCAAAGAAAGGTTTCCTGAATGAGGGTGAAGAGACACCATGACCACAACAACGCTTATAAAGGAAAACATTTAACTGGGGCTGGCTTACAGTGCAAAGATTTAGTCCATTCTCGTCATGGCATAACATGGTGGCATATAAGCAGACATGGTGCTGGAGAAAGAGCTGAGAGTAGAGAAGGAATTACATCTTGATTCTTCAAGCAACAAGAAGTGGTCTGAGACACTGGGTGTGGCTTGAACATATAAGAAACCCCAAAGCCCACCTCCACAGTGACATACTTCCTTCAATAAGGCTACATCTAATCCAAAAAGGCCACACCTCCTAATAATGCCATTCCCTATAAGCTTATGGGGGTTAATTACATTCAAACTACCAGAACGGTGAGGACTCTGTTTATCAGTGGGTATGAGGACAAATATATAGAATGTAACTATGGATTATGTTCATTTATTAAAGTAGAAGTTTAGGCTCTCCTCCAAGATCCATGACATCAGTAGCCTTGGTGGTTGGTTAGGTTTTCAAAATCCAGGCATCATTTTTCTTTTGTTTAATGGATTGTAAGTCCAATCAGAGGGCTATTAGTTATTATCAATGTATGCATGCCACTAGTACACCCTTAGTACACCCTTATTGTGCCATACTGGTTTTTGTTGTGGTTCATAGGTATCATAGCTAGGTAGGACTATTGGTTGCATCCCTTCCTTGGAAGCTTGCATAATACCTTCTGGTACCATGAAAGTTAATCCTCAGGGAGTAGGATTTCAGGTAATTCCAGCTCAGGGGACTCTGAGCTCTTTGTCTGAAGTGCATAGGGTCTTCATGAATAGGAATTTACCTTCAACTTCCTGGGAACAACCAAGAATAATAGCAATAGGTTGCATGTTTTGGATGACTCGTGTACAGCTCTGACTGAAACCTCAAAACAGGGCTTCTCATGCATGGTGTTGGGGCTTTTGTTAGGTAGTCTTTGTCTCTTAGAGGGAGATATTTTGTCTTCTGCTTGGTTCATTCTACTTACAAGGCTTTTCTTATAAGGGGGGATGATTTTGTTTTTGTTTTTATTCAATCTTCATTTCAGCGTGAGTACTCTTCAATATTTCTGTCTCTATACTGCATTTCATTCTCAAGGTCTTTTTCACTTCTATTACCCTTGTTTGTACTTTCTTCTGAATCCCAGGCATTTATTCTCCTTGTTTTTTTCTTCTTCTTAATTTCATTACACTGTTTCTTTGTGTATTCTTTAAACTCCTTGAATTCTTTGATAAAGTCTATGATTGTTCATTAAATTCTGTGTCCTAGAGTTCATCTAGGTAATTTTTATTGGCAAACATTGTTATAGGACTGGTAATTTTTAGAGAGAAGATACTGGCTTGCTAGTTCATATTGTTGTTTTTATATAAAATGGAGCATTAGACTTCTTAGTTCTAAGTCTGATATACACAGAACAGGTTGGGGCAGAAGAGAGGATGTATGGAAATGTTGAAAATGGTGTGGGTGAAATTAGGTTAGGTGGACAGAGGGGAGTGGGCTGGTATGCTTCCTGATCCACGCTGGAGGGGGGGGGGTTGATCTGCAGGAAAAATTGAATATGGCATGGAAGTTTTCTGTAGGTCAGGGTACCCTGACTGAAGCCTAGAGACTGGCAGTGATGGTAGGTGATGCCAGGCTAGGCTTGGGTATGTATGTGGGACCCAGGCTAGATCTGGGGAGTTGAGGAAAAGGCATGGATAGAGAGAATAGAGGTCCCCACTAGACTTGACCTTGGAGGAAGAAGTGGGAAATCTGGCTGGGTAGGATGGTTAGAAGTGACACAGAAGGAACCTATAGGTAGCTGCAGGTAAGGTGAGTCCTGACTGAAGCCTAGAGGCTGGCTTGGACCCGGGCAGGGTGGACAGATTAGGCTGGTGCACTGGATGTGAAACTGGTATAGGCCTGGCACTTCAGAAATGGGATGAATTAGGAGGTCAGGAAGATTCACCGAGCTACAGCCTGTCTTGGAGGAGATTGTGGGAAGTTTGTCTCTGTGAGGTGGTTGGAAGCAGAACAGAAGAGACCTTTGGGGGGGGGGCGTTAATAGTGGGGTAACCTGGTGGAAATCTAAAGATTGACTGCAGTGCAGGCAGAGATGGCTAGACTAGGCTAAGGCACTAGATATGGGATCCAGACTAGATCTAGCAGTTTGAGGAGAAGGTGTGGATCTGGAGATCAGGGAGGTTCACCTAGCGGAGCCCTGAAGGAGATGTGGGAAATCTCGCAATGTACAATGGCTGAAAGGGATGCAGAAGGGATCTGGGCATGGTTTGCCTTTTCTGTCATTACGTTACTATACTATTCTATCGCTTGTTCATCTACCTCAGAATAGAGACCAAAGGTGAAAAGAGACTTTAAGGAAACTATCATCTACTCGGTAAGAGGACAGTAATCACTCTCTCAGGCAACCTAATGTTTTCTCATATATCTCAGTCCCTAAATTAGAGCAACACTTTGCCAAAGTACCATGATTTTTTTTCTATATCAGGGAATATCAAGGTTTAAAGTTAACAAAGTAAGTCCTCAAGGACATACATGCACTCCTTCTGCTAACAATAAGCCCCAGAGCAATGTGTGAGACTCTCCTCATGTGTTATGCAATCCCAATGCTCATCTCTGTTTACTGGCCCAAGCATTTGTTCCCACAGTACTCCAGCACTGAGCAACTTCAACCAAATAACCTACATCTTCAGAGCTGGATAGTTCATATTCCTCATAATCCAAGGAATTGACAAACAAAATTCTAAACTCAGAGGAAGTCATTGAGGTAACGAGCAATGTTGGACCTTTTCTTGGTTCTCTTTGCTCTGGGGTGTACCTGAAGTTTTTCTGGTACTGCCCAGCTCCAGTGGCTGCTTGGACCCAAGTAAACACATTGAGGCTTTTGTTGATTAAAACTGCTCAGCCATTAGCTCAGGCTAACTATTGACTAGCTCTTATGCTTAAATTAACCCATAATTCCTATTTATGTTTAGCCACATGGCTTGGTACCTTTTCTCAGTTCTGCCTTCACATCTTATTTCCTCTGTGTCTGGCTGGTGACTGCTGACTCTTCCCAGAATTCTCCTTGTCTATTTATCCCACCTATACTTCCTGCCTGGCTACTTTACAATCAGTGTTTTATTTATCAACCAGTCATAGCAATACATTCACAGCATACAGAACAACATCCCACAGCAGTGGGGAAGTCATGTCTACTTGAGAAATAAGGTAGTGTGGTTCTTGTGATTAGATGGCAAATCACTGAGTTGGTGACACTCTTGGGCTTAAATTTCAACTCTGCTACTTCTCAATTTGTGATCTTGGGGGAGTTACTTACCTCTTATATACATAAGCCTATAACATATCTCTCATCTGTAGAAGGGGAATATGAACATGTTACAGTGACTTTAAGGTAGGGATTTAATATGATCATGCATGTTACTGTTGTTATTATGCCTAGAACTCAAAACTGTTCAATAATAATAAATTATAGTATTGCTGTAATTATTGAGAATTTATCATCAGCATTATCATTACCCAGATGTGGCATTTTCTCAGGATTCCAACAATATATCGACAGATGACACACTCAGAAAGAGTGAAGGAGAGATCAATAACGAGGATGTTTATCCAAGTAACTAAAGATGAAAAGGGAAGAAAACATTTTTGTGACAAAACCCAGAAATCACTATCACCTCAGACCTGGAGGAACAAAGAGAAAAAATGTATCAAATATAGGA
Source organism: Peromyscus leucopus (assembly GCF_004664715.2). Classification (NCBI taxonomy): domain Eukaryota; kingdom Metazoa; phylum Chordata; class Mammalia; order Rodentia; family Cricetidae; genus Peromyscus; species Peromyscus leucopus. The sequence continues at coordinate 27,289,099 of NC_051064.1, read as the reverse complement.
GAGGTTCACGCTTTAAGAGGTCATTGACTTTTTCAATGTTAGATCATGCTATTTCTGTTCAATGACATTATATCTTTGCAAAGCTTGGTTTACTGTAATTGTTGACAGCAAAATAACACCACAAGAAAACAAATAAAAACAGGAAATGAGGACAGAATTGTATAATCAGATTTCAGTTTCTGAAAAGTAATGTGCCATAATACACAAGAAACTCTTTTCCTGAGAGAGGCAAGCTCTTTAAATGATCTTATTAAGCAGGTGAGAGCTCTGCAGGGAAGCAGACTTAAATTAGCACCCAGCTGAACAAAGCTGTGCACGTACATTGGAAAGCAGGAAACAGTGCTTCTGAGGAAACAGAAGTAGCTAACACAGAGTATGGGAGGCGGGGGGCTAGCCCAGGTCTACGGAATGATCCAGCAATGACTTACAGCTACACACACACAGGCACTGGGAGACACTGAGACTGCTACTGAAGTTAAGTCCACTCCTGTCCCTTTTACCCATGACATTGAACAAAACCAACTCAGAAAAACACAAAGGTCAAAAAAAGGACACAGACTAACAGAATGGATTAAAAAGAAATCTTTTGTTTGTTACCCTAAATAAAAGAAAGATACTCTATTGGGGTAAAGGATGAAAAGTTATGCCAAACAACTGAAAATAAGGAACAAGAAGGTGTTATTGTTCTAATAATTGACAAAAAAAGACTTCAAGTCAAAACTAGTAGAAGAGAAAACAAAAGTCAGTTTATACTAAGGCAGCAATTCTAAGCGCAGAGATGGCTCAGTGGTTAAGAACCTGAACTGTTCTTCTAGAGGACCCAAGTTTAAATCCCAGCATCCACATCAATTCTTCACAACTGCCTACAACTCCAGCTTCAGGAGGTCTCCTTGGGCACACACACTCATGTGCTCATATGTACACACATATACATACATATAATTAAAATAGATTTTTTTAAAAAGAACAACCTACCAAACGATCATTGCATTCTAAACATATATGCATGAAATAAAGGTATACCCAATTTCATAAAACACACTATCATATATAAAGTCACAGATTAATCACAGAATAATAATGGATAACTACAATATACCACTCACACCAACTGACAGAGAAATATGAGTTAAGTGACAATGTAGATCAAATGGACTTAAAATACATCTACAGAATATTCCACACAGATGCATTAGAATTCTTCTCAACAGCCAATGGAACTTTCTCTAACATAGATTGTATGAGAGGATATAAGTCTTAACTAATATGGGGAAAGTAAAATGATTTCTTATATTCTCTCTGGCCACAATAGAATAAAATTATGAATAAATAAAATTGAAAATATAGAACATATAAAAATTCATGTAGGTTAGACACACTATTGAATGATGAATGGGTCATTGAAGAAATCAAGAAAAGGACTAGAGAGATGGTTCAGTGGTTAAGAGTACTAACTGTGTAGATAAATTTCTAAGCTGTCTTATTAAATATGAACATGGAGCCAAATATAGGGGTGAAAGCCTTAGAGATCAGGGAAATAGTGAGAGCACCAACCACCTTACCTCACCAGCTCTGGAGCTTCCAAAAATGCCATGATTTCCTGGCTACCAGGCTTTTACTGTCCTGCAGTTCTGCCCTCTCATTGGCTCTTAGCCCAGCTACCTCACTTCCTTGTTACTGCCTGTCTGTATAGACCTCCACATCTCTATGGTTGGTACTGGGATTAAAGGTGTGTGTCACCACACTTGGCTTTGTTCCCTAGTGTGACCTTGAACACACTCCCTGCCAAGTGATCAGATTAAGGGCATGTGCTACCACTGCCTGACTTTTGTGTTTACTTAAAACAGCTTGCTATTTCCTCTGATCTCCAGGCAAACTGTATTTATTAACATACAAATAAAAATATCAGCACATTTCCCCCTTTGTCTAATAAAAATAAATAACAAGTTATAACTATTATAAGAAAAACTATATATAAGTACAATAACTATAAATAATATGTAAGCAATAAATATATCAACAATGTCTAGTCCATTCGCATTTGACAATTTCAGAGAAAATATTCCATTATCTATCCTATTTTGGTAAGTCCAAAATGTACCTGATTCACTTTCTATCCTAACTTATATTACTAACAGAGAACTATCTTAAAATGTCTTTCAAATTTATACACTTTACACATCTTCGTGAGTTTCTTTTCTGAAATTTCTTAACAAGGAAAATTGTTACTGCAACTATCTAATCTTAACTCCTTCAGAGACCCAAGAAGTAAATAATATTACCTAGTAAAACAGGAAGTGCAAACAAGCAACTTCCAAAAAAATGTGAGTTGACAGAAACAGCCAGCTGCCCGAGATTTCTCTGTACATTGGGGCATCATCTTCAGCCTATAGGCTTAGCATATCTGATAGATTCATTTGTGAAGTAGGATGCACACAAGGCCTACAGCTAGACCTCACATTCGGTGCGAGTATTCCATGTACCAGATAAACCTGAATTCCTCCAGTGTCCTGTCGTGATTCAGGATTTTAAATTCTGGAAATTGCTGGTGTTTTGCAATTTGGCTGCCTATTCTTCTTGGCTTGTGTGTAGCTTCATCTCTGCATCCTATTCTTCTCCACATCCCATTCTTCTTGACTTGTGGGTGGTTTCATCTCCTTTATTAAATGCCAGTCTACCATTGAGAGGTTAGATTCTATCAGCCTAGTTACTCCTTCAAGAGTAACTATTTCAGCTACTGTTCCACTGCACACCAGAAGCTGCCTTTGGAGAAAGGGGCACTATACCTTTTCTGGATTGCAAAGCCACTTCAGTGATGGTGCCATATTGTCCTGGTATCAGAGGACATCTGTTGCTAAAGCCAAAACAACACTTGTTTTGGCAAGGATCAATAGTCCTTTGTTTTATGTCCTGTTTGTCCATTTTGGATAGCATACCATCAACAGTCAACTCGAGGGCATTTTGTTGCCCAGTGGCTAACTTTTACCACAGTGAAAGTTAATTCCATATGCAGTTTTCTTCAACTCCCATATCTTCTCTGAAATAGATTGGTGCTGCCTGGAGCCAACATGTCTGATAATCATAAAAAAAGAAAAAATTCTAAGTTATTAAAACATTTTAAATGCCATATTCTGTAGATCTCTGAAGGGTTTGAAGATGACCTGTCTACCTAAAATGTATCTCTGCTTGACCTTGAAAACATACCTAATATGACTACAAGTTCGATTGTAGTGTCTAACTACTAACTTTAATTTCTTTATATCCTAATAGTAATGATAACATTCAAGGATTAGCAAATTACATTACATTGTTAAATGAACTGTATAGGTACAATATCCTGAACAAGATTAGAAATATATGTACAGCATTTTCTAACAATATCAATCTCAATATATATAATTTGTATACAATATATAAAAATCCAAACCAATGTAAAGTATTTAAAACTAGTCATTATTGGTGAAATTATTTTGGCCACTCCACGTAGTTAAAAGGATATTTATTTAATGGCGTAACTCACAAATTAAGTAATAGGTAGGTCACAGGGTCTGGGGAAGGTGTAACGCAATCCAGCGGTGTTCTCCGGAGCTCTGCACAGTCCACCTTCACCATTCAGCGTCCCGGCACACAGAGCGAGCGCACAGAGAGCGCCTGGCCCATCCAGTTCTCGGGTCTCCAGGCGCCTCCCCTCACCCCGCCTCGAAGGCGTGACAGTTGCCAGAGTCTCAATGGGGGTTGGAACTTCCAGATCCAAGCTGGAATGGCTACCCACTACAAGTCATTGTCTTTTAAAAGTAGATTCAATAATCTACCTTTTTATCTATATCATATCTATATCTTCTCTTTTTTCTTTTCAGAGTAGATTCAATAGTCTACCTCTTATCTATTTCCTCATTTTTTCCAAACAAGAACCTTAAATCCAATCTCCTTTGTCTAGCCCTTTTCCTGACTATTAACAACAACTTGTAACCATCCCGCCTAAACAATGACAACTGTCCCAAACTCAAAAGCCATTGAAAGAACAATAACTACCCACTCCACCTCACCTTTAGGAATGTGAGTGTCATGTTCGTAAAATTGCTTCCTGCTGTTTGTGGGTGAAAGCATCTTTAGGGGATCCTGAAAAGAAAATTTTTGAGTTAATTGTTAAATTCTAGGAAAGGTAGCTATATCATTTGTTGTCCAGGCTCTGCATAATACCAAAGTGAAGGGCTTATCTCAAGTCCTTGTTCAAGTAGTCTGTGAGACTGCATCATCTCAGCTAGCCATCTCAAAATTGTTCTGAGCAGTTTTATAGTCCAAAGCTTATCTTTGGGTGATGTTTGTCAGTTTATTGGTATTATTGTCCACATGGAATCATTGTTGTGGAGCCCCATCATCTTTCTGGAGACTTCAAATTCACTGTTAAGCCTGGTCATGATTCCCTACAGAAAACTGATAGATATTCCAACACAAAAACAGGTATGGGCAGCTAAGCAAAGCCTTTTTTCTAGAATTAGTTAGTACTCTATATGACCATTAATATCATAACAAAAATTATATATATATATGTATATATATAAATATTATAAATTTTGATATAAAATTTATACCTTAAGAAAAGTTTAAAGAATCAAAATAGAAGCCAGGCAGTAGTGGTGCATGCCTTTAATCCCAGCATTCAGGAGGCAGAGGCAGGCGGATCTCTGTGAGCTCGAGGCTAGCCTGGTCTACAAAGCGAGTTCCAGGAAAGGCACAAAGCTACACAGAGAAACCCTGTCTTGAAAAAAAAGAAAAAGAAGAAGAAGAAGAATCAAAATAGAACTAAAGAAGTGAGATTAGTGGCAAAAGAATAGCCCCTTAATTTTTTCGTTTTCTTCTGTCCCATATCAGAAGATGGCTCTTTTTTCTGACATGATACAGGGATTTTGCATTTTCCTTTTAACAACATGCTTGGGTTTAGAGAAGGAGAGAGCCATTCTCCAACTCCAAAGCCAGCTTTAATTTTTAATTGAACTGGACTACAAAAAGACGCTGTGTTAAGTGTCTGTAGAGAAGAGCAGAAACAAACATTTAGGAACACATAAAATTTTATATGTGATATACCAATAGGCCAATTTACTCTTTTTTCTTGGGACATTTTTTCTAGATGACTTGTCCTTTTTCTTCAGATTTCTCATTTGTCCAGTGTTCTTCAGATTCTTTAGCCTTCATTCTCCTGAAAGACAAAAACAAAAAACCCTTCCCCAAGCCTAACTCTGGGGAGGTTCCCTTTTGGCAAGTTATGTCTTACTAAGTAAAAAGCATTTGTTAGTGGTATAAGTTAGTTTAAATTGAATGGTCATGCTGGTCGATGAACTATCACCTCTTCTAATTGAGAGGTCTCTCTTGTTCAAAACAAACCTTTATCAATGTTGATGCTATCCACAGCAAATCTTCTGTAGAAACAAAAGCAAAACCTCGTCCCCAATGTAACACATATCCTGGTTTCCATTCTAAGGTCAGCACATCCTTAAAGTATATAGGCTGATTTAATTCTGGAGGGGTTTTTTTTCTGTTATCCAATGTCTCTCTGCAGCTGTTGTTCCTTTCTCATTAACATTGAGAAAATTCAGTTAATAGAGCATTATGTAATCTAATTCTAGTGGTTTTTGTCAACCCTTTCTGTTTATTTAGCATATTCTTTAGAGTTCTATTTGATCTTTCTATGACTGCTTGGCCTGTAGGATTATGTGGTATACTTGTAATATGCTTTATATTGTATTAAGCAAAAAAAAAAAAAAAAAAGAAAGAAAAGAAAAGAAAACTGTTTCATTTTACCAGAGACATATGCTGGAGCATTGTCAGTTTTAATTTGTGCAGGTATACCTATGATGACCATAACTTCTAGCAAATGAATGATTACAGAATCAGCTTTTTCAGAACACAAAGCAGTTGCCCATTGAAATCCTGAATAAGTATCAATGGTATGGTGTGCATATTTTAATTTTCCAAATTCTGCAAACTGAAACACATCCATCTGCCAGATTTCATTCCTCTGAGTACCCTTTGGGTTACACCCTGCTGGCAATGGAGTCTGATTGTAGAAGGAACAAGTAGAATATTTCCTTACAATTTCTTTGGCTTATTGCCAGTTATAGAAAAATCCTTTTTTAAACCTTTACTATTGACATGATGTTTTTTATAAAATTCTGAGACCTCCAGCACATTTCCTATCAATAATTTATCAATCTCATCATTATCTTGTGCTAGAGGGCCTGGCAGACCCATATGGGATCGGATGTGAGTCATATATAAAGGATGCTTCCTATTCCTGATTATATCTTGTAACTGAACAAATAGTGAAGTTAATTCTGACTCATCAGGGATAAATTCTGCAGTCTCAATATGTAATACCACTCTTTCAGCATACTGAGACATACAGTAACTATGTTGGGAGGTTCTGAAAAATCTATTAATAGCAACAGACTAGCATACAATTATGATTTTTGAACTGAATTATAAGGGCTTTGAATCACTTTACTTAAATTTTCTGACTTGTACCCTGCATTTCCTTGCTTGTTTGCATCTGTATAAAATGTACAAACTACAGATATAGGTGTTTCCCATACAATTTGAGGCAAAATCCAATCAGCTCTCTTTATAAGTTCAATTCTATCACTTTTGGGATATTTGCTATTAATATCTCCCAAAAAATTAGTGCAAGCTTTACGATGCAGAAGAATTTTGGATGACTAACCAGGCAGGCAGCTGTCTCTGTCATTCTAGATTTTTGGAAGTTGCTTACAATACATTTCCTGTTCACTTAGGTAATGTTATATCCTTCTGAGGCTTTTTATGTAGTTGAAGACTAGATAGTTATAATTATGGTTTTCCTTGGTTATAATAAAAGATAAATTAGATATGAAACTTTAGACTCACAAATATGGGATACATAGGATATCTTCTTTAATTTTGCCAAATATAAACTGACTAGATATTATAACTGTAATTCTTGCTTGATAACTGTTTTGTTATATATAATTTTACTATGTTAAAACTTTACTGTTATATATAATTTTACTATGTTTAAACTTTCCTTTTTAATTAAACAGAAAAGAGCAAGTGATGGGGAAATGTCTTTCTGTATGCTGAGAATATGTGTTGCTCAGATTGGTTGATAAATATAGTTTTGGCCTATGGCAAGGCAGCTTAGAGGCAGGTGGGAAATTCAAAGAGAGAGACAGGAAGAAGGCTGGGAGGCACCAATGAGCCGCCAAAGGAGCAACATGAACTGGGACGCAGGTAAAGCCATGGACCATGTGGCAATACATAGATTAATAGTTATGGGATAATTTAAGATATAAGAGCTAGCTAGCAAAAAGCTTGAGCCATGGTCATGCAGTTATAATTAATATAAGCTTCTGTGTGTTTACTTGGGGGACATGAGTGGGAGAGATTTGTCCCGACTGTGGGCAGGCCGGGACACAGGAAATCTTCCAGCTATATGTTCTCCCAGGATGCTGGCTTGAACCCAGCACCCACATGGCAGCTCCAGGGAATTCAGTGCCCTCTGTTTGTTTGTTTGTTTGTTTGGTTGGTTGGTTGGTTGGTTGGTTGGTTGGTTGGTTGGTTTGGGTTGGGTTTTTTTAAGATAAGATTTCTCTGTGTAGTTTTGGTACCTGTTCTGGATCTCACTCTGTAGACCAGGCTGCCTTGAACTCACAGAGATCTGTCCAGCTCTGCCTCCCAAGTGCTGATATTAAAGGTGTGTGCCACCACTGCCTGGCCTAGCGCCCTCTTCTGGCCTTTGCAAGAACTGAATGGATGTAGTACACGTGCAAGCAAAACACCATACATGTAAAATAAGAATAAATAAGACTTAAAAAGAAAAAATAAAAGAAGTTAAATTCCTAGAATTAAGTGAAATTAGAAACATACCAAAAAAATCTATGGAATACAAAGAAAACAGTCATAAGTGAGAAAGTTATAACTTTAAGTGACTACTTTGTAAAACCAGAAGAATCGAATAAATATCTTAATAATACACCTTGAAGACCTTGGAAAAATAATAATAAATAAAACCTAAGATCAAAAAATAGAAATAAATAATTGAGATGAGAGTAGAAAACAAAGAAATGGAAGCAATAAAAAAATAACAAAATAGAGTTGATTCTTTGCAAAGATAAACAAGATTGACTAACCTTTAGACAAATTAATTAAAAGTAAGTTTGCAAAAAAAAAAAAACCCTAAATACTAAACAATCTTATTAATAAAATATCTGGAGTGAGATATTGGCGTGATAGCTGAGAGATCAGAGGAACAGGACAAGCCACAGCCAACCTTATCTCACTGACACCTCAGTCACCAAAGAGACCTACTTCCTGTATACTTATGCCTATATGCCTTTCTGTCCCTGAAATCTCACTTCCCTTCTCTGCCTAGCTACATCACTTCCTCCTCCTGCCCAGATCTGTCACTCCCTGTCTGTCTGTACAGACCTCTAGATATTTATGGTTAACTAGTGCTGGAATTCACAGCATGTGCCACCGCACCTGGTTCTGTTCCCAGTGTGGCCTTGAACTCACAGAGATCTGGATAGCCTCCAGAATACTAGGATTAAAGGCATGTGCTAACATTGCCTGACTTATATGTTTACTATAGTGGTTGGCTTTTTCCTTTGATTCTCAGATAAGCTTTATTAGGTTACACAATACATTGGGGAACACAATATGCTGCCACATTAAATTAATGTCACTAGAGATAAAAATGAAAGCATTACAATAGATATTAATGAAATTCAGAAAATCATTATGATAAATCTTAAAAACACTCCACTAAATTGGAATTCTAAAAGAAATGGATGGATTTTTTTAGACACATATAATGTACCAAAATTAAACCAAGAGAGAATTAGCAATTTAAATAAATCTATAGAAAGTAATGAGATGGAAGCAGTAATTTTTTTAAAAAACTGTCTTCCAGGCTAGAGAGATGGCTCACCAGTCAAGAGCACTTGTTGCTTCTGCAGAGGACTCAGGTTCAGTTCCCAGCACCCACAAGGTAACTCAAAACTATCTGTAGCTCTAGTAGTTCCCTTCTTCTGACTTCCGTGGGCACTAGACATGTATGTCATACACATACATTACATACATGCAGACAAAATAGTCATATACACAATATAAAATAATGAAATCCATTTTTCTAATCTCCAAACTAAAAGAAGTTCAGGCTCAGAAGAACTCATTTCTGAGTTTAACTACTTCCAAGGAAAAATTATCAGTAGCCATTCCCAAACCAGGCCATAGAATAAGACAAGAAGAAACACTTACAAACTCTTTATGGAGCCAAGCAAGATAAAGGCACAACAAACAAGGAAAGGAAGAAAGGAGGGAGAGAGGGAGGAAAGGAGAGAGGGAGGGAAGGAAGAAAGGAAGGAAGGAAGGAAGGAAGGAAGGAAGGAAGGAAGGAAGGAAGGAAATTATAGGCTGATCTCCCAGATGGAAAAAAAAATGTTAAAATTTTCAACAAATACCAGAAAAATGAATTTAATAACACATCAAAAATGTCATTCACCATGATAAACTCTGCTTTATCCCAGAGACTTGGGAATGTTTCAACATATATAAATCAATAAATGTAGGTAATAGGCATCAGGGACATAAACCACAAGATCTCAATGGATGCAGAAAAAGTTTTTTATGAAGTTCTGAGAAAAATGAGACTAAAAGGAGCATAATAAAGGATATATACAACAAACCTATAGTCAACATTATACTGAATGAAGAAAAACTCAAAGCATTTTTGCTAAAATCAGCAATAAGACAAGAGTGTCCACTCCTTGGGGACCCACCATGCATTCTGATATAAATCCTCTTTTAAGGAAACACCCCTCACTTCTTCCTCTCTCCCCCTTCCTTTCTTTCTCTCCATGAGGTGTGCATGCCTCCACTTTCCCTTTTTCTCTCCCTTTCTCTTTCTTCCTCTCTCCCTTTTTCTCTCTCTTTCTCTCTATTATAATAAACTTCTACATGGATGCTGTGCCTGGGATGTGAGTAACTTTCCACTGTGCCATGCTGACCACCACCATGTCCTGCATGGCATGTCTCCCTCACCCACCGGGGCACCTTGTCCAACCCACCAAGGCCTCCTATGTGATCTATCATTACAATATACACCTTCAGCAAAGTAGCAGGATACAGACTCAATATACAAAAATCGGTAGCCTTTATACTTACCACCAAACATACTGAAAAAATCAGGGCAAAATATCACACACACACACACACACACACACACACACACACACACACACATTGAGAAAAGCCTAAAAACATGAAATATCTAAAAAATAAAATTTTGAAGGCACTCAAGAAAGAAATAGAAAACATAGAAAGATAGAAAATCTTCTCACACTTGTGGAGTTTAAGACATAATATTGTGAAAGTGGCTAACTCACCCATAAAAATTATAATGCCATTCTTCACGGAAATGGTTTTTACTATTAAGATTTATTTGGAAGCACAAAAGATCTATGATGTGCTCTATAACAACAACAATAATAATGACTCTGCAGCCATTGCCATATCTGATTTCAAACTACATTACAGAGCTGTAGTGAGAAAACACCATGGTGCTGAAACAAAAGACAAATCTGTAGATCCATCAAACAGAACAGAAGATTCAGATGCAAAGACATTCAGCTTCAGCCACTCAGGTTTGAGAAAGATGCCAAAAATACTCAGTGGATAATAGATAGCCTTAAATTTTGAAGGTGCTAGAAAAACCGGATATATAAATATAGAATACTGAAACTATAATCTACCAAACTCCATGTGGATCAAAGGCCTTGTATAAGACTCCAAAATGTAAAACTGCTAGAGGAAATATATGAGGAAACAGGCATAGATAAGACTTTTTCTTCTTTCTTCTTTTATTTTCTGTTGGGAGGGAGTGTTTGTTTTTTGTTTTGTTTTGTTTGTTTTTGGAGACAGGATTTCTCTGTGTAGCCCTGGCTGTGCTGTAACTGGCTCTATAAACCATGCTGGCCTCAAACGTGAAGATCCACTTGCCTTTGCTCCTGAATGCTGGTATTAAAGGCATGCACCACCATGGCTGGGCTAACATTTTTGGGGGTTGTTTTGTTATGTTTTTTTAATAGGACCCCAGTCATTCAAGAATAGGACAAACAACCAATCATAAAATTACAAACCTACTGAATACCAAAAGAAGGTAGTTCCTCCAGTGAAGACACAGCCTGCAGAAGGAAAAGGTCCTTGCCAGCCACACTTCTGATAGAACATTAACAGCTAGAATATACAGTGAATGTTTTTTAAAAAGTGAAACAAGGCAACAAGCCAATGAAAGGAGGAATGCTGCTGGGTGATGGTGGCCCACACCTTTAATCCCAGCCCTCAGGAGAAAGAGAGAGGAAGATCTCTGTGAGTTCAAGGCTAGCTTGGTCTACAGAGCAAGTTCCAGGAAAGGCAGGGCTACACAGAGAAAACCTGTCTAAAAAAAAAAAAAAAGGTTAATGCTATGAAACTGAATAGAGAATTACAGCTCACTCTCTGGGTTCAATTTCCCAAGACCCAATCCACTACTACCCCTTCTCACCCCACCATCTGCTTCCACTGCCTTGTTCCCTAGCCCCCAACTCCAGCAGATATTCCCTGATCAGTTGCAGACAGAAGAACAGGCCACATCAGCTGGAAGAAGTAGTAGACAAAAGTAGGCAGAGACTCACTACTGAACCAGAGGCCACACCAGCCACTAGAACTCCAGATAGGCAACCCACAGACCTCCTCCATGCTCTAAATACACACACACACATACACACACACACACACACACACACACACACACACACAATCCCCAATACTCCCTCCTTTCCTCATCACTGTGCCCAAACCCCAACTCTGGCAGATATCTCTACTCAACCAGAGACCAGGCTCATTTCCAGAACTCCAGGCCACACAGACCTGAAGACCAAAGAGGAAATAGAAACTAGGAAACCAAACACCTATCCAACAAAGACAAACTCAGAAATTGACACCTAGACTTATAATCACCCCAAACCCAAATGTCTAGATGCCATCACAAGAACGCAACAACAGAAATGGCACCATGTCACCACCAGAGCTCAGCCATCCTACTACAGCAAGACCTGAGTCAACACAGCTGAAGCATAAGAAAATGACCTTAAAATCAACTTTGTTAAGATGATCGAGGTCCTTAAGAAGCAATTAATAAATCCCTTAAAGAAATCAAGAAAAAGACAACAAAAAATTGGAGGAAATTAAAGAAAGGCAACAAAGCCAGGGTGGGGGAAGTTGAAGGAAACAAATAAAACTGTTCAAGATCTGAAAATGGAAACAGAAGCAATAACAAAAGCACAAGACTGTGGTAATTCTGTAAATGGAAACTTTAAGTATATAAACAAGAACTACAGATGCAAGCATCAACCACAGAACATAAGAGATGGAAAAGAGAATTTCAGGTGTTGAAGACATGATAGAAGAAATAGATACATCTGTCAAAGAAAATATTAAATCTAAAAAAATTCCTGACACAAAACATCCAGAAAATCTGGAACACTATGAAAAGGCCAAACCTAAAAATAATAGGAATAGAAGAAAGAGAAGAATACCAGCTCATAGGCCCAGAAAATATTTTCAACAAGAACATAGAAGAAAAATTCCATAAACTAAAAAAGGAGATCACTATAAAAGTACAAGAGGCTTACAGAAATCCTAATAGATTGGACCAGAAAAGAAAATCCCATCACCACATAATAATCAAAACACTACACATACAGAACAAAGAGAGAATATTAAAACTGCAAGGGGAAAAGAGCTAGTAACATGTATAGGTAGGCCCATCAGAATTACTTCTGACTTCTAAACAGAGCCTCTAAAAGCCAGAAAGTTGTACAAACGTCCTACAGACACTAAAAGAGCATAGATGTGAGCCCAAACTACTACACCCACAAAAGCTTTCAATCACCATAGATGGAGTAAACAAGATATTCTATGATAAAGTCAAATTTAAACAATATCTGTCCTACAGAAGATACTAGAAAGAAAACTCCAACCCCAGGAAGTTAACTACACCCATGAAAACACAGGATATAAATAATCTCAAATCAGCCAAACCAAAAGAAGGGAAGTATACACACACACACACACACACACACACACACACACACACACCATCACCACCACCACCAACAACAACAACAACAACAATAGCAACAACAAAATAACAGGAATTAGCAATCATTGATTGTGGTGATATTTTATTTGTGCTGAAATGTGATATTTTATTTGTATGTTAATAAATAAAGTTTGCCTAGAGATCAGAGGTCAAAGCAAGCCATAAGCAAAGTCAGGTGGTGGTAGCACATGCCCTTAATCTGATCACATGGCAGGCAGAGTCTCTGTGTGGTCAAGGACACAGCCAAGCATGGTGACACATGCCTTTAATCCCAGTACCAACAATAGAGACCTGGAGGTCTGTATAGACAGGCAATGATGAGGAAGTGATATGATTGGACTTAGAGCCAATGAGAAGGCAGAACAGGAAGGCAATGAAAGTGCAGGTTAGATAGGAAGAAGCTCTCTCTTGGGAAGCTATGGCATGGTGGTAAGTTAAGGTTAGTCAGTGGTTCTCCACTATTTCTCTGATCTCTTCGGCTATTACCCCTGTATTTGGCTCTGTGTTTCTTATTTAATAAGACTGTTTAGAAATTCATCTACAATTGATCAATGGACTTAATTCCCTAATAAAAAAGACTAACAGAATGTATATGAAAACAGGATCCATCCTTATGCTGCTTACAAGAAACACATCTCAAAATCAAATATAGAGATTGCCTCAGAGGAAAAGGTTGGAAAAAGATATTCCAAGAAAATGGATCTAAGAAGCAAGCTGGTGTAGCCATTCTAATATCTAACAAAATAAACTTCAAATCAAAATTAATCAAAAGAGACAGGGAAGGACACTTCATACTAACTGAAGGGAAAAAATCCACCAAGATGATGTTTCAAATCTTAACATCTATGCCCCAAATACAAAGGCACCCTCATTTGTAAAAGAGACATTACTAAAGCTTAAATCACATATCAACCCTCACACATTGATAAGAGGAGCCTTCCATACCCAGTTCTCATCTATGGACAGGCCATCCAGACAAAAACTAAACAGAGAAATATTGGAGCTAATAGATGTTATGAAACAAATGGTCCTAATACATATCTACAGAACATTTCACCCAAACACAAAAGAATATACCTTCTTCTACGCACCTCACGGAATTTTCTACAAAATTGAATACATACAAAATTGAACAAAGCACATCTAAACAGTTAGAATAAAATCGAAATAACCCTCTGCACCTATCAGACCATCATGGATTAAAGTTAGATTTCAACAACAGGAACAACAGAAAGCCAACAAACTAGTGTAAACTGAACAACTCTCTACTGAATGACTCCTGGGTCAAGGAAGAAATAAGAAAGAAATTTATGACTTTCTAAAATTCGATGAAACTGATCATACAGCATACCCAAATTTATGGGACACAATGAAAGCAGTGCTAAGATGGAAACTTCATGGCACTAAATGCCTACATAAAGAAGTTGGAAAAATTTCATACTAGCAACTTAACAGCACACCTGAAAGCTTCAGAATTAAAAGAAGCAAGCATACCCAGGAGGAGTAGATGGCAAGAAATAATGAAACTGAGGGCGGAAATCAATAACATGGAAACAGAGAGAGCAATACAAAGAATCAATGAAACAAAAAATTAGTTCTTCAAGAAAAATTAACAAGATAAACTCTTATCCAAGCTAATTAAAAGGCAGAGAAATAATATCCAAATTAGCAAAATCAGAAAAGCGGGGGGGGGGGGGAGACATCATAACAGACACTGAGGAAATCCAAAGAGTCATTAGGTCATACTTTAAAAACCTGTACTCCACAAAATTGGGAAATCTAAAAGAAATAGACAATAGATACCACCCACTTACCAAAATTAAATAAATATAGGATAAACAATTTAAACAGACCTATTACTCGTAAGGAAATAGAAGCAGTCATTAAAAGTCTCCCTCACCCAACAAAAAACAAAAGTCCAGGGCCAGATGATTTTAACAAAAATTTCTACCAGACTTTCAAAGAAGATCTAATACCAACACTCCTCTTATGATTCACAAAATAGAAAGAGAAAGAGCATTGTCCAACTCTTTTATAAGGGTATAGTCATCTTGATACCCAAACCACACAAAAGTTCAACAAGGAGAATTGCAGACCAATTTCCCTCATTAACATTAATGCAAAAATACTCACAAACCAAATCCAAGAACACATCATAAATATAATCCACCATGATCAAGTTATGCTTTGCCCCAGAGATGCAGGGATGGTTCAACATATGAAAATCTGTCAATATAATCTACCATATAAACAAATTGAAAAAAAAAAAACACATGATCATCTCATTAGATGCTGAAAGAGCCTTTGACAAAAATCTAACACTGTTATGATTTTTTAAAAAAGTCTTGGAGAGATCAGGCATACAAGGGACATACCTAAACATAATGAAGGCAATTTACAATAAGCCAGTAGACAACATCAAATTTAATGGTGAGAAACTCAAAGCTTTTACACTAAAATCAGGAACAAGTCAAGGCTGTTCACTCTCTCCATATCTATTCAATATAGTACTTGAAGTTTTAGCTGGAGAAATAAGACAACTGAACAAGATTAAGAGGATAAAAATTGGAAAGGAAGATGTCAAAGTATCATTATTTGCAGATGATATGATAGCATGCATAAGAGATACCAAAAATTCTACCAAAGAATTTCTACAGTTGATAAATAACTTCAGCAAAGTTGCTGAATAAAGATTAACTTAAAAAAATCAATAACCCTCTTATATTCAAATGGGCTGATAAAGAAATCAGGTAAGCAACACCCTTTATAATAATGGTGTTATTATAAATATATATAATATTTATATAAATATAAATATTTATGATATATATTTAATGTATATAAATATATAAAACACGACAAATAATGTATCAAGACCCATATGACAATAACTTTAAGTCTTTGAAGAAAGAATTTGAAGATATCAGAAGATGAAAAGATCTCCCATGCTCATGGATCAGTAGGACTAACATAGTAAAAATGCCCATCTTACAAAAAGCAATCTACAAATTCAATACAATCCCCATAAAAATTCCAATACAGTTCTTTACAGACCCAGAAAGCACAATACTCAACTTCATATGGAAAAAAAAATCCTATATAGTAAAAGAACGTCTTCTGGAGGTATCACCATCCCTGATATCCCTGATTTCAGAGTGATAGTCATAAAAACAGCATAATGTTCACATAAAAACAGACAGGTGCATCAATAGAATTGAATTGAAGACTCAGACATAAATCCACCTATAAAACACCTGATTTTTTTTTTTACAAAGAAGCCATAAATATACAACGGAAAAAAGAATGCATCTTCAACAAATGGTGCTGGTCAAACAGGATATCTGCATGTAAAAAATGCAAATAGATCCATATCTGTCACCCTGAATAAAACTCAAGACCAAGTGAATCAAAGACCTCAACATAAAGGTAATACACCAAATCTGATAAAAGAAAAGGTGGGGGATAGCCTTGAACTCATTGGCGCAGGAAAAGACTTCCTGAATAGAAAACCAATAGCACAGGGACTAAGGACAGCAATTAATAAATGGGACCTCATGAAACTGTAAATCTTCTGTAAGGCAAAGGACACTATCATAGGACAAATAGGCAGCCTACAGAATGGGAAAAAAAATTTCACCAACTTAACATGTGACAGAGGGCTAATAAGCAAAATATGCAAATAATTCAAGGAACTATACATCAACAAACCAAAACATGCAATTAGAAAATGGAGTAGAGATCTAAACAGAATTCTCAACAGAGGAAACTCAAATGGCTAAGAAACACTTAAAGAAATGTTTAATATTCTTAGCCATCAGGGAAATGCAAATCAAATGATTTTGAGATTTCATCTTACTCCTGTCAGAATGGCTAAGACCAAAAACACAAGTGACAGCTCATGCAGGAAAGGATGTGGAGAACAAGCCTCCACTGCTAGTAAGAGAGAAAACTTGTACAGCTACTTTGGAAATCAGTATGGCAATTTCTCAGAAATTTGGGAATTGATATACCTCAAGACCCAGCTATACCACTCTTGGACACATACTCAAAAGGATGCTCCATACTACAAGAAGTACACTTGCTCAACTATGACCATAACATAGAAAATGTGGTAATTTGCACAATGGAGTATTACTCAGCTGTTAAAACCAATGACATCATGAAATTTGCAGGCAAATTGATGAAGATAGAAAAAAAATCATTCTGAATGAGGTAACTCAGATCCAGAAAGACAAACATGATATGTACTTGCTTATAAATGGACATTAGCTATTAAGTAAAGGATAACTATCCTATAATCCACTGACCCAGAGAGGCTAAGTAACAAGGAGGACTTAAGAGGGAATGCAAGGATATTTCTAGGAAGGGGAAACAATAGATTTCATGGGTGGACTGGGATCAAGTGGAGATGGGAACAGGAGGCATCAAGCTGAGTGGAGGGATAAAGGGAGAGAGTACTGGGAGACATGAGTGGATTTGAGGGTACATTTGGGGGGCAATGTGGAAACCTAATGCAATGAGAACTCCCTAGAATCTATTGGAGAAATTATTTTGGCCACTCCACATAGTTTAAAGGATATTTATTTAATGGCGTAACTCACAAATTAAGTAATGGGTAGGTCGCAGGGTCTGGGGAAGATGTAACACAGTCCAGTGGTGTTCTCCGGAGCTCTGCACAGTCCACCTTCACTGTTCAGCATCCCGGCACCAAGAGCGCACAGAGAGAGCGCTGGCCCATCCAGCTCTCGGGTCTCCAGGCGCCTCCCCTCATCCCGCCTCGTAGGCGTGACAGTTGCCAGAGTCTCAATGGGGGTTGGAACTTCCAGATCCAAGCTGGAATGGCTACCCACTACATCTCCCCCTTTTTGTCTAAATAAGAAAGTTCTAAACTAATACAAGACTATATACAAAGGAATGGTTATCAAATATTGTCCAGGAATAATGAGGGATAATGACCTAGATAAGATGGAACTACAACCAATGCAAACAATATCAAGCAAGAAACACATACTAAAATCCAGAGAAGCATAGAGCATAGGTAAATGGCATGTTATAAAGATCATTGAAAGGTGTCCTATTCTAAAGAACCTGAATCTAATACTTAATATGTTCTATCTAAGATATTATATATACTAAGTTGTAACTATAACTGCTAGTCTTCAATCCCATCAAAGACCTGAGAAGAAACATAATGGTACCTGAGAAATGGTAGATGGATGCAAGCAACTTTCGGGAATCTTGCAAAAGTAGACCAAGACAGCTGGCAGACTGGACAGTCACCTAATGTTTCTCAGCATTGTTGGTGCATTCAAATTGGCTATAGGCCTAGAGTATCTGACAGACCATTTTCAGAAGCAGGATTTCTGAAAGACCATCTTACCCTGTCTTGGCAGAGTACAGTGGTTGCTTTCCTTGTGTCCCGCTTGTCCAGAAAGGACAGCATTGCATTTGTACTGTCAACCATCAAGGCAAGGGCAGTTCTTTTCCCAGTAGGCCATTTTGTGCCAAAAAGACAAACTTCCAAATGGAAATGTCTTAGAAGCCCAACATTCTCTCGGGATCAATTGGTGCAGCCAGGAGCAATTGTGTCTCACGTCAACAGAATTCTAAGTTATTTAAATGCCATATTCTCTAGGTCTATGAAGTGTTTGAAGATTACCTGCCCATGCTGC